>NC_063217.1:63932756-64566659 GCF_020740725.1 Corvus hawaiiensis
CCCCCAGGTAAAGAGAGTAGCCAGCTGTACCCTTCCCCTGAGCCACAGCAACTTCTTTTGTCTCTCTTAAGTGCCAGTCATTATTGTCTCTTACCAACATATGGGAGAAAATTCCCTGAAAGAAACAGAAGGAAAAGTCCTAAGCCCCAACAATGGTCAAGAGAGACAGAGAGTCAGCTTAGAAAATTATCTATCAGCAATGAAGTTTTCTGCTTCAGAAGCATTGTATAGAATAATTCTGTTTTCTGCAGAAAGTTGAGCCCTTTGCTGATCAAACAACACTAAGCAACTTTCTGTGTCTCTTAAGCATTTCACATGCACAAGTATACATATAACATCAGTCAATATATAATAGAGATGTAGAATATTCTCAAGTCATGAGAAGTTCTGCAAAAGCCCGTAGCTTTTTATGGTTCCCTGCACTTAATAGTTGCATCTCCTTTGGATGACAATGGTCACGGCAACATCTCCATTTTTGCCCGGTGCTGATGACATGATGTGGCCATTGATTCCTGCAGGAGGGTTCATGGCACCTGATGAAAGTTGTATCAGTCTTATTAGACTTTTTGGGTAACTTTTTTATGGTTCTGTCAATCTGCTGCATTATTACACTCCACTAGGGTTCAGAGGCCCTAGCATCAGCCCATTGCATGGGTGCCATTTGCAGTATAGCTTCCTTTTGGGTGTGACTGCATGTTCCTAACTCTTCCATAACCTCAGCTTTAGGATTTGCAGCAGCAGCAGCATGACTATGTGAAGACAGCTTCATCAGCACTGGGTTCCTCACTAGCTGAAGTTTTTCATGAGAAAAAGGCTCATCGGTCAAAAGGCTTTTGTGGGTATACATCACCAAAGTCCACATCACTTCCTGGGCCAGTGCTTGCTATGGAGATGTGCCTGTTACGGTTGATTTTTTTTAAGTTGTTAGAAATGCCTCTGCCCAAATTAAGGTGCAGACGAGCCCATATGCCAAAGTCAATAGTATGGGTTTTATTAAATAGTAAATATGAGACAGAGAGGGAAAAGGGAAGAAAAAGAAGTAGCAAAAAGGTGGGGGGACGGAAAGAGAGTGACAGAGGCAAAATAAAGAAAATATCCCCACTCTGTGGATCCCACCAGCATCCCAATGATCCTCTCCAGCTGGTCTTCTTGGTGGTGAGGGTCCCCCAAGAAGCGCAGAATGGATTAACAAATGCTCAGGCTGGGTGGGAATGCCTAGGTACCTCCCCAGGGGAGCAGAGTGGAAGCAGTTTAACACAGTCTCTTGCAGCAGACTCTGGATCTGTTGCATCACTTTGTGTCATGTGCAGTGCTGCGGTGCAATGCCTCAGGAATGAGTCTGGGGAGCCCTTTGGGGGGTCTTTTGACATGGATTATGACACCCCTCAGCTGCCTCCTACATGGCATGTGGCCTGTGGGGCTCAGGGTTTCATAGCTGGGCCGATTTGTGTAAGGGAGGATGGGTGTTCACTGCCTCTGACCACAGGTTATGCCACACACCCTAAACCTCCTCCCCCCACCCTCATTTGAGGAAAGGGGTGTCTGTGTAAACCTGGCCTCTGTGGGTCGTGCTCTCCCCCACCCCAAACCCAGCCAGGGATGATTCTCTGCTGTGTTTGGCTTTCTTGTAGATGCATTTCTTTCCCTCAGCTTTGTTTGTTTCTCCCTAGACCTGAGATGATTGAACAATAGTGTTGCCTGGTATCTTATCTAGGCGGCTTAACTCAGAGTCCAAAGCTCCAGTCAGGCATCTTCAAGGAGGAGTGGGCTTCTGTGGTTTTAGCTTCTTCATACAGTTTTTGCTATAATGGACAAAACTCCTTCGTAACAATGTTTAAGGCATGAACCATTTCAGTCCCTGACAGTATGTTATCTTCATTATTGGAACATGAACATCACATCCTAGGAACTGTAGAGACAGGAATGTGTGTTGGGAATGGGGGGAAGAAGGAGCAGTCTTTCTTCTTTTGCTTTGGCTGCAGGCTCTGAGGAAGAGAAGGCTTTTCTTCATTCTTTCAACCCCTCCTCTAATTCATTTGCGGCCAGCCCTGGCAGAATAATCCTGCTGAACAGTTAAAAATCATATATTTTATATTGCAGCTGTGATCTTCACAAGAACAGAGGTGTGAGGGACAGAGCAAACTCATGCAGGAAGCACCTTTATAAACACACAGCGTTTTCATTTCTTACATTTGAGTTTTGAATGTGTGAACATTGCCTAAAAGGGAGCAGTGCAGCCAGCATTACACTGTATGCAGGAGGGAAAGGGAGCAGAGATGGAGATGCAGGACATTAGTCATTTATCTGCTTAGCCAGCCTCTTCCTCTGCCAGGGCAGGCAGCTAGTACTGGCAGGGGCAAAGTCCTAGGGCCCTGTCATTCATAGAATTGTAGAATGGTTTGGATTAGCAGGGACCTTAAAGACCATCTCTTTCCAACACTCCTGTCATGGGCAGTAACACTTCCCACTAGACTAGGTTACTCAAAGCCCCATCCAGCCTGGCCTTGAACACTTCCAGGGATGGGGCATCCACGACTTCTCGGGCAAACTGTTCCAGTGCCTCACCACCCTCACAGCAAAGAATTTCTTCCTAATTTCTGATCTAAACCCATGCTCTTTCAATTTAAAGTATTTGTGTGAAAATTGCCTTGCAATTTAGGGACTAAGAACATAAAAAAAATTAAGTCATTAGTGGTCGCAGCCCCATCAGGCTCACACTCAGCCATGAGTCTGTGATACAAACCAGGGGTCTTCCAAGAACAAAACAGCTTAATACAGGCAGAAAAGATATTGACTGTCTAAAGTAGTTACACTTAAAACTGTAGGGAATTAAAGCAATGCAGAGTTTTGCACAGAGCATCTTGGCATGTAACTCAAATTAATATAATTAGTGAATCCTTGCAGTCACTACTTTCTTTTAAACTAAGAGTCAGTGGAACAAGAAAGAGAAGGGCATTTTTAACATGCTTTTCACATGCCTGCAGTTAAGCACTGAAATTTGTATCTTTGCACACAACTAAGAGGCTGGATGTTTATACAATACATGTAAATGAGCAGTAAATGGTGATAATAAAGACAGGATATGTCCCTACAAATAGCTCGCAGCTCTAATCTAGTAACAAAATAGAGCGTATTTTATCTCAGGCTCATTTAAGGCCTTCCTAGTAAAGCCATGTTTGCAAGGATGTTTCAGTCTGTAACATTTACTTGGCCTGCTAGTACTGTGTGAGTAGGGCTAAATGCTTCTACACTGGCAGTAAAGTGTGATAATCAATCAAATTAAGGCAATTCACTGGAATCAGCATGTTTTCCCTAGTCTGAACAGTCCCAGGGGAGTTTTCTAAAGTTCGGTGTCTGATACTATGCTCTCAAAATGGAGGCAGCACAATCCTGTCTTTTTTTTTAATTTCTCCTTTTCCAGGCATGCAGTGGAAGTGGGTTAAATTTGGCCATGCAGGCTGGCCAAGGGAACTGGCTGAGGATAAAGTGTGTGGAGGGGCTTCCCGGTGGCCAGGCAGCACTGAGGTGGAAGGCAGCAGCAGAGCACCCAGCGGGGACACTGGGAGGGTTGTGTCCAACCAAAAGGGTGGCCATGGAATGACGCAGGCCACATTCCCACTGGCACGTCACTTTAGGCTGGGATGTCACACTGAGCCTGCTGCTAGAGCTGGAGTATACTTGTATATGTGCCAGCCAGAGAGTCCTTTTCCATGGTTTTCAGCTTGGTTTGAGGAAATGCTCTGCAAGCTGCACTTTTAAAATAGCCCTTGGCTGGTGCTTGCACTAGCTCTGCTGGCAGATGCCTTTGTGTGAGTGCACTATCTGGTTAGAGGGAGTCTATTCCACACTGTATTTAGGCAATACCTTTGCTGTCTGCATTTTCTTTTCCTTGCCACTAGCAACAGAGAGACTATGTTTGTTTTGTGCTTAAATCCTCTTTATACTCTTTATTCTCTGAAGGAGCTGGATTAAAAAAAAAAATCTTTGGATGGCAGTTAACCACTGGAGCAGATTTTTATTTTGACTAATTATGTTTAGGTAGCAAAATATGTACTTGGATGACAGGACTAGAGAACCGCTAAATTGAACAGATGGATTTTTATTTTTAAGTGAAAAAAACTTCATTTCAGATTCTGAAAGGATGTAGGCCTTTGGAATCTGACTACACCTGGGTTACAGCTGATACTAATGTGCATAACCGGGAGCAGAGGAAAGTCACAGTCTCTGAAGCAGTAATTTACTGTGCTCCAGCTCTGAAAGAGTTTTATCTGTCTATAAACAGGAAGGCACAGAAAGCTGAAGAACCTTTCAGAAATATTTTTGTTCTACAGCATGACCAAGAAAGAATTTCAATCATTAGGACATATTTTGCTGGAACCAACAAATTCATTTATGTAAATTGTGGTCTCACCTTTTAAAGTTTCTTGTGAACAGTGTTGTACAGTGATCTCTGTGAATTCCAAACGCACACTAGAGATGGAGAAGTGAGAACACAGCCTCTTGTTTTTCTTTGATAGTGGTTCCCTTCTCTTTTTTTTTTTATTTCCAGCAGAAGAGCAGATGAATTCAGGGTGTTCTAAGAAATGTTAGTGGTTTGACTGATACTGTCCTATTACACACCTTTGGAATAAGCTTGCTCTTCCTAAATAGAAACATCAGTAGATGAAGTATGGCTGAGACAAAAACTTGGACTTTCTACACTGCACAAAGGCAATTCTATATGAGCACAAACAAATGTATTTAAATATCTGTTAAATATTCCTAACACTGAGCAGCAAAACTGCTATAGAAGATAACACAACTGCAGGAAGATTTATTTGTCAGCCTTTTAGTGGGACACTTATAACGAAAAATCTACTTATTTCACTTGTCCATCAAAATATGACTTGCCTTGAGTGTATGAGTAAAATTTTGCAACTCTGCATTAGAACAGAAACAGACTGATGCTGGGGCTGCCTTGGGAATTGCATTACTTTAATGTAACTTGTGCTGAGGGAGGTGTCTTGTTTATGCTTTGGTTTATTGCTTTTAGCTGGTGTGACTAGAAAAAGACACCCACAAGATGATGATTTACACAGTACTGCTGATGTTAATCCCATTACTTTGCCAGATATTTTTCATCTCTTCACCTCCCACCCCTTGAACTGAAACTTTCTTTGCCGTGAGTCAGAGCAGAGCCTGGTGTGCTGAGCAGGTGTGGCTTGCAGTGCAGATGTGCTTCCCAGCTTCGTGCAGGCACCCAGGATAAATGGAAAGGAGGAGGGGATGGCTGCTCTGTGTGTGTAAATGCAAGGGAGAGACAGAGGGAGGGAGGGAGGGAGGGAGAGAAAAAGAGGGCGCACATAATTTTCTGGCATGTAAATCCTGGAGAACACTGAGCAATATGGGCTGCTCTTACTCCCAGTACAAGGGGAAGAAAAATACAGTGGCTGCAGTCACATAGGGCAGAATATTGTCACTGTAGAAGAGTGGCTTTTGTGCTTCTTGCCACCACCAGTGCCCAGAGTAATAGAAGCCTCTGTCCCCACAACACAGTCTTGGGCTTCAAGGAGTATATGGTATATGCTGGTTGGCAGCATCATCTCTCCTTCTCCTTGGACAACATGTACAAATCCTTTCAGACTCCCCTGTGGGCTGCGTACATTGTTCCTGCATGCTCCTGAAATGCCCTCAGTATGAATGAGGAGGGCTGTGTTGTGGGTAGCTTGGGCACTCCTGATGAGGCAAATGTCACGCAAAGGGACAGGAGATGAGTTTCCCTCCCTTGTACATGCTCGGCACTGAGACCAGGGAGCCTAAGTCTGCTAATCTGCTTTCTGTCCACTGGGATGGTAAATTGGCTTCTTTCCTCAGAGATTTGAACTTAGTCTTCCATCTTTCTGGAATCCTTTATGAAATGAAGGGAAGGTTTTGGTTGACTGTAAAACCCAAGCTAAAAGGGCGGGCCTGCAAAGTGCTCAGCTTGGCAGGAGCAGCCTTGACTAATGGGGCAGGGTCACTGACTTTGCAGAATGAAACTCTCCTGCATGTGTTACTTTGGTCAGTTCAGGCCTGAAAATGCTGAAGTGAAGCTCAGAGGGGAGCTGGGGAACTCTGTCGACGAGTAATTAGGCAAAAGATAGAAAGGATTTGTGACAGGAAGCCATCAGTAGCGTTAAAAGGAAACAAACAAGCGTCAGTGTTTTGGATTTCTTTGAGTTAGGAGCAATTCCTTAGGCCAAGCAGCTCCATTTATACATTCTTGTTGTAATTGCACAAACCATGAGACTGGTTTGTGCAATTTGAAAAACAAAACAAAACAGAAAGCCGGGGGGGTGGGAGCAGGCAGGGCTGTTCTTTACTTCTCTGGAAAGAGGAGTCAGTTCTAAACTTTTGTTCATCTGCAACAATACATAGGGGCTGTGCAGTGACTGCCTGAATGTTAAATTATAGCACTTGTTTTACTCTTTATGTCTGTGTCTTGTATGACGCAGTTTGTACCAGCAACATCTGAATGTTTTGGCTTACTTTGAAAGACTAGGAGAGTTAAGGCTCTTTCATGAAGTAAAAGAAAATCCTGAAAATAGCCTTCTGTGATTTCAGAATTGTATTCTTAGCAGTATTAGCATGTAGCTGGAGTTAATTCATTTGCATTAGTGAAAAGTCAAAGTGAGAGCAGAATTAGGCCTTTTTGAAAACCAAGCCAGAGTTGTATCTGATGCAACTCCATCTTGGCTTTGAACGGGAAGCCTGTCACATTGCTTGTGAACCTGGAGACATGGATGTGTCACATTTATCCCAAACGGAAGCTGTGTGACATACCAAAGGAGAGGGTTGTCCTCAGAGTTGGACTGGGGCCCCTGGCTTTCCAGAAGTGGGCAGAGCCCCAGCACAGGATTTGCTGAGGTGATCCAGCCAAGTTTGTTCTGTACAGTGGCTTGGGGCAGAGACCTGTCCCTCCTGTCCTCTGTTCACCATCCACAGAGCCCATGCTGAGCTGGCCTCTGCTACTTTTAGAGCGGTCTGGTTCCCCAGGCTCTATTGCTGCTTGTCTCTGGCCTTATGTAGGCATAGCTTTTGATGTTTAAAGATGTAGGTTTGTGTTTTGGGGGGAATGAGGTGGTGGTCAACAGCATTGTGGGATCTCAGCACATAATTGCCATGGATTTCAGAAGGAACTGGGTGCTCAGCTTGCATAGGCACTTTGGAAATCCCAAGAGATGCTGTAGTGAGGCCTTCAAGGAGGAATTTCTTCCTCTCCTTGGTTATCCCAGTTATCCTTTGGCTGATGCAGAAGGGTTGATAACCCTTATAAATCTCCTTAGCTGTGAACATGTATTATTTTTGAAATCTTTGAGACTATGACTCAAGAAGACATTGAACATTATTTTTAATCATACTGCCCTTTAGATGTATTTTCACTAAATGCCAGGGTCTTCATTTATTTCTGTTTAAGAAAAGAATAAGAAAAAGGGAGTTAGACCTTCCTTAAAGCATATATTATTGGACATAATTTTTATCATGTCAGTACTGACTTGAGTTCTCTCTGAACTGAATAGTTCGGATCTCTAAAATCCTTCCTCAGATGGATTCTCCATCCCTGTAATAACATGTATCCTTTTTGAAATTAAGTAGCAAGTATTTGAGCAGGAGTGTTCATGAAGGCTTTACTTACCCCTTTACTTTTTTTTTTTAATTTCATGGTATTAACACGTTCTCCCATCCTGTTGTTTTGTTTCTTTGCCTCTTCTTTACCACTTTTTTGTCCTTCTGTATAGAGCAGGTGTTTTCACTCAGCTGCCTACAGCAGTGCTGAAGAATTTTCTAGGCAGTTGGAGTTAAGGTAACATCCATCAGCAGGCATGAGGAAACCACAGTTCTTTATATGCATTACCTTGCATTTGTCTACATGGAATTTCAGCTGATCAGGGAATATTTCCTCAACATCTACAGAAATTATATAGTTATTGACTGGAGGAAGAGAGAGGATAGAAATTAAATGGTCACAACATTTGCTGAATATTTGCTAGCAGCAAGGGAGGGCTCCTTTGAAATGAGACCAGTTTCTCACAATCTCATATCTCTGTGCTGTTCTCTCTCTCTCTCATATCAACCAACAGGTTTAGGGAAGGTATGCAAGAAATTTCCTTTAGTTGTCTTCATTTTGTGAAGACAGGGCAGTGTGAAGTTGCAGGAGTTGTGTGCAGGGATTGTTTCAGGGCTTCCATTTACTCAGGAAAGGGAAGGTGGATCCCCTGGCCTGGATGGGGTGGGGAGGGTGGAGGAGGCTGATGGCAAACGCTTGCCCCTAAAACTGAGAGCTGTAAGGGCGGAGCTCACAGCAGGCTTTCCAGCATGTAATACGGCTTCCAGGGTTAGGAGGCTGCCCTTCTGTTCCCTATGCTTATGGGTGGATTCCTCACTAAGACAAGTATTTGCGAAAATCTCTTTCTCCTTGAAAGAAAAACAGCTAAAAATAATACACAAGTTCCAATGCAAAGCAGAGTTATTGTTACCTCCTGCAGATTTGTGCTTGCCTTCTGTTAGGAGGGACACTGCTTTATCACTTGAGGTAAAACTGACCAGTGCTGGGGCACCCATCTGGGGCAAAGGCTGTGTTTGCTACCACAGAGGACTCTGAATCACATTAAATAAAGAGAAAGATGACTGTAACTCACATTGGGTTCAGCTGCCTGTAGTTGAGGACACACAATTTGGAAAGTCTTAACCTGATTTTTATAAACAGAAAAGCACTACCCAGAAAGTTCAATTCAATTTTCAATTGTTCAAGCCAAGACTCAGATCTGTTTTCCATCCCAAGCATCAGGAGCTTCACTGTTGTCACTTCTGTTTCTTCCCTACGCCGTGGTACATTTATTGTCCAGGAAGCTCTAGGGCACATGAAAGTTCATTTTCTAAGCAGATTTACACATGGTCTTGTTGAAACTTCATTGATATTGTGGAGTGATGCAAGTACATATGTATTTAGGATATGTGTCTGTAAACTTTCTAGGCAGCCTGTGGCAAAAGCAAACAGAATGCTTCAAATGTGTTTCTATCTTTGAAGACCAAACACACCAGCTGAGGCATCCACAGTTCCCATTGCCATGCAAGCCCCAAACCCTGCATACTAAAGCAGTCGGGGTGAACCAGTTTTGAGCACTACCTCTAGCTGAAGATTTGGCATATGAATTTGTGTGAATGACTTTTAAACAAAACTCTGATCATTCTTTAAAGAAAATTTCTCTTATTTCATACCGGCTGTTCATGTGTTTGATATGACACCAAAAGGTGGTAAAGCACCATTTTAAAAGCATCTTTCTTGAACGTGAGTTTTTGTTCCTACACATGCTTCTCCCTGAGCACCCATCTGCTCTGGGCTTGTAAATGGCACACATCACTTCACAGGGAAGTACAGCCATGGAAAAGTGCCCATGGCTGATGCTGAGATCAGGATCATGTGTGCAGAAAGGAAGGTTGATCTTGGCCTCTCTCCATGGAGAACACCATCCTGTCAGAGACCCATGGATTTCATCTGTGGCCTCAACTCTGGCACTGAGCTTTCAAGGCTTTAGGAGAAACTTAAACATGGTTAATGTCTTTGTGTTGGTTTGCCAGAGAACCTGCTACTGCACTGTTTCACTATGGTATGTACTGGGCTGAGTGAATTTTGGAAAGCAGAGTAGTGATCAAAATAGTGCAGTGCAATGCTTTCAGTTCTTACCTGGTGTGAAAAACAAATGTCTCAGTTTTAAAAGGCAGGTGTCTCCTAAGGAAGGCAGAAGCCTCCCTTGGAATGGCAGATGTGACCCCCTTTCCCTCCAAGTTATTATAATTTTGAAATCAAGGGGCTTTTAGGCAAAGATATGGGAAATAGGAATAACAGTTCTTTACTATTATATATCTATATCTGTATAACAAGCCAAACAGACAACAATATCTATGGCAGTAACAGCAAACAATCACAAACCCAGTGCCAGCCTTCTCAGCTGTCAGGCCCTTTCCCCTTGGGTGCAGTTCTGCTCGCAGCCGGCAGGGGCACTGGCGGCTCCCGGTGAGCAGGGCAGGTGTGATGGTTCCCCCGCGGCTGCAGGGGGAGCTCCGGAGCAAGCTCGGGGAGCACGTGGCACTGGTGGCCTGGGATCCCAGGGAGGGATGGAACAAAGGCTTCACAAACCCCTGGGCAGCCGATCCTGGTATCTGGTCGGACCCTCAGGAACGGCAGGCTGGAACGGCAGGCTGGAACAGCAGGGACGAGCACAAATCCCAGGTGGCAGATGAGATGTATCCAAATGGGGAACCCCCCAGAGGTCTGGGCAGGCAGGGTGAGCACGGCTACAACATAGCGAAGGCTCAAAGCAACGGCAGGGGCAGGGCAGCCACGGCCCAGCTCCCAGCGGGGCAGGGAAAGGCAGGCTTGGGATCCCGGGGTTTTTCTCCGGCAGAAGGATAAGCAGCCAAAGAAAGCAGCCTCTCTCTCTGTCCAAACGCCGGAGACCGACTGCCCGCACACCCAGGTGAAACAAGAGTAGCCAGATGCACCCCACCCCCATAGGCACCTCTTTTGTTTTCTTAAGTACCCAGCCATTTGTCCCCCTAGCAACACATATGGGGAAAATTCCTTTAACAGAAAAAAAACCACCAGGAGAGCTCCTAAAACCCCAACAATTATCCACCCCGAATTTTTCCCATACTAACATGTTACCATGTTACATGAAACTTAACCCTTTTAACCATATAAATACATGCATCACCCGAATTATATACATATATACATGCTGATAATGATACAAGTACAGAGCCATGGGTAGTTCACCCTAAAACAAGGTCCCTTTGAGGTATGCATCGGGTCTCTCCATCCTTTTGCATCACCCACCAGGTCCAATCTGGTCCCTGAGCAAAGACAACCCCACGGATGGGTCTGTCTCTGCTCGAGGCCGAATTAACCCAAACAGTTTTTCCAAACATACATCTCGTGCACCACTGGAACCTTATCTCCATCTGTTGTTTGTAGGGGTTCGGATTGGGCAGGGCCTGCTTGGCTGGTGGAGCCTCAGGTGTTAACTAACCAGGTGGCTCTTGCTAAATGCACCTCCCAGTTTTTGAAAGTCCCCCCACCCAGTGCCTTCAAGGTGGTTTTCAACAATCCATTACTCCACTCAACCTTCCCAGCTGCTGGTGCCTGGTAAGGGATGTGGTACACCCACTCAATGCCATGTTCTCTAGCCCAGGTGTTTATAAGGCCATTCTTGAAATGAGTCCCATTGTCAGACTCGATTCTCTCAGGGGTATCATGCCTCCAAAGGACTTGCTTTTCAAGGCCCAGGATGGTGTTTCGGGCAGTAGCATGAGGCACAGGGTAGGTCTCCAGCCATCCTGTGGTGGCTTCTACCATTGTGAGCACATAGCGCTTGCCTTGGCGGGTTTGAGGCAGTGTGATGTAATCAATCTGCCAGGCCTCCCCATACTTGTATTTGGACCACCGCCCACCGTACCACAGAGGCTTCACCCGCTTGGCCTGCTTGATCGCAGCTCATGTCTCACAATCATGGATCACCTGGGAGATACTGTCCATGGTTAGATCCACCCCTCCGTCTCGTGCCCACTTATAGGTGGCATCTCTGCCCTGATGGCCTGAGGCATCATGGGCCCATCGAGCTAGGAACAGTTCTCCTTTATGATGCCAATCCAAGTCTATCTGGGACACCTCTATTTTCACAGCCTGATCTACCTGTTTGTTGTTACGATGCTCTTCATTAGCCCGGCTCTTGGGGACGTGGGCATCTACATGGCGGACTTTCACAACCAGCTTTCTTACTCGGGCAGCGATGTTTTTCCACTCCTCAGCAGCCCAGATTGGTTTTCCTCTGCGCTGCCAGTTTGCCTTCTTCCACCTTTCCAGCCAACCCCACAGAGCATTGGCTACCATCCATGAATCAGTGTAGAGGTAGAGCTTTGGCCACTTCTCTCTTTCAGCTATATCCAGAGCTAGTTGAACAGCTTTGAGTTCAGCGAGTTGGCTTGATCCACCTTCTCCTTCAGTAGCCTGTGCAACTTGTTGTGTGGGGCTCCATACAGCGGCTTTCCATCTCTGGCTAGCGCCTACAATTCGACAGGAACCATCAGTGAAGAGGGCATATTGTCTTTCACTCTCTGGTAGCTCATTATATGGTGGGGCTTCCTCGGCACGTGTCACCTGTTCCTCTTCTTCTTCTTCAGATAACCCAAAAGTCTCATCTTCCAGCCAGTTTGTAATTATTTCCAAGATCCCAGGGCGACTTGGATTTCCAATTCGGGTGTGCTGCGTGATGAGGGCAATCCATTTGCTCCAAGTAGCGTCGGTGGCGTGATGCGTGGAAGGAACCTTTCCTTTGAACATCCACCCCAGCACCGGTAGTCAGGGTGCCAAGAGGAGTTGTGCCTCTGTGCTGATTACTTCTGAGGCAGCTTGAACTCCTTCATAAACTGCCAAGATTTCTTTCTCTGTTGGAATGTAGTTGGCTTCAGACCCTCTGTAGCTTCGACTCCAGAATCCCAGTGGTCAGCCCCGAGTCTCACCAGGCACCTTCTGCCAAAGGCTCCAGGACAGACCATGGCTCCCGGCTGCAGAGTAGAGCACGTTCTTCACCTCTGGTCCTGTCCTGACTGGGCCAAGGGCTACGGCGTGAGTGATTTCCTGCTTGATCTGGGCCAAGGCTTGTTGCTGTTCAGGGCCCCAGTGGAAATCGTTCTTCCTGCGGGTAACCAGGTAGAGAGGGCTCACGATCTGGCTGTACTCGGGAATGTGCATTCTCCAGAAACCTATGGCACCTAGGAAAGCTTGTGTTTCCTTCTTGTTGGTCGGTGGAGACATCGCAGTGATCTTATTGATGACCTCAGTGGGAATCTGACGTCATCCATCTTGCCACTTTACTCCCAGGAACTGGATCTCTCGGGCAGATCCCTTGACTTTGCTCTTCTTGACGGCAAAACCAGCTTCTAGGAGAATTTGGATGATTTTCTCTCCTTTCTCAAATACCTCCGATGCCGTGTTCCCCCACACAATGATGTCATCAATGTACTGCAGATGTTCTTGGGCCTCACCCTCTTCCAGTGCAGTCTGGATCAGTCCATGGCAGGAGGTGGGACTGTGCTTCCACCCCTGGGGCAGTCGGTTCCAGGTGTACTGCACGCCCCTCCAGGTGAAGGCAAACTGAGGCCTGCACTCTGCTGCCAAAGGAATGGAGAAAAATGCATTGGCAATGTCAATAGTGACATACCACTTCACTGCTTTGGACTCCAGCTCATACTGGAGCTCCAACATGTCCGGCGCAGCAGCACTCAATGGTGGAGTCACTTCATTCAAGCCACAATAGTCCACAGTCAATCTCCATTCTCCTTCAGATTTGCACACAGGCCAAATGGGGCTGTTGAAGGGTGAATGGGTCTTGCTGACCACCCCTTGGCTCTCCAGCTCACGGATCATCTTGTGGATGGGGATCACAGCATCTCAATTTGTCTGATACTGCCAGCGGTGCACTGTTGAGGTGGCAGTTGGCACTTGTTGCTCTTCCACTTTCAGGAGCCCAACTGCAGAAGGATTCTCTGATAGTCCAGGCAGGGTGTTCAATTGCCTAATGCCTTCTGCCTCCACAGCAGCAATCCCAAATGCCCACCTGAATCCTTTCGGGTCTTTGTAATAGCCATTCCGGAGGAAGTCTATGCCCAGAATACACGGGGCCTCTGGGCCGGTCACAATCGGATGCTTTTGCCACTCCTTCCCAGTCAGGCTCACCTCAGCTTCCAAAAGGGTCAACTGCTGTGATCCCCCGGTCACCCCAGCGATGGATACAGGTTCTGCCCCCACATGTCCCGATGGCATTAAAGTACACTGTGCCCCAGTATCAACCAACGCATCATATTTTTGTGGCTCTGATGTGCCAGGCCATCGGATCCAGAAAACCCGGTTCACCTGTTCTTCTTCCTGGCTAGAGGCAGGGCCCCTCTAGCCCTGGTTATCATTCTTTCCCTGGGAGTACATGCTCGAGGTACCTTCAAGGGGATCTGACATACCATCCTCCCTTCTGTAATACCTGGCAGCTCGGTCACGGGAGGCTGAGGCTACTTTCACCTTAGCGGAACCCCCTCGGTTAGTGCCTCCCTCCTTGAGTTCACACACCCACGCTGCCAGGACAGAGGTGGGTTTCCCATCCCACCTTCTCATGTCTTCCCCATACTCACACAGAAAAAACCACAGCTCAGCTCGTGGGGTGTACCCTCTCTCTCTAGCTGGGGGACAACGGGCTCTGACTTGGGGGCCTGTGACTCGCACTGGTGCCACACTGATCTTCCTCATCTCCTCCCTCATCTCCTCCCTCATTTCCTTCCTCATCTCCTTCATCTCCTCTTTGAGGTCCTGGACCACAGCAGAGACATGAGCTTTCAGCAGACCATTGACCATACTGTCATAATTCCTGAGCTTGTTGGCAACAGAGCCCGCTGTTTCTCGGTTATTGTCAGTATCAATCATTGCAATGAAAGTGGTGTATTGCTGTGGCCCTAGCTTTGCCAGGTTCCACATCATCTGTCCTGTGCACCTGACCTTGTCAGGGTCATTATCATGCTGTCCATCCCTCCCAAAGAGTACCTCTAATACTGCCACCTCTCTTAGCTGCTGGATCCCTTCCTCGAGTGTCTTCCACTGCATTCTATGATGGTACTCCTGCATTCTTTCTTTGTGAATGAACCTTTCTCTCACACTCATTAAGAGCCGCTCCCAGAGAGAAAGGGGCCCTGGCTCCCTCACAAATATCTGGTCCACACCTGGGTCCCGGGTCAACGATCCCAGATACCTTGCCTCACCACTATCCAGTTGCACACCTGTGCCCATAAGGTCCCAAACCCGAAGCAGCCAGGTTGTATAAGGCTCACGCCCCCGCCGCACAATGTCTTTTTGCATATTACGGAGACTGTCATACGACAGGGACTCAGTGATGATTTCCGGCTCTGACCCTCCTGCTGGTTTGTGAGGGCCCTGGTTCCCCATCATCATTAACTGGTCGTACTGATTTGTTGGTCTTATACTTCTTCCTTTGCACAGGGAAGACTGCTGCTGGCTGTGATTGTCCTTGTGGTTCAGCTGAAACCTGCACGGTTGTAACATCCATGGGTTCCACTGCTGCACCATTGGACTAACCCTCTTTGGGGCAGGGAGAGGGTTTTTCACTAGCTGAGGAGGTGTATTCCCTTAGCACTTGGCATGTCTCCTGGCGCATCTCCTGCATCCCTTTCATCAGTATCCCCACACAGTTCAGGTAGTCCATTTCTGAGGTGGGCTGTTGGGCAGTATCAGCCTGTGGGGCAGGGTCAGGCCGTGGGGCAGGATCTCTAGTGTCTGGGGCCGGTGTCTGGGTAGTTATCTAAGCCAATCTCAACTTATCCCTGACTGCTAAATAGAGTAGGCCTATCAGCACCAGTTGGTTAGTACTCAGAGGAAATCTAAACTGTTCGAAAATTGGTGGGGTGGGCCCAAAGAACTGGTTGAGGGGTTGGGAGAAAACTTCCCCTGGTGTCATTTCCTCACAGAAGGTACCATTTTTAACATAACCCCAAAAACATGCATTCAGTGTGTGATAGCCTTTATCCACGTGCCCACATTCTGGAGGAAGTTAAAAGCCCATGAATTCCTCACCTTCTTGACCCATAGTGCAAACTGGATAACAGCAATGGTAGTCTTAGTCAGAGGACCCATGTTTAGGTAAGGAGCTGCAAAGGGGAAGAATATAGCCACGACCACCTGCCACCCGAACCAGGGTAAAGTAGACCACATAGTGCTGCCTAACAAGGTTCCTATATCCAACACACAAAAACTAAGTTACCCAGGAACTGTATTCCTTTTCCACCCCTTTCTCTTAATGCCCTCAGGCCCCACATTGGGCACCAAGATCTGTCTCGGTTTGAAAAGACAGGTGTCTGCTAAGGAAGGCAGGAGCCTCCCTTGGAATGGCAGATGCGACCCCCTTTCCCTCCAAGTTATTATAATTTTGAAATCAAGGGGCTTTTAGGCAAAGATGTGGGAAATAGGAATAACAGTTCTTTACTATTATATATCTATATCTGTATAGCAAGCCAAACAAACAACAATATCTATGGCAGTAACAGCAAACAATCACAAACCCAGTCCCAGCCTTCTCAGCTGTCAGGCCCTTTCCCCTCGGGTGCAGTTCCGCTCGCAGCCGGCAGGGGCGCTGGCGGCTCCCGGTGAGCAGGGCAGGTGCGATGGTTCCCCCGCGGCTGCAGGGGGAGCTCCGGAGCGAGCTCGGGGAGCACGTGGCACTGGTGGCCTGGGATCCCAGGGAGGGATGGAACAAAGGCTTCACAAACCCCTGGGCAGCCGATCCTGGTATCCGGTCGGACCCTCAGGAACGGCAGGCTGGAACGGCAGGCTGGAACAGCAGGGACGAGCACAAATCCCAGGTGGCAGATGAGATGTATCCAAATGGGGAACCCCCCAGAGGTCTGGGCAGGCAGGGTGAGCACGGCTACAACATAGCGAAGGCTCAAAGCAACGGCAGGGGCAGGGCAGCCACGGCCCAGCTCCCAGCGGGGCAGGGAAAGGCAGGCTTGGGATCCCGGGGTTTTTCTCCGGCAGAAGGATAAGCAGCCAAAGAAAGCAGCCTCTCTCTCTGTCCAAACGCCGGAGACCGACTGCCCGCACACCCAGGTGAAACAAGAGTAGCCAGATGCACCCCACCCCCATAGGCACCTCTTTTGTTTTCTTAAGTACCCAGCCGTTTGTCCCCCTAGCAACATGTATGGGCAAAATTCCTTTAACAGAAAAAAAACCACCAGGAGAGCTCCTAAAACCCCAACAACAAGGTTCACTCTTTGTAAAATTTTAAGAAAAATTTAATAAAAGGGACAATTAGGAGACAACAGCAAAAAGGGTATTACGACCGGGTGTTTTGGCAGAGCCAAAGGCACAGTTCTACATCTAAAAGATCATCTTTGAAAGTACATCACTTATTGCATATTCATCATCATCATACATAATTCATTAATTCTTTAGAGTTTCTAAGTATCGTCCGTCCCATAAGCCTTATCTTCCTCCTTGGCTCCATTCTGTCTCTGCTCCCTCCATCAATTCTCTCTGGTTTCGGGTCTTCTTCTTCTCTGATAAGATATTCCAGGAATGTGAAGACTCTCTGCCCACCTTCTCCAAACCAACTACACAAACAATAGACATTCTATACCGTGCATTACATCCTAGAACCTAGGCAAAGTTTCTCCAACATTAAGTAACATGCAAAAAACCAACATCACAATACATTCATAACAATTATGTAACATGCAAAAAGCCACATCACCATACATTTATAACACCTGGTCTGCTTTTCATTTTCCCTTCTGATTTAATATTTGTCATAGAATCACTAAGGTTTCAAAAGACCTCTAAGATCATTGAGTCTAATTGTTAACATAGCACTGCTGTGTTCATTGCTAAACTGTGTCCCCAGGTGCCACATCTACACATCTTTTAAACACCTGCAGGGATAGTGACTCCACCACTTCCCTGGGCAGCCTGTTCCAATGCCTGACCACCCTCTCAGTGAAGACTTTTTTCCTAATATCCAATCCTAACCTTCCCTGGCACAACTTGAGGCTATTTCCTCTTTTGCTGTCACTTGTTACCTGGGAAAAGAGACTGACCTCCCACCTCGCAACAACCCTCGTTCCTGACTTTTCTTCTCAAAGAGCACATCCCCCCACCCCCCCACAATGTACTACTGTGTAGTCTTGTTACATGTATAAAATGTTCTTTAAGCATATATCTCCTGGGACTTTTTTACATGGCATTAAAGTAGTTTTCTGCTTGTAAAGTTATACCTGCCTATGGCCTGTTGAGAGTGGGTGTTCAGAATGCAGTCTTCACCAGGGAAAGATGAAGCATGTTCACTGCTAGATTACTATTTAAAGAGAAGTGACTCAGGTGTTGTAATTGGAATACCCAAATCATGGGCTGAGTTCCTCCTCCTGGGGTCCTGTTGCAACTTTGAATTACAGACTTTGCTAAAGGTTTTGAAGCCTGCCAGGAAGAATAGTAGCAGAAAGCAGGGAAGATCAAGATATCAAAGGGAATGGTACTGACAGAGGAGAAGTCTGCAGTGATGAGGCTCCTATGGATCTTTTCCTTTCTCTTCCCAGGGTTCAAGAGCTCTCTCCACCCAGGAGAAATTTAAATGGGAAGCAGTGGGCGTTAATACTTTGCACTCATCAAGAGTGGCCCACCAGAGCCCAGGGAAGGAGGGAAGAGAGAGAGAGAGCTGTAATTTACTTCTTTTCTTGCTGACTTCAGTGAACTTGGCTCACCATGGGTCCCTCTCTTGCTCTTGTAGAATACATCTGATTTCGGTGCAGCATAAATGTGATTAATTTCCGGTCTGTGTTAAAGAGCATAGAGTGGTGCTGTCTTGCTCTTGGGCTTGCTCAGATATATACTTCATGTATCACTTACCTACCATGCAGGGTAGTTACGAGGATTAATTAGTTAATGTTTGTACAGCACTTTGAAAATGTAATGCACTATTAGGCTTTAGTCTCTGTTTGATGCATGAGTAGAACATCCATTAATCTAATAGAAGTTGCATGCATTCCTCAAGCAGGGAATACATAAATGCTAAATATAATTTTAATTATTATTGTATTTTGCAATATTCCTTGATCATGCTTTTGTATTTTAGCTTAACTTTTTTTAATATATAGCTTGCAGAAATAAAAAAATGTTCTTAATTTTTAATCTTGCTTTCAAGAACTCCTTCAGCCTGAAATAAGCAATCATCCTTTGTTCCTCCTGTTTCATTGTTTTCTTCCCCTTTTTCTATCTTGTGCATGGTCTGACCAGAGGTAGGTTTCTGTGTTCTGCAATTGGCAGAAGTATCTTGCTAGCTAAGGAAGCAGACTCACAACACCTCACACAAATAGTATTTGATTACTGCTAATTACAGTGCTGTCACATAGACAGAGGGAAAGAACGTCGGCTGGCTTTGTCAAATAGCAATGAAATAACCTGCTGTCTGTCTACTGACTTAATGGCTTTAATTGCCAGTGCATAATCAAGATCTGGTGAATTTGTTTGAACATATCAGCAGGCCCCAAATATTTCAATTAAGATCAAGTTGTATAACTAGTGTTGCTTTATCTAGAGCAGGATTCTGGTAAATTCAGGTTTTTGAGGCTCACAAAATGGTACTTGGCAAGAGCCAGCAAGCAAACTGACAGATGGGTTGTTTCTTCTTCATTTTTTCAGACTTTGAGTAACCTTCCCCTCTGATGCTACTGGACCCTTGTAGGTGTTTCCCTTTTATTTTCTTTCAGTTTGTTTTCTTTCTCAGGATGATGTCTCCCAGAAGAGTTCTTGCACTATAAACTTTCTACTGTGAATGAAGTCTGGTTGTGGTGGGCCATTGAGACAACTACTTTGGCCGAGAGGAGAGTCTGTCCCAAACTCTTGAAGGAGGCTTGCTGTAGCAGTCTGAGTGGTAGTTTAATAGTCCCTGGAGAAAATCATAGAATCGTACAATGTCCTGAATTGGAAGGGACCCACAAGGATCAAGTCTTAACTCCTAGCTCTGGACAGGACAACCAAAAGAACCATGTGCCTGAGAGCATTGTCCAAAAAGAAAAGAAAAAAAAAAGGAAAAGCTGTGGCCTGGCACACCAAAGGCGGTCTATTTCTTCCATGTAAATGTTGATAGATCTTTTTTCCCCTTTTGTCACTCATCCTCTTGCCAGAACAGTCTTTTTCAAGAAATCAATCCCTTTCCTATAGCCAGTGGATGATACAAGAGTTTGGAATAAATGCTTGAATTATGTTCAGCTTTCAGAGATGATTTTGTCCCAAACTGTCAGAAGGCACTTTATTTTTGTCAAAGCCTCAGTCAAAGATTTTTGTTCCATCTTTGAAGGATCCTTCCTTCAGGGATTCACGCCCATTCAACCAGATCATTAGCAGCTTCTTAAGTACAGAAGAACAGGCCCTTTTGATAAAATCTGCAAGGCCCTGAGCCGGACTTGCCTTTGCTCTTTCATTATAGGCTGAAACAGGAACCTTGCACTTCTTTGAGTCTGCTTTGAGCACTGGATCCTGTAGACTACCCTTACCTGTCCTGTTCATATTTAATCACGACATTTGAAAAGACCCAGCTGGACCAAGTTATGTCTGTTTACCTCATCAATTTTCATTTTGCTACATAGTTGAATTTTCTGGTTTATTTGTGTGGTTCCTATGGCTTGTTGCCTGGCGGATATTAGTCTGGATTGGTGGGTGGATTTTCTTGGCACGGAGGAGTCTCACTTAAATGATCTTCTTAGCTTTTGTGGTTAAAATTGATGCCTTGACACCAAGAGAAAAGACATTTGCTTGTCTATATGTTGTTATCTTATCTATGATGCTCTTTTACCTTCATCCACATACTACTCGGCGCAGCTTTGTCTCCAAGACACAGCTATGACCTGTCTTCTCCCTGCCTTCATAAGCCATGTAATTTTAGGGATCGTGCTCAGTAGGCATGCAGTCAAAAGCTGGCATGCAGAAAATCACAAGTTCCTTCTGTTTGTTCTGAAGGACCTTTAGAAAGTTGTACCCACCCCCTGCTTAGTTCTGGCAAAGCTGGGGTCATTCTTGCGTGTGTTTAGTGGGAGCTGTCAGCGCTCCACAACTGTCTAGATCAGACCTGGAGCTCGAGAGCTAAAAACAACCAAAATGCAGAGATGATGTATGACATTGACATTTGCAGAAAGGCAGAATATTAAGCCAGAGTTTCCTTCCTATTTTTTTTTTTTTTTAAGCTGAAGAGAAGAAACCTAGACCACTAAATGCTGCTACCAGTTTTGTTTCTTTTAGATGTGCGTGTGGACATGCTTCAATAAGTTCACAATATTGTAATGGGTTCTGTATATGGATATTTTAAAGGTGGTATCATAGTAGTAATAATAGGGTAGGGCAGAGATGCTAAGCAAGGTCAGTGGGCTTGCACATTGATGAAGTCAAAGAGTAGGAGGAATGAGGAGGGCTTGTGAGAGTACATCTTTTGTACTTGCTACCCCTGAATCTAAATTTAGCTGAATTCAGGAAACTTGAATCACAAAAAAACCCACATTAAAAAAAATCAGATATTCTTTAAATTTCTTCCTTTTTTTTTCTTTTTTTCTTTCCCAGATACTCAATTTCATTGCTCAGCTTAAATAACTTATGTATCAGTCACACAACTGCACTGTTCTCAATGATATCACACAGAACTAATGTGATTAATAATGTGATTATGGACTTTCCATCTCTACCAATGCAGAAGATGCTGGGATAGCAGCTGCCTAACCATTGCAAGTAAGAGCCACCACTGTGATGGACAAGAAACAGTCTGTGATCCCTATTTTGGAAGTGGAAAAATAACAAAAGAAAACAGAGGTTTCACACTTTGTTCTTTTGCTAGTGTGCTTTCCATTTTCTGTGTTTACTAATAGGGTGCCATATAGGTAGCCCAGTAAGAACTTCCATGTTACGAAGTTCATCTTCATTTTCTGCTAGATAAATATCTACCCTTTGGAGGATGCTGCTTCTGTTGGTTTTCCATTTCTCTATTAGTTTTCCATTTCACTGGTTGACTGTAAGCGTCAGTGTTATTAAAAGAACAGGCCAGATGTTTGGAAAGGGTAAAGCAGCACAGCAAAGCAGCTGCTTCTGCTTTTGCCACCTGAGACCCTCTTGTTATCTTTTTTTTTTGTCTACCCTTTGTGCATTTTGTAGCTCTGAGCAAACTTTGTTAATATTGTTATTGGCAGTTATATCTTCATTAGTTTCTGTCTTCCCTATAAATGTTTCCAGCATTCCTGCCTTGTTTATTTCTGTTCAAGAGCTGTAAAGCTTTGGTAATTTTTCAAGTTGTCATCTCACACTTCCAAAATCACCAGATTTCTTTCATTTGCGAAAGTGCAGTCTTTGAAGTGTCTTTTACTTCCGGCAAAGAGGTTACATTCAGCTTTTTAAAAAACTTAAAAGTCACGTTTCCTTCTAATTATTCTCCCCAGTAAGAATTAGTCTGCGCTGGTGCAAGATGTGTGTCTTCAGGAGCTCTGCTGGGTAGTGGTGTAGTTAGAAGCTCTGCTCTCAGTCTGCATCCTCTTTAATATTAATGAGGTGTAGGGATTGTGGGTGGCAGATGTGTGAAATCCTGAAGGTTTTTACATTGCCTTTTAAATTCAGTCAAAAATAGTACTGCTGAAATGCTCCTACCATAAAGAATTGTTGGGGATGCATGTGCTTGGGTGTTGAGAGAGGTAGCAGAGAGCTTGCAACAAGTGAGGTGGAACAGAGCAGGGATAGGCACTACCAAGGTCAGATTCTTCAGTGCTCATTCCACTATTTTGATTATTTTTGTAATTCTCATTTTATTTTTTGCTGATGAAATTTCTTGTTGGATGCCCTTCCATGGAAAACTTAGTAATTTTCCTACATAGTTAATATTCAGATATAAAAAAACCTATTACAGTCTAAATGATGAATAGATGCTAATTTATACATATATACATATACTCAGAATGCCTAATTAATGATCTTCTGTGTCAGTCACGGATATGCAAATGGTTATATTTTGCGAGTCTTATCATAATTGTGTTGCCCTGCTGGCTTCAGTTTGGGGGAATGTTTTTACTGCAGTTTAGGAAGGGATAAAAAAGAGACTGAGCAACAAGGCAGTAAAGAACACAACTGCTGTGCTGATCAATCAAAACCAGGTAGATCCTGGTTGTTTTCAAGGGTGCCAGGGGCATTTCTGGAGCAGGAACTAAGTTAGAGGAATCCAAGTAGCTCTCTGGAGAGCTCACCTAGCGCTGTCCACTATAACGAGGGCTATATTCACTATACCTTACTGGAGGTATTCTCTGGCAAAACCACTATACCTTAATGCCTGAAGTAATGTTTGGAGCTCTTCATGAACACATCATTTCTCATTTTTCTTTCTCTTTGCCATTGATGCAGATGTTCCTCAAAAAGTAAAAGATGCACAGTGTATTTTATTAGAGTTTTTGAGTATGTTTCACTACATAAATAATTCTACTCTCCATAATTATGAAGGACATTCATAAAAATAATTATTTTCTCTTGTGATACATACTTGCACTGAATTGCTCCAAATCTGCAAGTCCTGGGACTGAGACAAAGGAAAATGGACAATGTTAGTCATTGTTATGTCTGTCTTTTTGGTATCTTGGACTGAAAACAGCTGTGAAGGTGGAAAATCTAATCCTGAAAAATTTCATACAATTACTGGCCTTGGAAAATAGATATTTTTAAAAAATGAATGAATGCAAGCTTGTTTCTAACCTTCCAGCACTTGTATCAGGGTGCGGTATAGGCTGAGGATTTGCTGGGGGCAGCTATTTTATCATGTCCCAGGTACTTTTTAAAGGCCTCCCTTTGTCCCCTTTATTCCATGGTGGAATTAGCTTGTATTGTTTCACCTGAAGCTGTGTCTGTAAGCAGAAGGTGGTGATTGTGCCACAGCCCAGGAAAAAGACAGGCTGAATGTCGCTTTGAGGAAACTCAGATCTTGCCTCCAATAAGGAGAGTTCATGGCTCTGCTATTGGCACAGCTCTTAAATCACTGCTGGGATTTGCAAGGAGTTCACAGCAGAATAACTATGAAATCATGGGTCTGAATTGATCCTGTGGGCTGGGATGTTGGACCCTGCCTGGGGAAGCTATTGATTCTCAACACACAGCCTCAGAGGACGGGGAGGTGGTGTGATCTGTACTGCTGTGCTCTTTCCTCCCTCACACAGGTTATGACCATTGTGACCCAGGGATCCAGTTCTTCTCCATGATAGCTGGGTTACCTTGGTCCTTACTGCTGCAGGATTGCAAAGTTGGAGTCTGTGCCTCCTGACATTTCTACTTTTGCTTCTCCTCTTTGCCTGCTTGCATTGGCTTTGTGGTCACTTTTAGCCATGCCAGCACATTGAAACTTGAGTAAACACCAAAGGCATACATGCATGCTACTGAAAAAAAGAAACAACCACAAGGAAAACAGCCATGGGTAAATAGTGGATTTGCTCACTG
Source organism: Corvus hawaiiensis (assembly GCF_020740725.1). Lineage (NCBI taxonomy): Eukaryota > Metazoa > Chordata > Aves > Passeriformes > Corvidae > Corvus > Corvus hawaiiensis. Next base: position 63,956,827 of record NC_063217.1, read on the forward strand.
TTAAATGTTCACAGCTTCCACACACAGCCGGGAGCCTCCTACTAAATACAGGGCTTGGAATTTTCTTTTTAAAGGACATGGATACAGGCTGTGACACTGCTCAGTTTTCCATGTGACTTTTGGTATATGCAGTAGGAGGGAGGTTTATCCTGCATGGTGCTGTACAGAACAGAAGTATTAAGACTTCCAAGAGGAACAGCAGCCGTAGGCATGCGGGGTGCTTTATGTCAGGAAGTTTGCCTGTCCATCCATAAGACAGCCTGGGGATCAAAGAGGGACACACAGGTCTGATGCTCTGTGCCATCACTGTCATGCCCACCTTCAGGAAGGTGAATGATGTAGTGTGCAGATCAGCATTAAATGCTGTGCACAGCAGCGGGCCTGAATTTTGCACAGATTAAATGCTGGGAAAGGGAGGGCAGAAAAAGTTACATCCTTGGGCTCATCCAGGGTCATGTAGACTGGGGAAACATGCTTCTCTTGTAAGTACCTGAGCACATCTCAATATTTGGTAGTATTGCCAGGGTATTCCCATGTTCCTGTAGCTCTCCTGTAGGTTCAGCTTGGCCTGGTTAGCCATCAGGGATGGAGCTGAGGAGCTGGATTCTGCTTCTGCCAAGCTTGCCTAGGTGCTGCACAGGTCCATGGAACTGGCCACAAAGCCCAGAGCCCAGCTTTGAGCTGCATGTTCTCAGCAGCAGGGCTCAGCTTACAGAGTGCAGGGAGGAGCAGGCTGGACTCAATCAAAAATGGATTTTTGCTGGGAGCACGTTGCTATTTTTATAGTTTACCCAGCTGCTTTGGAGACATTACAGCTGTCTGAAGCAGTCGTAGTGCACACCTCCTTGGAAACACTCAATCCTGCCTGGTGTTGTGTTACTGCAACACGATGTATCAGACGAGGCCCATGGAAAGAAATATATATGGACTGGTTCTTGATAGCTGTTTCAGAGAGATGTTTATTTCTCCAGCCACATGGCCAGAGCTCTGCCGAGGAACTGTGGCAATCACGGGACCCGAGGGTCCTTGCCCGCGCAGGGGAACACAAAACAACCAATGGGGAACGAGGCTGACCAGGGGCTAGGGAAACCCTGTGTCTCCCCCCCGGGGTCCCTCTCCCAGGACCCCATGGCAGGGGGGAGGGCCCCAACATTAAACAAAAAGAGATTTAAAACTTAACATTGAAAACAACTGGATAAACATGAGATAACAAGGACAGTTTCAAAACAAAACAAGCCACCCTCCTGAGTCTTTAAATGTCCAAACACATTCTCTGGAACATCTTAAGGCTGACAGAAGGGAGACAGGACTCTCTGGGCATGCTTTGTGGGGAAACTGAGGCAGGAGAGAATTTAATTTCTTCCCTCTCCATTTTCATCCCCCCCTCGGCATCGGAGAGGAGTTGTAAGGAAAGGCAATTGTATAGGGAAGCCATGGGGTGAAAAACAGATTTGGAATACACGGGGGGTGATAGGACATAGGGTAAAAGGGAAAGGTGGAATTAGGAAAGGGAGACTGTAGGGGGGTCTTATAATGGAGATATTGTCTAATATGACTACGATTTTTAGCATATATACTGCCTTTCACAGAAACACCATCAGGCCCAGTGACATCTGCTGCTTGTAACCCTTTTATACCTTGCACAATTTTGAATTCCACCACCTCTCCATCTCCCAAGCTTGGGATGCATTTTTCAGGGTTATTCTTTTTAATAGCAGTTCTATGAATGAATATGTCTTGCTGGTTGTCACATCTCATTATAAAACCATAATTTTGTTTAACATGATACCATTTTACTATTCCTAAAACCTTAGCTACGGTGATTTTTTCCTTTTTCCAAGTGGCTCCTGTTTTCTGTCTCGCTGCGTTCCTGCTTTCTCTTTCACTCGCTCCCATGTTGGAGCCGTCGGGGTTGCTCGTGCCTGCACGCTCTTCCCGGGGTCACACTTGGGGCCGCGCGGGCCGGGCCGGGCTCTCTGTGCTCCGCCGCCTCTGCTCTCAGCTGCGCTGCTGCTGCCTGGGGCTGCGCCCACGTCTCGGCCGGGCCAAGCAACAGCCCCCCAGCGCCCTGCTCCAGCGTGCATTTCAGCTAGGCACGGCTCCGCTCTGCCGCCACCAGAAGCCGCCCGCGCACCGCACCTCTTAGTCGGGCGTTCACGGGGCTCGCTCCACCACGTGCTGCACAGGGCCGGGCGGGCACCACCGGGTCGCACCGCTCCCGCCGCGCCTTTCTCTGCTGCCGACACTGCAGCTCGCGCCGCTCCGCCCATGCGCGGGAACTGCCTCACTGCTGCTCGCAGAGCTCTCGGTCCACATGGCCGTGGTCGCATGGACTCTGAGGCAGGCTTCCCTTCACCAGGACACAGCTGACATTGTTCAACAGTCTTGGTAATTAAATAATATTCATGAAAATATTCTTCCATCAGCATATATGTTGACTCAAAAATTAACTGTGTCCAAACGGTGTTCCAAAAGTGTTTGGTAAGAATTAAATCCCAAGAAACATAGAAAAAGTTCTTAAACAACCATGCCAGGAAGTGTTTCAGTTCTTTCTGAGCTTGAATTAAGCTAAAATTTACAAATCGTTGTTCAAGAATCCTTTCAAGTTTAAGATAAATGTCCATATGCAGCTCTGAGAGCCAAGAGTCTTTCCATGGTTCCTCCATAATCCAGAGAGAATATCCAAACCAAGGTGAGAAGAGAGAGATCTAGAGTGGTTTTTACTCACAAATTTTCTGTCCTTAAGGATCGGTGTCTTGCCCGTGTTATCTACCACTTCTAACAGTGCGGATACTGCAACACGATGTATCAAACAACGAGGCCCGTGGAAAGAAATATATATGGACTGATTCTTGATAGATGTTTCAGAGAGATGTTTATTTCTCCAGCCACATGGCCAGAGCTCTGCTGAGGAACTGTGGCAATCACGGGACCCGAGGGTCCTTGCCCGCGCAGGGGAACACAAAACAACCAATGGGGAACGAGGCTGACCAGGGGCTAGGGAAACCCTGTGTCTCCCCCCCGGGGCCCCTCTCCCAGGACCCCACGGCAGGGGGGAGGGCCCCAGTAGTGTTGTCCAACTCAGAGTTATGTCCACCTCTTCAGAGGCTCTCATCAATAGCCACTTACCCACCCATGAGAAGTTCCAGCAGCATGGGCACTGCCATGGAGGGTGACCCCAGAGCTTCCTTCCTCTTTGCTTTGCACCAGAGATGGTACAGGATGCAGATGAGAAGACCTGCAACCTGGACCAGAAATATAGAGATAAAACACAGGCTAGAGTTCAATTTCTCCGAAATTATAAGAAAGTTTGTTTGGGGAAATTATTAATTATTCTGCCATCAGATGATGCAGTTAGGATTTGGAGCTGATCTATATTAATGAAAGGAATGAGGAGGAGGTGTCTTTAAAAACGAACTGTGGGCCTGCTGGTAGATAAACACAGATACTGATAGGTGAAAGAAGCAATGCGAGGAACCATAAATTCCATTGGAATTCCACTAATTGACACAGACTGTTGCTTACCCAAGGCCATGCTAAATTCCTGGACTTCGAGAAAAAGAACAGAGACACAAAGAAAAATAAGGGGGGTGGGATGCACTTTAGAAGGGGGTCTGTATTAGGTGATTCGGGAAGCCCACACCTCTCAAGTACCTCAGCCAGTGGGGAAAGAGAGAAAGAAATGTGGCTGGGAAATTAGGATAGAAAGGAGGCTGCATCCTCTAACAATTTGAGAGACCTCAGGGGAATGCCCCATGGCCTCTCCCTTTATTTGAATAAAGTTACAGGACTCCTCTGTCTCCTTTTTTGACATAAAACCTCTGATATTGTGGATTAATTTTCCTGACATTAAGAATATCTAATTAAGAAGATGGTTTCCAAACTCAGTTTAAATTTGGTGTGGTCTCATTCATGCCTGTCAGCCATGCTGCATTTTAGTATGAGCTAGTCCAAACTGGCTTAAATCTCTGCTTTAGACTGAATTAAAGAAAGACAATCCAAAGCTGATGGAGTCCTTACTGCCTTCCCAGCTCAAGGTAAAATGTCATGAGAAGCAGTTGCTGGAAGCTGGGTAAAGAGATCAATATTAGGGGAAAAGTCAAGGGTTAGGGGGATTTGTCTTTGTGTTGTGTGTGTGCTGCTGCCTGCTTGAGCCAACAGGCCTGGCAGAGGCTGCTCTTCCTGCCTGTGAGTAGGGGATGCTCTGCTCTGAGCACTGTGTAGGCAAGGAATAAATCAACCAAAATTATTGACACCAGAGACTACATTAAATCCCTGCTGTAAAGTTCCCTGCACTGGAACCCCAAATATGTCTTAAAGAATTACTAGGTGGAGGCTGGCGTATACTCACTAATTTTGTAAATCTTGCATTAGAAAGGGGGTTGTACATTGGAGAGCCTTCTGCTATATTTAGCATGAAACTCCATGCTCCCACTGTCAGGATGGGAGCTTAATTACAGCGTGCTACAAACTTTGCTTTTGTGAAGGATATTTTTCTGCACTGCTTGCTTCAAAAAGCACAGTTTTGCTGCTATTTTTATGATGCTTTTGCAACAGTAGCAGGAGTTTAAATGGGTTAGGTGAAACTTGAGAAGGATTCTCTGACAAAACCAGCCATAGTATCTGTGGTTCCCAGCGTGGAACTTCTCACCAGCTGAAATGAAACAATGTCAGGAGGAAGTTGTAGCAGGTTGCTGTTGCTTTTTTTTCTTACTTTTTACTTTTTTCCCCCTTCCTGCAACTTGCAATTCACTTTTTTATTGCACCCTAAATTATCTGCTCAGATTTTTAATATGGATTCATATTTGCTGCTTATGAGTGGGTAGCTACTAGAGGATTGCAATAGAAAAATAAAACTAGTAAGTTTAGCAAGTTTTACATCCAAAAACAATGAAAAGGTGCACATGATTCAGCCTCCCTGCCTTAAGAGATAGCTGCTATTTGCTTACAAGAATTGCCAAGCTCTAAGGAGACTTTTGTCCTTATCATGAAATTGGGATGCATTGTGCAGAGGCCAGCATGCTTTGCTGCAGAGAGTAGTGTTGTGTGGTGTGGTGGTGGTTGAGAGCTTTTGGGGCAGGTGTTGGACATAAACAGCAAAGGATCTTAAGGCTGCAGAGAAAAATGCTTAGAAAACAGAAAACAAGGAAGATTTGGGGGAAATGGGGACTGGGTGGTCTGTGTTTGTTTTTTCTTAAGGACTCTTTCCCTCATTCAGAGGAGTTGTTATCTGTCTTCTTGAGCTGTGTGTGCATACAAGGTAACTTGTGGTGGGAAAGAGTTATAGTTTAAGCAGCGTAAAAACCTTGACCTCTCCCCAAACAGTGCTATGTCAAGGGATACATGTTTCTTACTTGGGCGGCACAATTTGCATAATCCTGCGTGTTTCTGAGGGTAAGGATTACAGCCTAAATTATAGTGGTACCTTTAAGAAAGTTCTCAAATACAATGCAGGACTGAGTTCCCATTGGAGTTACTCCAAGAAATCTGCATTGCTGCTGTTAGCATTCTGCTGCAGGAGAAGGTTTCAGTGTTTTGCAAAAGTCAGATGCTGGGGGAAGTAAAGCAGAGCCAAGGTATGCTGAGCTGTCTGATCAAACAAAGGAATTTGAAAGTCCAAATTCAGTCTGCACCTAGGAAAAGATTCCCTAAAGAAACGAAGTAATTCAAAGTGAGCAGCATCTGCCCACCTTTTTAAAAAATTATTTTAACATTGATTAACGCTGTCATAAAGTGGAAAAAAACCCATTTTTTAATGGTAGCAGAGAAGTTTTCTAGAAAATATTAATTTGTCAACATGTTACACTAAAAAGTAAATATGAAATAACCTGCTAGAAAAAACATTATTTTCACTTTCTCAAATAGTAATGTAAATGTTAAATTTGCTTCTATTTCCCCTTCTTGGTTTTTAAAAGGAAAATAAAATAATTGGCCAGATGTCTTTGAAATTTGATGATAGATGACACAGTACAGAAGCTTGACACCTGCTACAAAGTCTTCTTTCTGCAAAAGCTTTTATAATGTAACAATATAAATTCATCTACCTAGGGTAAACTGTTTTCCATTCCAATGGGACCCTCACATGGTGTAAGGATTCTACTGAGACTGCTCACCCTATGAGCAGAAAATGTACACAGGTGCCATTTGCAAAATCCCAAAAGAGAGAAACTCTAGTTGGAAATAATAATAATTGAACACATTTTTAATTTAGCCATAGCCATTCTCAAAGACAGTCCAGCAATTTACTAGAATATTAGTGGTACAGTAATAACCCCAGTGGCTGGGCATGGGTTAAATAATTCAGGATCAGGAGGTGGTATTTTGCCTGTGTGCTCTGTTTCTTGGCCTTAAGAGTATCATGGCTGCCATTCCATGAGAAGCGTGCTCATTTCCTATAGAAAGGATGAAAAGCTTCCTCACTTTCTGAAATACTGAAGGTCCCTCAGTTTTCTGAAACTTGCCTGAGTAGAGCTGCTATCTGAAAGTTGAACAAATAAACCTCTTCCCTGTGATTTTGGCCTCTTGGCTCAAGCAATACTTCGCACAGTGAAGGAAAGAATGTTTTGAGTTGCATTTATTAATTATGGGCTAGATTTTGACATTCCAGTTCTTTGCCTGTCTACTCTACGACAATGTAAAAACAAAGCCAAGACCTTTATAATCTGGTTTTCTTTATTGACAATGTGCCAGAACAAAGTGGCATCACCTGGGAAAGTAGAATGAATATCTTGCCTAGAACAACTCTGGTGTGTTTATGTTTTTTAAACATAATCTGAGATGTTAAAATCCTTTCTGTCAGTGAGATCTAGGCATTAGTCTTTACACAATTCTTGCTGCAGTTAAGAATTACATAACAATCTGATTGTTATGGGTAAAAATAATAAACTAGTAAGACAAACAGAACATTTGTCTAGAAAAAAGGAGACAAAAAGGTTGTCTTGTCTTTCTGTGGAATGTGTAGAGAAAAGCTCTTCCACAGAGACCAAAGCTTTTGGAAGAGAACAGATTGAAATGGTTGATTTAATGTAGCTTCATAGGATAAATGTTTTGACTAATACCTTCCCCAGGTCATTAAATAAATGGTAAAGCAGAGTTTCTTTGTATAGTCTGTTCCATTGCCATGAAGGCACTTCCATGAATTTGAGTGCTTGTTGCTGAGAAATACTGACTTATTGAAGCAGACTGGGCAAAGGGCTTCATACACAGAACATTTTTACCTCCTGTTGGTCTCTCTCAATCCCGTATCTTCTCTTTAAAGGTCCTGTAACATCTCTGCATTAGAGGTAGTTTTAAGTGAGGATGCTGTGATTTATTTTTTTTATTTCCCTACTCCTAGTCCTAATATCAGTATGCTCCTTTAAGGAGAGCTGTATTAATGCCATTCATCCTCTCTTTAATGTATTGCTACTTCATTGCAAGGTTACTGCTGGCACCTCAGGGCTTGGTCTAGCAGGAATGGCCAAGAGGATAATAGACACCTTGAGACCTTCTGTTCTCCAGCTCCGCTGAGAAGTGTAGATGGGTGGAAAGGAGAAGGAGGGAAGCGCTGGAGAGAATGTTGCTCTGTCTCCCTCCTTCCTCCTATAAACGGTAGTGCTGGAAACTTCAGTCTGGGGTGTAAATCTTTCCATCTGAGACCAAAATTATGGCAGGTCTGGCTTAAAAGTAGCTTTCTATCATCCTCTCTTCCCGGACCCTAATGCAGTGACAGCCAGGCTCTGGTTTCACAACACACCCATCATGGACCTCGGGAAGCAGAGAGGAAGAGGCTCTTGACCGAAGGGTCAAGAGTCACCTGTTACTATAATAAGTTTACCAGGCCCGAAGTTTGATTGGGTAAATTAGATCAGGTAAATATTTAGCTGTCCAGCCTGTAAACATCATGAAGTCTGTAATGTATAATATATGAAGGGGTAAGCCACCAATAGCTGGGCAAAGGCCCAGAAAATGCCAGGACAGCCATGCAGGGTATTCCCTGCCCTGAGCCAGGGCACAGCCTCTTGGCAGAGCCCTAGACACAAGAGAGCTGGTCCAGGTAGGGGCTGCCCATGGGAGCTAAATGAGGGAGAGAAGAAAAAAGACATTCTCCTTTCTCTCCCGTCTTAAAATCAGTGCTGGCTGATGTTCCTGTTATTACTGACATGTTTCAGGAATAAACATCAATAGGAGCTGGGGTTGCAGAGATAAAATCAGCACAGCCTTTGTGTACTTTTGATCCACGGGGTTTCCACTTCCCTCCTGTCACTTATTCTTCTGAGGAGACTTTTTTGACTAAGACAATATTAGGCTGCTTTGTTACTGGCTCTCTTTTTATCAGTCCACCAGCAGGAGACACTTTGTAAGCTGGAATGAAGATAAAGCCCTGGAAGACAAAGTAATCAAAATGAGGCAGGGTGGAGGGGGCTACCTGAAAAGTGCAACTCAAGTATTCCCTAACTTTGTGGCATTCACAGCTGAGTTGTGTTTGCAGCTGACACAAGGGACCTGGTTCCTAATGGATCCGAGTCTTCAACACTGTGTGTTACTTGCAAAATCTGCCAGCTTGCTGTCCTGAGGTCATTCTGGCCAGCATCGAGCAGGAAAACAGAAGCTGCTGCAGGTATTAGCTGCCAAAATCAGGCAGCCCAGAAGGCTGCTCACTTGGCCTACCCATGATGTCTGTTGTGGTTTTGATTTGCAGCTGTCACTCAGGTAGGGGATTTATGTGAAGTGTGGATCATAATCCAGAATTAAAATAATCACAGGACTGTTTAAATTCTGGAAGCTCAGGTTGGGAGTGATCACTTGTTCAAATTGCAAGAAAATAATCTCTCAACTTTTATTGGAAGAGCATCCAGGAAAGGCTTTGAACAGATTGTTTCTTTCACTCTGTACAACACTGTTGCTGACGGTTTCTGTGCTTGCTTCTGAAGGAGAAATGCCAGCCAAACAATGCAAAACTTGTCACTTCCATAGGCAGAACTATCAGCCTGGCCACTAATACAGAAATGCCAAGGGAAACATTATATTTTCCTGGATTTTTTTTTCTTTTCTTCAAGCTTTCTACAAGATTTCCTTGGGTGAAACAAGATGCAAGGCAGAAGTACAGCTGAACAGATGCAAACTGGATAATTAGCAGAGACTGAAATGTGTAGTGAACTTCTTCACACATTGACATGCATCCACATCAGCACACATCCCTGTGAGCCCAGAGAGAGGAAGGAAGCTGTTATAGGAAAGGAAGTATGTGATGGTATTTCCTATATAAGAACACTCTCACAACATGTCTAAAGAAGTATAAGCTGGAGTTCTCTGGGCCACTGTAGAGCTGAAGTGACTTAGAGAGGATTGGATACCTGTCCCATAGCTGGGTGAGGTTTCCTGTAGGCGTCAGTGTTAATTGTCTATGAATAGCATGGCCTCTGAAAAATTACTTTGTAATCTGAGTTTTAGGTTGACATCTGAGTTTTGATCTCTAAGTTACCTGCTACAGCGGGGATACTGTAACATGCATATACCAAACCAGGAGTCTCATGGAAAAGAAATATATATGGACAGACAGATTCTTGATAGCTGTTTCAGAGATGTTTATTTCTCCAGCCGCATGGCCGGAGCTCTGCTGAGGAACTGTCCCAGTCACCGGACCAAGGGTCCTTTGCCTGCACAGGGAACACAAACCAACCAATGGGAACGAGGCTGAGCAGGGGCAGGGAAACCCCGTGCCTCCCCCCCAGGGCTCCTCTCCCAGGGCTCCATGGCAGGGGGAGGGACCCCAACAGTTACCCTTGCCAGTTACTGGAATTACATTACTCTGATTTATTGATTTATTTTCTTTATTGTTACCATTAATAACCATTCCTCTGATTATCTAAATATGCCATAGAAAAAAGAGAAAGTATATGCTACTGGATGACCTTAAATCTATAAATCCTGGTGTCTTAGGCCAAAGAAGGCAGTTGTTAATTGGTAGAAAAAAGCCCTGATCAGCCACAATCCTTTTTATAAGTGCCAGTCCTTTCAACCAGCTGCCAGTGCTCAAGACACCAGAAGCATGCTGAAAATGGTAATTGGTTTGCCTTGCTGACATGGGCACCAAGAAAAACTACCTTGCAGGCCAGATCCAGTCCTTATGGCACAGGCTGGCCATGCTCAGTCCTTAGCATCACTGCAAGTGAAACACTTTGGCTCTGTCACACACTTTATTTGGGGAAGTACCAGAATCCACTTTGGAAATTATTTCAGTGAGGCATTTTAAGGTGAACCTGGCACTGTTTTCAGTTTGTTTTAAATGCTGTACTATGAGTTGCAAGAATCTGGGGAGATGGTTGAAATACAACACTAAAGGTTCCAGCGTGAGACATGGCAGATGACCAAAAGTGGGGATATTTTCAGCTGTTTGAAACCAAACCAGCCTCCCTTGTCTGTCAGTAACACAAAGCCATCAATCCCTAGAGTGCTTTCCAAATTCTGCCCCCTGGCCACTCTCAGGGTGTTCTGCAAAGTGCTTTCAAATAGCATCTAATCTGCCTCCATTCTTCAAGCTTCTTAAAGAGCCCGTCCAAAACCACATGTAGTCAGCAGCTTCTGATGTAAGTTTATTGATGCTTGGGCATATCATAATGTTCTCATTAGGTACCTTCAGTGAAGTACAACTGATGACTTGCCATTTTTGTGCACTGTTATGTGGCTGATTTTTGTATGGTTAGTGACAGTGAATGCCAGTCTAATGTTGCTGATTTCAAGGCAGGGATTATTGATGTGAACTGGCAGGAACAAGAAACATTTCCAGAATTGTCTTTCAGTTTTGGGATACCTGTTCACAGTTCCTTATGTGCAAAGGTCTCATGTTCAGAAATCTGACACTTGGCATTTTTCAAAACCTGGCTCCTTTATACATGTAGATGAGACACACTTAATATTTGAACTGTTCTGGAAATGGAAATGTAGGTGGTTGCTTTTGGTGTTTTGGTGGGTTTTTTTCCTCTCTTGTTTCTGTAACTGACAACCTGAATTCCACTTCCCAGGCCAGTAAGTGTATCTTCTATAGTGGAGCTTGTACTTACCCTACTCAGGACCTAGAAACCAAGATTGGAAGTGACAACCCCCGTTCCTTACTCTTCACACCTCCACTTTCTCTCACTGCCCTTCCACTTCACAGAGACAGAGTTCAGCCACTGCTGCTTGTAACTGAGTGCTTCCCTTGGAGTCCTGGGACTGCAAACAAACCATTTAGTCTACATGTGGTAGTTCAGATTTGTAATGATGAAACCTAGCTCCAGATTCTCTCTGGGGGAAATGAAGCAGGAAATGGCATCTTCTCCATTTCCTTTACCTCAGCATCACACTGTGCATTTTCTGATGAGATGATACTATGGTTGAGGAACACTCAGGGGATTTTTTCTTTCCCCTAGGTTTTTCTCCAGACAAATGCAGTCTCTGTCAATCCTTCCATTTATTTCCTTGAAAGTGTGAATTATAAGAATGTTCAAGTTTTTTATCTAAACAGATTACAGACAGTGGATGTACAGCAATTTATTACACTTTTCTTCCACAATATTGATTAATAGGAAACTATCTCCATTGTGTAAATCTAGGTTCTAGGTTCCTGGAAAAAGCTATTTTATTCTGAGGAATGATCAACTTAAACTGTAAATGTATAACTATGCTGTCATAGTGCATTTTATTCAAAGTGGATGGGAAGGAGGAAATTCTTGTTGCTTTAAACCTTACTGTGTTCTCTGTGCATTTCCTTGAGTCATATCTCAAAAATGGAAACCAGTCAGTCCCTTCAGAGGTACCATTTCAAATCAAATTGTGAAATATGTTTTAAACAATTAACAAGTATGTAATGTATGCCTTCAAGTAACTGAATCTTTAAAAATTGGTAGTAATTTCATTCTAAAATTAAAATCTCCATGGTGATTCATCTTCAGTGGCCCTGTCTACACATCTATTTTGTCACTTACGCTAGTCTGTGTCAGAGAGCATGTATGGTGTGGTCCAGGGCCAGCTCAGTGCCCAAGGAGGTTCTAGGCTGAAGGCAACAAGTGAAAACTGGAAGTGACTGAAATGAGATGGGAGCTGGGTGAGGCAGACTTTGAACAAGCTGAAGGGACCACTGGGTGCCTTCCTTGAATCCCAAGATATCTCCTTAGTGGTTCACTAGTAACATATAGGAAGACAGTGGGTGGCAGATCCTCTAGTTGCAGTGCTAGAGTTAAGAGCATGAAAATAACATCCAGCACACCTTGTGTTATTTAACAGCCTATTCTGTCTTTCATGGTGTAGCTCCCTGTGCATCTCAAAGCTGAGGAATTGAAGATTATCAACTCGCCAGCACAGTGGGGTGTCAGGAGTCAGGAAAGCTTGTCGAGGAGCTCAAGGATAAGCAGTATACCAGGATCCAAAAGGAGACAGAAAAGAGCCTCATCCCGTGTTGCAGTGGGATGGAACACATGTGTAGGTGATTGTGAGATTGCAAAGCCCTTCTCTGACTGGAGCAAATGCTGATATTCTTTGTGGGATGCTGTGGCTAGACCTTTCCACAGGACTTCATCTGCAACTTCCTCTGACTGCTGAATGTAAGCAAGTGTGACATCTACCTTTCCTGTCAGCCAGAGCTTCCCCAGTAACAGTAGAAGGACAAAACTGGCAGGATTCTTGGCAGTTTTGCTGCTGCCCATAGGGTACTGATTATCCTTAATGAGTCTTACTGATTTCACGGTGCAGCTTCTTGGGAACAGCAGAAGCCTGTCTGCAGACTCAGAAACATAAGCACATCAATGGGTCATATTTGGGAAGTTATCTGTGCAATCACAAGGGCTGGGGTTTTTGTTCTTGTGCAGTCTTGTTCAAATTAAAGGCTAGATTCTGCAACAGTTGATGATTTTAAGAGCCACGTCGTTCCCCAGTCTCATCAAGAAATCATTCCACTTGCCACTGGTGAGTAGGTGAGTGGATTTCTCAAGCCCTCACATAAACTGTATTCTCAGCTTCAAGAAAGTGAAGGAGTTATAATGTGACAAGAGCCTCTCGGGGATCTCTAGGTGTGATGCTTTCAAGACAGCCTGGTTTTTGTTTTGGTATTGGTTAGGCTCTGGCTACTGCACTGCTCCACCCAGGACAATGGTGCTCTTTGCCCTGTCCTCTTAGTAACAATCTTTGTTCTAAGGTGTGGAAATTAAATCTCTGGATTCCAAGCACTAACTGAAGAGCAGTGTGTGGAAGGATTCCCCCTTTACCTAGACATTATTTCTCCAGCTCATCCTCCCCCCTGCCTCAGCTCTGGCAAGGAATGCCAGCAAAAACAAGTGCTGTTTGTTTGTTTGTGTTTTGCTGTAAAACTGAAAATAGGAAAGTTACTGTGCTTTTTTTTATATATAGATATAAACAAAACAAATGTTTCCCAGCATTTTTACCCTCTTGGTTTAAAGCTCCTAATTTCTGTCAAAACACCCATCAGGCAGTCACTCTCTTACTAGCTGTACTCAGGCTGCCTGTGGCATCCTGTTGCCTGCCTTGAGTTTGGAGTCTGCAGGGTGTTTGCAGCTCCAAGAGTAATTCTAGAGCAGGAAAGGTGAGATTTTGGGATTAATTCCATCCTCTCCCCACAAGTTGTTTTCTTAAATTGTAAGAAAATAAATAAAGAAGCAGTCTCCCCTGTAGATAGCCCTTTTCAAAACTAGGCAATGCTTCTTCTCCCTGCCCTCCTTGCTGCAGTGTGGAGAATGGCAGTTTCTCCCAGTGGGAGTGATGGTAGTCAGATGATATTCATCCTTCAGTAATCAGCTAATTGGCACAACCCTCTACCTTTCAGTCTGCACTTCTTAGCATCTCACTGCATTTCTGACCTGTGAGAACTTTGCTTTGAAGGGACAGCTTGATCCTTAAGCACATTAGCCAGATGTCAGCCCTGGCTGGGGCAGTGGTCGGGAACTCTGGGCATGGGCTGCTGCCAGTTGTGTTCTGCCAGCTGTGTCCTTCTACAGAGCAAACTTGGCCCACAGTATTGGAGACTCAGCTCTGAGGCGGACAGGTTCACCCTCGAAGATTTACCCCCTGATTCCCAGCTGTACACGCAATCCCTTCCCTGCAGCATGGAAGGGAAAGTTTTAGCCCCCCACAGTCTCGGAGCTGTGGAACACAACTAGGGGCAGGATGCCAAGCTTGCTGGCTTGCTGGCCTCATCTGGTACAGCAAATCCCCTTTTCCTAGGTTTCTGAAGGTAGCTGCAGCCACAAAAAGTGCTCGGAAAACTTTCCATAGCATTTGCAAAGCTGCTCTCAGAGTGAGGCCATCTTACAGAGTCTGTTTAAAATCTTTCACTTAAAAGTAAAGGAAGTAGAACATTTTAAAGCAGCTTTGTTTCTATGGATTAAATGAATGGAAATGCATCTTCTTTCTCCCTTGACTTTCTGCCCTGAGCCAGGTAAAGAGCAGGTCCATTGAAATATTGACTGTCGTTAGTCTGAGATTTGGATTTTTTTTTTCATCTCTCAATGAAGCACAGATCTTTTTTTGGTTACCATCAGCCCGCTATCATAGCTGCTCACTTTCCCTTTGATATGACAATGACTTTGTACAGAGGAAAAGACCTTTATCAGGGGAATAATTGTGTCAAGAATTGATGAAGGATGAAACAAAATCGGCAGCATATAATTTAAAATCACAAAAAAAAAAAAAAAAAAGAAGCAGGGTGGAGGGGGGGAGGAAAGAGAGCACACCTTGGCATGTGGATGAAGGAGGAAGGAGCTCTGTGGAGGCAGGAGAGCGTCACTACCAGGCCAGCTTTAAAGCCCTCTTAACAATGTGCAGTTGCTCTCCCCAGCTCACCCATTGACTTCCTCCTGCCCTCCACAGGCCTGGCTGCAGTGAAACCTCGTGTCTTCCTAGTGATGCTGAACTGAATCAGATTTTGCTTTTAGTTGTTCGATCAAATTTTCCTTCCTTGAGCTTAGAAGGCACACTTGGGACTTTATAGTAATTGCCTCCCCATGCTGAACTGCTGATACCTTTATTGGATTGGCATAGGGTTTCAGAGGACTGTGTTTAACATGCAGTGAGCCGCAGCAATGCAAACAGTTCCAGTGTTTAAACAAGCATCCATTAGTCTGGGAAACAAGACAGTGCCAGCCCATTTGGTGCTCTTTAGAGCTGGCAGCTTAAGAGGAAGGGTGCAGCAGGGTTTGCCGGGAGGGGAGGAGGGGGGGCAGGATGGGGGAGTCACAAATGCAGTGTCAGGAAAACAAGCAAAACATCTCTGTAGCTTTGTGAGAAATGAGCTACAGAGGGGGGGAACTCTTGCAACTGGGGATATGTGCAAAGCTCATTAATATCTCATTATGTTCGAATTGCAGTCTCCCAGCAGACTGGCATTAATGTGTGATGTGCTGGAGGAAGGGGCTACAGGAGAGCAGCAGAGATATTTTAAGCAAGATTTTTTTTTTTTCCTTTTTTCCTTTATATTGAAGAAGCAGAAAAAAATAGTGTGTGCCAGCAAACCATGATCTTTTGTGCATCAGCCCAATACAGTGCACTTCATCAAACAAGAACAGTGGTCAGTTGGGCTTATCATAGTACCCACTAGCATCTTTCAGTATTTCCAATAAACCTCCTTTATTTTCAGCACTGCTTAAGTCACTTGCAGAATTTGGCTCAGTGTGAAACTTCCAACATTTAGCATCTCAGCCCAGGCTTAATTCTCCCCACCCCAGCTGGAAGGATTGGGGAGTCCAGGGGGTATTTAGACATTTTTTTTCCCCTCTCATATGTTTGTAGGTAGAATCATGTCCAAAATACTTTTTCTCATGCTCCTATACTGAAATAGCTTTTGTTTTATCATTAACTGGAGCAGTGCAGTCATTAGCTTATCAGCTGATAAGGTGCAGTCATTAGCTTATCAACTGACATCAATGCCTGTACTTGCTTCTGCAGGACCATGTAACATTTTTCTGATAAGATCTTGGCTGCCATGTTACTGCGAAAAGACCCATTTGTTTTAGGGCCAGTTATTCCTTGACTTTCTGTACCTGAACATATAAATTCTCTTAAAAAATAAAAGGCAACTCCCAACAATGGCTTATCCAAAGAAGAACCATGAAGGACTTCATGTAGCAGGAGCACCTCCCTGTGCTCCCAGTTGCTGAGTTGTCTGATTTATCTCTGTAAACTTTCGTTGGGAAGACTGGAGTCACGAGAGGGACAGAGAATGTGCTTCTTTTGTACTCTGCAGCACTGGGCTTTCATGAAGAAATGTTTTACTAACATGTAGCAAGAAAACCTATGGGTTTTGCTTTCCTGCAGACACCTCCTCATTCTGCAATTGCATATAAAACCATTTTTAATAGGTATTATTATAGGTGTATTGGAGGAGACATTTTTAGCCAAACTGTAGGAAAATCATTCTTCTTCAACTCCTTTTGTGCTACAAGAGCAAAATAACAGTTAAATTAGTCCTGACTCTTACAAAATGCTTGCAAGCCCATAGATCTTGGTTCAGGTTGAGTATTATGTTTGGACTTTATTGCCCAGGCTATTTATATGTTTATCCTTCCTAGTAAACTTTCTTTTGCTTTTATGAAACAATATTGGAGCCCTCCAGTGGCCAAACTAATCATTCTGAGGAATGGAGTTCAAGTTCTGCCAACGAAATTGATTTTTTTTCCCCCTTCCCTATTAAAAAATTAATTTGGTGATTTTTTTATATTCAGAATTTATGTGGAGTTAATTTGAGTCACAGCATCATATGTGAAAAATAAGGAAAACTAGGAAAAAGAAAAAATAGTCTCTTTGCCTTTCTAGGATCTCCATATATTTATTCTTCTATATTTCAAAAAAATTAATTAGTTTATTGTTTAATTAAATTCTATTAGATTACATTTTCGGAGAGGATCCCATTACACATACAAGACAGAGAAAATGCATTCTGAGTATCATAACGATTCACATTTCCTTAAGTGACTTTTATCAGTTCTGTGACTTTTTATCTATGATGTGACTGGTCTGTTCTGTAGCAAAACCTAATTTTTCAACATAACATCGTCCTTTGTATCAGGAACCTCGGCACACTGAAGATTTTGGCCTCAAGGTTCTCTCGTCTGCAGCTCCTACTGGTGTCTTTCACTTTCCATGTGAAACAGAAACTCTCTGTATATGAAAAAATATATTTTACTTGTATTGTATGCACTGTATATTAGTGAGAGGAGTTCTCTTTACAAAAGATGTTGAGATCCTAACAGCTAAAATTGCTTACATATGCCTCCTCATGTTTGGTGTGGTAGTTATCACAGTTCTTCCTTCTTCCGAATTATAGTAATAGTCTTTCAGAACCCAAAATCACATAGGTAGGTTTTGGTTGTGTTGGAGCTGCAAGTTTTGAGAGGAGGTGGGGGATGAAGAGAGGAAGAACAGAAAGCATGGTCAATTGGTTATCTTCTGACAGGATGGCCACAATCTGGCATTCAGTCCATGTTCAAAAAGCAGTAAAGCAGGGGATTAAGGCTGTTATTTTGCACCAATGCCTCTTTATGGCTACTAGAAATGAGTTTGTACCACATTGCCTTGTATAGCTCCTGCTTTGTAAAATCATACATTATCATCAAAATGCTTCATAACATGAAAATCTGGTAGAGGAAGGGTTCTGTTTGTTTTATTTTAGTAAAGATCTTCTAAGTAACATTTCTTCTGCAGATGCTGTGGGTATAGGAACTGTTGTACTGGGTCATCTCAAAGGGGCATTTAGCCTGGCGTCCACTCACCAGTGAGCAAGTAGAGTGTAAGAAACAGAGCAACCACACAGTCAGCCTTCCCTGGCACATCTTCCAGATATCCCAGGTCTAAGAACTTCTTGCTGAGCCCATCTGTACACAGTTTGCTTTTGCAGCCCCCTGCATATGTGAAGAAGGTTTCTTCTTGTTCCTGAAGAGTGAGGTGAAATGAGGAAAGCCAAGAAAACAGTTGTAGCAGAAGTTTCTTGTTTGCACTGAGTATGGGGGGCATGTTATGCAAATTCCTCTCACTGGTGGTAGATGGAATTCCTGGAGCAACCCTAGGCTTTGTCTCCTTTCATGTTTTTCATGTGAGTTTGAAAATTGCTGGAGGAGATGAATGCCCTGCTCCAACTGGCTTTTTGAGGAAACTGGTAATGAGGGCTGTTTTTCTCATGGCTTTATTCAAGACCTGTAAACACCAGCAGAGCTGGGAAGAAAGAAGTCAGAAAGACGGGGAGAGGCTGTTTGCAGCATATGAACATGCACCGGGCAAGCAGAGGCCCTGTAGCTGTCACAAGGAAAGCTCATGCTCTAAGGCTACCTTGCTTTCTGCAGCCACAAAACTTGAGGCTGCAGAACGCTCACACTGTGAGGCTGTGAGATCTGAACTGGGACAGGAGAGGGAAAAAGATGGGACTGTGCAAGGGGGGAGCAAATGTTTCCCACCTGCACATTTCACACCCAGCTCCCTGCAGCCTCACATCACTGCACAGATCTGCAATGGTATCTTGCCACTTGTTACAGCCTCCTCCAATCACTGCTGCCACCCGGGTGAGAGCTCCAGGACTCCAGCAGAGCACTGGGAAAGCAGAGGAGGCAGGGACCAGTTGTAGCTCTTAGCAGGAGAGCAGCTTTATCCCCAGTGGGAACTCCTGTGCTGTGTGCCTTTACTAGGAAAGGTTGGAGCCAGGAATGCCAGAGCACACAGGCCTTGTGCAGCCCTGCTGTGCTGGGACCAAGAGGAGAATCTCTGCAGTTCTGTGGTTTAGTCTGAATCTTTTGTGGTTTGAACCTCTGCTCCAAAACGGCTACCTGGGGAGACGGCATTCCCAAGAAGGGTGCTGTGCCCTTGTGTTCCCCTGCAGCTCCTTAGGGAGCCTTTTACCTGGGGTCCACTTAGTAGTTCTCTGGTAACATTTCCACGCCCTGTATGGAGAGAACTTTGTTGGGTAGATCATGCTGCTGTACAGACATTGGGAACACTCAATGGGAAAAATATCTGCTTTAGTTTCAGGCATTGCAGTCCTTTCTCATTAGCAGGGAGAGGAGAAGGCTGCCACTACTTTACTGATGAGTCAGGAAAATCCTCTGTTTACAGCATTGAATGTTTCTAATATGATTATTGCAGGTCTGAATTTGGAGTTTGGCAATATCAGAAAGCTTTTGAGTTTTGGAAAAAAAGTAAAGAAAATAGTAATGACTTATGTCCCCAGATATAATGAAATCACAGTCCCTGCAAATCCTACAGCCATAAGGAGCCACACTATTCAAGGTTGTTCTTGGCCTTGTGTCATCCACCTGGCATTGAAAAAAAGTCAGGCAGCTGTGCATTTTAAAGCTGGGCCCTTAATGTAATTCTGAAATATGCCAATTGCCAGGCTTTTATTTTCATTTGATTGTTTTGAAAAGCTTAGAAAAAATGAGAAAAAATAAAGGAGTATTGTAAATAGCCCTAGGAAAAGCCTCAACCTGCTGTCCATGTAATTTCCTTTAAAAACAAATTTTGTACTGTCGGAAATGATCACACAGCAGATTTGCACACAATCCTGTACGCCTGATATCTACATGGTTTTATATAATTTCTTTAGCATGTTTTCTCATAGTTACAGTTGTTACTAAGGTTACTATAACTGTAATTAAAGAAGGAAGAAGGGTTTGCTTACCCCAAAGCTTGTCCGCGGTTCCCTGTGTGTCTAATTAAAAATACTTTTTTTTTTCCCCTTTCTGTAGACTTTGCTTAGACCATCATGGTTGTTACACTACTTACTGTTTATCTGGGATTTAAACTGACAGCTCCTCCTGCTAGTTCTCCTCTTCTCCTTGCCTCTCTTAAATAACCCAGAAGTGATTGAACATGAAAGTTAGTTATTAAGCAAGAACTTGGAGCTGCACAACCTTCTTTCCCTTGGCAAGGCAAGAAAGTAATGCTCTTTCCAAGAGCAAATGTAGTATCATTATTATAGGCCAAACTAGGAAGATTTTAAGCTTGTTTTCTTAGAGTTTAGAGGAACAAAACTGAAGCCTCTGGAAATGAAACTGGGGGAAAGACCCAACCCAGGCAGAAATCTTTATTAAACACAGATGTCAACAGCAGTAGCATGTAATTAGTGCCCTAATTGTGACTGGGCAAATAACGGTGGCTTGGGGAGGGTCCACATGAAGGTATCTGACTGTGGATGTGTCTTTTTCAGCTAATTACCAAGGCTCCCTTTAAGATCAGTGAACAGAAAAAGACATTTCTGGAGCATGATTTATCTCCTTCCCATCTCAGCCTGGTATAGGGGATATGAATTGCATTCTTAAGACTGGAATGACTTGACCTGGTTTTGCCTGCATCTTTCTTATGGTGCCTACAACAGTTCCCAGACTCCGTGTCCTGTTCATAGCTCCCCATACACACTCCTTTTTTTTCCTGAATAAGAAAAAAAGGAGACATAAAAGCACATTGATCTGACAAGATAGAAGATATTTTGTATTCCCATTGGCTGGGGACAGGATTTGGGAGATTTGAGTCCAATTCTAACCCTGCCACTTATTTAATACACAGCTTTAGGCAGCTGCCTACTCTGTTTTCTGAAGTGAAATTTAGAGGTTTAATGTATGTTTGCATCTGAATGACAGCATTTAAGTGATGAATGATGGTTGGGGGGGTAGACACACAATTAGGTTTATTTTTCTTTTTAGATTCATCTCACCTATGTTTTTCTGAGACTAAATCCACATAATTCTGGTAGTAGCCCAAGAGTACTGTGTCTTCAGACTAACAAATTAAAATCACTTAGTACTAGGTGGCTTATCATTCCTACAATATGAGAAAAAGGAGGGAAGGAGAAGTCTTTTGAAAAGGAAAATAAGATTAGTGGAAGCCCATTATATGAATTCACACTGGCTTATAATGCATTTCTATGGCTTATTTAATAGCAAACTATGATGTCTAGTGCTTCAGACCTTCAAGGGGTTTAGGAAAGAATTGTAGTGTTCTATGTGACTTGGTCTTTACCTACTACAACAACAAGAAGTGTTTTTTAGTCTTGCATTTATTTAGCACTGTTAAAGGTCCAAACCTTCAGTGGTGAATGGGACTTGAAGTCTAAATTTAATTTTAATTAGCTGCTAATATATGCTTAGTACGCATAGATTTCTGAGATTAAAACCCATGTGGGTATCATGGGCAGTGACTACATGTGCATGTGTGCACTTGTGTGGAAAAACCAGGGAAGTTTTTTTGATAGCAAAAGGAAAAAAGTAAAAAAACCAAAAAACTGTGTTGTGTACACTGGGAATGTACAGACATCTATAGCATTATGAGTTGCAGTTCCTTCCCTTGGAGGGCTGTTTTCAAAATACACAAATAGATAAATGTGCCTGGTTGTAATGTGGTCCATGGCCATAACTAACTGGGAACGTGACCTGTTTGGCAGAACACTGCCCACCTTTCTCCTGGTAATCTTTTTTGTTTGTGTGGAGAGATCTCTAAGCCTTACACACCTCTGGGATTTGGGAATCTTCCTGCCGTTGCTGCCATGAGTTCAACACTGTGTATGTATATCCAGAGTAAGATGGGAGAGAGGAAGAGGTTTATCCTGTGTTGGAGACAGCTACTGTAGATGAAATAAAGAAGGTAAGATCTGAGCAAAGGTCTTGGTCTGATGTCATTTATTGCATAAACCATTCTTTGTCTTTTAGGTTGCTTAGTGTACTCAAGGTGAAGCATGTGCTAAATACTGTGCTGAATCAGGGCCTTCATTTGCTTAAAATCTTTTTCTTTATACTTCATCAGTAGACTTAAATAGTACATTTGCAGTTGATGCCACACAGCAGGTCCAGCCTTGTGAGTCTGTGACTCTGGTAATTGCTGGGAGCTGGGAGACCAGACATGTGCTTTTCCATTAGTTGTGCTGTGTGCCTTTGTGGGACCTGAGATCAGCTTGAGGTGAAGGTACTGAGGCCACAAAGAGCTAAAGTTTGTATGGTTTACTTGGCCATATTTAGGGCAAATCTGCTGTTCAGTGCTGTCTGGCCTTTAGCCCTTGTCAAATAGCTCTCAAACTGTGCTCAGAACAATTCAGAACATGTCTGGGGCATCCTATACAGTCCTTTGAGTCCTTGAGTCTTCACAGAGCTTCAGTGATCCTGCATTTTTTTTTTCCAGTACTGTCTATAACTTGCATTGAAGCCAAAAAATAAATGCAGAGAGGAGTTGTTCCATCAGACATAGTGTCTATCTCTGAAGAAATTTTGGTGCAGAAGAAATTACCTTATCAATGTGCCCCTGATTCCTAGTGAGCTTAAGGGGATTCACCATGGAGTGTTCAAGGCAGGTTGGATGGGGCCCTAAACAACCTGATCTGGGGTGTTATCCCTGCCCATGGCAGGTGTATTGGAACAGGATGCTCTTTAAGGTCCCTTCCAACCCAGACCTTTCTATGGTTCTGTGACCTGAGGGCTTCAGCACCTTTCAGGATTGATCCATGGGTTTTGTCCACAAGTCTTTCAAAACTGCTGCTGCCTGTCTTCTTTTAAAGAGATATGTAAAGTCAAGACAACCAACCAGTTCCTGCATTTCTCCTCTTTCCTAGAGATGGATCAAGCTGATTGTGCTGATCAGGGAATTGTCTGACTGAAGGAAAAAGCTGTCTCTGACATATTTTCTATTTTGGCATTTTCAGTTATGTGATTTTATTATTTATTTTTAAATGGTCAGTAGCTGAGCACAAATTTATTTCCAAACTCATCTGTCCCATGTTGGATTTTTTTCTCCTTTCCCCAAAAGATGTCTCATTACTATGCAAACAATTAAAATGTAGAAAAAATATGAGAATTAATTACCATGCAAAGGATTCATTTCCCTCCCCTTCCCCCATGCTTGGGTCTCCTTTGCAATGCTTACTGTATTGTTAATTGTTCAACCTGTACTTAAATAGCCTGCACCCCTTTAAAGGTATTTGTCGTTGCAGAAAAATCTTCAGCTGACCTATGTCCTCAGTGAAGCTGCCCATTCAGGCACAGGGAACAGATGGGGAAGAGGAGGCTAAATTCACCATTTTGTTTGCAACACAGTATAACTGATTCCCAAAATTTTTTCTTTTAATGTGTTAGTTGTGGAAATCTGTTAATTTGATATTTAAATTATTTTCAAGTGGAAGTTTCATTTATGATGTTACCCCAAGAGGGTGACTAAAATGTGTGGGCTTGAACAGGTACAGTGTATAGACGATGTGGCTCTCATTTCCTTCCTTTTCCAATTGTATGAAACATTTTGCTTCAAAAAGCATGAACTTGAACTTAGTCATGTGGAAGAATCCCCGAAATTACTTAGCCTACATCGATTTGAGGAACTGGAAGGTGCTGCTTCATGCACATATGGAATAAGTATGTTGCCATGAAGTGATGTGTGTTGGGAGTTAACACCAATGATATGAATGGAAGACAACTGTGCCATTTCTGAGTTCAGCCTTCTGTCAGCTTGCTAGCTGGCTTCTAGAGATCATGCACTAGATAGGCTTTGGTAATAAAAGAGATCCAACAGAAACTCCTAGTCCGTGGAAATCTATGGTGTCATCAGGGGAGTACTGTCATGCCTTCACCATCTCTTCTGGCTCATTCTTCAGAGTTTCTCTGAGAATATTCTGGAGTAATATATTATGTATGTAGATTGTGCCATGGCAGTATTTTGCAAGCAGCTGGAAGGTAATTTGCTTGCCCTAAGTATAGGAAGGGCTTTTCCCTTACATCAGTTGGACAAGGTTTTAGTCTGTCAGTTCTGAAGTCAGGAACAGGGCTCACATCCTACTGGTGCCTTAATGACAAGGAAAGCAGAGGCTGTCACACAGCTGCTCCTCCTTTGCAGAGGACAGGAATGCTTTCATGTCCCACATACACCTTTGCTAGTCAGGCAAGATGCCAACAGCGTATTTCACTACCCTGCTATGACTTGTGCTCATCCAAGGATGAACTAGGACAAAATTTTCCCCAGGAAACCATTCCTCATGTCACATACACAGTTTAAAGAGCTACTGAGTAGCTATGGTGCATGTGCAACAACTCTGGGTATGTTGTTTTGCTGGTTCTTAAATTAAAATACAAGAGGTTCCTGCATATCGTTTCTACCCTGATTTGTAGGAGTTCGTTTGGAGGCACAGCTTTAATAATCTCCAATGTCTTCTTTTTATCATAGCCTGTCTTCTGTCCAGATACAAAGCAGACTGGAAATGTTTTCCAAGGGTGAAGACTTACCAGAGCA
The DNA here is from genome assembly GCF_020740725.1 of Corvus hawaiiensis. Taxonomy (NCBI): domain Eukaryota; kingdom Metazoa; phylum Chordata; class Aves; order Passeriformes; family Corvidae; genus Corvus; species Corvus hawaiiensis. The sequence continues at coordinate 63,981,037 of NC_063217.1, forward strand.
ACTGCCAGACAAGTCAGTTAGAGGTTGCTTGACTAAATCCTCATAACACACCCTGAAAATGCAGCTCATGCCATCTGCAAGGACACTTCCAGAGAGAGTAGAGCTCTGCTGCTGGGTGTGAGAGGCACGAGTAGGCACGGCCAGCTCAGTAGTTCAGTTTGCAGGCTCTTAGCACCTTCACTAAGACTTTTGCACAAATGGAGCAGTGCTGGCACTCCCAAAGCAACGAGGTTACTGCTTTGTCAGTGTTTACCCTATTGGGCCTGTCCTGGGTTGCAGTGTATTCTATTACCATCCGCATGAGATGCTGAAACCAGGTGGGGCAGTGTTTCCTTGCCTTCTGCCCCCAGACTATCTTTCTGTTAATGGCCCATCAATGCCCTGCTGCACGACTCAGAGATAACTCCCTCTGGACCATCTTCTGTTAATGAGTACATCAACGCCTGGCCTCATGACTCATCATCCCATTGTGAGATGCTCCACCCAGAGGGAGGAACCAAGCAAGCATTCCATCCTGGATATAATCTGAGATTCCGAACACCAGAGACAACCCTTTCCACTGGATTTCCAGAGGACAGGAGCTACATAGCCACCACTGAACCTTCCGAGGAAGAGCAAACCCTTCTACAGGATCACTGCTTCAACAGAACCACATCCAGCACTTCAGGAGGACTGCAGCCACCATTCTACCAGACTGCTACCACCACCCTGACTAACAGGGTGTCAGGTTGTATCCTGACTCTGTCAGTTTGAACCAGGGTTTTCTTTTATTTTTTCCTTTTCTTTAATTTCCCTATTAAATTGTTATTCTGACTTGGTGCCTCCCACTGGTTCGTTTTCAAACTAGTACATATTTTGGTGCCCAGTGTGGGGCTTGCTCTGAGAGAAAGTCAGAATTACAATTTTGTATAAACAGAAACCTATTCACCGTGGTGCTCAGCTTGTCTATATGGATACTGTATCCTGGTCTCTATATTTTTCCTCACATGGAGAACTACCTGCCTGTTGTATTGCTCCTGTTAAAACCAGGGAATGGTATAAGAATTTCTTTATTGGTTTATTATGTCTATAGCATAATAACCTGCGAGGCGATGAATACCATTCGGAATATATACTCAGTTTTGTTTGGCTGTCCTAGTCTGGGCTGCTATGTCTGGGATCTCCTCAGCAATCACACCCAGCCCCTGGTGGGAAGAGTAGAGAGTGGTTTCTTCCAGCCTTTCAGGCCAGGCACAGCAGTTTTTGAAAATATTGAGTTCCCTCTGGATGTTAAGGATGGTATGATCTTCTTGTCAGTTCTATTCTTTTTTTTCTCTATGGCCTTCATTGTGTACACCATGCTTAGAAACAAAACGCTACTTGGTGTGGTGCAACGTCTGCTTGAGGAGGAGGGAAAAAGGAGCAAAGCAACAAACACCATGTCTATACAGCTTTTCACAAAGAAGAAAGGAACCAAAAGCAAAGCAACAGTGTCCATGTCTACGCAGACTGTCACAGAGAAAGGAACCAAAAGCAAAGCAACAGTGTCCATCTCTACGCAGACTGTCACAGAGGAGAAAGAAACCAAATGCAAAACAACAGCATCCATGTCTAAGCAAACTGTCACAGAGGAGAAAGGAACCAAAAGCACCATCAGCGTCTCCACGCAAACTGTCAGTGGACCAGAACAGCCTAAACCGATTGCAGTTGCCCCCGTCCAGAAGAAGAAATCAAAAAGCAAATCAGTCCGCATAGTGACCAACGAGGATGCAGCAGGACCTTCGCACCCAGCAGAAGAAACAGAGCCAGAGATCATCACTTGGTTGCTATCCCTGGGTGAGCTGCGTGACCTGCGGAGGGAATTCACCCGCCAGATGAACGAGTCCATCCTGACCTGGCTGCTCCGCATCTGGGACGCTGCAGCCAATGACACCATTCTGGACGGAAGTGAGGCCAGGCAACTGGGATCTCTGTCCCGGGATGTGGTGATTGACCACGGGATCAGGAGAACCCAAGAAACTCTCAGCTTCTGGCAGCGACTGCTTACAAGTTTAAGGGACAGGTACCTTTGTAAAGAAGACCTCCAGGTGCACCAATGAAAATGGAGCACAATGGAACAAGGTATCCGGTGCCTGAGGGAATTGGCTGTGCTGGAGATCATTTTCTCAGAAGACAAGAGATTTCCTAAGAGCCCAGATGGTGTCCAGTGCACGTCACAGATGTGGTTGAGGTTCGCACGCCTTGGACCAGAGATATACTCCCATTACCTGGCAACGCTGCAATGGAGGGAAGGTGAGGACAGGCTGGGCATCTTGGTCAACAAACTGAGGATTTATGAGGACACCGTCACAGCCCCATTTCGCACCCACGTCTCATCCATGGAAACAAGGCTGGCTGAGCAAGTCCGGAGCTTGATTGAAGAAGGCCATCAGAAACTGAAAAAGGAACTTAAGGAAGAGATTTACCACATCTTGCCAGAACCAACAAGAGTCTCTGACATTAGGAGCAGGCGTCCCCCAGCCAGGGAGAGAGGATACACTCCATGAGATAATCTCTGGTTTTTCCTTCAGGAACATGGAGAAGACATGAGTAAGTGGCATGGAAAACCCACCTCCTCCTTAGCGGTCAGGGTACGTGAACTAAAAAGAGGGACAACTACCACAAGAAGCTCATCTAGAGTCAACGCTGCTCCAGTCTCTCATGCACAGAACTCCAGATGGTATAGGAATGATAATGTGACCGATCCTCTTGAAGGGATCTCGGGAGCATATTCACCAGAAGGAAGCAACGTGTACCATGACCAGGAATAGAGAGGCCCTTCCTCTAGCCAGGTAGAGTTCAAGCTGCCTCAGAAGTAATTGGCACAGAAGCACAGTTGCTTCTGGCACCCTGAGTACCAGTGCTGGGTTGGATGTTCAAGGGAAAGGTTCCTTCCACGCATCACACCACCGATGCTACTTGGAGCAAATGGATCACCCTCATCACGCAGCGTGCCTGTATTGGAAACCCAAATCGCCCTGGGATTCTGGAAATCATAACAAACTGGCCTGAAGGTGAGACTTTTGGATTATCTTCTGAAGGAGAGGAAGAGCAAGTGACACGTGCCGAGGAAGCCCCACCATGTGATGAGCTACCGGAGTCTGAAAGACGATATGCCCTCTTCACTGATAGTTCCTGCCGAATTGTAGGCACTATCTGGAAATGGAAAGCCGCTGTATGGAGCCCCACACAACAAGTTGCACAAGCTACTGAAGGAGAAGGTGGATCGAGCCAATTTGCTGAACTCAAAGCTGTCCAATTAGCTCTGGACATAGCTGAAAGAGAGAAGTGGCCAAAGCTCTACCTCTACACTAATTCATGGATGGTAGCCAATGCTCTGTGGGGTTGGCTGGAAAGGTGGAAGAGGGCCAACTGGCAGCGCAGAGGAAAACCAATCTGGGCCGCTGAGATTTGGCAGGACATCGTCGCCCAAGTAGAGAGGCTGACCTTGAAGGTTCGACACATGGATGCGCACGTACCCAAGATTCGGGCTAATGAAGAGCATCGCAACAATGAGCAGGTGGACCAAGCTGCCAAGGTGAAAGTATCTCAGGTGGATCTGGACTGGCAGCACAAGGGAGAATTATTCCTAGCTCGTTGGGCCCATGATGCCTCTGGTCATCAGGGGAGAGATGCAACATACCGATGGGCCCGTGACTGAGGGTGGACCTTACCGTGGACAGCATCTCACAGGTCATCCACAGTTGCGAGACCTGTGCTGCAATCAAACAGGCCAAGCGGGTGAAGCCTCTGTGGTACGGTAGACGACTGTCAAAGTATAGGTATGGGGAAGCCTGGCAAGTTGACTACATCACACTTCCCCAGACCCACCAAGGCAAGTGCTACGTGTTGACCATGGTTGAAGCAACCACTGGATGGCTGGAGACTTAACCTGTGCCTCATGCTACAGCCCGGAACACCATCTTGGGCCTGGAAAAGCAAGTCTTGTGGAGACATGGCACCCCTGAGAGGATTGAGTCAGACAATGGGACTTATTTTAAGAACAGCCTCATAATCACCTGGGCCACAGAACACAGTATCGAATGGATATATCATATCCCTTATCATGCACCAGCTGCTGGGAAAGTTGAACGCTGCAATGGACTACTTAAAACCACCCTGAAGGCACTTGGTGGGGGGACCTTCAAAAATTGGGAAGTGAACTTAGCAAAGGCCACCTGGGTGGTCAATACCCAAGGGTCCATCAGTTGAGCTGGTCCCACTGAGTCTGAACCCTTGCACACAGTGGATGGAGATAGAGTCCCTGTGGTACACCTGAGAGGTATTTTAGGAAAGACTGTTTGGATTAATCCCACCTCAGGCAAAGGCAAACCCATCCGTAGGATTGTCTTTGCTCAAGGACCCGGTTACACTTGGCAGGTAATGCAGAAAGATGAGGAAACCTGTTGTATACCAGGTGTGAACTGTGTGTAGGGTTTCATTGTATATATATGTGTGTGTGTGTGTGTGTGTGTGTGTAGAGTTTAAGGATGGTATTGATTTGGGATGATGTAGATGGTAATTGAATAAGGGGTGGATAATGTTCTGGGTTGCAGTGTATTCTATTACCATCCGCATGAGATGCTGAAACCAGGTGGGGCAGTGTTTCCTTGCCTTCTGCCCCAGACTATCTTTCTGTTAATGGCCCATCAATGCCCTGCTGCATGACTCAGAGATAACTCCCTCTGGACTATCTTCTGTTAATGAGCCTAATCAACACTTGGCCTCATGACTCATCATCCCATTGTGAGATGCTCCACCCAGAGGGAGGAACCAAGCAAGCATTCCATCCTGGATATAATCTGAGATTCCGAACACCAGAGACAACCCTTTCCACTGGATTTCCAGAGGACAGGAGCTACATAGCCACCACTGAACCTTCCGAGGAAGAGCAAACCCTTCTACAGGATCACTGCTTCAACAGAACCACATCCAGCACTTCAGGAGGACTGCAGCCACCATTCTACCAGACTGCTACCACCACCCTGACTAACAGGGTGTCAGGTTGTATCCTGACTCTGTCAGTTTGAACCAGGGTTTTCTTTTATTTTTTCCTTTTCTTTAATTTCCCTATTAAATTGTTATTCTGACTTGGTGCCTCCCACTGGTTCGTTTTCAAACTAGTACAGGGCCGAAGCAAGATTAAATTAGATGGATCTGAAGAGGAGTAGATCATACATACATGTAGATCATATACTTGGGCAGGAAGGCTCTTTGACAATGATAACAGCATTCCATCCATTAAATAATTTGTGCTCTTGTCGTGGTTTGACGCAGCTAAGCGTCAAGCACACGAAATCTGTTATTTTCATAAGGGGAAAATAAGAAAATATTGAGGAAAACTTGAGAGCTGCGAGGTAAAACAGGTTCAAACTGAAACAGTTGCTGTACAAAGAAAAAAGTTTATTACTAACAGAATTAAAAGTAAAAAGAAATAACAAAAAATTAAACCAAACCTCCCCTTTTTTCCAGCACTTCTCTCACTTATACTCAACTTGCACAAAGGATAACAGAACCTGGGGTTTTAGTCAGTGTTGCAATTCTTGAAAAGTCTCTCTTTTATGCTTAAGGAAAAAAGGGTTTCTTCTGCTTCATGTGGTTCCTAAACTGCCACCAACAGCAGACCCACCCAGAAAGAAACAATCTGCTCTGGTGTAAAAACATCTCTTCCATGAAAAATCTCAGTTCCTTCACACTGCCAAACATGGGCCATCACATGGGGTTATTAATCTTTTTAAGGATGAGTTATTTTGACCCGAACACAAAGGCCTTCTTCCCCACAAGTCTCTAAAAGCCTCTCACTGCTTTTATATAGCCTGGCATAGGCACTCTTCAGAGTCTTCACGGGCCACACATGAATTCTCCATCCCCCCATGTACTTCAAATGGATTAAAGAGACAAACAGATTGTGATATTACAGTTTCTTACCACGGCAGGCAAGAAAGTTTTTTTAAGCTACGCGCGAAAAACGCAGCACCGCCCTCTTTTCTCTGGTTGCCATTTTCAGCTTTGTCTCACATGACTCACTTTCTCTTTCTCTCTGGCTCTGAAACCACCATGCTGAAGAGTGTTCTTGTTCTGGCTTTACAGTGGAAGAAAGCCTCGCTCCCTCTGTGCTCCTGGCTGCATGGTGTCTTCCTCAGTTTAGCGCCAAGTGTGCTGGCTGCAGAAAGGAGGCTGCACCGGCTCCTGCTGGCTCCACCAGCTCCGCGTGGAGAGGAGAGGGACCCACCAGTCCCAAGAAGTCACGCCGGATGGGTTTAGCTGTGTGGCAGACTATGGCTGGTTTTAGCTGCCTGCGGCTCTGGGATAGTTCCTCCCCCAGAGATCCAGGGTCCGTGCTGCGGCGTTGGGAAAAGGGGAAGGTAGCAGGGGGCCCGGCCTGGCCCAGCGGGGCCCGGAGGCTCCGAGGCCCCCCCACCTTCCGGCAGGCGAGCTGGGACAAAAGGCAATTCCCGCCTTTCCACGCGGTTTAAATACGTAAATTGCGAGAAGCGTCATTAGTCTAAAAGACTGTCCATCAACTCAGGTTCAACTTTGCATCCAGGCACCATGACTTTTTACTCTCACTCTTCAGTGAGAAACCCTTTCTGTCTGACTGGCTAAAATGTGAGGAAGTAGGTTGGTTTTCTCCCTGTTAGCTCTTGCAGGTTTAGCCAGTGCCTTGATCATCATTTTTCTATTACTGCGAGGTGTTTCGTTCTTCTGGTGACTGATGGCAAAAACAACGGTGATGACAAGAGTCCCCAGCAGCCCTTTGCAGCGTAAGGGGCAAAAGGTTGACCCCTTCCCTGGGGCAGAGGTTACTCTGTGAGCCTGCAGAGTTGTACAGGTTACTGGCTAGGTTGGCAGGATGAGATTTTACCAACTTCAGACAGATTTCACGTGAATTTCCTGCATATCTGAAACATTGCCCTGGCCAACAAGAGCTGGGCAGCCAGGCCTAGCGTGGAAGAGCACAGCATGTGCTTTAAATGAGCAGTTGTGCTCCAAAATCAATTTGCTACATCAGGCTTCATCCTGCGAGTTAGCAGGCATCAGTGCCATGCTTTCAGCAGCATGAGGAAATTCAAATAGTAGGGGAGTGATTGGATGCATGAAATACTTTCATTTGTGGGAAGTGGTGATATGTAACTCGCCTCCACTTTGCTTGGCTGCTTGTCTGAGGTCAGTTCCAACGGGTTTTTGAAACAGGTCCTGTGATCCCCACCACCTCTGCAGGACACTGGAGCAGGTGTCATTGGGAGGCCACTATGGAGCTGGTGGACTTAAAACACTGGTGACAAGATGTGGCTGTACCTCAGGCAGTGGCACTCTGGCAACACTGACTTTAGAATGGCAGTGTCAGAGGTGATACAGCAAGGAGGTGAGTGCAAAAAATCTTTTCAAACGCTGAAGCTGAATTGCTGGCATGCAAATGGCAATGATGATTATTCCTTACTGATCTCAGATGCTGTCTTGTCAAATTCACTTGCTTAGTGTCACTTCACGGCCACCCCTGGGACACTTCCTAAATTGTTGATAGGCTTTGTGTGCAGCACAAGTTAAGTAGCAAACTTGACTCAGTCATCAGGTTGCAGGCTGGAGGCTGCTGAATTGGGGTGGTGTTTGGCAGAGCTCATGGTAAGTACTCCCCGTTGGAGGTAAAAAGTATCAAGATCTTTCTGGAGAAGCTCTAGCAGAAAAAGGGAGAAGAAAGGTGGGGCAAACTCAGGAACAGACACACTGATGGAAGGGAGAGTAGAAACCCTGGAGGAAGGGCCAAGACTTGAATTCATTTCATGGAAAGGAACTGAAGGTCACGATGACTGGTGGGCCAGACTCATGCAACATGAAGAACTGAAAAGAACAATTTTTAACAGAAAGAGTCACAGAAGAGCATGTGGAGAAGATGATAACTCTTGTTTTTTCTACACATGCATATTCTCTGTGGAAGAATTTCAGCATTGGCTAGTTTCTCTGCTTTTCCACAGGGAGCAAAGATAGCTCCAGAGCAGGGCATGTTCCAGCAGAGCTGGGGAGCCAAGTGGACCAGACCTCTCAGAGTTGTTGCCCTTGTATTGAAGTGGCTGGAGCTGCCCTAGGGAAAGTCAGTGGCTACATGTAGCTGGTACACAAAAACACCTGTAAAAGTGATATCAGCCTCATCTGGGGGCTCACAGAGGAGAGGTGGACCTGTGTTAGACCCTGTGAATCATGTCCAACTTCTATTGGCATAGAGAGAATTTAGCCTCTCGGCTTCCCCACCTCCTCCTGGTTTTTGTGTTGGGGTTTTTTTAAGAAGCAATGAAACGACTATTCTGCTGCCACAGCCCCAGTCACTCCCCATGGACGACTGGAACAGCCACCCACCAAAGGCAGCTCCACAGTGGAGGATGGGCTAGTAAGTGGCTCGGCTGTTGCTATAACAACAGTACCTCTGTCTCATTTCTTTTGAAAAATGAATTGCTGCTGGTGAGATGAAGCGGAGCAGCTTCTCCTCACAGATGAAAGCCCTGCCAACAGCCTCCACACAGTCTTGTTTATCTATTGGGTCTGTCACGGCATGTCCAAGAAGCTCTGCCGAGGATTTCAGGATGGGTTGGATTAGACTGTTCGGGTCAGTGTGCATTTGCGTGCACAGCTTCTGTCCCCCTGCCTCTCCTCCAACTGAAAGTGATTTAAAAAGTCAACGTGCCAAATTTGACCTTTTCTCACTCTGCAACTGGAGTTTCTCCAAAGGCATATAAAGAATCGAGAGTCCTGCTTCACCCTCTTTTGCTTTGGGGTAGAAAACCGCTGTGAAATGAAGATTCATCAGCCAAATATTTTGTGTGATTAAAGCTAAAGGCTTATGAAGCTGGCAAGGGGGTTGTTTTATTTTAATATTTTCCTTTGATTTTAACATTTTCCTTTTTTTTTATGTGGCAACAGCCTTCTGCTCCTAGACATAAATCTCTCAGCTCCTGCTAATATCTTCATGATGCATGCTGTAAAACATGCACAAACTGTGTATTTGTACTAGGAAGGAGAAGGAGGGTACTTTAAGAGATACTATTTTACTTCAGGGATTGTGTTTATAGAGGGAAGTGCTGAGGTTTTAGTCTAAGACACTGTGGAATCCTGGTGGTGGTAAACTGTTTGCCAGTATATGCTCAGTGTAGGATATCCAAACCATCCAAGAGTTAACGTGGTGATTGGGAATGAAATCAAGATATGAAAAGGAAAGTTTTCATTGAAATCATTTGATAAGGGTATTTCTGTGTTGTACCTCAGAAAAAGAAGATACATCTATTGTTATGGCTCCCAACTCCTCCAAAATGCTGGAATCAAGGTGCTTCCCCACCTGCAAAGGTTGTACCCAGCATGTTGCCTTCAAACAAACCTTTCATGTTAAGTTTTTGTCTACCTACAGTTTTTCAATGAGCAAAAAAAGAAAATAAAAAGATTAGTGCCTGTTAACCTACCAAGTCCTAAAGTCTCTGAAGGAGAACAATGTGGAGGTACAAACTTAGAAGAGGTTTAATTTCTTTTTGCAACAAGGCACAACTTCTGTAAGCTTCATATTTGATAGAAAATAGTTTCCATGTCAAGCTGCTTTTTGTTGTAATGCATAATAAACATGTTTATTAATATTTATATACTGGGCCTGCTTTTACTTTCACTAAAGTCACTGTATATTTGTAGAAGGGGACATCCAAGTTCCAGCACATGATGAAACTTTAGGAACTGATATTTTTAGGGCTGGTTATTTGCCAGACTAGATAGATTCTTTTGATGAACATTCATATACAAATAAGGTGATAGATTCAGGATAAAATAAACCTGAAAGCGTGAAACCATGTGAAAGCATATCACTCTTACCAGTATTTTGTCAAGGATTCATTCAAACTTGCAAAATGTATGGAGTCAGTTTGCTTGTATTCCTCAGGAGATAATTACTGTGACTACTCCCTGCCTTAAGACAACTTTTTTCCCATCTTTTCCTTATAGGAACTTTACTTCATGATGAGAAGCCTGCCACCAGGTCCCGTTCTTACTTTAACCCAGCATTTGGTCAATATGAACTTGGGGTAAAGGGCCACGACACATTTTGAACATTTCTTCAAATCCTGTTTTTGCCTGTGTATGCCCATTGAGTTTGGTCTTGAGTCACTTGCTGTTTGGTGAATGTTTTTCTGATGTGGCAATAGTGACTCTGTAGTGAGATGGCTTAGGAGTTGAAATGGGTGATTTCAGCTGTAAATTGTGTGAGTGGCCCATTAGCGCAATATTTAAATATGCTATTTTAACCCATTATATCAACTGACCACCTGCACTTGAGGCCAGCTCATGCTTTTTCTTTTCTTGCCCTGGAGCTGTGCTGCTGTGCCATTACCGCATCTGTACCATCCTTTCCTGTCTCCAGGGTCTGATCCAGGGTTATATAAAGATCAGTGGAACAAACTCAACTGTAGGATTCTGCAGCACGGCAGATACACAACTCAAAAAGCAGCAGGGAGCTGTAATGTCACACACACTGGTGTTCAGCTTAACATGGGTTTTTAGGGTAGGGAGGGAGCAGAGGTGAGACCTATACCATAAGTCCCCTTGTGGGATCTGATTTTGATCCTTCACACCAGTCTTGGGTGTTGACTTCCTTTCCACATGGCTGCTAACTGGCACAGATTGAGGCAATTACCACCTCTGGGCAAGCACCCAGAGCTCTGCTGCCGTGGCACAGAGCTGAGAAGGTGGTCCTTTCCTGCAGGGCTCTGCACTCTGCAGCCTAGTGGGTTCCTGCAGACTATGGCTGATAAACCTGTCTATGCCAGGCATTAATCCAGAGAGAGTGGCACAGTGTGCATTCCCACCTGCATCTGCAGAGCTCATGGGGACAAGAGCTGCTGCAGGTGGGAGAGGAGTGGTAACACAGTGACAGGGACTTGATAGGGAGACCCAAAATATGCTCACAGCCTTCCTGACCTCCACATTGCTGCAGGCTGGTTCCTCATCACAGCCTGCAACACAGGGAGAGGAACTTCGTATGCAAACCACTGGCTGGGCTGTTCCCTCATCTCCAGAAACTGGGGAGGGAAGAGTCTCAGGGTGCACAGAGGCAGTGCTGCACAGGCATAAATTCACAGAATGGTCTAAGTTGGAAGGGACCTTAAAAATCATCTAATTCCAACCTCCTTGCCATAGGCAGGGACACCTTCCACTAGACCAGGTTGCTCAGAGCCTCATCCAGGCTGGCCTTGAACACTTCCAGGGACAGGACATCCACAGCTTCTCTAAGCAACCTGTGCCAGTGCCTCACCATCCTCACAGGGAAGAATTTCTTCCTAATATCTAAACCCACACTCTATCAGTTTGAAGCCATTCCCCCTTATCCTATCACTTGGAGATAGTCCTTCTCCAGCTTTCTTGTGTGCCCTTTGGGAACTGGAAGGTGCTATAAAGATCTGCCCAGGACTTTCTCATCTCCAAGATCAACATCCACAACTCTCCAAATTCAGAGTTTTAAGAGCAGACACCAGAGGAAGAGATCAGCCATGTGGCAGAGGCTGTGGTCACCACTCAGCTGGTCTATGTGGCACCACAGAAGCCAAGAAGTGGAGGAATTTCTGCCTGTGGGAGCTTGGCACATGCTGGCTTTGTGCAAGGCAGAACAGGCAGCAAAGTCTCAGTCACTTATGCCAACAGTGACCCACTGGCGACTCTTATTCACATGTTAATTGATTTCCTACATTAAAAAACTGTTCTGCTCCAGTGCAAATCAAAGAATTGATGGTCTGCTTAGACCCACAGCCTTGCCTTTCTGCTTGGTTCTCTGCAGAAGAGCAGCCTCACCAGTAGCTTGGTGTCCCATGCATGCTCAGCTGTGGCTGCAGCAATGCCTGTGCCAGCCACATCCCTCTGCATTGTGTGCTGAAACAGGCCACGCTGGCCTGAGGGGCAGGAGGAGGGCACAGCCTTCCCAGAACCACTCCCTCCAAATCCTGAGCAAGATATGGATTTGCTTGCCTGTCTTATACATGGGATGAAAGGGGAACCAGCCCTCTGGGATGGGAGAAATAAATGGGATCTGGATTGTGAAAAGAAAGAAGGTTGAGGACCTCTAGGTTAGGGAAGGGGTGGGAGCTTCGTATCTGGGACTTTCCTACCAGTAAGAATACTTTAAAAATTGATAAAATCTTTCAGTATTTTGTCTTCTATTGTTCTAGTATCAAGGATGCAAGTGTGTCCTGAAGGCATTTGCTAGAGCTGTGACCTCTTTGCTTCCTCTCCTCCCCACTATTGTTTTTTGCCTTAGCTGAAGAGAGATGCTTTTTTTAGCCTGGTACGTAAGTGAAGGACTCAACTTGGGTGTGAGTGGGGAGGACTGTACCTTGTTACAGTTCTTTGCTATGCTTCTTTAACCTGACTTAAAGCTGATGTTAACACATTATATTTTATAAAATTCTTATATTCCAATTTATTTGCTTTTCTGGAGACTTATCTTGCTATTATTTCTGTTAGCTATTTACATTTTATGTTAGCTCCTAGCACACAGCTGATTTCCTTTTTTTTTCATTATTTGATTGAGTTAACGTTATGCAAAGTGCCTTCTATTTTCTAGGGTGGATATATTTTTTCCTCCCTTAAAAGTGATTCTCAATATGTTAGCCAAGAACAGAGGGCTAATCAAATGAAACTATATTAAAAATGTTTTTTGTCAACAACACATTTCAATATAAGTAGTCAATCAATTGTATTGCAGTTATATTTAAAGAAGCTTCTAGAAACTTCCAACAAAAAGAATTTCAGAGGGAAAAGTAAATTTTAGTGATTCCTTTTTTCTTTTTTTGTTCCAATTTAAGAGTCCTCACTGTGTTAGGCACACTGCTTAAATCTCATCCCTGTATTAGGCACTAACAAGCTGAATTAGTCAACTTGCTCCCTAAATTTCTTGGACGTTAGCACAGACTTGGCTTGGAAAGCACAGACTTATTTTACGGTTCTGCTTTCCTAGTCAAGGGAAGGTTTGGTTTGGGGCAGGGGGAGGTGTTTGGTTGTTTGGGTTTTTTTATACTGTGTTTTCAAATTGATCAAGCATAAGAATGAAATCAGAGGAACTTCCTAATCAGTTTTAAAACTTACTGTCACTGGCTTGATGAGGAGTATCTTGTCACAGTGCCCATGAGCACTTTTTTTGCATCTGCAAATGGTTAATTTTTTCTTTCCTCTTATTTTCTTTAAGCTTCAAGAGACAGTCAAAAGGAAGTTGGAAGGCACACGTTCACCTCTCAATGGAGAACAGCAGAACGGAGTTTGTGATGGGAACTTTTCTCCGACCAGCAAGCGGACACGAAAGGATGTGTCAAGCATTGAGGCAATCAACAGCTTGCCCATTAATTTGCCTTTGCCTGCTGTTTCTCCTCTTCACCAGCTTGACATGAAAGCTTCTCTGCCCCTGCAGAACAGTGGAAGTCACAGGAGTGGTCTAGAAGGCTTGGCTGAAAATGGTGGGCTTTCCGAGATAAAGGTCCCTGTTAATGGCTGCAATGAGCTGGATGATAGTTTTAACATCCTGCAGAACAAGGAACTAAAGCAAGAGCCTTTGGATGACTCCAGCTGCATAGACACTTCTGAAACATCTCTTTCAAATCAGAACAAGCTCTTCTCAGACATTAACCTAAATGATCAGGAGTGGCAGGAGCTCATAGATGAGCTGGCGAACACTGTCCCAGAAGATGATATACAGGATTTGTTCAATGAAGACTTTGAAGAGAAGAAGGAGCCCGAATTACCCAGGCCTGCCACAGAGACCCAGGAGAGTGCAAGCGTAAAAAGCGATCCATCCCATTCTCCATTTGCTCATGTCCCATTAGGGTCTCCCCAGGTCAGACCATCTTCTTCCGGTCCTCCATTCTCCAACATCTCCACAGCCTCCAGCATTGCTTCTGCATCCAGCGCACCACCGGCCCCAGTCCGTGCTGGATCACCAGCAAACTGTATTGCCCAGTCCCCTCAGACTCCCAGCCAGGCCCACACTCCCGGACAGATGCAGGCACGCTCTGGAAATGGCTTCCTGATGAACCCAGCATCGGCTGTTGCAGGATCGGGGCCTGGGCCAGTGTCCCTGCCGAGCGCTGACCTGTCCCCAGCTGAGCAGCTCAAGCAGATGGCAGCCCAGCAGCAGCAAAGAGCCAAGCTCATGCAGCAGAAGCAGCAACAGCATCCAAATCAGCCCTCAAGCTGGTCACCAGTGGGGCCTCCATCTAGCCCCTACGGAGGACCCTTCAGTGCAGACAAACCAAATAGTCCAATGATGTACTCTCAAGCCTTTAACAACCAAAACCCAGTAGTGCCTCCTATGGCAAACAATCCCCAGAAGACCACAATTAATAACTACCTCCCTCAAAATCACATGAACATGATCAGTCAGCAGCCAAATAACTTGGTCACAAACTCCTTGAGCAAACAGCCCAATATGCTTTCTTATGGCAACACCAAACCTCTGACCCATTTCAATACTGAACTGAGTCAGAGGATGACCTCACCAATGGCAAATCCTGGGAAGAACCCCATGATGCCATACATCCAGCAGCAGCAATCCCAGCAGCCGCAGATGCCAGCTCAGATGGCACACCTGAGCGAGGAGCAAAAACGCATGCTCATCATGAAGCAGAAAGGAATGATAAATCAGCCCATGGCATATACAACACTCCCTGCCCTTGGTCAGGTAAGTGTGAGTGCACGACAACGAGAGGCCAATACAAAGGCTTAGTACCTCTTTGTGCAGTCTCCTTCACTCACCTCCTCTTTCTCCTGGAAAGCATGGAATATCATTGCAGATGCTTCTTGGATTTTTCACATGGTATTGGAGCATGATCATTTTAAGAAACAACTGAAATTACGTTGCATTATACTTTAGACCTGTTGTTAATTCACTGCTCTTTCCTATGCTTCCTCTGATGAGTGTGTAGGGCCACTCTGGGAAATTTTGGGTCAGAAATCACTTCTCCTTGGAGGGTTTGTTTCCTTTTTTTTTCATAATGCAAGACTTGATGGTTGTGGATCCCAAACCACTGCATGGCTTAGTTTCCCACAGTGCAGTTAGCATTGTAACAAAAAGATGGAGTGGTTGGTCCTTTCTTCTTGGGGTAGAGATCAAGCCAGCTTTAAACAGCATTTTTGGCATTTTGGCTCTGGGAACAAAGGATGAACATTTTGGGTGCCGAGTGCCTTTGGTTTTGACTTGAAAAAGTAAGAACAACGGAATGCTTTTAGTGGTGCTTGGACCATGATGATGAGATGAGATGGTTTATTCTGGGACTTTCAAGCAGTCTTTAGCAACCCAAAGTGTTTTGTCTTTCAGCAAGAGGCTAAAGCCATTTGGCTTCAATGCTTTGGCATCACTGTCTCACGTGTATTCCTCGCTAAGCTACGGTGCAGCAGTTGCCAGACTTGGGGAATGCTTTGTAATGAGTTAATAACCAGTTTGAATAGTGGTTACATCAATGCCCTGTCGCCTCCTGGGTCAGCAGGGTATTCTTAATTGTGCAGCCCCTGTAAAGATCTGGCCACTGGTGTGATGGAAAGGTTCAAGAACAAATTTTCTAAATGTTGTTTTGAGAGTTTAAAAATTATTAAAGTTAGTAATCAATTACCAAAGTAGGTAGAGTTTAAAAATGGATTAAAGTTAATAATCAATTCCCAAAGTAGGCGATACCTTCACAGAAGTTACATGCCACCAAAACATGTCAAGAAGTCTGATATACACTAATAGTGTATAATACACGAATAGAATTGTTAGTTGATCATTTTAGCATAACAGCTTTTCACCAAATTAGCTGTTTCCACACCACCTACAAGGAATACTTAATTCTGAGCATGGTTTAACTGTGACTCACACTGTAATGCATGTAGAAATACAGCAAAATTTGTCATTCCTTCAACTTGTGGAGTTTGGGGATCAACCAATAAGGAGGAGTAGGAGCTTTACCAGGTCAGAGGACATCACATGTTATTTAAAATTAATTGCAAAACAAAAAGAAATGTTCATCTGCCTCCTGGTTTTGGTTCAGGATGTATGGTGACAGCTCAAAGCTTTTTATTTTTACATTAATTCTGCTTGCCTATTGCATTAGACACAGGTGATCTAAAGGCTCTTCTCTTTGGGAAGGCTTATCTAGAGAACTACTGCAATAATGACATGGAACTCAGACTGTAATTGGAGCTACAGATTTGTTGGTTTGTAACTGAGAGGCAGAGGATGCTTGGTCATGCTGTCTAATGCTTTATTGTTTCTTTCTTTTGCTCTTGTCAAATCTGTTGAACTCAAAGACCCATCAAACAGTTGAGAGGATGAGCTGCCTGTGTGAAAGAGTTAATGCCACCTTCTCTATTTCATGAGTCAAGAAATTCATGTTAGTATCTCTCTGCAATTCCCCAATATGAATGGGTAGTCAAGGTTTCATATATCTAATCTCACTCAGTTCCTCTTTTTTTTTAATATAGGAAAAACTAGATATTTGAATACAACTAGACATTCTTCCATAAACAAGTCCAGATATTAAGTCATTTCTGTGGCATACAAAGAAGAAACTTAAGGCAGAGCCATACTTTGTTATATTTTATGTGCAATTCACATTTATTGATCCATCCAGGATGAGGGAGTTCTTGCTTTGGTGTAGATGTCAAAAAGCCCCTTTACTACTTGTAGAACCCACTTGCCTACACTGAAGGGATTTTTTTGTGAGAAAGGTTGAAACAATAAGTTTCTAACTGTAATTTCTTCCTTCTTTCTCTCCTGCTTCCCTGAAAAGCATTTTCCTGTGGAAAATTAGAAAGCTTATTATTGTGAGATGCGCTTGATGGAACTTACTGTTTTTGCAAAAGTGGTAAAATGTTGATATTGTTAAGTTAAACCCAGACTGATGCAGATTATCTGCTTACTATGTGGTCACAGATGAAAAACAAGAATATTGCACTCTTCAGTTTGAAATACATTTCTGAATGTAAAGTGAATGTATCTTTCTGTCAGTTTATAGTTTCTACTATAAACTATAGTTTTGGGGTTTGATGGAGATTTGTAAAAGTGTATGTTTGTGTTAAATAATCACAGTGATTTAACAAATTGTATTTAAGAGGAAAAAGAATCTACCTATTGCATCTAGTTAGCAGTGACCATATACTTCTGTCAAGTTACTCTTACAAGGGCATATTTGAGAACCAAAAGCTGATTTAGACATCATCAGAAAGGCTTCCTCTCTTTACAAGAGTAGGCTTTGGGCTTGTGTCCTGGGCATGCTGAGCTGCCTACTCTTGTAAAGAGAGGAAGCCTTTCTGTTCAATATGTGTATGAGTGGTTGGACAGGTGGAGTGCTAAATTAGCAACCTAGCTAGCAGAACTAGTATCCAGCAGAAGTAGGATTTCTCTAAAGGCTCTCTGCACTGTGGGTATTGAGACTCTTCCTGTCAGATGTGTTAGTCCTTTGCTTTTCTGTGGAGATCCAGGACTGGTACTGGCACTACAGTTGTAGCCCTCTACACACTGTTGCTGAACAACCCATGTGCCCTGAATCGTTAAGTCCTGTATCTTATTCTATACCTTGTTTCTCTTCAAAGGGGCATTGGATGGGGTGTTTTTGCATGAAGCAGATACTGGTTTGGATTTTTGAGGCAGGGATTTTTCCAGGGGTGGCCTGAAGGTAATTTTAATGGGATTTTTTTCTGGAACTGAGTGTTAAAACCATAGGCAGACCCTGACCCATCTATATCCAGCAAAACTCATGGTCGTTCCTGACTCGTCTACCTTATCAAGACTCTGTCCTACTAATATTCCCTCATGCCTGACTGTTCTCTACTTGGTCCAACTCGTACTTAGAATTCCCTGCTCTTTACCTTGCTCCATGTACCCTGATCTGCCCTAAACCCAGTTGTCACAGGTGTTGCCCTTTTTAGCTCTTGCTTCTTCTGGGTGGTTCTTCCATTTTTGCTTAGGTGGAGTTTATAGGCTAATCCAGCAAGTAGATTTTCACAGGGATGCTAACTTAATAGGTATTTGAGGGGTAGAGGTCCTCTTCTCTTCTGGCTCTCAAGTGATAATAAAAGAAATCAGTTCCACACCAAGATGCAGAAGTGACTTTGTTTAGACTTTTTATATGATTTTAGAAATGAAAGGAAGAAAGCCTGAACCCACCTCCTTTTCAAAAATTACACTGTTGTTTTACCTAAAATGTTCCATTAAGTTTTTGAGATGTATGCAAGGTTTTATGGGAGGCACTTTTTTCTCTTTTTCCTCAAACCAAAAAGTAATTTCAAACTGAGAAAAATAAACACGTTTTCTTTGGGAAATTTAAGAATAATTAATTATGCCCTTTCTTGGTTCCAGCTGTTCAATACAAATGCATAATGGTAAGAGAAAAAAGCAGCCGAATGGAAAAAAAGTTGGAGGGCTGAGGCAGAATTTGATGTTTGGAGCCAAGTGTGTGAGGGCAAGTAATGAGAGGTCAAAACAAAACAGAATTCTCCATGGGTGTAAGAAAAATAAAACTAGACTGCAGCTCTTTGCCTGCATGGGACTGTGAGGATGCCACAATTATTGCCTATTGAAACCACTGCTTATATTGTTAAAATTGTAGGGATGTGAATGAAGGAGAAAAATGACACCATCCTGCAAGCATATCTTCACATTTAATTATCTGTCCTTTGTTTTAATCTTACACATTCAAGAGGTATCATCGGCTCAGTCTGGTTTTGCATGCCAAAGATAAAGGGAGAGACCTGTGTCTGAGAACATTTCCAAAATATAATCATTGTTGTCCTTTAGAAGTGAAAAGGTGTGTTTCTCTCCGGAATTGTAAAAGAGATTTTGCACTTTTTTGAAGGTTATCTTTGGGACAGTGGGAAAAAGAGATTGTTCCTGTTCTGGAATTTGGCCTTTTTTAAAAGCCTACCTGAAAGTAAAGAAGAAAGACAGATTTGTATTCACTCCATGAAAGTGTGACAGAGACACAACTGTCTTACCAGATTTTAGGAGAGACAGGCTGGAATGGAAATAAGGAGACAGTGAGGATCATTTGCTGAGCTGCCTATAGAGCTGTAGTGAATGCCTACATGAATGAATATGTCTATGTTATATTTGACTTGTAGACACTGCTTTCCGCAAAAGCTTTGACTTAGAGTTTAGATGCAGCGCCTGCCTTTTACAAAAGTCCAAATGTGCTCCCTAGAAATCAGTCTCTGGTAGACTTTTAAGGACAGGTGGGTTAACAAAATTTGCTCGGATGGATTCTGACCATTTTACCAGGCAATTTGTGAACATAGCCTAGCCTTCTTACCATGCCTGCTGTCATCTGTCCATTGTGTTGGGAAGGAGGCCATGTTAGCATAAATCACTAGAAACAAATATTGGATAGCATTTGGCTAAGATCTCCATGGCATAATCCTAAAACCCAATTTTGTTGTTGTTTCCTCATTTTGTGACCTGTGGGTGTGTACTTATTAATGTAATACAAACTTCGTTCATTTCATATGGCAGTGTTTTTCTTCAAATTTTTTTCCCCAGCCTAAACCTTGCAAAATCAAAGTATAAGAACATTGCTCCCATGCCCCAACTAAACCACTCATCCTATTGTAAGGAAATGGGAACAGACTGCTCAGGAAAGTGATTGATTCACCATCCCTGGGGGTATTTAAGAGACATGCACATGTGGCCCTTAGGGCTGTGGTTTAGTGGTGAACTTGGCAGTGTTGGGTTAAAGGCTGAACTCGGTGATGTTAGAGGTCTTTTCCAGCCTAAATAACCCTATGATTCTATTAAATTCTTTGGTGAAACCTACTGTCCTGAAACCATGCTGACCAGGATTCACTGTTAAATCCTCCAAGTCATTGCTGGTAGAGAGCTGAAACCAGTTGTTCCATTGTCTTGCTAGAGAGTGTGTCTGGTCTTTTCCACTTTAAAAAACACAGTTGTAGTGGTAAATCTTTGATTCCTAGAAACTTCTCCATTTGTTTAAGATTTATAAAAATACATTGTTGAGTTATTTTCTTCTTATCTAGTTTCTTGAAGACTTACAGTGTGTATTATTCACATCTGTAAAGAAAATGTCCTACGTTATTTTTAGATGCAGATAATTTGTATTACTGACTGCACAAAGTGTATATTAAATGTCCCCTATACTTTTTTTTTAGACTTTTCCTTTCTACATGACCTAGATTGCTATGTAAAATGCAGTTTGTCCTGTTAGTTAGCAAGGTCCAATAGTTTAATGATTCGATGTGTGCCAATCAACTCTCCTTCAGTTTTATGCACTACAATTGCAGTTGTGAAGCACTGTGGTTTTGAAATGTCTATAGCCAGTAGCAGCATATTTTTACATAGAGGGCTACCCTTTCCTTGGGGGCTTTTTGTGCCATTTTTTCCTGAAAGCGCAAGTTAGCATCATTCGTTTTAGCTTTCCAGTCCCATGACCTGTTCCACCTGCTTTCAGCAATAGCAGCCATAACCAACTTCTTATTGTCCCCGGGCCTTTGTAACTCTTCGTGCTCATTGTGTTTATTGCAAACCAGCACCTGTCCTGTTTTCACATAGATAGTGAGTTCAGCTCATGAGTTAGATTTTGTTATTTTCCATTTTTATTTTGAGAGAAGACTCATTCCAAAGACAAAGAGTAAGTTTCCCATCCTTGAGAGTACTTTGTCTATTTAGCCTTTAGTGCCTCACTACTGGTTGCCAGAGCTTGCAGAGCACTTGTCTGAGCATTTTGGTTTGACTTGTTCAGATACCTTTTTCTCCAGTCTGGGATCTTGCATGACCAAACCATGATGCAGATTGAATCCTAGCTTGCACTTAGATAATATTTGAGTTTTAGATTTGTCCCTGTGTAAATTTTGTAAGTCCATATATCCTTAGCTTTACCTTTTCTTGGATTGTAGACATTTAGAATACTTCTTGCCCCTATATTTATTCATTTCCCTTCCACAATTTCTGAGCTTGCCAATTTGCTTCTCAACATCTCAAAAATATTAATCAGACCTTAATTTTACAGGAATGTATATTCCTGTGTTTAAATTCATAAATATAGAAGTCTGAATGTCTAAAAAACAGTCAACTCATGCCTCATAACACTGCTGGTTGGAAATATTCAGAAATTCTAAAATTGCTTTAAGATCATGAGCTCATAAAATTAATACATATTGGGGATAAGGTAGTAGTTATCTTCCTGTTTTCTGAACTCCTAGGATTCTTGACTTCCAGCTGTTCTGTATCCATCTGGGACAGGAGTTTGCTTTTTAGAGTAAAGCTGTGATTCTCCCTTCCCCTTTTGGCTTTAGAATATGAAAGTGAAGGGAAAACATGTGAAATTATGAATCTTGCAGTGGCATTATAAGATAATGTAATACTGGGGATTTCCCTTACCCCCATTCCAATCCAACCTGCTCTTTTACCCAACTGTACCATCAAGGTTCTGGTGCAACTCCAGACCTCTTTCTTGGAAGCTTCCCTTTGGTTGTACTTGTATTTCTAAGGTGTCACATAGTCCTTTTTGAAAATACACGTCAAAAAAAGGAAATTACATTGTTTCCAAGTTACAGTCCATACTGAATACACAGGTGAAGTAATTGCTCAACGTGTACCAAAATTCCTTCATCTGCCACCAACAAGAAGGCTGTGAGTGCAGTGGATTTACTGGACCTTGTAGTTTGCAGCAGTGATAAAATCAGCAGCAGCTCCTGGCCAGATTTAACAGTACAGATCCAGGGCCAAGAAGGTCTCTCTACTTCATCTCTTTTTCAGAGGGGCAGGGAAGATCTCTTCTTCCTTCTCTGCCCAATCTTCCAGGTCTCAGGCTAACCAGTGAGATTGGTGGTCGGCTTTCCCTTGCTGGTAGTGGGAGTCAAGCAAGTCTTGCAACTCATTTTGGAAAAGAGCAGGCCTTGCTGGAAAGGCCAAGGAAAGGCTTTGCAGTTGTCCACCCATTTTCTCTGGCACTGTTTTGGATCTGAACACATTCAGACCTATCTTATTTCCACAGAATAACCACTTAAAGGGGAGTGGGTGAGGGTCCTTATAATTTCTAAAGATCTGAATACAAATAATTAAATAAATAAATGTTTAGCCTTCATCAATCATATAACAATGAACTTTAGATTACTGAGATCTGGGCCCTTACTGCTCTCTGTACTGATTATAAGAGATGAAACAAACTGCCTCCTTTCAGGCTCCATTTCCACCCTCAGCGGCATTTCTAAGCCTCAGTGTCATTTCATGTATCTCTGCCGACATTAGATTTAAAATTGCCTTTTGACTATCCTGTTCTGCAGGAAACAAACTGTTAGCAAATCCCTTTGCTAAGAAAGCCTCTTCTGGGTAGTCGGGGAGTTTATTTTTCAGTTTAAGCATAGTCTCATTGTCTTTCCCACCCTTTGTAAAGAGAACAAGAGACTGGATTAAAAATTAACTTTTTCCATCTCTTTTTGCATCTCCCTCCAAAGTAGGGGCATATACAAGCTGAGATTTAATTAAAAGCAAACTTGATATTTAATTTTTTCAGTAGTATTTCAAGAAGAGTTTAATTGTACATATAGAAATATTCTTGCAGCAATAATTATTCTTGAACAAGCAGTATTCTCCCCTGTGCTCTCTTTACTGTGTGAAGGATGGACTGTCTTTGCTGCTTAACTCAGTTAAGTAGGTTTCATGCAGTTTCAGTTCCACCGTGATCACCCAGCCTGCTCTGCCATGGACCTCCTTTTCTTCCCCTGCATTCTCCCTCTGCTCTGTTTTCTCTGTGTCAAGGAGCTTGCAGCAAAGAAAACTATCAAATAATCAATCGATAAGGGTAAAGAATATAGGGTATCCTCTAATTTTTGAACTAGATTGTGATTATCTTAAAAGCAACCTCCATCCTGTTGTTATGTTTATTTTTCCTCAATCTTCTCCCTTTTTTTTTTTTTTTTTTTTAAACACGTGGGTGACTCCTTCCCTGCCCATGGCTGTATACTTAGGTAAATGGAAGAAGAGACATCCTCGGGGGAGGAAGGGGGGGGAAATTATGAAAGTCAGCATGGGGTCCTCCTCCCCCCACAGGACTGTTTGCTGACTCCCCATGCTGTACACATCCTCCTTTTCTGTCTCCTGCAACACCTCCTCTTTCCTGTTTGTAGGCTAGCTAGGAATGGCATTGGTTTTTGTGGGGGGCAGGCCAGAAGGGCTGGTGCACACAGAGAGCTAGCCTAGGGAACAGGGGAAACTGCAGAGTTCCTCTCCCCGTGTACCAATCACCAGTTACCAGTGTAATCGGGAAACGGGTTCCTTTGCAAATGGGGGAATACATGGCAATCCTTTCCCAACTTCTCGTTCAGGCAGTCCTGTACACCTGATCAAGCTGTTAAAAAAACCAACATTGTGAGGGAAGAAAATCGAGGTATTTCTGCTGTGATGGAGCTTTGTGGAGGGTATCAGAGCCACATGTCGGAAGAGGCAGTGCCCACCTCAGAGGTGTTGCAGCTAATTAAAGATTACACACAGTGACAGCTTCATTTTGGGTAGCATTGTGAAGAGCACTGAAAATCAGAAATGCCACAACTGGAATGTCCACAATTACCTGTGCTGCTCTGTAAGGTGCAAGAAATGGCAGAAGAGAAAGAAAGACACAGAGAGAAGTCTGGGAGACTAAGCACTGCCAAAAAGAGAAAATCCTCTCTCTGTTGTAATCCCTGTGTTCCTTAAACGTCCTCCCTCCACTCCCCTGCCCCAGGAACATTTTGATGGCACTGAAAGAGGCTGTTTGTCCCAGAAGCATGAATACATCTCAGCTCTTTTGCTTGAGGAGGACATCAGTAAGTACTGACTAATGTTCTAGCTAGGAACTTAGGACCAAGTAAGTCTCGTATTTTCAAAGGAAAAGTAATAGTCCCATTTTTAGGGGCTCATTTTTGTTTACCTTTGTTTACTGCAGTTCATGAGTGTAGCTCAGGAGTGTTCCGAACTTGTGAGCAAATGTCATTGTGTTTTGTGGAGTTACATGTGGAGCCCAACAGCCCTTTATAAACTTGTGTTTAGATACTCCTTTGTGGCTAGTATAACTTTTTGGCTTTTTGGACATATAATACCAGGAGCTTTTCTGTCCCTTCTCTAAAGCAATGCGACTTACAGCCTGGTTGTGCCTCAGCAGAGGGCTTGACCACCTGATCCCAGAGCAGCAATACCAGGAGCAGTGTCAGCATCCATTCAAAGCTTTGAGCTCAGCTTCTACCTAACCTGTGTCTGTGTGAAGGAGTGCTCTCTGATAATCACTCTGTGCTCTTTGGATGG
Organism: Corvus hawaiiensis; assembly: GCF_020740725.1. Classification (NCBI taxonomy): domain Eukaryota; kingdom Metazoa; phylum Chordata; class Aves; order Passeriformes; family Corvidae; genus Corvus; species Corvus hawaiiensis. Next base: position 64,005,323 of record NC_063217.1, read on the forward strand.
CTAGAATGTTCCAGCTCAGCAGCAATGTGTACCTTTCACTTCTGAATTCCTATTTTGTCTTTCATTTTATCTATGTGGATCCTATTTCTGGTGCTTTCCAAATAATTTCTAAATATTCAAGCCTAATTCTACCTAGAAGCAGTATGTTATCAGCATGTGTGTTCCCTCCAGAAAGATTTCCTAATGCTGCAACATGTATGTGTCCTTAATAGGAACACTTAATACTTCTTGAAAGACTGTCCCAGTAAGTGGTTAAGTGCAGGTTTGGAGTCCTGTGCTCAGGAGGTTCTGCCAAATCCCAGCTGATGCATCTAATTTGCTAAAGAACGTGGCTTCTGCTCTCTCAGCAAAGATTTCATTCCTCATGGGCAGTGGGGAACTTGCCCTCTTTATGTTAATGTTCACCAGCTTAGTGTTGTCTGAGACAGCCAAATTTGTTAATAAGAAGAGGAACTGGTCTGTTGGTCTCTATGTACTTTGCTCTGTTGTTGCTTCCTGAAGTCCTCCCATCCTGTACTCAGCCCCTTTTTCATGTGTGAGAGGAACATTTTGTATGCATTAGCCTGCAAGCATATCTTACACATTGGGACAAAACCACCCATTCTGTGGCAACACATCTTCTTCCAAACAGGTGCTTCCTCATTTACACCCGGTGGGAGCTTGTTAGCAGCTCTTCCTCGACTGTTAATAGAAGAGCTGCCTAGAGAGGGTCAAGTATCTCATAAGAAAGCAAACCCGAGTTTGGCAAAACGTGTTTCCTCTGTCTCCTTTTCACTTCTGTTTCACATTTGGGCAGCATTAAAGCCAATTACTCACTCCAGAAGCTTTGTCTTTGGCTGCTCATGCTAGCACCCTTCTGTAGAATCTGTTCTGCCAGGTCCCTCACTTCTGGTTAAAATCTGCTGGTTTGAAAAACAGGTAAACCTATAAGATGCCTTTTGTTTGCTTATGTTGTTTGGAGAAACTAGAGAAAAGTCAGTGTCTTTAAAAAACAGAAAGAAAAATAATTTGAAAGTGTCTACCTAGAGAGTGTGTAAGGTCCATCCTGAGATGACTCCTCCTTTTGTGACATGATATTCCTTCAAGAGTAAACATTCTCAAAGGAATCTGAATTTTAAATTCATTTTTGTACATGATATTGCCTAGAGAAAGCAAGATTCCTGAGACTGCTCAACATGCACTTTCCAGGGAATTATTTTTCCAGTGTGTACTTCTTTCCGTCTGAATTCAGCAGGTTGGGGAGGTTTGGGGGTTTTTTTCCCTCTTGTTTTTCGGTTTTAATCTGTCCTATATTTTTTGTCTGCTCCTTTTCTCTCTCCCTCTACTCCATGATCCATTTTTCTTTCTCTCCCTCTAAGTTCCCTGCTCAAGTGTACCTCCTGTTTCCTCTCATCCAGCTTTTAGCTCTCTGCTTCCCCTCCTTACCCATTTAATAGCACAGGACCTTGTTTTGGTATTGCCACAGTTCACAGGAAATTACTGCTGACACCACGGCTTTCTGTGGTCTGTATACCTCTGGAAGATGGAAATAGTATTAAATACTTGTTGCCATATTAAATGGTTTTTTAACCAGTCATGGGACAGATGAAGGACTGGGGAATCTCAGCTATAGTCTTACTCATGTAGTAGCACCATCCATGAGATAAATTTGGCCTCCGCACCTGCAGTCTGACCACTAATCCATCTCAACTAGAATTTTAGTATTCCAAACTATGGAAATGCTTCACTGGATCAAGATTATTTGTAGTTTTCCCTTATCACAAATGGCTAAAACAAAACCAAAAATGTAGGAATTTTCTATTGTTAAGTTGCCAGGGACATACACACTTAGAGGATTTGTCTATGGCAGGAGAATGCAGTAAATTAGGGTTACAAACCCTTGCAGACTTACAGATGGAAAAGCAATTTTAAGTGATTTTTTTGGGAGAGTGACTTTTAAGCCCTTCATATCATGTGAAACTGGTCCCATCACTTGAAGACAGCTTCATTGTTCCCACAGACACATGCATAGAACAGAAATATTTAAAACCTTTTAAGACATTTCTGGAGTAGTTACTATGTGTATCACAAACTACACAATGCCCATGAGTGTACAGTAAAATTTAGTGTATGCGGTCACTCTGAAGATGGATTCACCTTATTCATCTGACTACATGGGGGTTGCTAGTCCAGGATCAAGGAGAATCATTTCTGTGTTTGTCCAAGCACCTGCTCACATCCCCTAGGTAAAAGACAATACAATGGGGAAACTGTATGTACCAAAAATTTTGTGTCTGAAGCAGGTAAAGCTCTGGATGTCAGTGGGAGATGTCAGAGATCTCTCACCATGACACAAGAGAAGTCACCAGCTGTGCCGCTCTGGAAATTTCCCTTTCCACTTACCCATTCCTGTACCTGGTTTGCAAACAGCACAGGGATTACATCCCCAGTCCTTCCCAAGGTGCAGACAGGAGTGAAAACTGCTATCAAAATAAAAAATCCAGGTTACATAAGGGGTGGGCTGTTTTCCAAGGGCCCTGCTGAAAGGGACATGGGTGTCACCTGCAGGCACCCTTGCTCGAAGCCTGCTTTGGCTGGGGATGGACAGCATGTCAGATGCACTGCAAACCTGGGATTTTTGTGCTAATGGAGCAGTGGAAAAGGCCCCAGCTTGGCAATGACTGGGGGTCAGGGAGGGGGAAAACCATGGGTACTAGTGCAGTCCTTCAGGAGAAAGCAGACTGTGAAAAGAACAGGGCCCCTAAGCCCTTCTGCCTTTCAGTAAAAGCTGCACTGCTCACACCACGCATGTCAATCCTGCATTGCTGTCAGCAAGATGTTTCCCACTGCAGCTGGCCAGGGAAAGCTGAATAAACGCCAACAGAACCCTTACGCCTTATTATCCACTCACCTGTCTGGAGCATCCTTCTTGCCTTCTCTGCTTCCCAACTACTTGGCAAGCCTTGTGCCAGAGAGGGTGCACGCTCTTTGGCTTCTGGGCAGCACAGGTCAGAGTAGAGTGGAAATGTCAGGGCTGTAACTTAAGCAGAACTTCCAGCATTGTGCTTCCTATAGCAGACAGCAGCTGTGGAGTGGCCAGCACAGACTGGGAGCTCTCCTGGGTGCACTCTGGCACCTTTGGCTCTTTCACCCAAAGGCAGCTGATGTGTCTGCTTTGCTCTGCTTCTGTCTAGGCTCTCTGCTATAATACAATGTACTGGGTCAAAAAACCCAAAACATTCATGTCAGTATATAGGGTAGTTTATTCATGCTCCTGAGCATCACATTCCTCTGTAAAAAGCAAGGACTTTTGGAAAATCCTAATGGGTAAGTCTGAAATGCAGGTACTGGAGAGGACACTGAATGGCAGGGCATTGTTGTTTGTTTTTCTTTTAAGGTGGTCTTTTATCACCTCTCAGATTTCTCGAAGAAAATAACATGGGTCATTGTGATTGATTTTCAGTTAATTGAGAATACGTGGTGTCTCTCTCTCTCCTCCATTTTTCTTATCTATTCCACCACTTTTATTTTCCTATTGATAGACCCTGCTTTGCCTTTTCAACTTAGTGAGAGATTTCTCACCTACACAACCTCAATGGGAGCACTTATGTAAGGACTGCAGTCTGCCCCTGTGCATCTTAATGAAATTGGAGAAATTAAGGGTTTTTTTTTCTTTTTCTTTGGGATTGCATTCTTCTTTCTTAAAGACTTTTTTTGGCCTCACAAAATTAGATCACTACTGTGCAAAAAACAACCCACTGTGATCACAGCTGTGATTGCACAATGCCTGAATTTTCTTGAATGTTGTTCCCATCTCTTCAAGATTAAGTAAGATCCAGTGGGTTGGACCTTTGATCTGCCCAATAAAAGGCAAGGAGGTAGCTTGTAAATTCTTCCTTTTCATCTTCATTCTTTGCAGTTTGGGACCTGAAGGCCTGAAATAATTTTTGCTTGCTACGAGGAAACTTTATGTAATATATGTGGAGGTGCTATTATGATAATTAGTGTTGTTAGGAAAAATCAATGTGTGTAAGTCATCCAACAGCAAACAATGATCTTTGCACAATCAGCAATTTATCATGCGTTGCCAATGCAGGAGGGCTAGGACTATTTTATTCAGATAAATTTCTCATTCATTTAGTCAGTAAATCATGGTGTACTTCATGATAGTAATTTTTAATGTGACTGCATTTTGTTAAGTTTTAATCACACATAATGGATTTTATCTGACAATGAGGTCAACCTGTAGTCTCTTCCTCTGTCATTTGTATCTTACCATCTCATCATGGGCAAGATCACAGTCATACCCGGATGCCCCAGACTTCAAGGGGATAGGGAAATACAAAAGGCACAGGAAGATGAGCTGTTAAGACTGATTTTTAAAAATTGAGGCTTAGGTGAGGATTTACTCTCAGTGGAACAACAACAGATTATAAACTTGATGTATCTTTGTGTCTGAGTGTAGCTGAATTTGTTTGAAAACTGTTTGCATGAGCTCTCTAATGACACTTTTGAGCTGACCAGTTTGAGTCGAGGGTGCAGGAGCACCTTTAATCCACTGGATACCCTGGCAGGGATGTAGCTTATGCTGCTCTTTTGTCTGCATTCCATGGTGGACTTTCTCATTGGAAAAGCAGTGGAAGATGAGGCATAGAAGTGAGGCAAGGAACCTTTGTGGTTTTCAATGAGAGACAGGCTCTTTTCTTCAGCGTCCTCATCTTGAGTCTGAACTCTGCTGCGACTTGCTCATTCTTAAACTGGTAGAAAAAGCCCTGTGATGCGATGCGCGAGTGGGGGGGTGGAAAGAGTCCATCCTGATTGCGTCCCTGTCGGAGCAGCTCCGGGGGATGCCGTGCAAACGCACTTGGACACACTCTGACACACCAGAGTTGGTAAATACTTGCAGCCACTCACACACACACAGCTGGATAGCTCCTGCAGCGTCGCTGGGGATAAAGAGGTGGGAGGGGTCCTTTGTATGGAGTTCCAAGGGGTTTATTGGGGTCCCCGCTCGAAGGGATCCAGAGACAAAGAACACAGAACACTGAGGGGTCCGGGGTTTTATCCAGATCGGCACCAGGGGAGGGCAGAACATCAGAACCTGGCATTTGGCAGCCAGCGGGTGGAACGGACATGGGGTGACAGGACAGTGACCACTGGGGAAGGCAAGGGGTGGAACCAGGGACCCGGGAACCAGTGGGGTATCAAGGAAAGGAGAACTAACTAGAACATAGACTTTAAAAGGGTAAAGGGGGGTGGTCTTAGACCTTTGAGCCTGCCCACCAGCAGACCTCCACTGTTTTGGGGCTCTGTGGCTCCTTGGTCATTCCTGCAGTGGACTCAACCACTGCAACAGCCACGTTGTCTTCTTCTACAACAGGAACGTGCCCTGGATCTCCCTTGCAGCTTCAATACAATTCTCCAGGTCTTGCTTTTGTTTCTGAGTGGCTGTGGAGTGTTTCCATTTGCTTCTTATATATGTGGTTTGACTTGTTGTCCTTGCCCTTTAAAGCAAGCTGTGGCTGTTTTTTTCCTCTTTCCTTCTGGCTTCCCTATGGTTTGGTCATCTTCTTTCCCCCTATGTCCCCTTGCACAAGTCTGTGTTACATAGTCAGGCCCAGGCTTATTAAATCCCTGGGGCAGAGACCTGCATCTCCTGTAGGTGTTCTTGTGCTCACCCTGGCACAGGAGCTGTCACATGACCACCTGCATGGACATGGTTTTTTCTGCTCCCTTTCACTGGATGCAGCCTTCATGTGAGATCACATTTAGGGAGGTGTTTGAGTTCCTTCAGGATGTGTAGCGGGTTGGGTTTGTAACCGGGTGGAAACACCAATTTAGTGTAGTGGTTTGGTCCAAAATACTCACTACTGTTTACCTTCCGTGAGATAAGAATTAGGAGAAACGCAAAGCAGGCACCAACTTTGAAAGAATATAAAGAAGTTTATTAACAGACCTAAAAGAAGAAAAAAAAAAATCATACCACACCTTCAGAACTCTTCTCCTCCCCCCACCTTCCTCCCTTCTCCCACTGACAATGAAAAAAGACAGCCCTTAAGATGTTCAGTCTGTTTATCACTTCCATAATAACCTTGTTCAGTCCATTTAGAAAGAGAAGTCTCTTCTTGCTCGTGCTATGAAAACATTATCACAACGAGCCAGCCGCCCACTTCCAAATAACTTTGTTCAGTCCATTTAGGAAGAGGAGTCTCTCTGCTCACATGTGAGCCCCTTCCCCCGACTCGCAGCTTTTCCCACAACTGCTTTCGAGGGTCCACTCTTGAAGGGTTTTGGAGTACAATTTTAAGGTTGAGCCATTCAGAAACAAAAGTTCTCTTCACCCGTCTCTGGGAGCATTTCATCTCTTAAGAACAGAGGCCCTTCTCCTTCCCTGGGAGCAAAGGGTCTTCCTCATCTTCATGTTTAGGACTATCTCTGGGAGCATCTCTAGGAACTGAGGTTTTCTCCTTTCCCATTTGGAGCAAAAGTCCTCATCTGGTCCATCTCTCCCTGTCCAAACTTCTCATGAAATTACAGCTGCGTCAGCATCTGCCTATCTCAGCGCAGGTGCTTTTGCTTACGAGTTGAACACTCCACCCCCCATATCTTCATGAAATTACAATGGAATACTCTGATACATCATAGCTTCACAACAGAATTTCAGCTTTAAGCATTTCCTCTTTCTCTTCCCTCAGGTTTTCAGCTCTTCACAGCAATAAAAGGGTTAATCTCACCTCGGCCTTGCAGCTGGAATGCGGCTTATCACAGTGGAGAGGTGGGGGGAGCTGAGCCGCTCCGGCTGTCCACAGCAGGGCTGTAATGGGGGGGGGGGGGGGGGGGTTCCGCAGGTGGAACAGGGCCCATCGACTCCAGGATGGCCGTGGCCTGGCCCGGCCTGGCCTGAGCAGGGCCTGGGCCGGGCCCACTGGCCCCCGCACGGGGCCCGCAGTCACCTGTCCCAGCACCGGAAACAAGAGAGAGCTGTGGGGGGGGGGGGGGGGGGGGGTGGTTGTCTATTCTTAAGTGTACATCACAGAGGCGGTCACAATTTTAAGTGGCTTAAAGAATTGTCCATATTCAAACTGGCCAGCTGATAGGTTCTATCAGGTGACAGAGGAAGCAGTAAGCACCCCTTAGCAAGGACATCCCTTCCGGGACTATGCTTGCTAACCTATGACAGGATGAAAGGTACTACAGAAGTATAAAATCCTCATAATGTCCCAGAAGGCTGGCCACTGATCTTGAAAGACCCATTTCAATTCTCCCTCCAGATCCCCTGATTTCTGTCTTTTGTTGTTCCTCTGAGAGAGTGACAATCTGGAGACTGATGACCCTTTCTCTTACTACAGTACTAGAGGGGGGAGAGGGAGAATTAATTGTCCATGAATTTTGCAGGAGTTTTTTCCTCCTGTATCAAAAGATTGGGATACCTTGTGTGTACTGAAGCTGTGACTTGCCACCCTGTCATGGCTTCCATGTGGAGCCTGACCTACTCTTTCTAGGTCAGACTCTCTCTTGTTACACTGCTGCAAGTCAGGAATATTTGTTGAAGATAATGAACTTATGCAGAAGCCATTTTAGAAAAAAAAAAGGTCATTTGTTTGGTAAATTGAAATTGAATAAACCTTCTCTCATGTTGGGCAGTTGAGGGGTTTTTTGTTAGTATTGAAGAGAAGAGCAACCTGAAAACATTTTGTCTTAGCAGGTTTTTAGTGTCTCTCTCTGTGTCTTTCTCTGTCTTACTAATGCGACTTTGCCTACAGCCTCATGCATTAGCAATGCAAAGCAGATTTTGAAAGTCAAGGGAATCCAGGCTCTTCCAGATGAACACTGATTTTAAAAAAGACAAAAATCTAGAAAGAATAAAGGTTGTCCAAGTGACATATGGTGTGACAGTGACCCTACTGTAAAGACAGATGTACAGAGCTAATGGTAATCCTACACCAGAGCCAGATAACATTCTGAGGTTAGGAAATCAAAGCCCCATGCTTTGGCTTAGCAGAGAATTAGCATGTGGAGCCTGCCTTAGTTCTGGAAACAGGGCGATTCAGTTCTTAGTCATGTTGCATTTGGGCTTTCAGCTTTGGTAGCAGCAAGATCCTACCTCATCCTGTGCAGGAAAATCAGACCCATGTAGTTTGAGAAGGGAACAGAGTGTATTTAGTAAAGCTTCAGTGTTTAGATGGATTTGTAGAGAAGGTGTATACTCCTTCTGATAATTAGTTCTGAGAAATTCACATCTATTACTGCAGAAACAGGTCATACACTGCTTCAAAGCTGTGGGGCTTTTAAGTTGGGGAATAAGTGCTGGGGAATAAGCAGCAGTTGGTACCCAAGGGATATTTTGGAGCCTTTTTCACATGGGGACCCCAGGAAGTAACCTACAGCAAACTAAGCCTCAGGTTTGTCCAAGAGCCACCTCTGCGCATGGAAGTTTGCTATCCTTTAATGACAGAACCACGTCCCAAGGTTTGGAGTGCAGCTGTGGTTGCCTTGAGTCCCAGCACAGGCAGCCCCCGGCCAGCAGAGTTTTGGGGCAGCTTCAGGTGGTCAAGCACTGTGCAAAGGCACATTCTTCTTCCAGAAAAGACAGGGGAGTACATCCGATGCAATTATTTTATTTGCCAGTGGCTTGGTATTGAGTGAGTGAATTCCTTTTTGCATAAATGCCCTTCTTAAAAAAAAAAGTTGTGGTCAGTAGTGAAAACCAGGAATGTTTTGTGTTGTCTGGCAAACTACCTCTACCTCACGCAAGCCCACCTCTCTGCCCTACTGCTTGTGACTCCCCTCTCTTTCTTCTGGTTTTTAAATATATTTAGGAATGAGATCTTCCTTATTTGTATTTTCTGAAAATACAGAAAGTAGGTCATGTCTTCCAATTGTTATATCAGTAGCAATCCTTGGAAAACAGAAATTAATAGGGTAGGACCATAATTTTTTGGTGCAGTTTTGGATGCCTTAGCAGCATTCAGTTAGGCTTGATTTTTAAGATGGCAAAATCATCCCAGTATCACCAAAAAAGATGATCATCACTGAGACATTTTGACCATACTCATTGCATTTCTTTTTTATGTTTACTTTTGCTTTCCCACAAAGGAAGTATCTGGATACAGGAGAAAAACACAAATCTAAAATGCCTAAAGGCAACATATGATTAAAAAGAAAAAGGTGTTTTCAGGCTTATTTTGGAAGGAAATATCCTGGCTCAGTTGCAGAAGGCAGACAAGGGTTTAAAGAATTTGTTGATGTTGTTCTTCAAATCCTATGCACATGTTTTGTACCATTATTGGTCAGGAATGGGGACCTGTCATATTTTTTTTCTATTTGCTATCAAATGTTTCTGTCATAGTATCTGGATCCAAGTACAAAACTACGGTTATGACAAAGTGTTGTATTTAAGTCACTCTAAAGTTGAACTGTTTTATCTATTTAAAAGGCACATGTCAGATTTTTTTAATAAAATCTTTTTGAAGGATTTTTGGGCTTATTCATTCCTTTTAGAAGCAAGCTTGGGTGTTTATCATCATTTCTCTTTGCATTTTGCATTCAAATGGTGGTGCTGTTAAAATAATTTTTTTTAATTGGCCTCTGTGCGTATCTGTCCATGCTTTCCTGTTGCATCATCTGCTTCTTGTTTCCGTCCTGCAAGCAGAGTTACATCCTCTTGCTTAGAATAATGCATGATGGGGGAAAAGAGGAAACTAATTTAAATCCTTAAACCAGGAAACAGTCCACTTACGCAATCCCCTCTTGTTTTTGATGGTGTCCCTGGAAGCCAGAGCACATTTAGTCATTCCTGCACACACAGACAAACAGCCACCATGAATAGTGAATATTTAAAATCCAGGCTGTTAACACAGGATCTGTATTGGGTTTTGTTGCAAGTGATGGATCGCTAATAGTTTAAAACTCAGAGACTGGGAACTTCTTTTGTAAGTTGAAGGGGATTATTTCATGCTGATTGTCCCTGTCAGAATAGAAAAGTCTATTAGCAGAGGTGGGATTGTGCATCCAGGGGTTGCTTGCAATATGTAATTTACTGAAAACACACATGTAGCAAAAATCAAACCAAGCAGCTAAGATTTCCAGTCTGTGCTGCTACTCTCGGATCAAGCACCTGAAAAGGAGACACTACATAATACTCACCTGGCAAATGTGGCCCGATCAGGTTTTTGCCTTGTGAAATGTGGTTTGGCTCAGCAATTGATAAAGTTGCTTGTAATACAGAGGGCTTGCTCAGTAATGGTGTTGTGAAAATTCTTTTAATTATTACACATAATCAATCCTGAACTTTATGGTAATTCCGTTTTGGAGCACTAAAAATTAATTTAATAGAATCATAAGAACTGAGGGGTGCAGACACAGTCTGCCTGTTCTTGTTCCATACTCTTGACAGCAGGTCTAGCATTTCAGTTCACATGACTCTGTTCTTCACATGCAAAGGGAAGTTTTCAAAAAGGCAGTGATGCTCCTGAATCCCACAGAAAGTGAGTGCAGGTTGAGTCTCTAATTCTCATTTCTTCTTTTAAAAATTTCTCTCTGTATCTTTATTATTTTGATCTGACTAGACAAGAATGCCCAAACATCTTCCACAGTTGGTAAATTTTATTAGTAACACTGACAGATAAATATAATCCCTGTTACCCTTCCCATATTCCTGGTTGCACAGGCGTTGGCTGTTAGCCCTCAAGAATTGGAAAATAAAATGTAATAAATCTTTCATTTCACCTGTTTGTCACCCTGTTCCTATCAGAGTTGCACTAAAGGGGCTTTTGGTCCCCATGACACCTCTCCATAGCCTGTGTCAGGGATGATACAGTACTGGCATTTTGGGAAATCCCTGTAGTTTTGGGGACTTAAAGATTGGGCTCATGGCCCCTTTACTTGAGTCAGTGATCTTACTAGAGAAGTGTCCTGGAAACAAAGTTGTAAATTTTTGGAGAAAGATGGACAGCCAGCTGCAGGACACAGTTTTTTCCCTAGAACCAATGAGCACCTCTGTCATCAGAGTAGAGCAAAAGGCTCCAGAGTGGCAATACTGTCTTGGCAAATGCCTTTTCCATCGCGAAGCTGAACTGCTCAAGGTCCCTCCAAAATAGTGATTGTCAGCAACTCAGACTTTGACCTACTCAAATTTTATCCTACTTCCATGCATCTGCACTCCTGTTCCTTTAAAAATCCCACTGTTCCTTGAAAGGGCAAAGGAATGTACTGCTAATTCTTACTTTCCGATGAATTATGCCCTTGAGTGGCCTCTGAGGGAGATAACACTTCTCAGGTTTATCACCTTTTTCGTTTGGAAAACCTGTTTTTTCCCCTCCAGGGGAAGTATGTGTCCTTGGGTCTCTTGCCTTGAAGTCCAGGATAAGCCTTTGCTCTCTTTCTCTGACAAAAGCACAGTGAGTGGAAGGAGACTGGGGCATTCACAGCTGGCATAGAAACCTTGTGAAATACAGAAGCTTCCTTCAATATAGAGTAACTGGGATGTCCAGAGTTATCCATGGACATAGAGAGGAGGCCTGGTCACTCCTGTTGAGCAGACAGGTGATCACTGAGAACTGTCCCTTGCTGCAGTTCTCCTTGGGTTCCTCAGCCCTCACTCCCAACACAGCTGCTAAGGACTATTCTTAAATCAGAGGGAGATTTCTTCCCCTCCACACACTAAGGTCACTTTGCCAAACAATTAAACAAAAGTGAGATAGAGAGAAGGGCTGAGACATCATCTTCCAAGATGGCAAATGTTGCAGTACTCATCAAACCCCAGCAGAGAAAGAAGGTGCCTTTTTCTGTCTCATCTGTGGATGTGCAAGGCCCAATACATCCAGTCTCCTTGACCTTACCTATGATTAGTGCACATCTCTGTAATTTCCAGAACTGTCTCACTTTAGGAGATTTGATCCTGACTAGCTCGGAGTCTGGCAAATAGCAGAGAGTATATAAAGGGTGCAGACACAGAGAACTACTTCTAGGCTTTCTGATTTGTGAGCTAGAATAATGTGTAGCAATAGTGACAGCTTCATATCAAAATGTTCTAAAATACAGAGCTTCTTATTTGGCTTGCTTTGAGTCACACCTCCCCAGAATCCAGCCACCCACAAATGAAGCACCAACAGCTTCAGCTTGACACTTTTAAATTTAGTAAAAAGCTCTTGAGAAGACTTCCAGGACAGCATATGCTTTTTGGGACATGTAGATCCATTTTTCTCTGTACGAAGGAGAGGCTGCTCTGTGCAGCATGAGCAGGAGTGTGGAGCAGCAATGGGAATTAGAGTGAATTTTACCCCATCACCCTAGAGAGTGATCACTCTAGAGTTCCACCTTGTTAAATGGCTGGCTGAAATAATGCATGATGAATGGACAAAATGAAAATTAGATTATGTGTCTTCACTCTTCCTGTGACCTCTACTTTCTCCTGTATCAATTGAAAGCAGCTGGAGGCAGGTGGGGGGGGGGGGAGGGGGCGGGGCAGGGAAAGGAAATGAATTAAAGTCCTGTATAAAACTCCAGAAGAGAAAGGGAAGAAGAAAGGGAAGAAGAAAGGAAAGGTGCAGAGCCCCTCTGTAAATTGTATGCTGTCCCCAAGAATCGTAGCTTCTGAGGTATGAATCCTACAGTACTAAAGCTTGAGGAATTAAAACTTGGAACAAATGCCAAAGTTTCAGGGTGCCTGTCAGTAGTGCCTGTCAGGGTGCCTGACCATCTATGTCAATCACCCATGTGGAACTGCATCCTATGGGGAATTTGGTTTCCCTGCGCAGCTGCACACAGAAGGTGACCTGGGGTTCAGATACAGTCAACCTAACTGGAACAGATGCTTTCCCCTTTCTGGAAGGAAGTTTTAGTGTGTTGCCCATTTTTGGACTCCTGTTTGGGCTATAAATTTGAAGATATGAGTCTTAAAGGCAGAGGGAAATCACTGCTTGCCTGCAGTCATGGGGTTCTTCAGCAATTTTGACATCCTTCAGTGCTGTCTTGTGATCGGAGCATGGGTCTCTGCACTCACTCAGTGGCACCTGCATGTGTGGAGGCACCAGGAGCCTGTTCTCTTTTCATACCTCTGTCTGTAACACCAGAAAGCAAAGGTTTTCTTTTCCACTCACAGACTGCTTTGACAGAACAAAATGTGTCTTGCTGTGCCCTCTACAGCTTCATTCTTTGAAGGAAAAATGCACATATAGATCCTATATTCACTTAAAATAGCTAAAAAATCAATATGTTACATGATTTGCTACCTCAACAACCTCAACGGGTAGGTTAACACAGGGCGAGTAGCACAGGAGTATAGTATCAGACTGCATGAAATTGCTTATTCCCCCCTTTTTTCCATATGTGGCCATTGGTCTTGGGAACTCAGGCAATGGGATTTCATTTGAAGAGACCAAAACACACATGTGACTTCTCCCTATTCCTGTGTCTCAGAAGTGTTGATGAGTGAGAACCATGCTTTCAGAAGACAATCCATGTTTTCCAGCTTACATTTTAGCCTGGAGTTGTTATTTGGTGTCTTCTTTGAAAGGTTTCACACTCTGACAGTCTTAATTTTTGTGTTTTGGAAAAGGCATCTTCTAGGAAAGGAGAGCTTGAACCTGGCACCTGCAAAAATGGACAAAGGAGAAAAAGACAAAACATTATACTAAGAAGAAATATTGAGGTCTGATCTCTTATCTCTGGTGACCAGTGACAGGACCTGAGGGAATGGCCTGAAGCTGAGTCAGGGAGGTTGGACATCAGAAGAAACTTTTCACCCTGAGGGTGGTTGAGCCTGGAACAGACTCCCCGGCACAGTGGTCACAGCATCAAACCTGACAGAGTTCAAGGAGTGTTTGCACAGTGCTTTCAGGCACAGAGTGTGATTCCTGGGATGTCCTATGCAGGGCCAGGAGTTGGACTCTGTGATCCTTGTGGGTCCGTTCCAACTCAAGATATTCTATTCTATGATTTTAGGGATTCGCTTCCTGATTTTTAAGAATTCAAGGTTGGCTGCTGTGTGATGGTCTTTTAATCTCCCTTGCATAAGAGTAACAAAAATGCTGTAAGAAACTTCAGGGTTTCCTTTGGGAGTCACTAACTAGATCGTGGGTATTGCTGCCGTGTAAGTACATATAGTTTCCTTAAAATTGTACTGAAAATCAGAGGCTTAAAGGAAGAGAGGATGGTTCTGTGAAGAAGCTCTATTTTAGGATTGGCATGTTTCTCCATCCTTTAATCAACTTGTCCAGAGTCCTTTCCTCTTTTGTTGTCACTTGAGTTATCAGAGTTGGGCAGTACAAAACTGAGGTGGGTAACGCTAACTGTAACAAGGACCTCACATGACCTCTTTGTGCCTAACATTGCACAGTTCTCAACAGGTTGGTTTGGCCACTTTCTGCCTAAAGTCTTCTGCTGTTCCACTGGCCTACAGCAGGAGATCACATCTCCATGGCATCGTGCAGCAGGGGCATGCTGAGGAACCCAGGACATGGTGCACCCTTGTTCTTTGTCTCATTCATGCCTTTTTTTTTAATCTGACTTCCATGTCAGAATTCTCTGTGCCTGTCCTGTCATCGTCTAATGGTTTCTTTTGTAAAGGGGAGCCCTCTGAGAGTGTGTCGTCTCTGCTAGGGCTGTCTGTTGCTACCAGGAGAGATATAACTGAAGTGACCCACCTCTGAAAATCATAGTGCTTGGGAGACCAAGCACGGCAGTTTTTATCTGGAAGTTGCTCATCGAGGTCAGTCTGGTCCCTGAGAAATCTCTCTGTCTCCTGTTTCTGCTACAGTTCTACAGTGAGCTTGCAATTCATCGTTCAGTTTGCTCCCTGTAAAAATCATCCTCTTGTGTGAAGGGAAAGGTAGAGCCTTAGAGAATTGCAGAAAACATCTTAAATGAGATTTTTGAAGCTCCTTTGTAAAGGCTATAATTTTCTTATGAAGCCCATTGACTCAAATGCCTCAAACAGCAAGTTAAGGACCATGTTCTTCGTAGAGGTGTAGGTGGTCATGATACATGTCCAAGAGTTGAATACATATATAATTGAACATACATTTCTACTCAGGTACTTTGACCAGTCAGCTAGTAGCTGTGAATAAGATAGTCTGCCCTCTTCTATCAGTTCAGGTGCCACTCTCACTTGCTTAGCAAGATATATGCTTCTTCTTACACATATAACTCTTGTTAATGCTAAGGATCATTATGAACGTGGTTTGAGAGGTGTCCTTGCTTCATCCTTTCAGGATATTGTCCCTGAGGAGAAGGAGTTACTGTTTTGTACAACATGGCTGTCCAGAAATGCTTACAAATCAAATGCTTTCATTTGCTGTTTATGCTGGCTGTGGGGAGAAGGGGGCTGCACACCTTAAAAAATCCTCTCACTCAGCATCTGACTTTAATGAATAAAGTCTTTTTAGGTTTGCAGGAGTGCAAAAAGGCATTCAGTCACATCCACTTTGAATAATTTGATGTGAACCTGTCAGTTAGATATCTCTCTGTAAAGTCTATTTTTAAAAAATTCGTTTTGGTTTGGTGCTATCTCTGTCTAAGCAAGGGAGCGGGTGTCAGGGAACCCTAAGTTTGTTTCCAGCCTCTAACGCAGCTGGCCACATA
This sequence comes from Corvus hawaiiensis, assembly GCF_020740725.1. Classification (NCBI taxonomy): domain Eukaryota; kingdom Metazoa; phylum Chordata; class Aves; order Passeriformes; family Corvidae; genus Corvus; species Corvus hawaiiensis. The sequence continues at coordinate 64,020,884 of NC_063217.1, forward strand.
ACATACAGTGAGTCAGTCACTTAACTTCTCTTTTTCTTCTTCTCTTACAACAGTTTCCCAATGTATCTTTTTTTTCATGTTGCCCATCTGTTGAGTTATGTCCTGTTGGTTTTTTTTTTTTTTGGCCCAGGATTTCCATTATTCCTCCAGCAAGGCATATAGTCAGGGCATAAGGCGTAGCAAGTGGTGATTGTCTGTTCAACATATAGCAAACATGAGTGAAGAAAAGCAGAGCTTTATTTACACAACAGTCACAGTCTGTGCTGTGGTGCCACAGTCAGTGTGCAGGAGGCTCGCAGCCACGCAGCTACACATGTTCTGGAATATGGGTACTCCATGTGTTGTTTTTCAGCCTCCTGGGAGAGCTTGCCTGCTAAAGCTGTGCAATCTGGATCTGCTGTGTATTCAGTGTCATTTTTGTACCAGCTGATAGCATAAAGACTGAATAAATTTGCTTCATGTTAGACGTGGCCCTCTGCAAATAAACGTACATGTTAAGAAAGCCCTCCATGACATAATTAGTTGTCTGTAAGCCACAGTATCATTGTGCAGGGTAATTAATTCTGTTTATTTAAAGGAGCCCCAGAAAGCTATTAGCAGTTGCCATTGGACCAACAAGAGGAAAAAGAAAAGATAAAGCCCCATGTGTGGTGGTTATTAGTCCCTTCATCATACTAATGGACAGCTTGTAAGAAACTGAACTTGCTATCAGTGGCCCCGAGTACCAGCAATCATGCACGGGCATTGTTTCTCCTTGCCAGTGATAAGGGCGACTTGTGGTGTCTTGGGTAGGATGCTAATTTTTATCTGCTAAGTGCATGATGCTTGTAAAAACAGCAGTGGCCTTGTTACCACTTGACACGACACTAGTTTTGGCTATTTATGCTGACACACCACTGCAGTCTTTTAAAGCTCCAACCTGGGCTCAGATTCATTAGAGAACTTCTGAAATGATAGTGATACAGCATCTGGGCTGATTTCTTTATGCTCCCTGCTCCAAGCAAGAGGGAGAGAGGCAGTGTAGCCCGGTGGATGGTCTTCACTTGCTTGTCAGATTTACTTTCTGTGGTGAAGTAGTGGCTTTTGGAAAAGCAAATGAGGTACTTCATTTATCTGTAGGTTGACTTACATGAGGGATAGAGAAAGGAACTCTGTCTGCAACCATTGAGAGATGGAAAGGAAATGGGCTCCAGCATAGGTTGTGTGCAGCTGGCTGGTAGCCCCAGCTCCCAGCAGTGATATTTCCAAGGGAAGAGCTGTCGCAGTGGCTAGGCTCAAACAGATCTTGCAGAGATCTAGGCCTCCTGAACTCAAAAGGCTTAAAGAGTGTCGCCTACAGCATTTGTTTCTGAAACCTGTGGCATTTAATAGATTGGAGTTTTTTCCTACAAGATTTCTAAACCACCTTATATAGGCTATTAGTGAATTATTTCCCTGTTCTATAATTGCCTTATAAATTTTACAGAGTGGTTATTAGCTATAAAGCGTTGTGACAAATGACCTGTGCAAAGGAGGAAAACTTAGTTAAACTTTTCTGCCCTGCCTCCACCCCTAGATTTAGCAGCTATGCTAAGTGTACACAGGCTTTCCATCATTGTAAAGATGGGTACCTGTGAGGAGATCAGTGAGTGATCCCAGGCTCCAAGGAAGGGGTATCTCCTGAGACGGGGAGAAAACCTTCTGGAGTTCCCCATTGAGACTGCAGTAAGCATTAGTGATGAGCTGCCTGAGTCAGCTGAAATAGAGACTATAGGTAATTGTAGGGGCCCTGATCTGAGCCTCTGCACTGAGAATGCTCTCATTTACTACCCTAAATCCACACACAAGTTGGAACAGTTTTGATGGAAGCAAAGCTGCATCTCTCAAATTCTGTCAGGTCAGGCAAGAGGATGTTGCTACCTGCAAAAAAGGGACAGTCTTTACAAAGTGCTAGGAAACCTCTGGCAGTGGTGTGTGACTAGAATCCACTTAATATCTGTCAAGGCTCCTTTGTCTGAGTTTCTGCAGAAGTTTATTTTCAGATCTCTGCTCTCCAAGGTGTCCTGAGTAATTTCTGTATACAAACCAAGCCTTAAATAAATAAGTAAACCCCGTCTTCTCAGTACCCTCAAATCACATTTTGTATCGGGGCTGTTCCTTAGATGTCTTTTACTTCTAAATGCTCTCACTTCAACATACCATGTGATATAAATAATACTGCTAGCAATCTGAAGGCTGCAGCTTTTTATGGCCAAATTGTGATATTATTCTCTGAATTCACATTACTAATTTTCCTGCTTGTAGATGGCATCCGGCCCTCCTTTACACGCGGCCATCCTGCTCTGTTCCACCATCAGCTGCCCTGGGATTGCTGCATGTGTAATGCACCTGTAATCATTCAACCTGAAAGCATGGGGGAAGGTAGCCAGCCAAACATATGAGTAAGATTTTTGCAAGCATATTTGAGTAATTTGTCGGGAGCTTCTTGTTTCCATGGGAATTAGTGAGTGAGAGAAGACATAAGTGAATCTTATTCTTTGCTTTCGCCTCAAGTCTGGCTGCATCAACCTGCAGGCCCTATAATTTAGACCTGTGGGGGACTGAGAGCTCATTTTCCTTTTTAATTATTATTGCAGTGAGTAGATGGTGACCTATCATGGGAGGAGAGGAATTGTGTGTCTACTTCTTAGAATAGCCCAGCACTGCAGTCCAAACTTCCTTGTGCAGCTGTAAATATGCCAGGCCTGCCTTTGTGGTGAACTACAAATGCTCTCAGACTTTTGAGAAGCCCAGGGAGTCAATTCCAGATCCTAAGGAAGAACAATTCATCTCTTTTCCCATCCCCCTGTACACACATACACCATCCCCTTGTCTCTTTTTAGGTCATTTATAATCAGCAGTCATGGAGCACTGGCCTCATTAGTGATATAGCCATTCCTTCAGTGTTTCAGAAATAATCATTTAGAAAAAATGCACGGTTTTCTTCCCTTGAGAGCCCATGAGTGATGAATTTATTTCAATCTGGCTGTCTTGGCTGTCTTGCTCAGCCTTATCTCCGTATTTATTTCAACAAATAATGTACTATGGGAACAACAAAACAGAGACAGACAGGACAGTCTGGGCAGGGAAGGGTCAACCAGGGAGATGGCATTGGAAAGCTGGGGCTCAAGGGGAGGCATTTTTATTCAGAATAATTTTTTAATGTATATACTTTCTGAGTGTTTGTGTCTGTAGAGGTTTAGAAGCCCTGGGATTTGGACATTGATTTATTCATAGGACACCATTTAGAGAACAGACATTGTCCACTGAGTGGTCCCAGCCACCAACCTTTCTCCTCTAGGGACCATCCCTTTTGTAAGAGCAGACAGGTGATTAGCTTTCCATGCCAGCTAATGACTTGGGTCTCTCACTAGCAAGCACTGCTAATTGTGACTGGCCGGGAGGGCCACTGTCCTGGGACCCATGTCCTCAGCAGCCCCTTGCACTCAAGGTCCAGCTGCATATTCTCCATCTCCAGGAATCAGAACTTGCAGCTGCTGTAAAGCAGGCTCACAGAGGGACTTAAACTTGTGATTTTCATTATGCCAATGACCATTCCAGTAATTGAGTGTTACACTCTGGAAGCTGAAGCTCCAAGGTCAGTAGCCAAGGACTGGGAGGCAGAGCTCTTTTTCAGCCATCCTGGGTAGCCCAGCTGTGCCATCACTTCCCAGTGTGCACATCAGAATTAAACACACTCTTTCCCTCCAAGCTACCACAGTCACAGTAGGTTTATTTGAATAACAAGCACTCTGAATTCCTTGAAATTATGCTTTCCATGGATTGGCTTTCCCAATGGGTAAGCTCTTCCTGTTAGACCACTTTGCATCCCTGCTGCTGGATAAATAAATCTGAGTATGTGGCATCACTTCATGCTATGTGGTTGCAACCACAAGTCAGCTCTGCATGACAGGTGTTTTATTTGAAGTTTGGGTTTATGTGTACTTACAAAAAGGAACACTGAGCTTGTCCTCTGCCAAAATATAGCCCCTCTCCTTCCCTCTTCCCCCTCATGCAAGCTCACATGTGAAGTGTTTTTTCCACTAGGGCTTGTGCCTGCGTTTCATTTGTTTCCTGGGATGGCTTTTCTGAAGCATCTGGAACTTGTCATTTTTGTGTGCAGCTGTAAAGTATGTGTAATTTGCCTTGCTCTACGTTTTCAGAAGCAGTTCCTATCCAGATTTACTTACGGGTAGCCTTTGTGAACAGAGGACCCAGCAGCTGACTGCAGGGTTCCAAGCACTGATGCACATAGCAGCCCTGTTGTATCTTTTGTGTATGTGCACACATATTCTTAATGCCTCTTCCAGGTTTTGTTTTCCTTAGTGAGCATGGCATTCATTTACTGAAAACCCTTCCCCTGCTGGCTTGTTAATTAATATATATTCCCAAAGTTTTCTTTCCTCCTCTATCCCTTTTATACTGAACTTTCAAAGGCCCAAGCTAGCCAGCTTTCTGCCAGGTTAAGAGGTGAGCGACTAATATTTTAAAGCCAGTTCAAATGCTGCTCGTGTCAACCTTCAAATTTAGAGACAAATATCCCCCTCCAGTCTTTTCTTTTAAGGCAAAATGATTTTTTAGTTATTTTCAGCTGGTTTCTTTATGCATTGCTGTCTAATCACCTTGGTAGCGGGACTGTAACCAGGTAATGGGGGAATAAGTAGCAGTTGGCTTGCTGTCTTCTTCCCTAAGAAAAATCAGTGCATGCATCTGCCCTACCTTAGAGATAAGCATCAGCAGCTCAGGAAGTCTGGGGGGGTAGTGGTATAACCAGGAGGGCTCGGAAAGGTGGCATCTCTCTGTGAACAGGCAGAGTTCTCAGGGGAGGAGTTTAGCACTTTGTTCTTTCCAGCTGCTGGTTGGGAATGCTTTCAGCTTTTGCAAAGTCATACCTCCCTTGCCTTAGAAGAATTTACCTAAGAGCAAGCACAGAGCCATATCTTTGAAATACTGTGCTGGTCACCTTTATTTTACAGGTGGAGAAAATGACTTAAAAAGAGTTTCACATCAGACAACAGGGGAGAAGGGATGGATTCTGAAAGAGAGCAGGTAGCTTTCACTTTGCTGTATAGGCCTCAAGGATATCTCTACTTTCTGACAGAGAAACTCTTGAAAGTCTCAAAGACATTTTTTTCATCTTTATTGAAAAGCTGGAAGCTTTGCATTTACAGAACAGATGTCCTTTGTTGCAAATTCTTCATTCCTTATTGAAATAGATATGAGGAAAAATTCATACCACACAAACTCAGAGGGAAGCAGCATTTTAAATGGAATGATTAAAAACCTTGCCTTCTGCCATTGCTTCATTTTTTACTTGTGACTCCTGTAATGTCACCCGTTTGCTTTCCTCCAGTTGTCATCGCTTTTGCTAGAGAAGAGAGAAGAAACTCACCTTGGGTGTCCATATTCAATGTGAAAGGTAAGGGAAAAAGAAAATAGAGGAGTATCTCTCTTAATCTCTTTTAATCTTTCCAGATCAGAATGAACTCAGGATCAGTCCTAGGCCCACACTTGATACGCTTTCTTGATGCTCATTAAGTTGAGCTTGTGGTAACCTAGTGTAAAACATTAAGGCTCCAGAGCCAAAAGCAGGCTAAGATGCTGTGCTGGCCATCACTCCCAGATGAATGATCAGAAGTGACGGGTCAATACATCCAACAAAACCATGGCTGAGACCAAGCTCATCGTTAAAGCAGGATGGAAGGAGGTCCCTCTGTGCAACTGAGGTTGCTGGATCCTACACCTAATGGGTGAGCCAACTAAACCACAGTTTACACCAAAACCTTGTGAGCTTCTGGGAACTGTATGCTTGCTAGTGATATTAATTTACTACAAATCCTTCCTGTAAGCTCTTTGGACAGTTTCACACTGTGAGCTTCTTTTTCTGTTAATCTCCTCTTTTGTGAGGCTGAGTTTAGTGCTGGTGAGGAAAGGCAGCCTGATGTCCATGGAAAATGAAGTCCTTTATTTATCCATAGACTAAGCACCAGCTGTTCCAGCAGAAGAACCCACTGCAAGATTGAATTCAGCTCAGTCAGCCCTCTCCTTCCCCTTGGTTTGCCTTCTCCAATTGCCTGTTGTGCAGTGAAATTGGTAAAATGGATGTATCATCCATTCTAAATTAGACTGACACCACTCAGTTGCCTTTCAAAAGGTTTTCAGGTTTTGTCAAGTACAGTGAGACTGAGCCACTTGCTTCAAACCTGTCAGACAAAGCAGGTGCTTCGGAAGAGATGTGCTTTACCTTTGAGATTCACAAACTATATGCTAACCACTAGCAGAGCTCAAGGGTGTAGGAGTTTCTGCATCTACCTATGGAGAAACCCTGCAAAACCCTGGCCACCACCCTGCCCACTACAAAAACACCACACAGAGCTCAGTTGCTGCTGCTGCTTTCACGCGGGATGGGTAGGTTGTCCTAGAGACACCACTCTTCCAGCATCCTCATGTCCCAGCTGGACCACAGGGCTCCCTAAAAGGCTGAGTTGTAGGATCCCTGCTTGACCACAACAAGATTCAAGCTTCTTCACTGCCTGGGTCTGTGACCTGTGTGTCATAAGCAAGGTGACTTTCAATGTGCATTCTGGCCTTAAGAAGTGTTGAAGCCTTCATCAGAAAAGAATGATTAAAGGAGACTCAACAGAACGCAGACCAAAAGCTGGAGGAAGTAGTGAACGTTTTAATGAAAAAAAATATTAAATTTTCCATTTACTTTTGCTCCCAACACTAGGTCGTGATTCCTTTTTATCCCTGTTATATTGGTTTGTCAACAGCTACTGAGGCCAGTTTTAAAGCTGGAGCAAAACCACCAAGCTTGCACTATTTATCCTTATGTTTCAGCCTCAGGTGTATTTGCTTTAGGCTGTGAACACTAGCCAGCCCCCTATAGTGCTTACCTTTTTTTGCATCTGTTGGTGTATCACGTAAGAGAACCTAGATTAATTGTATTTTTCTTCCCCTCTAGACCTGACTATCTTGAATGTCTGTAACACTTGCAGGATATGGTTCAGTCAGGGATTCAAATGGATTAACATCTTCCTTTAGCCCATGGCCAAATGCAAGAAATCCCATCCCAAAGCATCCTAGCTTGCTTTAGTTTGTCTGTTGCAATACTGATTTTAGACTTCATCAGATTTCCACAGCTTTGGCTTGTAGATGATATGAGCAATCCTCCTTACCCTCCTTCCTTGTACGCTTAGTTTTGCTGATATTTTGGGAGTGAGCAATTCATCACACTGAGCAAATTCTGCCCAAATCCACACAGAGTGATTGCATTAATGGGAAAGTGATGTTTTTACACCAGAAATCCTGAAACAAAAGCAGCGCCTCCAGTTACCAAGCTGGCATTGAGCAACCGGGCCCTGTTTCTAGTCTGTGCCTCGCTCTCAACCCCACAGCCATTTTTTAATTGCCTCGTAATAGTTTCGCTACTTCCACCACCACTGAGCCCCGTTCACTAGAGCCACCAAAAAAAGGGAATTTTGCAGAAATTTGTGCAGCAGGATTGTGGCTGGATATGGGATCAGAAGTCACTAATTGTTGATAGCTGCTGGTGAAGCTGCTGCTATAAGAGCTCTGCGCTAGCATCAAGCTAAGCCACCATTCCCCTAACAAAACTTGCTGTCAAATTTTTGCAGCCTTTGGCTGATATTTCACGCAAGTTTGCTGAAAAGTTTGCAGGTTTCCTGACAGACTTACCAGGATCAGGATTTAACCCTTCTTAGCTGGTATGGTGCTGAATGCCATACTTTGGCTTATTTCCTCCAGGTATGGAAATAAGATGCATTGTCTTATATAACTCAGGGGCTTGCAGTCATGCCTGAATGCAAGGCTCTTTTTGTTACATGTAGAAAAGTTGAGGTGAGATTCATTTTCTTGCAGTTTCTTTCATTTTTCTAAAAATCTGTTGGAGATGGTGGGGGCTAAGTCCTTGGTTTTAATTCATCTGAGCCTAAACTTAGGTTTATGTATAGGAGAATAACCTCTGACAAAGCTGTGGGACCAGTAGGTAGGGATGATATAAGCAGCGATGGCAGAAACATCATAGAAATCTGCATGTAAAGCACAGGATGCAGGTCTGGTATAATTTCTGCTGCTGGCACATCTCGCTCCCCTACACACACAAAAATGGGGAGTGAGGAGCTTTGGGTTAGAGTAGGTTTTGCAGCCCTGCATCAAAATGGCCGTGCTTTGTTAGGGCTTTTCTTCCAGAATTCCTTCTTTCCCGGCTGACACCAGACAGGAATGAGAGTTACGGTGTTTTCTTGGTGCTTCGCCTTGGTGCCATTCTCCTTTTCTCCCCTCTCCATCCTCCCCCCTCCCCTACTCCCCTGCACTCCTCTTACTCCCTACTGCCCACAATGAACATGTACAGATTTCATGGTTCATTGGAGAATAAGTGGCTGTCATTTCACAGATGGGCCAGGATGTAATTAGCCACAATGCATCGAAGTAATGGAACAGATGTCTCTTTGTAAACTGAGTTTGCTGTTGCACACTCTGTGTGTGTGACCTGCCGACTGCTCCAGGCAATTCCTCCTGGCCCCCTCTCCCCCTCCCCTCGCTCTGTTGCCCAGCCAAGGGCTCAGCTCACATCAAGTGTTTGTGTGTTTGCAGGTTTGTTTGTCTCCCTTTCTCATGCAGTCTCTCCTGTTGTAAGGCCACTGACAATGTGATGGATTGTTAGCAAGCAGAATCTGCATTTATCGATGGAGTCATTCAAAATAGAAAAGGTGATACCCCTCTTATGAGATAATTGGCAGTTTCAAGTTGTTCTTATTACCCAATGATAATACACCAGTAAAATCATAAATTACTGTTATGATGCCCAGCCTCATCGTCTCTTTTTCTCTTCTTTCTTTAACTGAAAATAAAATAGCTGTTCTTCCTGAGCCCTCAAATTAGTATTTATATTTTAGGTAAGAGATGGGCTGTTGGATTGATTACAATGTGATAATGCACACAAGCTGACAACAAACACAGGCACTCTCAGAAAGGTGCCCATCTGACTCAGATAGGAACTGCTATCCAATCACCAGTACAAACTTAAAAGGGGCAAAACCAGAACCTGCTCATTTTGTAGAGCATGTTTTTCTCTGTCAGGTACAGAAAATGGATAACTTTAATTCAATCTAGTGGAAGGTGTCCCTGTATGTGGAGGGTTGGAACGAGATGGTATTTAAGGTCTCCTCCAACCCAAAACCGTTCTATGATTCTACAGTTCAAAGAATTTTCTCCCTTAATATTATTGATATGTACTTTCAGGCTATATCTATGCAGGTTTTGCATTCCTTTAGCTCCTGAACCTTGTGCATCTTAACACTGGCAGCTCTCCAGCTGTGCTGCTTTAGCTGCTCCTGCTGAGGGTTTCCTAGCAGTGCTCCACACCAGGGCAGGGGGCAAAGAGACCCACAGGGCCAGGCCAGCTCTTGGCCTCCAACGCTGAATTTGTCTCCACTTACAGCTCAGCCAGGAAACAGAGGAGCTGAACACCACGACCAGGCATCAGTTACTATTGGCAGAAACATAATGGTGACACAAACAGGAAGGAGATTTAGAGAAAACCCATGATTGTGTTCTTGATGCTTCTGGGTATTGTCATTGTTTGTGTGTCAGAACGCTCATAGTCAAATCATGTAGGCAGTCCTTCTGTCTCTGTGTGTGTGTGCTTGCATGCAGTTATGGTTTATTTTCACACAAATTTCCTGAAGAGACACAGTGTTTCCCCAGGGCAGTTGTGATGAGAAGTTCCCCGTTAGTTCCCCCGACTTTCACCCAACAAGCTTAACTTCAGATTGCACATATTCTGAGTGTTAACAGTGGTGTGATACATTCATTAAGGATGGCAAAAAGCAGGTCCTTTGTGTAGGTAGGACTAAGTTTTTACCTCGAGCTAAAATGATAAAGAGGCAAAGTAGCACAGTGATGTGTGTAAATACACTGGATGTGTGGAACCTAGAGAACAGTATCATAACCCAGGATAATCCTCTGCTGTTTTGTGGATAAGGCATTGGCCTGCTGCCATCTTCAGCCCATGGAGTGGTTGATTAAATATTTTAAAGGACACAAGAATTTGGGATAGGGCTGCAGCTTCATGGGTACATCTCAGAATAGCCATAGTGAAACATGAGAGAAATAGTAACCCAGCTGGTGCCTGCCCTTGAAAGGAAGTCATCATGCAGTGGGTTTCTCTAACCTACCACAAAGGTCTTTTCACTTGTGTGGACACGTGCACTGAGCAATCCCCATGCTGGCCTGAAAATCAGGAAACACAGAACCTACCAGCCATGCAAGTACCCATCATGGAGGGCACCAGAGCTTTTCCAGTAGTCTTTCAGGTCAGCTGGGTATGTGCACAGGATTGACAGTGCTGGAGAAGTCTTCAGAGTCTTATAAGATCAGCAGCAAATTTTACAAACACTGTAGTGCAGATTCCTTTGAGTCAAAGACCATATTATGAAACATGAGAAGTAGCCTTTAGTGCAAGAGTGTGCATTTCCACAAGAAAAAAAATAAAGCAAATTATGCTATGGAGGTGAGAGTAGTTGAGAGCTTTTAGTTTCCTCTGACAGTTTAAGCAGTAGGTATTTTGTGAGACAAGGAATATGGAATTTTGACATGGTTTTGTTATGCTGCTATTCCTGGCCAGGTCTTATTTCTGCCTAGCAACTAGTGACGAGAGCAAGGCACAAGGGTGCAGCACAGGCCCACAACCTCACTAAACCCACCGACCCAAAGATCTGCCTATGGGGTTGAGTGTGCAGGTGTCTCGCTCTGGCAGAGCCATTCACATCTGCAGTCACACTTCCATGGAGTGCTGTCGATGCTGGTTCTCTGCAAACCTCATGTCCCCCAAGGAGGACTTCCCTGAGCTATCTGCTTCCAGCTCCTTCCTTTGTGTTTGGTTTTTTTCCTTTTGACACTCATCTCACCTGCATTGATAGAAAGTACTCTTAACCCACATTAATGGGAGAGAAAAAAATGGTCATTTGTTGTGATTTTTCAAACTTGTTTTTAAAAAAATGGTCCTATGGTTTCCTTGGGTTTCAGTCAACATTGTACTCTGTATAGGTCGGTCTGTGATGAAGCTGATACTTGCATGGTATTTGTGGCTAGTTTCATCTGGTCCCTGCCTTTCAAGAGACAAAACTTGAGGTTTGTTATGTCTTTGCAATACAGTAAAATTGCAAAGCAGGTACAGTGGTTGAGCTTTTCTTTTGCCTTGTCTCAGAAGAACCAAGCCTATTGTTGCAAATGCAGGATGGTCTCACGTTAGGGAGAAAGAGGGAGTTTCTGTTTGGGTCTAAAGGAAGGCAGTCTCTGGCAGATTAAACTCAAAGTGGTTTGTCAGTCCCTCATCAGTGACAATTACACAACACTTAGGAAGTGACTGTACAGCAGGAAGTGCTTATGACAATGAACTATCCCTACTGAACTCTTTTTAAAATAGTATACAGTTTATTTGACAAGAATGATTTTGTTTTACTGAGTAAACAATAACTTTCATGCTCCCAAAGGCCTTTCTCAGGCAAAGCTCCCCCTGATCCAGCAGAAGGAAGACTGAGTTGAAACCGTGACAACAGCTCTCACAGAACCACAGAATAGTTTGCATTGCAAGGAACCTTAAAAGATCATCTCATTGCAATACCCCTGCCATGGGCAGGGACACCTTCCACCAGACCAAATTGCTCAGGGCCCCATCCAACTTGGCCTTGAACACTCCCAGGGATGGGGCATCCACAGCTTCTCTGGACAACCTGTGGCAGTGCCTCACCACCCTCACAGAAAAGAATTTGTTCCTAATACCCAATCTAAACTTACCCTCTGTCAGTGTGAAGCCATTCCCCCTTGTCCTGTCACTACATGCCCTTGTAAAATGTCCCACTCCAGCTCTCTTGTAGGCTCTCCCTTAGGTACTGAAAAGTGCTATAAGGTACTGGAAGGCTGCATATAGTATTTAAGTGCATGTTACTTGATTTTAAAAAACAGCAGGTGATCACCAATATGCGCATCTGTCTTTGCAAACACCTATGACAGTTCTCACACCATCCCAAGATGGTAGTTTTTCTGTATACTCTGCCAATGTACCATTTATGGATGGGGTAAACTGAGGCAGGAAGCAATTAAGTACCCAATTCTGTCCCCAGCACACAGTGAGGGTCATAAAGTGTGATTCTGTGGTTCTGAATGGTAGGACATGCATTAAATGTGGAGAATCATGACTTGTCGCTGATATTTAATGCTAGGTTGTATTAGTGGAAAGACCTTGCCTGCACATCCCTGTGCTTCCAGCATATGTGTTACACATACAGGAACCCTCTAGCTTGTTAGTTAGTGGTGGGTCCCTGGCACTATGGTTTTGGGGATTGCTGCTGCAAACCAGCACAGGTACTGAGAGCAAAACCATTTACCCTTCACAAGAGCAGTGCAACTTTACTGTGATGTGAGGGTGACCCTGAAGGAAACACAATCAAGCGCTCTTGGTTTTGTGCTCAAGTGCTACTGGAGTCTGGCACCACTTGGGCTTCTGTGTAGCTTTGACATGTTTCAAAGTGTGTCCCTAGGTCCAAGGGCAACTTTATGTGCCTTTGAAAAACATGGCCTGACCCCTTAGGGCAGCATAGTGGCCTGGCTAAGGTGGGATTAATTCACTTTATGGTGAAGCAAAGCTCCTGCTTGCTGTGCTGCAGGGAAAAGCTCTGGGTGCCAGGAGCAGGCAGCCCGGGAGACAGACAAGTGTCCAGGAAGACATGGAAAAAGCCTGTGTCACAGGGCAGGTGAAAGCTGGGCCCAGGATAATCATCCATCAGGACAATCATTCAAGAATATGTATTCCTTTCTCTCTCTTTTTACATCTGACTGGTTATCTATTGCTCCTCTTTACTGCAGTCTGCTTGTAGGGCTTCATAGCTTTTGAAGGTATAAGAATAGGGCTTTTTTCCTCTTTTTTTTTTTTTTTCTCTTGCCTTGAAGAAATCATCTATATTTAGGTCAGTGACATGATGAAAGATGTTTATGTGTTTTTATCTAAAGCTGGAAATTGCCTTTCCGGATATCACTGAATGGAAAAAAGCTAATGGAGCCTTGTTGTGCTTTCATTATTTTTGCAGTGGTCTTCTTGTTTTAGTACTAAGGCACACGAAGCATCCCTTCCTCACCACATGGCCCTCAGCTCTCAGCTCCCTCTGAGTCCTCTGGTGGCTCCCCTGTACAGAGGGGACTCAGAGAAGGGCAAGGGGAAGGTCACGTAAAGTTGTTTCAGTCTCCAGCTACCTGAAGCAGGCATTGCCAGCTCTGGCCTATTAAGTAGAAAATGTGGCACTGATAAATCCTGTCCACTAAGGAGCTGAGCCTTTTTAATATGCAAGTGCTCAGTCAAAGAAAGTAAACAGACATCTCCTTCTGCTGGGAATTACTAGACAAATGTCTCCCTCCCCTTACCCTCCTTCCTTCCTCCTCCCTTCCATTTAAATGTAGGAAATTCTGCTTGCTTTATTTGATGAAGAGGAGGAGGGGAAAAGACATGTACTGAATCATGGTTAAGCTGCTGTCTTCTACCTCAAGACCTTTCAGTGTAGATGTGCTTCATTAGTTTGATAAGCAGAGACCAAAAGGGGGGAGGGGTGTGCATGAGGGGATCTGCCTAGGGGCTGCCCGGAGGTTTAAGAAGATGAACTGCTAATGATGTTGAAGCTGTACCTTTTTGGGACCTTGCCTCCTGGAGGAAAAATGGGCCCTTTTCACTAATTGTGTTGTGCTCAGTAGTGTGATGGAAAGGATCTCACAGGGGAACAAAACAGAATGAATATTGGCTGGGCTCTTCCCCTGAGCAGCCCCCTCTCCACTCCTCCCCCATCCCAACCCTCCTCCTTTCAGCAGGGTATCTGGCATGAAGTAATCCTAAATATTGGGAGATAACATTAAGAAAAGAGATTAATTGGTCATTTATTTGGACAGTCTGGTGCTAGCCTTGTGAACTGAACATAGATTTTTAACAAATGTTGTCCAAATTGGCAGTGGAAATATTTTGATGAATAGCTACCAGCAAGACTGTGAAACTTGGATCTGGCCCCGCCTGTGTGCAAACACGGGATCTGAGGACTTTCAAATGTTGCTCTCTCTAATCCTGTGCCAGCCCCTTTCCTCTCTGACAGATCCATGTCTTGAGAGTGGATAACTGTATTTCCCCTGTGCAGCAGGGTATACAGGTTTTCACCTCAGGTGCTATTGTTTCCAGATGTATTTATTTTCCTTTCAGCAGCTGGATGCCGCCGCAGTTGGGAAGGTAAAGAGCCATTCCCAGGTGCGATTATGGAGCATCCTGACTCACCATGGCATTTCCTTTCTCCTGCAGGGACGTTAGCCCAGCTCAGCAAACTCTGGTGTTACACTGTATTCTCTGTGAGTTTAGGGTGGGAGGGACTGGTAGTGGAGTGACAGGCTGTGCTAGGCTATGCCTGGGAGCCTGTTTCCAGACTTCTGCCAAATGCCACCCCAGTGAACCCCACGTTAACTGGGCTCCTCCTCCTCTAGACAAAGGAGGCAGAGGCTTGGCACTTCTACTTTCTCAAATACCAGCAGGCACAGCAAGCCCAAACCATGCAGATTGATGGGACTTTTTTAACCTAGGCATAGCATCATCCTAAAGTTGTATATCCCTGCCACAATCAATGGCTGCCTAGTCAGTGACAGACAGGTGGGAATCACTTGAAAAGCTGTTCAGTAAAGGAGACGTGGAACTTCAGGAAGCAGCTGGGTACCCAGGGAACTGCCCCAAATGTGAGATTTCCCATGATAATGTAGTGTCTCTGCAGCATTTCAGCAGCACAGGAGTGGGTAGTAGGTTTAAAGCTGAAGCATGTTTTCATTTTCATTTTGTTTTGTTTGTTTTTCTGCACAACATCAACTCAATATGCAGAATTCCCTGCTGCATGCTGCTGCAGAGATTGTATGTAAAAGGAATAATTTAAATGCACCAAGGAGAGCTTTGCAGTTGAGAACAAGGCTGTTAGATCTATACAGTCAACAGCACAGGATGCTCTTAATCCTAATTGATGGACACTGGGAGGGATCCCAGGGGCCGGCTCACTGTGCATCTGTCCTTGTTCCTTTTACGCTTTCCTTAAGAATTTGTGGCTGGCTACTATCAGAGATGGGACACTGGGCTAACAAAGTCTCTAAGTGTAAGAACATTATGTTACCCTGACAGGACAAGAATAGAATGAATGCCTGAATTGGGACATGGTGGGATAACCTGGGCAGCCCAGGCTGCAGAGCAGAGCTTTATGGCACTGCTGCTGATTATAAGTGGTTCCATACATGACTTCCTCAGCATTCCTTTGATGGGGTTGGTAAAAGGAGGAGTGCTGGCAGATGGTGCAATAAATGTTGATGTTATATGTGTTGTAAACCACTTCACAGGGAGAGGTGAACATTTCCCAGGGATTGGTGTGGCAAGGCCGAGAGACAGACCATTTGAAGTTATGACCAACTGCATCTCTTCCTTTCTTTTCAGAGGTGACTTTACATAGTGGGTGACACAGACAACCACAGACAACCCCAACTAGAGCTTATTTGAGAGTTTTTGCCCACCTTCCACCCTGCTGGCTCCTGCCTCAGCCCCTTGCCTGTCCTCTGACACTCAGAGAGGGACCAACAGGGGCAGCTGGTGGATGCTCCCACCCAGCCTCTCATTCTGTAGTGCTACTGGTCCTCCCTCTCACTCAGCATATGTTATATTTGCACTGCTGCCCTGACCAAAATCCCTGCTCTGTCAGCTCCCAGCAGCAGAGGTGGTGTGGGGAGGAAGTTGGATCACCCCCACTCATGGGGGGATGCAAGGCAGTCTGTTCTTGTAGAGAAAATGTGCATCACATGGGGTGGTGGAGAAGAGACTGTGCCTTGGTCCCTGTAATTATACCCATCTGTTACTTCCCTGTCTCTGCCGCCACCGCTGAAACACACAAAGAATCACAAGCATGATTTAAGACCCTGGAGAATACAATGGCTACATTTGAACAAGCCGAGCTGACCTCCAGTGCCCCACTTTTACTGGCCCAGTGCTGCATGCTGGGCTGGGGAGGGCTGTTCTGGTCCAAGCCATCAGCTCTCCTGCCCAGTCATTATTAACTCACTGTCTTTTTGTGGCTTCTGCTGCTGTTGTCAGACTGGTGCAGAAGGGACAATGTTAGAGCATTTCCTCCTTTCCCTATCACAGTGACTGGTTTGGGAGTTCAGTGCTTTCCACATTAGTGGGACTGGTAAACTGGTTTGCATTGCAGTTGCTCTTGTTTTCTGTGCCCTCTTGTCATTGCTGTTGACTCATCAGGCTGAAGTGTCTGAGCTTAATTGAAGCAGTAACAATGCAATCAACATTTCTCTCTATTTTTATCTGCATCTCCCCCTCCCCTCTGTTTTTTCTGCTGCTTGACATGCTATTTCTGGGGCTGAGAGCTTGGCAGCCTTGCCAAGGGTTGCACTGGAAGGGAATGGAGCCACCAAAAGAGAGTAAACTCACCTAAAGTAACAGGGTTTTTTTCTTTTCCTGAGTACTGCTGGACTCCCTGCATTGCATTCATCCTTACTGTGCCTTGTCACCTCCCCCTGTCATCCTTTCTGCAGCTGAAGAAGGCCTGGGCAGGGGGAAGTAATTCTATAGCAGGGCTGCATGGATACACCTAATTAGCATAAAATTAGCATAACCCTCTTTGTTTAACAGAATACTCAGCTCTCCTCCTTTATCCAAGTGATATGACTAGAGGCAGGGAGGAGTGACTGATCTTGGTGCAATCTTTATAAGAGATTGTGGGTGAAGATGCTGCCAGCTTGGTCTTTAAACACCAAAGCATTCACCCCTGGCTTGAGGAGGAGAGCAGAGTGTTCCTACCAGCTATAGCCTATAGCAAGGAGATCATTCTCCTGGGGTATGGGAGCTGGAAGTTCTTAAGTCTCTGTAAACATGCCCACTTAGGGGAAAAGTAGTGATGGGAGGCAGGAAGGAATAAGAAAATGTGGCCATATTGTAATAAATGAAGTAACATCTTTTGAGTGCAGTTTCTGTGGACAGAGTAGCAAAAAACACATGTAGCTTAAAGGTTTTGCATTTAAAAGGATGCTAGCTGGCTTTAAATTGTTTCTGCTTCTGAAATCAGTTAAGGTTACTATTGATGATGGCAAAACCTAAAGTGCCAAGGGGAAAAAGTATGAGGCAAACCAGTGTTTTAATTTTTTCCCCTATCAAATGTTTTGGTGCACTGAGTAGCACACCTGTCATTGGTGTCCGAGCTTTTTTCATCACCCCAAATGCATGTTTAGCTCTTCTGCAAAGTGATGTCAGGCAGAGAATCATCTGAAAGTATGAAAACATCAATAGAAGAAAAACAGAAGTGAGAGCAGCCATCTGGGTAGGTGAATTTATTGAAAATACTGTAGCTTATGTCTGGGAAATGCCTGGATTTCAGGTTGACAGAGTCCTTTGCCATGAGACATGCCTCTTGCTTGTGTGAACTATGCCACCCTGCATCCTCTTTCTGTACCTTTTTAACATTGTTATTGGACTGCTCATCTCTATTTTGTCCTATTGACTTTTTTAAATACAGAATTAACATGCTCTTCTCCTTCCCCCTACCACCCTGCAGTACAGAGAAAGACTGCTGCTTTGTATCAAACCCAGAATTGTTTTTAAGGCAATAAATATATATCTAGACCTCTCAGCATTGATGCTGTAAGCTCTGCTGGCATCCTCAATAATTTTATGTCCTTGTGTTAGACTTTGCGTCCCAAATATATATACAAAGCCCAAATCATGTTATCTAGAGAACAAATGCTTTCAAATCTGTTCAAAGTGTGTGCAAGAACCAGCCACTAAAGCAAAGGAAGGCAAGAGACAGCTGACTTTGTTAAATGCTTGTTAATACCTCTTGCTGTTGGCAGTGCCTGAAGTTGTAATCAGCTTTGTCTGTGTGTCTGTCTATGCCTTCTGCCTATGCATGTGCCTTTTGGGCACATTTTTGGGTGATTTGTGTGTAGCTGCATGCCTGCTGGCATGTCTCCCGCGTGTGCGCTGCGCTGCGGCGCGTGTGCCTGCCTGCTCTACACAGTCTGCTCCGGTGTGTCCCAGCATGTCTGCCTGCATGGGGTCTCTCTGAAACATGCCAGTATCTGCCTCCCTGTGCTCCTGAGTGGAATATGTGTATGTGGATGTCCCTGGCTGCCTGTGCACATCTCTCCCTGTGCCTTGGCATATTTGTGGAACAGGATGCAGGAGGCTTTGTGTGCGGCAGGGCTGACAGCATTTTAAGATGACTGTGCTCGTGTTGAGATGGAGACTCCATCGTTTCCCTCTGTCAGCCTAACAGACACTTGCACTGGGGAGGAAAAGCTGTTGCTTTCATGGCTTCAGTGAAGTGAAATAAAATGCCGCTTCAAGTCGGTGGGAGTGGGGATCACTTGCAGATGTCAGCTCCTTAAAAATGGCCTCACTTAAAATATATATAGAGAGAAGTAAATGGATTTTTCTCTTACAGGAGGGGCTTGTACCCTCATATGGTGTTGGATTCCCTCCCCCTGCCAAAATCCAGGCAGAATGCTGTGCTCTGAAGGGAAGGTCTTTAAAAACAAAACAAAAGGCAGCTGTCAATTTAATCCAAGCTCCCTGATAAAATTCCAGCAGAGTTCCTTTTTTCAGAGATGAAATAAGAACCCTGGCAGGCCCTCTTGACTGGCCACATAAATCATTTGTGGTAATTGCACTGAGAAAGATGAGTGCCTCTTAAGTGCAGGGAGGGGGGAAGGCACCCACAGCCACTGCACAGCACCCCAGGTACCCCAGCTTGTGGAGACCCCTGCCCCAGGGGCCAGCTACCTGCAGCAGGGGTGGGTGCTGCAAACCTGAGGGGACAATGTGCTGCAGAGGATGAATAATAGGGTTTCCTGTCGCCTTCCCTTTGTTGTTGGTCCCGCTTTTAATTGCCCTAGAGGGATTAGAAGTCAGACAGTGGGGGGGATTTGGGGAAGGAGGGGCTGAGAAGGAAGAGAGGGGGAGGGAAGAATGAAGGCACAGGGAAGGTGCAGAGAATGAGATGGAGGTGAGAGGAAGAAGGAAGAGATTGATTTGACTAGCATTTAGTGCAGTGAGGCACAGTTTCAATTAGCTAGTATCTCCTTGGGTTGGTGCATGACTCCGCATGCTCCTTGTCACTCCAATTAGGAGAGGAATGGCAATAAAAAGCAGAGTGCCAGGCTCTGGTGTTAGCTTTTGCCGGCTGCAGCGGTGCAGGGGGACAGCTGCTCCAGGAAGCTGCAAAGCTGTGACTTCACTTTCCCTGGGCACTCATAAAGATGGGGATACTAAAATAACAGGGATCTGAAGCAGTGCTTACAGGAGTGGCCACCAGCTGCAAACTCCAAGAAGAGGGCATTGCTCAATTCAATCCTTCGCTTTCTGAGTAGAAGCAGCAGGGTGTAGTTGTTATTGTATTTAGTATAAATCTGCAACTGCTGCTTCAAAATGGCCTGAGTAGTTTTGGTGGCATAGCTGCGACTAAGAAAAAAAATGTAAATTTATATAAAATAGAGTCAGTGCATATAAGCAAGGAAGCTAAAGGTGACAGGCATGAGGACCAGAGTAGGAGCCTGGAGGTCTGGCTTGTGTTCCTGTTCTGCCACTGGGCCACACTGGACCAGACTCCTCTCCCCTGAGCCCACCACCCCTTGGAACCTACCTGGAGCAGCCTCTGGCTTATGGAGGGATATGTGAGCTGGGCAGCAGAGTTGCATGATGGCGCAAGAGCCACTGCTGTGGGAAGACCAACATGCTGGCTCTCAGCATTTCGTAGGTGTGCTGCTGGTTCTCTGTGTGAGCCCTGCCTGCTGCCTTGCAGGTGAGTATTGCTGTTCAGCAATTTATCTTTGAAATACAACCTGCACCAATTGGTTCTGTAGTACCCACTTATTCTTCTGATCTCCCCAGGGGAAGCCCACTGCCATTCCTAGTGCAGCGCCAGAGCTGACATGGCCTCTTTTCCTTGCTGCAAACAAGCTGCTCTGCCAGTGCGTCAGACATCTCATTCCCTTCCTTCTTTGTGGGCATGGAGCCCAGCTGCAGTCTCCCTCTGAGCAGGGCCCTAAGAGAAAGACTAAGGAACAAAGGAGTGCAGCCAGCATGGCTGACAGGCAGCTGGAGTCAGTCTCCCAGACAAGTTGCTTTTACTGTCTCCAGCACAGTCTCTGGGCTGAGAAGAGGGGACAAATGTGTGCTCACTGTGCATTCTCCTGCTGCTCACTCCCAGGTTCCACAAGTGCCGGGCCCTGGGCATGGCTCGCAGAGCCAGTAGCATCCTCCCCTTTTTGGGTTGCCATTTCCATGCTCTTCAGGCACTCCTCTCTCCATAAAAGCACACGGGCACTTGCAATAGAGAGGAAAAGATAGTTTATGGGCTTGTCTGTGGGTGGGAGTGAGTTAAGGTGTGTGGGAGAACAACTGCAAAGGGATGGCACATGGCCTTACACATGTGTGTGGCACACCTGACAGGGTCTATATTAAACCAGACTGTGGTAAGTCCCTCAGTCACCCTCCCTCCTTCTGAGGGCCCTGGCCTGGAAGAATGTGTGAGTTAACATGCAGCAGTGGAGGAAGTTGCTGTGCCCAGCTGTCATCCATCCCTGATCCCAAAGTAGCTGCCCCTGGAGCAAGAGACGCTTAATCATTTTTGAATCAGCTCGTGAACAGCCATAGCTCACAGCCCAGCACATTAAGGTGAACTGACACAGACTGCAGTTTGCCTTAATGGACTGCAGCTGTGCAAGAGAGGCTTTTCCAGCAGTGAAGCTCTCCCTACCACACAGGTAGCCCACTGTGGAAGAGCAGTGGGATGGACACAGCTCCAGTCTCATCTGTCAGAGCTGACAGATGGAAGGTGAGTGAGCTTGCGTGCTTGCAGGGGAGTGCAGGGATTTTAGCCTGCTTCCCACACATGGTGGGCCAAGCCTGGGGAGCCCTCCTGGCCCAGTACCCCTCTGTCATCACCAGTAGGTGTGCCAACAGCACAGTTAGTGCTGGGGTTAACCTCCTAATTATCAGAAAGGAAGCAGTTGATTTCCCTTTTAGGAGAACTGGGACACAAAGAGGTAAAGAGCCAAGGGTGAAGAAGTAGTTTGGGATAAAGACCTCTGTGTCAGCAGTGGCATCCTACTATTTCTCTAGTACACACTTCTTGCTTTCTTAAACCCTCTGGTTCATTCTAATCAGTTCTGCATGAAACGTGTGTACTGTCTTGCAGGTACAACTTTCGGTTTCCTGTTTCATTTATTCTCTCAATTGCCTACATTTTTGCCTTTCTGTTCTTACCACTTTTGTAAAACATATTAAACTACATTTCCTGCTGTTTAAAAATGAACCAGAATTAAAAAGCACCTTGCCTTTGAGATGAAGCTGTTAGGAATCATAAAATGGTGTTAAAATATCTGTATCTGCATTCTGTCTCACAGTGAGTCTCAGTTCTAAGGAGGCTGCTGACTGAGTGGAAAAACTCGCAGTTCCCATGTGGATATGGGAGGGCTGATTTCCTGCACTGAAATCCTTGTGACAGTGGTGATGAAGCCCTTGTGTCACTCAGCAAGGACTGTCACCTCAAGAGCCACTCTCCCACCCTTGCAGATGGGTTCATTGATCCTGCAGGCTGGCATGGGAGAGAGAGGTGAACTGTCCCTGCTCCTTGCTACAGCCTCTGGATAGCCTCACTGAGAGCCACATTTAGTCACTGGCATCTCTCACCAGCTCTCACTGATGGCATGGGAGTGGTTCCAGTTTCACTGGGGGAGAGACAGTGTGAGGGACTATGGGAGTTCCCAGTCAGAGGGAAAAGGAGGATGGTCCAAAGAAAGGGCCTGTCTCTCTCTCCTAGCAGTTCCAAACAGCAATTGCAGGGCCAGCTGCCAGGTGTTTCATTTGTTACATTGCTGAATCCATGGATGCTGCTTCATAGGATGGCTGTCCAGAAAATTGGGATAGATTCCCCCATGAGACCCAGGCTGCTGAAGTTGGTGTGTTCCAGGTACCTCCCAGAGAGCTCCTTTGTGAACAAAGCTCTGGGAAACCTTCACTGAAAGTGTAGAAGAGTCTGCGTCTCTTTTAGAGTTAGGTGTGTGCTCATCTCTGTTGACTGATTGATTGTGACCTCTTGAAGCACTTCTGAGTCATGGTAAAGTTGTTTCATTACTTGCTTGATTTTAAAATAGTCTTCTTTGTGTCTTCCTCAGAGTTTACTAGGGCTCTAGTTTGCACATGGTTCTGCTGGAGGTGACTTGAACACATTTATTTCTACTTAGCCAGCTGAAATGTCTATCTCACTGCCATCTCTTCAGGTGGAACATTCAGAGATGCTCTCTAAACCTGAGCCATACAGGCTCACGAGGGCTGGTTGGATCCCAGGGGTACTTGGACACCTTGTGTTGATATTAATATCAGTTGTCAACATGCCAGTCAATGTAGTGATATAAAGGTAAGCAAGTGTATGCTCCCAGGACAAAGGTGGAAGCTTCCCACAGAGAATAGGATAGGATTTTTTTACAGTTAAAGCTATCTCCTTTTGGATCTACAAGCTGTGCAGATGAGTCCCAGTTGCAGTGGGAGCTCTCCCTTATTTTTCCTGGACAGCACAGAAGGTGGAACTGAGGGAAAACTTTACTACAGGTAACCTCATATGTGCTTGGGATCAGAGAGAAACACTGTACTGGCATTAACCCAAACCCCAGTCCTGTTTTTAACCTCTACTGTGTGAAATGCATAATCCAGGGTTATCTTTTACTTAAGTGTAAGCAATGGCTAAACTAAGTTTCCAGCTGTGAATACAGCTTACCCTATTACTGCAGCACTTGGATGCTGACAGATGTGTGTGTTACCAGCTGACACTTGGAAAGCCTGATTGATTGGCTCAAATAGAAATTCAGAGATTTATTTGAAGGGTTGTATAGGATCTTCAGAGCATCTCCTCCATTCAGGCTGTCAGTTCTGCCTTATAAGCACATCTGAAAGGTGGCTGTACAGGTTCTGTTTAGATGCAACATGGCAGAATTACAGTTTGTTCTAATTTTTTTACAGATATAGAAAAATAAAGTCAGAGGTTTGTTTCAGTTCATTGCATAAGGTTATCTGTAAGCTACAGATCTGGGAACTGTTTGCTTAGTTCAGGCTGTGGTATATCTAGCCCCTCCTCTGAGGCTGTGCAAAGTATTAAAAGCAGAGAGCCTCAGAATCTAAATGGTATTTTAGCATTATATATTTCATTCTGTTTTCACTGTAATGTCTCTTTAAGGACAGTACAGAAATCTCTGCAAGGTGTACTTTCCACCTGTATCTCCATACTCAGGTCTCATACATTTGTACTCAGGAGGTATATCCACTTCGTTCTTCCTAAGTTGGATCAAGCCGATTTTGTTTGAGCACATCTCTGGCTGTGTTATGCCTTATACCTGAATAATCACAAATTGAATTCCCAATTAGCTTGCCTTTTGCAACTAAAATCCTGTTGATTTCAACAGTATAGCCTGGTTTGAAATACACAGTGAAACTGCTCTCCCAGTGCATCCCAGGGGAACCTAGTAATCTTATTAGATGCACCTGCTGCCATTTCATTTTAACCTCCAAGTTTTTACCTGCAGCATAATGAATTCAATATTCCTCTGCCACAGAAAACCTTCCCAAATGTGCTTTGCCATCACTTTGAGGAGAAGCATACCTGCCTCTGAGGAGCTGCCAGCAGCACCTGCATCCTCCACTGCCCAGCCTGGAACAGCTGGGAATCACCTCCACCTTCTGCAGGTACCAGCAGACCCTCCCAGGTCCCATGGGTGCTCACACGACCATTCCTGGTGTGTGCCCCAACCCCAGAGAGG
The DNA here is from genome assembly GCF_020740725.1 of Corvus hawaiiensis. NCBI lineage: Eukaryota > Metazoa > Chordata > Aves > Passeriformes > Corvidae > Corvus > Corvus hawaiiensis. The sequence continues at coordinate 64,044,794 of NC_063217.1, forward strand.
CACTGCGGGTGCTTATGTGGAGCTGTGTGGTCCTCTCAGTCTGCAGAAACTTGGCTCTAAATCTTTTCATGTGGCTGTTAAATCAGTAATAAAACAGAATATAAAGTGTTTTTGCAGCTTCTGGGACATCACGCCTCTTCACTGCTGGCTTCACAGCTGTTACCTCTAATCAGCTGGGCAGGCACCATAGAAATGTCAATATTAATAAACACTCTTTCATTTCAAGTTGGGTTTAGGTTTTACTGGTGGAGAGGGGGGACTGCTGACCTTGCGATCTTCCATGTCAGAGCTGCTCACAGAATATATGTTGCTTCCTCCCTTGCTGCCCTCCCTGTCCTGAAAATGCTGGGGGCGGGGGGGACATTAAGCACCTGACAGTGACCAGCCTGAGCCCATGGACCTGGCATCCCAACCTAGCATCCCATCCTGGACAGTGGGTCGGAGCCAATGCCTCAGGAGGAATGTGAGGGCATGAGAGGACTATGAAGCTTTCCCCAAGAGACTCTCTGAGTTCTCAGTGGTCTTCATCTTAGGGACTTCAAGAACCACCCACTATGTCTCTGTGTTTAATTAGAGGTGTTTAATTAAAAGTGACTCCGTTTGGATCTCAAGCTGCTCTGAGTCCAGACTGTGCCAAACTTAGTAAGTACTGTAGAGCAGCCACTTAAAAATCTGGGAATAAATAAATGGCAGAGTCAGCATCTTGACTTGAATCCCTTCTAGGAGCCTGACATGATGGGCTGAGACCTGGATCTTGCCTTCAGGGCTCAGGTTCCTCTTTGCACCTCCTGATCCATGCCAGGCCATGAGCTCTCAAAGGAGAAGACCTGCTCTTGCCATAAGGCTTCAGCTGCCCACCTCCCTTCCCTCACCCCTTCTCCCTGCCATCACTGGCAGTGATGTCCCCCACCCTCACCATCTCTACATAGGCCATGTCCATCCTGTTCCCTCCCCTCTATGAGCCAAAAACACATGGGCATCCTGTAACATTTTTATTGCTCTTTGTTGGCCTTGCTATGTCTGGGAAAACTCCCAGGTGTTATCCAAGATTTGGGGAGAATAGCTTCTTGTGGGTGCCATTTTTTATCAAAGCTGTGTGAGTTAAGGGAAGAAAAAGAAGAGGAAGAATACTGATTTTTACATTTTTCAGTCACTGCTGTGGAGTCACAGGCACAGGAATGAATCCATTCCCAGGAAGCCACCAGCAGAATTTGTTAAAGGCTATGAGATGAAGTGTTCTCAGCAAGTGGAAGTAAATCATGCTGGGAAAGAGACAGGGAGAGGGGGAAAGCCCCCATGAGTCCCATTGCAGATGCTGCCTTCTCAGCCCAGCAGCGTCACAGGGCAGACACTGCTGCAGTTTGGCTCACCTGACTCCCACCACCACTTTCAGACCCAGGAAAAGCATTCCCCTCTCACAGTGCTGTCAGAAGCTGTTGCACAAGAGGCTCTGCGTGTCCATGTGCCGCTTGTGCCTGTGCACCTCAGCATGGGGGGAGAGCAGGCAGGGTTTCATGCTGATCCTGGAGAATTTGGCTTCCTTTAAACTCAGGATCTCTGCTCAAACTCATTTTTTCCCCTAGCAATCCCTCTTTGTCAGGACCTCAATATTTTCTGGAGACATGTAATATGTCTGGCCATTTCTGTCTGTTGAGGAGAATCGACGTATGGGTTGTAATATGCATTAATTCCCTGGAGGAACATTGAACTGTTTCCTCTGCCCAGGTGGAAAAGGATAAACACAGCCACTGACATGCTGTTTAGTCTGAAAATAGCCCACTGAATGCATAATGAAGAGCCTCCTGAGGTGTTACTCTGCATGTTAAAATGGTGTTCAGCAGCCTGTGCTGTCACACAACATAATTTGACAATAAATGTGCATCTAATCAGACTCCCAATAGCTGACTGTCACCGTCTGGCCATTAGTATTACCTGCCTGTTCAATGGTAGCTGCATCTTTGGGAAACGAGAACTTCGTCGGTCCCAAAATACGTCTTATGTGTGAGAAAGACAAATGAGGAACTCTGTGTCTTGGCTTTGTGCTCAGTGCGCATTTCAGGCTGAACAGCCACTTGTGTTTAGCTGGTGAGGACAAAGGAAAATGAACATTTTTCTTCATGGGAGGAAAATGGGAGGATTTCTGAATGATCAGGAGAAAGAGCACCCCATGTCCTTTGTAAGCCTAATGAAGGCAGAGCGGCTGAGGGTCCTTCAGTGAATGATGCTGCATCTTCTTGTGCACGCAGTCCCTGCCTGCACTGAAATAGAAATCGTCAAGCTTCATCCTTTAAAGTGCAAGCCAGGGTTTGAGCAAAATGGCTCAGGTTGGAATCAATTGACAAGTGACTTCTGCTGTTTAATTCACACCCTCGTAACAACACTTGCATGAGTGATATATAGACAACCACTTTTGTCTCCGAACATTTGACAGCAATTAGGGCTTCACTCCAGGGGCAGAACATCATACTAACATTGGAGTGCTGGAGACGGAGGTTAGGGTAAAGAAATTAGCCATCTGTCTGGTGGAGACTGTATCCTCCAGGAGGCAGTTGGATGTCAACAACAGGCAAAATGTTTCCATTCTCATTGTCCCACACTTCAGTTGTACACAAAGGCATGAAAGACACACAGAAGCCCCATTCACTCCCAGTTATATAGAGGTCTGCCACCAGCCACCCCAACAAACACCCCCTGGCTGTTGCAGTGAGTGGCAGCTGAGAGCTGCTCGCCTTTGTGCTGTTTGCAAAGCAACCTCTCAGTTTTGGCTGTCCCATCATGGAGAGCTGAGAGGCAGGGACATAGGTGTTCAGCAGGGGAAAGCAGAGTCTGACTGCAAATGAGGCAAAGTGGTTCTTAAGCCCTTCCCTCCAGGCAGGATGGTGCAGGCTTGGGCTCCGCAGCACGTTTCTGTGCTGTGAGTCCTGGATACAGCACTGAGGCCGTGCAGGAGAGGAGCAGGCAGATCTCATCAGCTCTGGGTGGCTGTTTATCAGCTCACCCAGCGTGGCCATGCTCCACACTGCTTGGAGCAGCGCATCTATCACACTGATGCTTGGATCCTTGATTTAAGGAACTCATCTCTGAGGACAGTCCTGCTAGATTAGGCTGGTTGAGGGTTTAGGGAGCATGTGTTGACATTTGGTCATGTTAGTCACACTGAGCTACACAGCCAGAGAAAACTGCCAAGTCTCTTGCTGCCTGCTCTGAAAGACTGTTTCTATAATTTCGGCTGCACAGGCATGTTACTTTTTTCTTTTGTTTTGTTTTCTTTTTTTTTTTAAGAAACCAGTCAGCTACAGCATTTTCTGACAGGAGTCTAGTTCTGATAAACACAATGCCCTTGCACAAGTCCCCTAGCTTGATGATTAAAAAAAATTCAAATATAGGACAATTTTTCTTACTTAATTTTTACATGTGCCTGTATGTCTATAGAGAAAAGCGCTTGTGAGAGAGCAAGGGGCAGCAGAACATATATTTTCATTGTCTGTATTTGTCAGCTTCAAAGGGTAAATTATCAATAGCATAACTTGATTCCAAACTACTGTCATGGTAAAAAAATACAGCTCATCAGTAAAGCTCCTCTATCAGCCTTCCTAATGTGCAAAGAAAGCCACACACGATGGCTAAGATAGGGCTCTGGCCCCCTGGTGTGTCCCAGATGTCAACCAGTGTCTCCCTCCAGATCCTTCAAACTAATTCTGTACATTTATTAAGTGGAAGACTGTAATGAAAGTTAACTTTCTGAAGCTTCCAAAACTCAAGTGAGACTTGCAACAGTGACAGAACTAGGAACTCCTCTGTTTCCTTCCTGGACTCCCTCAAGTCTGCCTTGCAAGGCTTGCGCATCAAGCTGTTACCTTTCCCCAGTCTCATGTCTGACATCTTCCTACTTCTACACTGTATGTACTAACTTGTGGTCAACTGGGCTGAGTTTGGACAAATCTGTTTGGCTTCCTCATAGGAGCATATGGCCAGTGGCAAACCAAGTTTTCTTTATTAACAGTAGGGACAGTCCCCGTGATTAAATATATTTTAAATCAGTGGTGCCCATGCACACCTGCCTGCCCAGCAGATGATACCTCCAGTAGATTTTTCAGGACATCCCAGTAGATGTCCTTCTCAGTTGTCTTTCCTCAGCAAATGCTTTTCTTTTTCATAGAGTCCCTCTCTGAACTTCTTCAGTTTTTGTTCTTGCTCCCCCCTGATTTGTGTGGAGTCCCTCCCAAACCATTTGTTAGCTGGCTAGACGCAGGTAGTCAGACCTGCAGTGCTGACAGGGCACATTTTGTCTCCCAGCAGACCCATGATCACTCATGGATGGCTTGCCAGGACTACTTATTTCATTCTTGGTAGCCTTTAATGAAAAAAAATCATTACATTTATGCAGTAAACATTACACTAACCAGGTCAACTTATACAACTCATAAATTGTTACTGTGGCTGTTTTAGGGAACGAAGATCCATTAACCAGCCTGGCACAGAGATGCCACAGGACACTTCCTGCACCTTGTATGAAAGTCATAGATTTAGTATTTCACAGATTTAGTATTTAGTATTTCAGAGCAAAGTTTGGTAGGGACCCCTTCTTCCTACCCAGTTGTTAGGATTTAATTACATATTCCAGAAGCAGTCAGTACCTAAAATAAGTGGAGGACTGATGTGAAATCCTCCAACCTCTTACAGTCCCCCACACCCCTTGGTAGAAAAGAGCAGGGAAAGAAAAAGATTAAGTAGACAATAATGACAGTAGAATCCTTGGGAAAAAAATGTGAAAAGAAACTAAAGGAGAAGGAGAGAAATTTTATTACTCCTTTCCTTTTGTAGCATGGATTGGGTTTGGATGTCTCTCTGCAGCTGCTGCTCTTGCTGCTGCTGCCACCAGTACTTAATATTCATTATTTTAGCACAGTTAAGGAAAAAGAGTTGAAATAAACTCAAGAGCATGACACTGGGTAACAAATGATTTTTAATTCTGTCCTCCAGCATAAAGTTTCAGATTCATATTTCAAAGGCTATATAGATAGAAGATCCCACTGTGGATGAAAATAAAATCCAACTGGTGGATATGTGGGTCTGTAAATAGATGCTGGTGGGTTTTTTTCCCTAATCATCTGGCTGCTGAAACTTTCAGTAGCCTGGACCTGACCACAAGTGCATCTCTGTCTTCTGACAGAGGTACTTTTTGAGAGGCTTAACACTGTACCCAGTGTTAAGTTCACAAACATGAGTTATGAGTGAGTTTATTATTTCAAAACAGGCAGGTCACAGATGAGCCCAGTACTGCAACAGGGCTTTGAGCTGTCCTGCCCCTCCTGGCACCCCAAATTCTGAAATGGCCTCATCTGGGAAACCCCATTTTCTACAGAAAAAGGTTTTAGGTGTTGGTATAGAAGATGTAAAAATGCTAAGCATCAGAAACCTACCTAAGCAGTTTACACAGAGTGTTGAAATTATGTGGGTAGAGATTCTCTGAGAGGCATTTTTGGTGAAAGTGAAGATTTTCTGGTGACAGCAATAGTTGGGTGTTACTGGCTCATTTACCATCTTCACGTTGGTTGTGATCGCTGCAATCTAAAATTGTTGACTTTTGTTGGGACTGGTTTGTACAATACGAGTTTCATTTAGGTCAGTAGAAAAGATGCTGGTGTGAAGGAGAGGGCCATATGTGTGCCTGCCTGTTAAGTCCCTGAAAACAGATGTTTCTGTTGGATAAAGAAACATGTTGAGGCTGAGAATCCTGGAGCACTTTACATGCTGCTGCAGACTAATATGGAAAAGTAGAAGAGAGCAAGGATGGGCCATGCACTAAAACAGAGAACTGTTGAGAATGGGTGGAAAGCCGTCAGCATAAAGAAGCATCATGTAGAAGATTTGAACAGAAGTTACCATAGTTTTGCTGCCCCAGAAGGTAAAAATTTGTTCTTTCCCCTTCCCTCAGCCAGATGTCCCTTCTCTTTCTTTGCATCAAAAGTGGACACAGCAGTAAAATTCCTCACGAGCGTTGTTTCTTCATGAAGGGTAACTGCTTCCTGCCACATCTCCTATGATGTGAAGTCTGGGATTTGCTTCATGAAATGAGGCAATCGTGAACCTCACAAGCAGAGATATATGTGGACAGCAATTAAAACTAAAGCTATGCAATGTGTACCACGGCCTAGAGGAGAGGCAGATCATTTAACAATGAGAAAAATAAGAAAAAGAAATAAACGCTTCCTTACAGACCTTGGTGCAGTCCTTTCCTGCTTTCCCAAATGAATCCTCTTAAGTTTCCACAGAGGGCATGTGTGGTTGAGGAAAACACTTGTAATTTGTTGTTTTGCAGAAGGGTGGTTCCCTGTACCTTTGGAAAGAGGCCTTTTCTGAAAACCAAACAACAACAAAAACTTTCCCTCCACGAAGCCAAAACCTGGTGTTTGAAGGTGTACAAGCACATCCATTGTTTTTGGCATGGTCTTTGTGCAAGCATCCAAGAACAAATTTTGCTCTGTAAGCAGTGAGACGTGTGTGGAAGAAGCAATAACATTCTGCACGTGTGTCACAACACACTGGAAATATTATCCTCACTGTATAATACATTCAGGATCTCATAGTGGATTCTGGGCAAGCAAAGGGCTGCTGCATCTTGTATTTCTTGGCTTGTAGTGCTCCATTTAAACTTTGGGGGAAAAGTCTTAAGAAATGGGTATTAAGCAAGAAGCAAAACCTATCTTCCAATTCTAAACATAACTAAATGCCATCATAACATTTTGTTACATTGGCAACTCTATAAATAAATTTAATCAATTTCTACATGATTTTGCCTTAAGTTTCTGCCTTCCCAGACCTCTTCAGGGAGAACGGTGTCTCTTCTGTTTATCCCTTTTGGAATCTGACCATGTGGTAATGTTGTTACACCGTGGGATTTTATCTGTTGGGTTTTGTCCCAAGACTTGGATTCCTGGAGTGAGATGACTGAATGTCTCACTACAGCTCTTGTATTTTTTAAGCAAGTTTCTGTACTCCATGGATGTAAAGTTTTACATCTGGAACAGAACAGAACCAACTGCGGGTGTATCTTCTGTCCTTAACTCTGGTGAACAAAGGCAAGACGAGCTCCTGATTTTGAAACATGAGAGAGCTGCAGCACTGAGATTTGCAGCACTCCAGAAACCAGGAGCATCTTGTCATTCTGCGAGTTTCGTGCAGAAGCAGTGATCGTCAGGGAGACGCATCTTCCAGTGGTATTTACAGCTTGATGTTGATTGTAGGGCACAAGTCATTATAAGCCTGACCACTTTCTTATCCTCTTCAGTAGTGTGAGTAGGGTATTTCACTCCCAGGCTGTGGAAGCTTGCAGATCACTTTCTTGCCTATCTCTCTCCTTCCCATTGGGAGGTGTTTGCCAAGCCTCAGCAGCACTTTGGAGCTGAGTGAAACTCAGAGGCATCTTCTGTCTGAGTAGGCACCTCAGGTTAAAGTTAAGCTCCCAGATCTCCTCTCTCAGTGCCAAGTGGCAGCTTCAGGGAGTGCATCCAAGGAGGGTGGTCAAGTAGCACCTTGCTGCACATGCAGGGATGTGGTTTCACTGCCAGTGTAGCCTTTACCTACTGGCATGTCACCCCTCCTGGGGCAGGGACCCAGCAGGCTTGTGGCATGTTGGTGGCTCTGACAGAAACTAACTTGGAAAGCTTCTGATGGAGCTCATCAGGAGGAGGCTTGTAGGGAAGGCACCATTCCCCTTTTGTGAAATGCAAAGGCAGTTTTACTCCAGAGAGCCTCTGAGGATGCTCCTCTCCCAGCAGCCATGCAAATAAAAGACCACAGGGAAAGGCTACTGGGGAAAAATATCCACCACATTCTTCCTTTGTACCTAGTTTGACTTTTTTCTTTTAGATGTGAAAGAAAGAGCTGGCAGAGAATGCCTTCCCTTCCTGCAAATGAGATTTCAATACCCAAAGAACTTGACGGTGTTCCTCTCTATCTTGTTCTCTGACACAGTGGAAAGCTTCAACTTAACCCTGGTAGTTAAGTCATAATTGTCTGAACTGAGCCAGGAAAGAGCTGTGGAAAAGTGACACATGTATCCCTTTTTTTTTTTAAATGTCACTCATCCCACTGGCTTTTAACAAGAGCACTCTCCAGGCCATCTCTAGAAGGACCTCTCTGCTAACGGGCATATGTATCACAAAGTTCTTGATCACCTCCTCTTCCTTTTTCATTGTTTGTTAAGGAGCATTGATGTGCTGCAAGATTCTCTCATTACAGTAATTCCAGTGCGTTGGACTGAAAAGTCCTCATGGGAGCTGAGAGACAGGCTAGCTGATCTTCTCCATCACTGTCTTCTGTGATTCCGTTGTTCGTACATGACACTTCTCTAAACAGTGCCCTTAGAGAGCACTGCTGGCAATACAGGTCTAAAATGCTGGGATTATCCAAGGAGACCCTTTTTAGCTCAAAGCACATCACATAATAGAAAGTATAGACAGCTTAACCAAAGCAGTGGTTTTGCAGTCTAAGCATCTGGTGCATACTCAGGGGACTGTGGCTTGACTCCCATTATCTGCCAATCAGGTAATGACTTGGCACGGCAACTTTTTGGGAGTATGGCACATTGCTCTGCAGAGCTGTCACCATACTGAAGAGCCACCCCAGGAGAGCAGGCTGCTGAGCAGCCTCGTACCCTGGCACATGCTCTTGCAGCTGGACCAGAGCCTTGGTGCAGAAGAGGTCCACAACTTCCTCAGTTCTTCCACTCATGGGAAATCTGTGGGGTTGCTCCCTGCTTGGGGAGTCTCCTGTTCACTGAACTTTGCTTCCTGTGGATACAGCAGTGAGTGAGTGCTGGTGGTGTAGCACAGCCTGAGAGACACCATCACCAGCCATCAGCGTTGCCATCAGTGCTGCCAAAAGCAGCCCAGAGCAGCAACCATGGCCAGCCTTGGCCCTCATCTCCACATCCTCCCTTAAATCTTCTGATGGCAACCGAGCATTGCTCTGGTGCGGCAGAGGTGCCTGTAAGGAGGGGCCAGGTGTGTGCCTGGTAGTGTGCAGCACTCAAGTGACACATGACAAAGGGGAAGCAGTTTGCTGAAGTGGGAACACATGGCTGTCAGCTCCCAACAACCGTGATGGATTCATGGGGCTCTGCCGCTCCATCTCACCCTGGCAGAAATGAGGAGATGCTTGTCTCAGCATCCGCAGAAGCTGGCACTGCCTGGGCCACAGCAAAGCCCTCAGTTTTAGCCAAGAATCCTGCTATCCTTTTCCTGCCTGCTCCTTAATGTATGTTCTTAGTGACATTGCTCAAAGGAAGTGGGAATCACATAGGATAGAGAAATTTATTTTCTTTCTTCAGTCTTGAGGAAAGGTTTTTTGTCAGTTGATTTGTTTAGGCGCATGCAGACAAGAAATAAAATTCTGGGCTTTTATTTGGAGAAAATGTTTTATCTGAGGATGTAACTAAAGCGTGCTGGCACTGTAGCTCCCTGGATCCTGTTGCCTTTCTGGGGTTGGGGCAGTTTGTTGGAATCAGAGGAACTGTCACTGTTCTGTCTGTAGGGGTAGGGATGCTGAGGCATCAGGCACAGCAGTGATTTGTCCAAAATGTGGATTGTGAATATATCAGGCTGCCAAACACCAGTCTTACAACATCTCCTGTGTAGGGTTAATAAAAACATATCCTGCACACTTCCTAGGCTGCATACACCTACCTGCCCCCTTTCCACCAGTTAATGACCTGTCTGGAAGCAAAGAAATTTATTTGTTCTTGGGAGACCAGTCAGCTGTAGCCAGGTGGCACCACAGGCTTTTTGCCTGAAAGAAAACAGGTTGATCTAAATAAGATTCTGAAATCAGTTCCTTTTTTTCCTGTATCAACAGCATGCAGGACCCTAAGACCACAGTACTTCCTTACAATGCTACTGACAGAACACTGAATCCCAAGGAGCTCTTCAAAGAGGGACAACTTGTTTACATTTACACATTTTTGATCTTGCTTCATAAACACACAGAGCTGTCCTGTCACTGAGCAAAGAGAGGTGTACTCTGGCTGACTGGAATTGCTTGGATGGTACAGAGCATTCCCAAAGCTATGAAATGCAAACAGTCAGCTAGCCATCACTTGAGAGAAAATGACAAGACAGAGTAAGAAAGCACCTACTAACAGAAAACAGGACCTGGTTTTGCATCCTGCCTTTTCATTATCTCAGTAGGGAAAGGTTCTGTGTCATGTTCATGCCTTAACTGTGGTGAAGTGAAGGGGCCTGATCCTCCTCCAAGACTGAGGCAGTAGGTGAGGTTGTGGCCAAGGTACCCCATGCTTGCCCAGTGCTGGAGAGATTGCTCAGGAGCCATGAGAGCATCAGGCAAAATGCCATTTAAAAACATCAAGAACAAAGATTTGACAGGATTCTCTGTCTGTTCACTTGCCCTGCAATTGGTACCACAACCCATGTGTAGATATTCTTTAATGGAAAAGAAAGCCTATGTTAGATGTGTGTTCTTTTTTATGATTTCTCTCTCTTGAAATGGATCTGACAACTCTTAAAATTTCTGAAAGCTTCAGAGGAGGAGGAGATCTCTGTGTGCTCGTTCAGCACAGTAGCGCCCAGTTCTCCCTCCTCAGACTTCTCCCCCACCCCTCTACTCATGAGCGTGGGATTGGGAATGGGATGTATCAGTTCAGCCTTATCCCCAGCAAGAGAAGAGCCTCCTCTGTTGCTATTTTGGGTTCCGTGGGTGCACCCTGCCTGCCGTGAACCCAGCACAGTGAAGTGTTTAATTCAGCCTCCTCGCTCATTTGAAAGGAGGCTGTTGAGCACTCTGACCACCCCACTTTTACAGCTGGCCGTGAATTTCTGAGTGTGCAGTGATATCTTTAGCTCTGACTCCAGAGATTTCCTGTGGAGCTGCGAGATGCAATCCCGCAAGTGCACTGGAGCTAAATATTCTTTCTGGGCTGACATGCAGCCAGGCAAACAGGGGCAGTGTCAACACTAGCCTTTCCAGTGCTGAACAGGTCGAGTCATTCTGGAGGAGGTGAGGCCTAGTTCAATTAATTAGGTAATAAGTTTGTTTTGGTATTTAACCAATCTTTGGACCTCTCTGTGCTAATCTTGTTTGTAAATCCCTAGAAAATGCCATGTGACCTGCATTGCAGCACTGCACTCAGCTTTGGCAACCAGGGCCATTGCGGAGGAAGGTTTTCACCCTCCAGGCAGACTTTGGCTGCAGAAAAGTGTTGTAGGTTTTCACTTGTGCAAGGCCACAGCGCTTAAGAAAGATGAGAAAGTAAATTTTGAAGCAGTCCAAGTTTAGTGAGGGATAATAACAGTAAAAGCCTGGAAATTAGACACACAACACTGGCTTGTTTCGCATAAAATCACCGAACTGCCAAACTGGTGCCACACATTTTAGACCATAAGGAAATATTTTGAGGGAATGAAATAAAGCTAATTAGTCCTTCAGGCTGTGCACCTTGATTTTGTCATTATAAATCTTCAGTCATTTTCTCCTGCAAACAGCTGTGTCCATGCCCAGCACCTGCTGAAGATGCAGCAGCTTTTCTCCTCTGCAGCTGCATTTGGTTGTTGACCTGTGTGAGTGTGGAGCTGTTTGGTTTTCCAAAGCAAGGGTGCTTCCAGATGACATCTATGGCTCTCACTGCACTTACAGTCACTGTAGAGAGCTACAGGATAGAGGTTCACAGTGTGCTGTGAGGAGGAGCAGCAGGAAGATAGGGCCATTCCACAAGCTTCCTGTACCACTTCCCCCAGCAGCTTTTGAAGGCTTGCGGCTCTGCCTTGGCTTGCATCTTTGCTGGTTTTAGTGGCGAGCCAAAGGAGCTGGAGTTTGCTGCAGAATTGTTTCTGAAATATCAGGGAGAGGAAGACTGTGGTTTATTTATGCTTGGGGTTTTTTCCTGAGCATTGTCACCATGCCTTTTTCAGGCAATGGTGTGTTCATATCTTTTAAGAGAGAAATGTCTCATTGTAAGCAGTGAAAACACGTACTACTACCTCAGCTCGGAGTAACAGATTAATTTGGAAGGAAGCCAGCAAAGAAAACATGCCACTTACATTTAAACAAAAATAATAATGCTGGTTGATGAGTATAGGACAACAATGTACATTGCTAATGTGCTATGCTTGTTAAGGAGCTGGTGTTTTCACAGTGACAAACTGAACACTGAAGTCTGACTCTGTTACAATTTGGAGATGTCTGACAAAGTTAGACATGTGTCACCATGCTGAGAATCCAAATCCTTTTTATACAGCTGAACTGCCTTACTGGGGTGCACAGGTATTCTGGCTGCAGGACAAGGAAGCGTGAGCACTGCAGTTGAGTTGCTGGAGATGTCCATGAGGTGTAAAAGCAGCACAGCACTGGAGAGTCCTGACACTTCTGCCAGTAGTGTGGCCTTCCTGCCTGACCGCTGGGTTTCTCACAGAGGAAATGCCCCAGATCACACCCTGACCACTGGCTATCTCTGGCAGTCCCTAGGATGTCTTGGAGAAGAGGCCTGGTAACTTTGGAAAGACCTGGAATCAGCACACTGAAAGCACAGTAACTCAGTCGATATAAACTTGGCATTTTTCTAAAAGCAAAACCCCCACTGCATTTCATTCACAGCCGAATGGGTAAAGACTTTCTGTCTTTGTGCCTATCTGTGGTAGCAGATCCTTAGCAGCATCTTCAGCTCCTTGTTTCCCAGAACTTGTTGGTTGCTTTTGGTGAAGCCCAGAAAGATGCCAGCACCAGGATGGATGGTGATTCTGATGGACACCCCAGCTGCCAGTCTGTGTGTCAGAGATATCTCAGTCTTACATATGTGTTTTCATACATAATATCTAGAAAATCAGGTGTGGGGTAATTAGGTTGAAATCCAGTGAAAATTCAACAAAATGTTTGCACCCAAAGGATACAGCTCAACATTTTCAGTGGGCTACCGTGGAGATGCCTGAGTGCTTTGATTTTTGGACACTAAGAAGCAGATGAGAATCTGCAGAGACTCACAAAAATTGTGACACTCCTAGTAGTGATGACTGCATCTTTTATTTGAAACATTATGAACCCAGCTTACCAGCTGGAATATGGCACGGGAATATTGCCTCACATGGTGTTAGAGGGAATATTTGATTAGCGAGTTTGCTAATGAAGCAACAGTGCTGCTGAAAAATGACCCAGAGCCGTTAAACCTGTCTGAAGTAAGAATTGTGATTCATTTAGGTGTTTCCTACTAGGTTCCCAGTCTATTGCAGTGTTGTAGGTAATTTTGGAGGAAAAAATTTTTAGGATGCTAATAACAGAGTTACAGCTACAACCTAAGGGGACGTGGAACTAAACAAAAGAAGGATTCATTAGAGAACAAAAGAAACATTGGAGACTTTGAACCTAGGAGTCTCCCACACATTAACTAGGTGTACTGCCAATATGCTACAGATATGTGTTACATGAACACATAAGGTAATGATATGTCTACAAAGGGCTGAATGTATCTGTTTGATATTTTGTAGTGAATTATATTTAAGCAAGTGGGAAGCTGCACACTCCCCAGTCCCTCCACCTATCAGAAATAAGGTATTAAGAGATCTAAAGCTATCTTCTGCAGTTTTTGTAGACTTACAGCTGACAGCCACACCACGTGTTGGTAAATTGGAACCTGGCTCTATCACTGGGAAGTACAGCCCATGGTTTCACAGAGCCACTGTTGGCTTTGCTTTGTGAAGGGTTTGAGATATCAGCTCTCTGGGCAAAGTCTTTTGAACACAGACAAAGGATAAGGAAGGAAGGAAGCAACCCATATCACTGGGGATTTCAGAGGCTCCCTTTTTCCATGGTGCACCAGGTGAATACTGGTGGGATGCTCAGAGAGGGACCCGTGTTTGGGACAGGACACACACAGAGCACCCAGCCAGCCCCTGTTTCCACAAATACCAACTGATTTCAGCCTGGGGAGCAGGGGGTGTGCATAGCACTGATTACCAAGAAGACTGTGCAGTCAGACTCAAAATAATTTGGCTTCCAAATCAGGATTTAGCCACTGGGAAGTGACTGCTGTGCCAGTAACCCAGGGTGTAGCAGAAGGAAGCCTAAGCAGAGGTACTTACACCAGAAAGTTGTACTGCAGGAGTTTGCCCAACAACCTGCTTTGTGCTTCACCGCAGAAAATAAAGCAACATCAGTGTCCAGGACTGTCCCTTGTGATCAGGATTGGGAGTTCCTGGCTTTACTGTAGCTTTTCTTATTCCTTCCAAGGAGAGCACAGCTGGGAGATATGGATAAGATGTGGCTTTTGCTAGTGACTTCTACAACAGTGAAGCTGGACCCTTACAATGGGGCCAATGAGATCACAAGGGAAGCAAGAAAGGGGATGGGATTCTTGCAGCTGCAAAAAGATCAGGGTCAGAATGCAACTCCATTACAGACACTTATTCATCCACAGAGATGCAACCAAAATATGCCATTAGCACCAAGTTCTTCAGAATTAGATTTAGCTCTCGGTGCATCTGTATAGTTTCTCTCCTGCTGTTCCATTTTTTGCTATTGCACATTGGTTTCTCATTGAGCATATGACAGAAAAGGTATCAAAGCTGTTTTGGAAGTTCTTTAATTGTAGGTTGTTCCCTTTTTCATTATACATTATGAAAAAATGTAGTAAGGAAATGTGAATGCTCGGCTAGAGGAGGTCATCAATAATCTATGCAACTGCTAATGCCATTAGCTTCTTTGGATTTTGCACTGTATGGGGCCTAAAGGAAATGTTTCCTAAAAATAGCCCTCTAACTTACAAAAATGAGTCAGCCAAACTTTCCTTCAGCGGAGCTGCAGCTGTCTGAGCATTCTGAGCAGTGGTAATAGAAAGCTGCAGTACGGATGCTTTTTCCTTTTCTCAGGAGACTCAACTTTACAAAAGATAAAGAATGATGGATGGGAGATCTGCCCTGTTTTCAGTTAAATAACTTCTAATATCACCTAAGAGGGAGCAGAGAGATTCTGTCATCCCATCAGTGTTTTAGATTTGTGCAGAGCACAGCCTTGGTTTGGTGTCTGGGATTTTGAGTCACCAGTGCTCTGCCACTTACTGTTGTTTTTTTCAGATACACATATAGCTTTGCATTGGGACCCTGAGACATGGTCAAATTCACAGTGATGGCAGGGTGTATTAATGAAGGGCATCATTCTTTGCGAACAGTGGTGTTTTTAATTAATAACTCCAGCAGGACTTTTCTGAGATTTGCATTTTTTCTATTCCATGTCCTTTTTAAGTTAGTGAGATAATGAAATTACAAGGATGAAAGTGGGGGCAGGGGGAACCCAACTTAAAGTCTGGAAAATAATTGCTGTATTTTTTTCTAAAGAAAGACTGTAGTCTTCATTCCTGTTAGTGATAGCTCAAACAAGGCACCGCAGTTGAGTGGCAACTGCACCAATTAGCAATGCTGCTGTTGGTTTGTGAATTGCATGTGAAATGTAGAATTTGTCCAGAAGTGCTAATGCAAATTGCTCAACAAAAATGTGCCCTCTGTGTCAAGTCTTTTCATTTGTTCTGACACACTGCTGTCTCCCCAGATTTCTCTGATCGGTAGATCCCTCTCTCAGTTGACAGCTACCAGAGCTCATAAAGTAATGAAAATATTTCTTATTGCCATTAGCTGTGTCTCTTCAAGGAGGGCGCCAAGCCGGCACCAGCTACTTGCTATTCAACATAATTCTGACTTTCATTTATAGGGTATTGGACTTCACATTTCCAGACTTAAATGCTAAAAGCCCAGTAAATGCCTAAGATTTTACCTGCACAGAAGTTCAAAGACCTGGCTATCTGCCATGACAGTAATTTGGTCACTTTGCATGTGTTCAGCATCCCCTGTTATTGTACATGATGATAACCTTTGTGCTGCACTGGAGGGGGCTGAGTTACAATTGCCGTGGGAACTGTAACTTGTTTCCTGGCTTTTTCAGCACACAATAGCTCATCCTTATTTAAAAGAAGGAGAAGTGAAGCAAGGGCACAGTAAAATGTTGGTGTTTTCATACCTACAGAATATAAAATAGTGTATTTAGCTGTATGCAGATTGAAGTTTTATTTGTTACACTATTTATTGCACCTCTGAGCCATGGTCCCAGTTTAGGAGTCTCATTGTTCTGGGCTCTCTGCAGATGCAGGATGTAAATATGTTTCTTTCCCTACAAATACTTCTAACCTAAGAGTAAGATAAGAGATAATGCAGGGAAACAAACACACCAGGGAGTACAAGGAAACAGAAGACAGCTGGACATCATGGAGACAGAAACTTCTACAAATGTAACTATACTGGGGGCAGAATTCAGGGTCAGATTTCTGTGATTTGGAGGCTGTCCTCCCAAGAATGAGATCCAGCAGGGAGGAAAGCATGAAGGCACTTCTAGCTAAAATGTAGCATGTGGAAAAGAGTGGGTTGTGATGGGGTGACAGAAAGTCTCAGCAGTGAGAGAGAGATGATGTGTGAGGTGGCATATGCTGCAGCTGAATTTGAGAGCAAGGGAGGGTGTGGAAATCCAGAGTAAAGGGAATCCAAGAGAGGTCTGCAAGGAGAGAGATGGCACAGGCGGGATGACAGGCAAAGAAAATGAGCAGGACAGCAGAACTTGGGCTGTCTACAAGCAGGGTAAGATTGCAAGTGTCAGGGCGTGAGGCAGTGGGAACCTGGCTGTGGGACTGCACAGAGCATGGGGGCATAGATAATAACCAGGCCATGGACTGAGTGACAGCCAGGCCATGGTGCTGCCCACAGGGACTGAAGGAACAGGAAGGAGAGCAGGCCTAGGGAGTAAGATGAGAGCCTTCTTCGAGCTTGATCTGACAGATATCCACAAGACAATCCCAGAGGCAGAGCATGAATTTAGTCAGAACAGCTGGGAAGTGGCCAGGGACAGAGAGGCAGGTCGATGAGTCACTGGTGCAGAGAAGGTTCCTGAATGTGTACAGAGGGAGAGCTCACTCGGAGACACAAGGGAAAGGGAAAGGAGACAAGGGATGAGGACACAGAGCCACAGAATGGCAGCAGGTAGAAGGGTGAGCAGTGACGAACTACTCTGAGTAACCCCGAGCAAGCACATGAAGGTGTTGGGGTCAAGTAGGAGCACTGGGAAAGGAGGACCAGATTTTCAGAAGGAGTTGACAGGCTATGACAGAGAGCCTGGTGTAGTGCAGACCTGCAGCCAGACAAAGGAAATTAGAAACTCTGTGATTCCGGTTTTGTGACAGGAAAGATGTGAAAGCCTGTTTGGAAAAGAATCTGTTGGAGATGGAGCCTAAATTCAGTCTAAATCATATAAATCATCAGCAGCACACTCAATAAGCTTAAAGCTGACAGTGAGAAGAGATAGAGTGAGAGCTGGAGAGTCACTAGGAGTCACGGGTTGATTCATAGTGACTTTTTTTTTAAGCATAGAGATAAAGCATGCATGTGCTGCAATGGGAAAGAGCGAGAGAAGAGTGAGATATAAAAAAAGGAGAAGGAAGATGGGGGCAAGAGAGATGAGAAGAGAGGACCCAGTGAGACTGCCAGGACAAGCAGAAGGGCTGGGAACCATGGATGAAGCCGCCTCCTCTGTGGCCAGGAGCAGAGAGGTGGGCAGGATGGGAAGTGGGGGTAGAAGGAGATCATGTCTTGCTTTAAGTCTCTCATGGGAGAGATCAACACAGTTCTGTGCAAAGACCTGTCTCCAGTGAAGGCAGGGTTTCAGAGGTGAGTCAAAGGCTGCAAAAAGGCAGCTGGGATTGCGCTGGGAGGGCTAGTTAAGCTGGCAAAGATAAGTAGGCATTAGGAAGATGGCAGCATAGAAGGAGGCAAAAAAAGCATTCATGTTGTGGAGGAAGTAAAAAAAAAATTTAAAAAAAAGGAAATTTAAAGCTTAAGCGGTATCAAGGCTATCTAGAAAGCCTCAGACTGCATAAATAAGGGCTTGATCAGCAAAGCAAGCTATACCTTAGAGACCTGGAAGTCTAGGGATAAAGTCAGTTCTTCTAAAACCTGAGCTGAGCTAGGCCTTGCAAAGGAAATTAATTCAATTGTGAGGTTTTCCTTAGTTATACAAATAGAGGAAACCATACATATGGGACATGTCAAGGTGAAAGACCTTAAAGACAAGCTAGGCATAGCCCAAATCAGAATACCTTATCTCAGTTTTCAGTAGGACTAAGATGACTGAGTGTCAAAGTACAGGCCAGGTGGCTGATGGAAATACAAAGACCACATCCAACAGGGAAGAAAAAATCAAATGAGTTTCAAGTGCTGCAACTAGGTGATCTGGGTTGCTTGAATTCAAGGATGTTAAAAGAACTGGCTAATGAAATCCTACACCTGTTGTGCCGTCCCAACCAGCTTGGTTTATCAGCAGCTAATTATGTGAAACCACAACAAAGATCCTGTGGCTTTGCCAGGCAGCTGGACCACTTCCCTTGGGCCTGCCGGCTACCTTATGGAAATATTTGGCTCTTGATTGGAGATGGAAGTCCCACCTCCAGAGGGCTTGCACAGACAAGCACATACAAACAAGGCAAGGGAGTTATTCCAGCTCTTTGAAGTCACTGTCAGGCAGAGGAAGATCATGGAATTTATGCATGAATAGATACAGATGACCATTCCTCGTAAGCACCAATGCTTTTATCAGTCCCACTTGTAATCTGCTGAAGCCCACCAGGGATCTGAGTTACTGGGTATCCAAGGTACACTCTCCCTCTGTGTCCTGTATGGGCACAGAGCAGAAGGAAGGCCTCACTGCACCCGATCCTGCTGGTGTGTGATCTCGCTCTCCTGTGGGCACGATGTGAATGAGGGAGAAGAGAGCAGTGTGAAAGGAGCAGTTGTGAGCTGCAGATCACTCCCAAGCTGTGCCAGGAAATACCCAGGAAGACAGTGCCACTTTACTGCGAGCACCAGGGACATGGCAAACACACTCCCTGACCCCTCCCTGCATTCCTACCAGGCCAGAGACCAGCCACAGGGTCAGGGACAGTGCAGGAGAGGTCCCTGGAGCCGTGCAGGAAGAGGGATACTTTGTGAGAGCCTTTGCCATACATCTTTCTGTGGATATTTTTTTGCCTTGGCAGAAGCAACACCATGGGGGTGATCGCAGCTTCTTCCCAATTTTTGAGGTAAGGTGCCTTCTGCATATGAGAAGGAGAGCATATGGCCCACTGTGTTTATTTCTCAGCCAGGATTCTTTCAGGCTTGGCAAATTACACACTGCTTGCTGAGGAGCAACACAAGTGCCAAGTTGGAATTTCTAAAAATGAAATATTTCATTTATCACAGCACTGAGAAGAGGATCTGAAAAACGCCCCTAAGTGTGAAAAAATACCTTTTGTTTATGCTCAAACAAAACAACCAAGAGGAAATTTAACAAAATTCCACCTAGAGTAAAAAAAATCTCTGCAGTCATCCACAGGAGACTTCAGGCAGCTTCTGCTAGGCGTGAGCTAGAGCCAGGCTCTGCAAAATACCTCAACAACCAGTGAGCTCCATGGGGTCCAAGTGATAATATGGTAGAGGCTCAGGCCATTAGAAGGAAAGGGGTTGCCTGGTAATGGGGAGTGTTAACTGCTAGAGAGCTCCATTAGAGCATCTTTTTCTTACACTTTTGCTTTTTCCAAGCCCCACATTTTTCCCTGTGTGTGCTTAGAAGCTTTTCTTTCTCTTACAGCATTTATTTTTATTGTGTCATTTTCCTCTGTTCTCCCTTTTCATTGGCCCTGTGTGAGTGTTTGTTTAAACCATTTGCCTGCTTTCATCTTCCATTTTTCTTCTCTCCCTCTTTCCAGGGGCTCTCTAGCTGTGATTATCCTTACGCTTCACATTAGCTTTCCTCCCTCCTGTTCCAGGATGGGCTTGAAGGGGGCATTGATTAAAGCTAAAACCTGCAGCAGGAGAATTTCTATCAGGCACCAGCTTCAGGGTCCAGTGGCCTCCGTGAGCTCAGCTCTCACTTAGTTTTTCTCCAGAACCAGTTTCCAAAGTCCCAGGAAATCGACCAAGACAGAGCCGAGCTGGCACTGAAAGGGCAGGTCACAGCTCCTCTTGAGGGGCTGATTTGTACCCTTGGAAGCCCTCAGCTGTGGGAGAAGGCAGCGGGGATATGGCATGGAAAAGTTCTGGCATGGGCCAGGTTTTCAACTCCCTCCTCCTGCCTTTTGCTCCCTGAAGGTTCCCTCTTGCTTTCTGAGTGGTAGGACACACTGTGGAATGCCATGATGGCACAGCTTCACGCAGCAGTCTTTGAAGGGAGTAATTACAGCCTTCATAATATGCCTAAATTATAAGGTTGGGCATTTCAGTGTTTCTTCAAATCCTTGCCCTCCTTCCCACCCTGCCACCAGCCTTGCCTGGGGGCCAGTGCTTATTTCTCCCTTTTTTTTTTTAAGGTATGAATGTAAAGAGGCTATTTTGGTTTGAATTTGGGCTGATCCACTTTTTTTTTTCTCTCCTAAAAATAATAAGACCAATAAAAATTGCAATTACAAGTTATTTGAAAAATAGTTATTTGAGATAAATTAATACTTCTCAGTGCACAAATCCAACTGTATGAAAGACCATGGCAACCGGGGGCCTGGGGGGAGAGAAGAGGTTTGCAGCCCCTCCCTGAGGCTAGATGACAGAGGAAATAGGTGAAGCAATCTGCTCTGCTGAGCCTGCTGCTGGAGCTGGAGTTGTGAACCAGCATATTCCATCCCTTCATCCTATACACTGTTTTTTCTGAGGCAAAAAACATCCCCAGAAGTCTGAAATGAATGGATTTGTAATTCCCTTAGTCTGTCAGATGGTACCATTCTGAGAAAGGTGGTTTTCCTGTGGGCAGTCTGATTTAGAGAGAGGATGAAGATCCCTGCAAGACACAACAAGTCACAACATTATAAGGAATTCAATAGAAATATTTCTGGGGGAGTATAGGAATGTGCTTTCAGGTTGCCCTGAAAACACTGGGTAGGGATGATGTTTTACTGTGACCTAGTGTATGGAAATGGAGTAATATTTTTGATCCCAGTAATAGGTTGAAGATCCCCCTTCTTAACACACACACACACACGCAGTGCCTGTGTGCCCAGCAGCAGCTCAGGGCTGTGTAGAGGTGAGGGCTGTTCTACCTTGTACATCACAGCCATTCCATTGCAGTACGGTTTTGTTTATCCAGAAAGGCATTCGTCCTTGAAGACATCAAATTGTGGAGATCTGCCGTTTCTGATGCGTAATGGAATCAGAGGGTAAAAATGTGATTCTTCTTTCTGATTTGAATCTGTCTTCAGCTTCCAGTCCTTGTATCTGGTTTTGCCTTCTTCGCTGGATAAAAGAGCTCTTTAAGGAATTTCTTGCCTCAGGAAGGTATTTTTATCCACCATGGTCAAAGCATCTCTCCGTTCTTTTTGTGGTAAGCTAAATGGATTGAGCTCTTTAAGTCACTCACTGGCAGGCACTTTCTGCCACAAATCATTTTTTTGTCTTCTTTTTCTGCTCTGACTCTAAAATGTAGATGTCTGATTGTATGCATTTTTCTAGTGTCATTCTTTGTATGCAGTGTGCAGGATAAGCTATCTCCTGGGTTCTATTTGCTTTGTATATTCAATATCCATTCACTCACATGCCACAGAATATTATGTCTGTTCATCCGTTTTGCACATTCACACCCTGCTTTCCAGGCTATGTTTCTCTCAGCTTTTTGGGCAACAAGTTGTTCCCAGACGTGGAATACCCATCCTCTGTTGATTTCTGCCAGTAGTTGCCTGGAACAGCCCCCTTTTCCCTGAGATGCCACTTTGCCCCCTGACCTTCAGTGGAAGCATAGCTGGCTCCTCCACATCCAAGGGCTCTGATATCAGGCTGTGCACAGAGGGATAATGGGCAGGCTTGGCTGTCCCTGCCTGGTTCTTGGGGCTTCAGCTGGTGGTTGTTCTGCTTGTTCTGAAAGGAAATTGTGTGACTGCTTTTAGCTGCAGTTGGGGGATTGAATGACATGTGGAAGGAATAAATTGCTGCATGATAAGGAAGAGGCACATAAGATTTGAGACAAAGAGGAAAATCTCATTTCCACTCCCCTTTGTTATCTTTTTACTGTGCATAACTGTACATATCACACATGTTACTCCGAGATCCTGCAGAGTATCCCATCACTCCAGTAGAGCCCTGGAAATACACTGGGAAGACACAGGATTTATCTTTCTGTTGCTTCACTAATGATCAGTTTATCCACAGGGGGCAACTCCCGTGGAGGCATTAAGTAAGCAGCCAGATCCTTGCACAAGTTCATCTTACCAGGTGCCCTGCAGCTCTACAAACCTGCCCAGGTGTGTTATGCTGACCATTTGTAAACAGTGGCTGCTTTTTGGCTCTGTGAACAGGCCGCTCTTTGGCTCCTTCAATACCTGGTTTTGCTCCCAGGGGCCAAGCTCTCGATTCTGTCCCCAGGCTGCCTTAAAAGTGGGCAGCGGAGGCTGCAGGGGCAGGAGGGCTCCTGGGAGGCTGAGCCAGGGCCAGCCTGTGTCTAAACTCAGTCTGTGGCACAGCTGAGGGGCCTTGGCACCATCCTTCCTTTATGTAACCAGCTCTTGGCTTCACCTGTCCCTTGGCAAGGACCGTGCAGTGGAGCTGCAGCATCACTGTTCCTGACTGGAATGCCTGTGACTCTGCTTGAGCCACTGTTAGCAAGAGAGAGCTGTTTGCAGCCTGAGAGCAGCACACAGTGGCTTTGGGTGGTGTTAAAAAGAGCCAGAGTGAAAAATGAGAAATCACATTGTACCATTTTCCCAGATATCACAGCCTGAGAATACAACTTGTGTTTCCCCTTCTAGGGCATCTTGTCACTCTCTTCAGGGACTACCTGCCCACAGGGCACCCCCGTACACACATGCCCACATGCACACAAGCACAGGGCCCTGGGGGAAGGAGTTGGGCAGTCCCCTTGCTGCTGCAGGTCTCTGGGAGTTACAGGGTGAGCCAAGCTGTGAGCATGGGCCACTGGGGAGACCAGCATGGGCAGCTGCAAGGGTGATATGCAGCCACAGGCTGGGTGCTGATGGGGGTGTTTGGAGAGTGAAGCAAGAGGCAGCAGTGCCAGCTGGTGGAGAAGGGAAAATGCAAAGGCTGGGCAGAGGGTGTAGGAAGGAGAAAGGGGTAGCAGGGAATGAGGAGGAGGAGCAGGAAGTCTAGGGGCAGGAAGGCTCAGGGTGCAGTAGGACAAAGAGGGAGCTGTCAGGCAAAGCAGGAGCAAAGAAGGTTGTCAGTGAAGCTTGGATTAGTTTTGTTTTTAAGCTAAGTGTGGAAGTGCTGCTTGACTTGGTGTTCGGCTCCTGTGGTGAGACTGCACCTGGGTCTGGAGCTGCCATGGCTTGTAAGAGGCAGCCCTATAGAGTCCAGCATTGCTTCCTTCATCCCCAGTTCCCTGCCACACAGCCCATTGCCAGGTGTCATCTCCACTCACTCCCCTCAGAGGATAACAGCAGCAGTGCTGGGCTGCAGAGCACTGGGGAAAGAGCTCTGCTCCCAGGTGCTAGGGAGCATTTTCCCGCCTGCAGAGAACTTTTGCCTGGGCTGTATTGTTATTTTCAGGACACTCAACCCAGGGCTGCTCCCAGTGATCTCATAAGGGCCTTTCATCATCAGTTGGGAAGAGCTCTTGCCAAGAAAAAAAAGGAAAGGAGAAGAAATATTCTGGGCAGGAGGGTGGTCTAGATGAAGAAGGCCTGGCTTTAAACCTGTTAAAACCAGAAACAGGAAGTTTTCATGATGTACCTCAAAATGACTAGCACACAATACTGGAAATGATACCTTTGCGCTAATCTTCGTATTTTCTTCAGCTGCTGCACAGTGCACCAGGCTCACGTCAGCTGGTGGGGGTCCTTTCAAAACTTTCTTCCTTTTAAACTCCAGAATTAATTTATAATATAATCCAACAGAGAATGGAGTGCTTTTTGCTTGGGGTGAGTGTGTCCCTCAGCTAAACCCATGTGTCCATTAGGAGCCAGTACAGGAGTTCTGTAGGAAGATTTTTTTGAAGGCAATTCAGTGACAACTTGGTCTGGAGCCCCAAAGGCAGCTGTGCACTGAAGCTCGCAGAGGAAGTTCCAAGGGATGTCACTTCACAGCATGCCCTTCGGCTCCTGGGTTTTTTCCCCTCCTTTTTCTCTGCCTTGTAGTGGCTGCAGCAAAGGCTCCATTATTTGGCAGCATGGCACTGCTTTTGTCTATAAATGGAAGCAGTTGGCCTGTCTCCCAGGCAGGATAGTCCTGTGCGTCAGTTATGCAATTGGTAGCTTGATGACTTCATCTGAAGCTGGGGGAGGGCCAGGGGGTGGTAGGAAAAAGCCTTTGCCATCAGCTCTGCTGGAGACAGCCAATGAATGTGTGTGTCCCCCCAAAGCAAAGAAAGCAGGAGCTTAGCGACAGGTGTGGATGAAGAGTTTGGTGCAGGAGCAGCTGAAGGATCCTTAGCAATTCCTGGACTCTAGCTTAGGGGAGACGCAGCCACTGCTGCAGCCCTGGTCCTTAGGATGCTTCAGGGACCGTGCTTGACCGGGTTGTAAAGTGCAAAGTGCAGTGGGGGATGGTACTGGGGGAGAAAGTGGAAAGAGGAACAGGGAGAGAACTTTGAAACCAAGACAGATGTTAAAAGGGGAAAGAACCTAAATACCAGAGAGCTGCCTTTCAGCAGAGAGCCCTTAAGGGAGTATCTGTGCAAAGTAGAAATGTGGACAAATTGTATTTTGTTATTTCCTCAGAAGGGTCATGAAAACCTGACCTTCATGCAGAAAGGCTGATCTTCATTTCCCAAGCTACACTTCAGCATTGAACTTAACCCTTTCCTTGACTGGGTTGGGGTGGGTGCTGCAAGATCACCTTTCTGTACGTCCAGATCACACAGTGACTGACGTAACTCAAACCCGCAGTGAAGCAGGTGAACCTGAACCTCACCCTGGCAGGTTTTGCACAAAGGATGCTAAAGTGACACAGGTCCTTTCCATCAAGTTGGTGGTTTTGAGTAAGTCCCTGTCGTCTCTGTTCATCAATTAAAGAGGTTCTACGGGCTCTTAACACCCGAGACAGGGACCGGGAACGCAGTCGCTGGTTTTCAAATACGGCATCAGGGGCGGCGTGGTGCCGGGCCGGGCCCCACGGGAGCTCTGGAGGTGTCGTGAGCCCCGTTTGTCCTGGCCGCGGGACAGCCTCGGGCAGGGCGGGCGCGGCTTGGGAGACCGCAGCCGACTGCTGGGAATGCTCCCTGGAGGCGCCGGCAAGACGCCGGCCCCGCACGGGCAGGGCCGCGGGCGGGCAGCGCCACCTGCCGGCGGCAGCAGCGCCGGGAGAGCTCCGCTAATCCCGACCCTGATCCCGACCCTCCGCCGGGACGCGGGTTGGGATTTACCCCGGGCTTTAGTTGGTGCTTTTCCTAGCACTAAAAGGCAACAAATTGGATTTAGAACATGAAGAGAGAGTGAGGTGTGTGCAGGGAAGGTGCTTGCACTGAGTCCTTCCAGCCACATACACTGATTCTGTGCTGCAGGATGGCAATCTTGAATAAACACTAACTGGAGTTAAATCCTGAGGATCTGGAGAAGAATTAGTGCTGCCAGCTCCCACTATTCGTTGTGGGCACCTAACAGCTTGGCTTCTCAATCCAGACGGCTTTGTTAAATTGCTGTTATGAAGAGAGGGAAACAGAATGGAAGAGAAAATGTACTTGTCTCCTTGAGAAGGAAGAAAAAGTTTAGAAAAACATGACTCTGAAGCATGAAAAAACTTAGCACACAACTTCACTGTTTCATTATTAATGAATTATAATTATATACTCCTGCTTTACCTGAGGGGCTTTGGATTCCAGGAGAAAAGAGGAACCTATTCCCTGTGGGGAGCAGTCCATGGCTCAGTCACAAGCCATGAGCATCTTTCCAAGGACTCACTTTCTCCAAGCTCTAGGCTTCACCCACAGACTCTGTGCCTCCTCAGCTTGGTGATCTGTGATTTCCCTTGCCTGTGGAGCACCCCGGTAACAAGGTCTTCCCTCTCTCTTTGCACAGGAGCACCAGGTGGGATTGTCGCGACCCACAGGGCCCATGCAGCCTTCTGTCCCGGCAGGCTCCAGCAGTGTAGTCACAGGCACCAGCTCTGGGGGGCCCTTCCTTGGGAGCCAGCCCCAGGTGGCCATCATGAAGCAGATGCTGATCGAGCAGAGAGCGCAGCTGCATGTGATGGAGCAGCAGAAACAGCAGTTTCTCCAAGAGCAGAGGCAGCAGCAGCAGCAGCAGCAGCAGCAGCAGCAGCAGCAGCAGCAGCAGCAGATCTTAGCGGAGCAGGTACAGTATCCATCTGTCTCCAACACATGCTGGGATGAGCATGAGCACTACAGACAATGCAGCACCAGCTCTTCCTCCTAGATTTGGGAATTCCCTCTCTGTGGCTCCTGTCTGGGTGTTTCAGCAATAGTTGTCAAAGAAGAGGCAACTGTATCAGTCCTACCATTATCTTGGCAAATATTACCCATGTTGCCAGTAGTGGGCTTGACAGTCACCTTGGATTTTAGGCACTGGAAAAGTTAGCTCTTAACCTGGCATCTAATGGTGCATTTACTCCAGCAGAAGCAGACTCAGCTGCAGTTACAGTCATAGGTCCTCTCCCCTAGCTCTGATTATAGTCTTGCACTGGCAAAATCTGTGCATAGCTGCACAGGAATCTGGGACAAAGAATGGATATGGGTTAAAAGAAGCCTTAGCAAAGAAAAATGTTACTATTTACCCAGACCAATTCCTTAATCTGGTTTATTGAGTGCCAGTAGGAGCAAATAGGTTATACAAGGGAGAGACAGCAGCAAGGGGAGAACCAGAGACTGAAGTGGGAAAACAGTGAAACTACCTCTGGCAGTGGCAATGTGGAAGAGCTGCATTGGAGCTATCACCTGGCTTCCTCAGCTGTGCCACAGAGTGAGTTCAAACACAGGCTGGCCCTGGTTCAGCTTCCCGGGAACCCTCCTGCCCCTGCAGCCTCAGCTGCCCACTTTTAAGGCAGCCCGGGCTTTGCAATATGGATGTTAAACTACACAGTCTGAATGGCGGTGTGTGCTTAATTCAGCTGTAGTTTCTAAGCAGCCCAAGAGAAAACCACTGGAAAGTCACACTGTTGATTGACTAAACTTGATCCAAGTTTAAAGTTCCAGCCCCCTAATGTTACTTAGATAATGCTCTGGTAGGTCAGCAGTTGCTTTAAGCTTGGCTTCTCCTCTCTTGCTAAGGAAAAACAGCTTAAGACCATCTGCTTAAATTTGTGTTAGAAAACATGCATGCTGTGTAACCACAGAAATACAGATTGCCTCCCCCCCTTTCTCTTGTTGCTTCTGAGAAACAGAAAAATTTACTCTCAGTGAACAGGAAGGATGCTCCTAGAAATATTTAGGATAAAGATGCCTGAACTGATTCAAATGTGAACAAGTGCATGAGAGTGAGGATGCAGTAATGCATCCCATGGATTGGGCCATTTCACATGCATAAAGCCAAGAGCCAGTCAGTGACTTGGCTGCTGGGGGCAAGCCTAAAAGTATTAAAAAGCCACCAAGCTGAGGCTGTCAATTGTGCTGGCAGAGATGAAAAGTGGCAAAGTCACAGTCCTCAGGTTCCTAGCTTTGGGGTAGTTTGTGCCTAACAAGAGTCCCTCTTTCTTTTTGATAATTTGTAACAGATACTTATGAATGCAGGGATCAATACTTCCTTCTTTCCCATCTCTGCCGTTCTTGTACCTTTGTTACACATCCTTGGTTTTGGACACAGTATTTGTACGGCTGCGGATGATGCTACAAGACATGTCCTTTCAGTAAGTGCTTAGTTGAGTACACCTTAGCATCTGAAAGCTCTGTTTTTATAATCAGCCCTTGATTCTGTTTTAAAATATTCACAAGTATTTGTAGAAAACAACCAGAGAGGAGCAATGTGGTCTGGATCAAGGGAGCAATGCATTTTGCAGTCACCACTTCCCAAATATCATTCACTGAAGCACAAGAGGAAATGTGCCTTAGTATCCATTTCTGTTTTGGCTGAGGAATGTTCCTAGGCTGCAGTGCTTGGGTCAGGATGCAGAAATCCTTGCAGCTGAGTGTTATGAGTGCAGACATGGAGCAAAGTCTTGCACCAGGAACACAAACCTCTGGACCTTGGCAGGACTAAGGGAAGGAAAGTGTGTGTGGATACAGTTGCCCTTAGACCTAGGTGAGCAAAGTTAGTTCACATCCCTCCTTCTCCTTTCTGCATGAAGACAGTTAAGCTCATGCTGTAGAGGTCAGGATGAAATGGCTGTAGGTAAGATGCAATGATGTCGGCCTCAGTGCTTGTTCCTTTTTGAGCCAAAAAGAGTCTGAGTGCTGAGTAGCCCAAGTGCTCTGAGGAGGACTCTCCAGATGACTCTACCTGTCTGTCCAGAACACCTCGCCAGATAAGAACCAGTGCAGTTCTGCAGTTTTGCAATCAGTCCATTAATTAATTAATCACCTCTGTCTTCTGTCTCTTCTGCTTTTTTTTTTCCCTCCTTCATTTGCAGCAGTTGCAGCAACAGTCACATTTGCCTCAGCAGCATCTGCATCAACAGCGAAGCCCATATCCAGTGCAACAGGTCAATCAATTCCAAGGTAAAAGTCAAATTATTTTTCCTGTTTTGGAGTCAGTGCCCCTCAAGGTAGCAAGTGAAAGCTTGTGCAGTTTCTGAATACCAGGGTTTGAGCAGTGTACAAGAAGAGGAACACAGGCTGTTGCACACACCACATATTTTACCAAAGGGGAATTCCCAAGTTTGCATATTCAGTTAAGTTTATGTTTTCCTTTCTGCTTCCTTCAGTGAAAGCTGCTTTTTTTTTTTTTTTTTTTGACATTTGTTTTGCCTCTTTGACATCCAGACATCATGGATTCATTCACAGGTTTATCTTGTTTGCTTCTACTCTTATGAGTTTTTTTTCCTGATAGCATTTCTGACTGTATCTTGGTTTTTCCCCTCCTTCATTCCCCACTGTATCTAATTTGATGAGCAGAGAATTTCAGAGAGGTCATGCTTACCTGGAGAAGGACTGATAAATCTCAGGTGTGGGAAACACAGTGAAATATCTGAGATGTAAATAGAGATTTTTTTAATGATCTCAAAAAAAGCACAAGTATTATTTTGATGTGCTCCCAGGTAACTGAAGAATGTAAGCGTACTCATTTTAACTTAGGAAAATAAGTTAATTCTGAGATTTTAGGTGCAAAGCATCAGCTGAATGTCTTCACTAACCATGATTTCTATACAGACATGAAATGAACACACACCTGTGCTGTATTTTCATGGTAATGTCCTGTAGCTGCAACAGAAAACAAGGGAGGCAATTCTGGACAGTTCACATTGCCATTCTGGTTCCCAGGATATGAACAGGCAGCCACGTCTTCTACTGGCATATATCAGGGTGACTTCTTCTAATCACCTCTTCATTTTTATCTTTGGCTCCTTAAGTTCTGTATGAAATTACTTTTTTTCCCCAATAACTGATTTTCCAAAATTAAGAAGTGTGTGCACGGTCATCCACTGAGATGCACACATACAATCTCTCTGCATTCATGCTTCTTTGAAACATTGCCTTTGTATGTGTTATTTAAAAGAAACAGAGAAGAGAGTTCAGGCTAATCTGACAGAGCAAGGAATTCATTTTCATAAATTAACTAATTTAAATAGTTCACCATTTTTTCCTTTTTAGTCACGTGAATGTAATCCAGTGCAGTAGGTTTTGTGTAAATGAGACCAGAAGGTGGCCTAAAATCTTAAAATCCGTTGCATCTCTCATTTAACTATTCCTTGTCTAATCTCCTGTCACTTATGCCAAGGACAGTAGTTAACAAAAGCAGTATGTGAACCACTTGCTGTTATTGACTCCTTTGGAGCTTTTCAGCTGCCATTTCCAATTAAAAAATAGCTGAAGATGCATTAAGATTTTAACAGATTCTCTGTATCTTACGCACTTGCTGGAGTCATCATAAAAAGACTGTTTCTAATCATGGAAGGAGCTGATCCAAATTAAGAGAAATCAAGGGAACCCCAGTATCCAGTCATTAAGAAAGCAGTTTGATAGCATGAATAAAATAAAAGCTGCCACAACATGTGGCCTGTTCCAGTGAGATCCAGATGGTCTCTCTTCATGCTACAAAATGTTTCATTTAGCTGTGTGCTGGAGCTAAAAGCACCCACCAGAAGCTTGTGGTGCTGCAGAAAATGGAGTTGTAGCCATCCTCTGCATTATGTAATAGAATGACATGTATAGACATGATGCTTCCTTTATCCAGACCCATTTCTCATGGAAACCAAGCCAACATCAATAACAGGGACCAGTGTTCAGGGATGTTGTCTGCCACTGAGGGACAACAAATAGGGGCTGATTTAAAAACATTCAGATTCTGTTGTACAGTTCTGAATTCTTAAGCAATGATTTTATATTTACACCTGGCATTTAATAACATTTGAGCCTGGAGCAATTGTGCACCTCATACACTCTGAGCTTCACCTGCCTTGTGTTGTATTTAGTTAGTCACTCAAATCTGAAGAATGTGACTATTTAGTTAGTGACTCAAATATGACTGTTGTATTTGGTAGTGACTCAAATCCACAATGAACCTATGGCATAATCTGGGCTCCAGGTAATTGTCTTTAAATAAAGATAGTAAATACAGAAGCATATTGGCTTCCCAGAAATCAATAGCTCCCCCCTACCCCTGAAAGTAAGACGCAAGCATGGTTAAGTTATCTGCCACAGTGTGGAATTTAACAAGGCTAGGTTTTTTTGGTTTCCCATCACTGGCCTAAGGTGAAGTAAAATGTGCTTATAGTATTGATTCACTAATATACTCTCCCTGCTTTAAATGTCCACAAAAGCCCATTTTTTCTTCTTTCCTAGAATTAATCAGTAGCAATGCTATAGAAAATCCATTCATTTATGCCTCCTGAGCTATTAAAAACATTGATTGGCCTTCTGGGCCTGACATTTCCATTTTAAAGGCTTACTTTCCAAAGACAATGGAGATATTTAAAAGAGAACTTCAAATGGTAAACTGAAGTTCAGCTGTCTTGCAGCTAATGAAGGAAACCAGTGGAAGTTTTCCCATTTGCTTGCTAGAAGCTGAATTAGGTGTAGCTGAAGTAGGTAAGTGCTGCTGAGGAGGCTCCTACAGATTCTCTCTTATGCAAAGATGTGTTAATTAAGCTTTACAGGGTTGTGGGCTCTTTCTTACCTTCCTCCCTTTTTGGTGCAGGTTCACCCCAGGATATAGTGGCTGTGAGAAACCAAGTAGCACTCCAGAGCATGAGAACATCCCGAATGATTGCCCAGAACATGAACATGATGGCCATGGGTCCCTCCCAGACCCCAAGCACACTGCCCACCACTGCAGGCCAGTCGGATATGGGCATGGCTCCTTATAGCTCTTCCAGCCAGCCAGGAATGTACAGTATGAGCACAGGGATGAGCCAAATGTTGCAGCACCCAAACCAAAGTGGCATGAACGTGGCACATAGCGCAGGCCAGGGAACAAGGCAGCCTGCCTCTGGACAAGCAGTGGGAATGGTTGGCAGTTTTGGTCAGACCATGCTGGTAAACTCTGCTCTTCCCCAGCATCAGCAGCAGATGAAAGGACTTGTGGGCCAGGTCTTGCCAAGGCCACAAGCACCACAACTTCAAAACCTGATGGGGTCTGTCCCTCAAGGAACACAAAACTGGCAGCAGCGAGGCTTGCAAGGCATACCTGGAAGGACTAGTGGTGAAATGGGGCCCTTCAACAATGGCATCACCACATATGCGATGCCATCCGGGCAGCCACGGCTATCCAAGCAGCATTTCCCACAGGGGCTCAATCAGACAGTTGTGGACACAAGTGGGACAGTGAGAGCCCTGAACCCAACGCTGGGGAGACAGTTGCTGCAACCACTACCTGGGCAACAGGCAGCCAGCCAGGCCAGGACGATGGTGATGCCAACAATAACCCAAGGGGTCCCTGCCATGTCAGGCTTCAGTCAGCCCCCAACGCAGCAAATGCCAAGCGGTACCTTTGCTCAGAGTGTCCAAGGCCAGGCCTACGAGAGGAATCCCACTCAGGACATATCTTACAACTACAGTAACGAAGGAGCAGGGGCATCATTCTCCAGTTTAGCAGAGGGCACAGACCTTGTGGACTCCATTATTAAGAGCGGACCAGGGGATGAGTGGATTCAAGAACTTGATGAGTTGTTTGGAAACCCCCAGTGAATGTGCTTGTATAGTCTGGAGCTTTGGTTGTTATGTTTGAACAAGCAAAGAGGGAGTCAGATGTTCTCCCCATCCCTGGATTGTTGGGTTTTGTTTGTATTGGTTTGGTTTGGGGTTATTTTGTTTTCTTTTGTTTTTAATTATGTAAACTGAGCTGATCTTGTAGCCAGCTTTGGAAGATTGAGGGGACGATGAAAACATCAGCATCCCAAAACTTCCACCAAGCAATCTTTGTTGTGTGGGGGCACCCGCTCTGTGTGTGTGTGAGGCAGAATGGGGAAACTGGAAAAGCCAGCTGATGCCTCTGGCTGGGAAAATTTGTTCTCTCCCCACTATAAAACAAAGCTTCATTGCACAGTAGTGTGGGGTGGTCCCATATCTCCCACCTTATATGACTGTGCACATTGCAGCTTCCAGGGAAGCAGATGGAAGAGCTGGGAGCAAAGCCTAGAGATATCCAGGGGCAATTGCACAGGCCCTGGTCAGAAAGGGGCTTAACCCCGGGGGCAAGCAGGTCTCGGAGAGCCGTGGCCAGGCCCATGGGGCTGGCTCTGAGCTGTCCTAAGGGAACATGCAACACTCACATGACAAACCTAAACAATCACAGGGAGGTGACCATTTTCACTGTAGAGTGATAAACCCCACTACAAGTGCAGGAGAACATAAATTTGGCAGTGTTGTGAGGGCAGATTGATTATGTGACTGCTGCTGGAGACAGCCTAGTGGTGGGTAAACTTAATGAACTGCTCAGTCCCCTTGGGACTTGCAGTAGTGCTTCCCAAGTCAGAGCACTTGGCATGGCCCTGCTGCCTGGGGTGTTGAAGGGCTGACAGGTACCAAGAGACATTAGCAGAGGTCCTCAGTGGGACCCTCCCTCTCCTTCCTCCCCAGGTTGTTCTCAGTTCACTCCCTTCCCCTCCTGTTCTTTCAGTGTAAAGCAAGCTGAGCTGGCTGCACTTTTTTTTCAGGCAAGCCACAAAGGGGCAGGCAGGGGAGGAGAAAATAGGCATGAGTACAGGGAGGGTTTGGCAGACAGGAAGACTTTCTCCTCCCCTCTTGAAAAGTGCAGGTTTGGCAGGTAGTATTACCCCAAAGTGTCTGGGCTCTCTATGTGATATGTTCAGTTTTAAACAGATGGTTTTGGTCTAATCCCTCTGGTTTGCTGGAATAAAATTCACTGCAATATTTGAAGAGCAGGAGTCAGTGAAGGATGACTGTAAAGAACATTCATGAGTGGGTAAAATAATTGATATTACAAACATGGGGTCCGCCCAAATAAGGTTGTAGTTAATAGGGATATATCACTATCTCCACTATTTGGACCAGTGCTGAGCAGCCCTGTGATGAAGTTGTGATAGATCTCACACAATATTGAGTCACCATCCATTCTGAGTGTGTACCCAAGCTGCAGTTGGAGGCTGTTTTCTGTAACCTATCACCTCTTTAGTGTTTTCAGCTGAGAGCTGCTTATCAGGTTACATAGTTGTGCATAAAAAATGTTAACATGACCCACAGTCCAGAGCTTTAGCACCCTCTGGCCTAGTGCTGGCCTCTGTGAGCCATGAGTCTTGCTCTGCAGCAGAAGTGCACAAGTGCCAGTCCCAGTTCCCCAGCTCCTGATCACCTCTTTTTGTGCTGCTCTCCCTGGGCCCAGCTATGCCAAGTGCTGAGCCCTGAATTCCATGGAGGCTGAGGGCCTTGGCACTTGACACTTTCATGTCCTGCCTTTTCCTGTGGAGCACAGATATGCATCACATTAAAGACCAGGAGCAAATGAGCCTGGAACCATCTCACTGCCCCACTGAGACTCTCTTTTGAACAGTTTCCCTTGCTGCGCTTGCCTAGTGGGGGGAATTACCTGTTCTAAATGCTGCGATGCAGCAGTACAAGCTGCATTTTTAATGGGCTCAAGGTGAGCCATCAATCCAGCCTGCTCTGACTGCTACATTTTAAAAAATGGCTTTAATTACATCTCTTTTAGCTGACCCCTTTTTAAAATACAGCACAAGGGCCAATTGCAGCTCCTCCTGAGGATGAGCATGGTTTGCCTGCCTGCTGCTTCAGCAGGAGCCAGGTTGGGCCCTAATTCAGTGAAAGGGAGCACCAGCCAAACTTTTTGGTTCATCCTGTGGGTCAGCATCTCTTGGTCAGAATGGAACAGATAGGCAAACATTGGGAGAAGCAGCACCCTGAAGGGACCAGGGTGCTGTGGCTCTGTGTGTGTCAGCGTGAGCATGGGGCACAAACCTGTGTGACAGAGCTGTGACAGGGTGAAGAGGCAGCCACCCTCCTGGGCAGAGGACAGCACTGGGGACAACACAGCACCTGTGCCTCGGGTGAGAGCAATCAGGGCTCACCTCTCAACACAGAGCTGGGAAAGGAGGACTTAGAAACACACATCCACCACACAGCAGCCAATGCAAGTCGGTGTGCATCAGGGAGATACAGGCCTTGGTAATAAATGGTGAAGACGAGTCTCTGTTGTCTTTGTAAAGCTTCCTCCAAATACTCCATACTGGGATCAAGTACTAGAGAATAGATTTTACTAGATTTGGGGTTGTTTGGGTTTTTTTTCTTTCTTACTATGGTGCTGATGTATATGTAATGGTAAAAAAAAAAGTCATTTGTAAATATGTTTTTACAATTCTACAGATATCACTGGGTCTACTATCTGTAAAATATATACATATGAAAATATATATATATATATATATACTGTTTGTTTAAAATAGAGTATTTTTATTTCATTCCTTGACTCATCCTTACTGCAGTGGTATTGCACTTCAGATGACGTCTAATTACTAATTTGTACTGTATCCCTGACAGCAACTTGCTCCATTTTATTCAGATTTTTCTAGTTTTCTGGTTTTACTTTGTACATTAAGTATTGTTTATTTCCTGTATTTCCTAAGACCTGTACAGAGTCTAAAAATGTAGAAAAATACCTGATGTTAACACACCTCTTTTAAAGAAAAAAAAACCAAAACAAGAACAAACAAAAAAAAAGAAACCTAAATAAAAGATGGTTATCTGAGTCATATACCTGGTGTATATGGATCATGTCTTGCCCCACTCCTGCACCTCAGTGAGCAATCTTCCATGGAGGAGAGGGAAGCTGTATGCAGGCAGGTCTGAATCAGCCCTGGGGTTTCTGTATGGCTGCATCACAGCACCTGGTGGAGTTACAGGTGTTACACCTCAGCAGTTACAGGCTGGGTATGGCACATCCCAGGATGCCCCTCTTGCTCCAGCAGGTTCAGCAGCCAGTGAATAACGCAGGGTTTGGTGCTCGAGGCACGAGCTCTGGCGTGCTCCAGGTCAGAGACAGTCCAGTTGCATTACTTCTGCCCGTCGCAGAAGCGACTTCGGGATCAGGAAAAGAGCTGCTTGCTGAGCTAGCTAGCTGGCTTCTTGGCAGAGGAAACACGGCAGGAGCCGATGGGATCGGCTCACGTTAGCTCAGAGACAAAGGAAGAGAGAGGCTGTTCAGGTCTGGCTTCCAACAGGTTTAATGCGATGGGATCATGATGAAGTGGGATTGCTGAGATGGGATGGAATGGCTCCTTGGAGCCTTGTCCTCAGTTTTATAGAGAATTTGAAAACCCCGGTGAAAGGGGAAAACAACCAATGAGTTATAAGCCAGGGAGAGGATACAATGTAACAAGAGCCACTGGGATAAACCGAGAGGCCAGAGTTATAACAGAACCAATGAATGGCCGAGTAACCGAGAATTTTCCCGAACCGGGGGAGGTGGCTTGGACCCGGGGTCCGCCTAGGGGGTGCAGCTTAGGCTTCTGAGCCGCGCTCTGAGTCTGACTGTTCGGGGAACTCGATCCAGGGGATGGGCTGGGATTGATTGGCACGCTACCCCAGCCCTGCAGTGGGCTGGGTCACCCCAACAAGTGAATCCCTGCATCCCAGGCAGCTCCAGCAGCTGTCCCGGTGCAGCAGAGCCCAGACTGCTGTAATGAGCTGCTGGATGGGACATGCTTCACCACCTTCTGCCATGTTGCTGCTTTTTCCAGCAAGGTGGGCCACCAAAGCTTCCTGTGCTCTGAGGAGAGGCCTGTGCTCAGGCAGATGCTACAGGGAAGTTGGTCCTTAATTTGACCTGTTAGAGGTGGCAGCTCCAACCTTTTGTGTTTATTCTGTGCTGGGAGCGAAAGTAGGGAGTAAGGAGGTGCTTTCAGGGGAGGAGACAAGATGGAGATGAGGTGGGGTGGAAGAAGGGAAATGCATAGCTGGACATAGAAGTTGGAGAAAATGGGAAAACTGGGAAAGGATAAAGACACACGCTTAGAGTTATTCCCTATCACCTACTGCTACAACAGGGTGAGAATTGTGTTGTCAGAAGCCTTTTGGAATGTGCACATGGACATATTGGACATGTATGGTCCAAGGTAAAAATGCCATGCAGCCTTCAAGGCTTGACACTACTTCCTGTCTGTTCCCAGCCTACCAGGGAGTCATGGAGGATCAGACACTGGATCTCTGTTCACTCAGCTGGCTGTTTGGGATGTCAGGTGTGGTTTGGCTCCACACACAGCCTCTAAGGTGAGATTCCCCTTCTCAATGCCAGACTGAAATACTATAGTTTATGACTTAAACATCTTCATGAAGGACTTTTGCCTATTGTAGCAAAAACTGTATTACAAAGGCTGCAGAGAAGACCACCACACCCTGAATGGGGTCTTGACTGAGGCCCTACACTGCTCGCTGATGAAGATAAGATAAAGTAACAACTCAAGGCTGGGGGAGAAGAATAGCACAAGCTTAACACCTTCAGCCAGCCATGTTCGAACAGGCCCTCGCACCAAAGGTTGGGGGAAAGAAGCTTTGGGCGTGTGGTGAAGAAGCCTCTGGTGAGAGGCAGTGAGTGCCCATCCTCCAATGTGCAGACCAGCTCAGCTGTGGGGTCCTTCACCCTGGGAGAAGGTGCATCCACAGCAGAAGGGAGTGTCATCGCCCATCAAAGACCATGGGGGCCCAAGGAGTCCCCAGACCCTGCACCAGATCACTGCAACATGAAGCAACAGATCCACAATGTTGCAAGGGACAGTGCCAAACTGGCCGCCTGCAAGGGAGGCAATGTGGGCATTCCCACCTGCCCAAAACATATATTAATCCACTGGATTCTATACTTTTTGGTGTGGCATGGCGTGGGGTGGCATGGCGCAGCAGCGGGGGACCCTCACCACCAGCAGACCAGATGGAGGGGCGCAACGAGATGTCATTGGGACCCTCGGATGGGTGATATGCTTCCACCTAACCCCTGTCATTCTCTCCCTGTCCCCCCACCCCCATACACACTTATTTTTCTATTTCTTTCTTTCTTTTCTCTTTCTTTCTCTTTGCCTCTTTTGCTATTAAATAAAATATATCAATTTTTTGGCAACAACATCTAACATCATTTGGTTTTAATAATGGTTTTGGGTATATTTTGAACCTTTCTAGATTTTATCTGCTTTATTTGCAGAGACTTAGTTTCCTCTGCTCTTCTGTGTTTAAATTGGATCGTAACAGCCAGTTCCTTACAGTTCTAGATGTGGGTAAGGAGGCACAAAGAAGAAGACTGGCCCACATCAGAGCAGCTTGCTGGAGTTGCCCCTCAGCATGTGCTGGCACAGAAGAGTCTTTACTGGGAAAAGATGCTTTCAGCAAGAGACCCCTGGATATCAACTGGCTTTGAGGCCGCATCCTCATTTCTGGACCATCATCATTTCTGGTTGTGACTGACAGATGAACATTTGCAACAGATGAACATTTGCATGTTGAATGTGCAGCCTGGTAGCCTGGTACTGACTCCTCCATCAGCAGGCAGGAAGTGATGTGCCAGGAAGTGACGTGCTTCTCACCATAGCCATATTAAATACTGA
This sequence comes from Corvus hawaiiensis, assembly GCF_020740725.1. Taxonomy (NCBI): domain Eukaryota; kingdom Metazoa; phylum Chordata; class Aves; order Passeriformes; family Corvidae; genus Corvus; species Corvus hawaiiensis. The sequence continues at coordinate 64,082,911 of NC_063217.1, forward strand.
CACTGCCAGCATCCATCTGTTATAGGTGTATTTTGTTTTTAATTATAGTTGAGTCAGTCTTTAACACTTTTCCATCCCAGACGTTCTGCTCTGGCTTACTGGGGACAAAGCAGTGATGCAGTAAACAGGTGGCATCCTTAACTCCAGGCCGACTTTTGCCCTCTCATTAGCTGGTGGAGCTTCTAAAATGTTCTGTTTATGTTTATCCCCTTGCTTTGTGTTGCTGGATGATGCTTTGCATTCTCACACCTGCCTTTTCTGGCATGTGAAATTGTCTCTGTTAATTTCTGGGAGGGGAGGGGAGGGGAGGGGAGGGGAGGGGAGGAAACACACCAAAGCACTACAACAGGTAAGCTTGGAATGGAATCATTTCAGGGGCAAAGAAAGACTGATTTGAACCAGTAGGTGACCTTTGGATCTCCTCTAATCTGTATTTCAAGTCTGTTACATAGTTTGGAGCTTTGTCTTGATTTTGGTTCTGGCAGCAGTGCTTCCTGCTGCCTGTGTGTCTTGGTTTGAAAGACAGGTGCCTGCCAAGGAAGGCAGGAACCTCCCTTGGAATGGAAAATATAACCCCCTACCCTCCAAATTATTATAACTTTTAAATTACGGGGCTTTCAGGCACAGATATGGGAAAAAGAATAACAGTTCTTTACTAGTATGTCTATGCATAACAAGGCAAACAATCAACAACAATGGTAACAACAACAAACAATACCAGAAAACCAAGTAAGCAGTCTCTTTCCACTCTTTAAGCACTTTCCCCTTGGGTGCAGTTCCGCTCACAGCCGGCAGGGGCGCTGGTGGCTCCCGGCCAGGCAGGGCGGCTGCGATGATTCCCCCGCGCCTGCAGGGGGCGCTGTGGCGCGAGTTTCGGCCGTCTCTCTCCACATGGCAATGGCGGCTCCGCCGGTGGGAGGGAAGAGACAGAGAGAGAGAGAAGGGGCTTTCCTTTGCAAACCCACAGGAAGCAGCCAGTCTCAGTGCCCCTCTGGGTCATGAAATGGACTGTAGCAGGAACTTCGGAGCAGCAGGCTGGAATGGCAGAGGCAAGAACAGCCAGGGTGGCAAACACAGTGTAGGGAAAACACCAAAGCCGTGTCAGGAGCCACGGGGGTCGGGGGGACATGGGATGTCAGCTTAAAGTGTAGCAAAATGCCCGAAGCAGCAGCAGAAACAGCAGGGCTGGGCAGCTGCAGCCGGGCTCCCCCAAGCGACCAGCAGACATTCCCTCTGCAGGGGGTCGGGGTCCCGGATTTTCCCCTGAGGCCAAGCAGATGGTGAGGGTCCTTCCCAGTGAGGTCAGGTGTTGAAAAGGTCCCAGTACAATGGCCGCTCTTACAAGCAAAGGCTCACCCAAGGTAGGAGAAGCAGTGAAGGACAGAACTCTGCCGTGGCAGCGAATTCCCTGCAGCAGCAGCCCAGCACCAAGACCACGACTGTCCTCCCTCCAGTCCTGAGAGCAAGAGACCAAGCGAGGGCCAAGTGCAGTGTTGTATTTCCCCACTGCTTTTCTTATTAAATTGTCTGCCTTCCACATCGCCCCTTCCCCTGCCCCTAGTCCTGGCCACATCCTTGGATTCTCCCTATTGGTTCCAGTACCCCAACTCCGCCCATGTACCACCCCTGCGCCCTGAGATAATTCATTCATGTGCTCTCTCCACCCCCCTCCTCCCCAGATAAGACCCCAAGCTCTCTGACCACATGGTCTTTCTGCCTCTGGGAACTAGTTTGTCATCATGTAAAATAAAAGTTCCTCTGAGGTTGCTATGCAGGGACCCTTCTGCCTCCTTTACCATCACTGTGTTGCAGAGCTGACAGCTAACCAGAGCAGGAGTGCGGAGCCTCCTGAAAGGGCTACGGGAGAGCGGAACAGCTGCCCTCCCCAAAGCAGCCCTGCTGCGCTCTCTGGGAAGTCTGCTTGGCTTGCTAAACCAAACCAAGCAACATAACAGCCGAGCCCAGCCCCTCACCCCCAGCCAAAATCTCAAGGTATCTCTGCACTTACCAAGAGAAAGTGCCCCGGCTAGGAGATGGTAGCAAACTTCGCCCTTCCCCCTCCTCCTCCTCCCAGACACATCTTTTGTCTCTTAATTATTGTCATTATGATCTCTTAGGCAACAAATGGGAGAAAATTCCCTGAGACAAAGGAAAAAATAGGAAAAATCCTAACCTCCAACACTGACTGACTGAAGGCATCACTGGCAGGTTCGTATGTGGATTTTTCATATTTTAGCCCATGGATGGAAAATTAGTGGAAGAATTCCTAAGGATTTCTGTGGTTGTTAAATCTGGCCCTGATATACTTTCTCCATGAAGGTAAGTGATGGAGAGCTGCCCTTTCTGCAGCTGTGTCAACTCCAGCCTGTTCACCATCATGATCTATCCTTTTCCCCTCAGCAAACACTGTTGGACTCAGATCTTGCATCTTTCTACTTGTTTCATCTTATGGTTTCCAATGCCATTTCAACCTTTCCTACCTGCAGGCACTAAGTTATGTCTTTTTATCATGAGCTAACTTAATAAAATCACAGGATGGCTTGGGTTGGAAGGAACCTTAAAGATTATCTTGTCCAGCCCCACTACCATGTGTCCATACATGTCCACCTTTTTAATATGAAAGGTTATTCTGAACCTGATCCACCTCTCAGTTATCTTGTGGTCTGGTTATCAACCTCAGTGTACTACGGAACAACAATAAGCATGTTCACTATATAAATTTGACTGAACGCCACTATGAATGTGCAGTGGTTTGGGCCAAATCATGTCTTCAAGAGGCATGACAAGGAAAGTTTCTTCTTGCTGGCTCTCACATGAGTATATTCAGCATTGCCTAAATAATTTGAATTATCAGGAGCTGCCAGAACAGGCATGGCCTTGCATCTCTGTTCTTCTACATAGTTTAAATTGGTCATTGGCATACTTTGAGCTCACAGTGGTAAGCCATGACTTTTCCCTTCTTCTGGCAGAAAACTGTTTTTAAAGTCCGTTTACTTTTCACTGTAACTTTATGATCGCCAGAGCTGTGGTCATGCTCTGGGAATCTGGGAATGTTTGTGTAGTCTTTCTCACTCCCCAGCCGTCTTGTGCCTTGGTGGGAGGTAGTGCAGTGGGTCCAATTGCTACACGAGCATCTGTGCCTTCTTTTTGTCTGGGCTGGTCTCCACAAGTGGTGTGTTTTGGGCACAGCCTGTCTTCAGGAGGCTTCCCGTGAGGACTGGGATATGCCCACAGGACGGCCTCACTTCTACAAGGAAGAGTGTTTGAACTATATGTGTTGAACTATAAGCACATTCCAAAATATAAAATCCAAAAGTCCTTTGCAGAAACTTGGGGCCAAGTGAAGCTTTAAACATTTTTCTGAAGTAAGCAGTGTTTCCATATATGCTTATACAGCAGTGGCATTGGATATACCTGTAATATGGGGATCTTGCAGCAGCATATTGCATGGAAGTGTTTTTACATTTGCACAAAACAGAAGGCACGGCTGGGGGAAACGAAGAGCAGTGCAGGAAGATACAGAAGCATTGGCAAAACTGAAGGGCAATGGGTAAGATGGGCTGATGCTTGCAGTGCCAGTTGCAACTAAATTACTTAGTGAATTAATGGGTTTGTTTTTATGTGATTTGTTTGTGGGGTTGCAATACCATAGAGGGAAAGAGAACATTTGAGAGAGCAAATGTAGATGTGACATGACATTCTGTCTCACTGACTTTTCCTAGAGTGTAGGGAAAGGAGCAAGTGTAAACAGCTCAGGAAAAACATGCATTTTACATTGCAATGAGCTGTTAGGAAAGAGCCCTGATGTTTTATTCACATATAGCTTACCATCTTTTTGGGGTTCAGGCAAAGCATCCATGTCATTCATTTATTTAAAAAAAAACCAGTCTTCAGAGCAATTTATGGACTTTCTCCATTATGCTGAAGTCCAAGTATTCATCCAGAAAGCTGCTGACAGTCCCAGCTTCACCCAGGGTTATCAAGCAAATCAGAATTATCACACTCAAATAAAACCCTGTTAACCTCGAAGTGGAATGCAGGAAGTTATGAGCTGTTATGAGCTGTCCATGGTATGTTGTTACAGTGCAGATACTGTAACACACGTATCAAACAACAAGGCCCATGGAAAATAAATATATATGGACTGATTCTTGATAGATGTTTCAGAGAGATGTTTATTTCTCCAGCTGCATGATCGGAGCTCTGCTGAGGAGCTGTGGCAATCACGGGACCCGAGGGTCCTTCCCCACACAGCGGAACACAAAACAGCCAATGGGGAACGAGGCTGACCAGGGGCCAGGGAAACCCCATGTCTCCCCCCCAGGCCCCTGTCCCAGGACTACATGGCAGGGGGGAAGGCCCCAACAGTATGTTACAGTGAAACTGCTGGTCCAAAACAGTTGAAGTCTATGGAATCAGAAAGGACATGGCTGGAACACTGCCTTGGAGTGTTTTAGTAATAAACCATTCACATGCATGACTTTTGCTAGAGACAAGAGATTCCAAGTACCCTCTCTAAGGGAAAACTTTCCCCCAGTGTTTCTAAATTTTCATGTGGAAGTTAAGAACTTGCTCCAGGATGAGGCTACCTCATCCTGTGACATGAAGACCAGTAGGTAAAGCCACAGAAAATCTTGAGCACCTGATTGCAACTCCAGGTGTAGGAGTGTGGGAAAGAAGCCTTAAGGAACTGACGGAGAGGTGTGCATGTCTCTTACATCCATATCTATTGGGCAGGTACCCTCTGCTGAACTGGGAGATCTGCTACCAGTCATCACTTTGACTTGGAGATGGATTTCTGGACCAGAAAGGAAGAGCCTGAGAATCTCACTGGTGCCTAAAGACTTGATATAAATAGCCTTTCAGGGCATGCCATGTCTAGATGAAAATAGTGAAGTATTTTCTCAGTTTCAAGAGAGCATGAAAAGAGTCTTTCGCTTAGCCCTTCTTTGAGGATGCAGATCGGGTTTGTCTTTATAACTAGCAGGCCTTGGAGGAAAACCATTTCCCAGGGCTGCCAGGCTGGCTCTCAACACCTTCTGTTTGGTTTAAAATCAGTCTCACCGAAGTGTGATGCTCTGTCTAATAATGAAGCCAGCCACTCTTCTACAATTTCCTTGAGAGGCTGAATCTATTGGTTTAAGTAAAGCATGGGAAAGATTTCTTGAACAAAGGACTTTTTCATTTGTTGATTAAAGAAAAGTCCATTATGCTCTGCTTTTTTGTTTATTTACGTTTCTGCTCCCTAAACTTCCTTAGCAGTTGCAAGTCTTCTAGCTGGTGTTCATAGCACTATTTGAATTACTGCATCTCCTACTGGGAGATATAAAAGTATCTCCATATATTTGCTCTGGAAAACAGCCTCTCCCTTCTCTCCAGCAGCAGCTCTTCCAAAGAGGGTAAAGGATTGGTGGAGCTGTAGTGAAGGAGAACGGGAACATCAGTACACAAGCCATGGAAAATAGCCCTGTAGGACAGTCTTCCTGCTGCTGCAGGATTGTTCACTACAAAATAGTCTGATTGTTTCGTATCTTCCTCTAGAAGACATTGCAAGTTTTTAATTTTATGACAAGCATATATTGTGCTATTTTCTTCTTATGACTGATAATGGGTGGTGGAAGAGAGCCTTAGATCTGGACACAGAAGACAGTGCAGTGCCTTCAGTGAAAAGAAACAAACCATGTATTTCAGTGTTTATAGTGGAGGGTTATAGGAGAAAGTTTCACGAAGGATGTCTGGACTTCAGGCGGCTCTCTTGAAAGCTGTTTCTTGCATAGGCGAAGTTACAGCATTTCAGGGAGTGGGTATCCAGAGCCAGCCCTACAGCTGCCAGCTCCATCTGTAGGCATACCTGAAGCCACTTTCTGTTCAAGTTACAAAGCATTATATACTTTTCTTTGCAGAGTATCTTAATACATAACAACCAATAAGCACCATACACAATACCTTTACATTTGCCTATAGCCTAACATAGCTACTACCATTACCATCTTATAGTCATTATTATCCAATCACGAGAGTAAGTAAGTTACAATTTAAGCTTACCATGGAGAATTCTCAGACCTCTCTTCTTCTTCTTGGTACATCGACATTTCTTGTTTGCCTGCGATAGCTCTTTTCGGTAAAAACATGTTTTCTATTTACATATGCTCTTCTTGAGACTTATTTACTTGGTGAAAAACAGGTGCTTGTTTGTAGTCACATACCTTTGTCCTATTCCTAAAAATCTCCTTCCAACTCATCTCCAACCTTTGCCTTCTCAGTTACTCAGCGATCACTATTTCAGCAAAACATCTTTTACTCTATATCAAAACTTGCTTTCATTTCTACCTCATCATCAGTTTCTACATTCAGAGATCTTTCTGCCAAGCCTACATAGCTGGGAAACTTTCTTACCAAACTTTCATCCTCTCCAACAGTGTATACTGCTTTACCAGAAAACAAACCAGTGGGAGGTACCAAGTCAGAATAACAATTTAATCGGGAAATTAAAGAAAGGGGAAAAAAAACTAAAAGAAAACACTGGTTCAAACTGACAGAGTCAGGATACAACCTGAGTCCCTATTAGGCAGGGTGGTGGTAGCAGTCTGGTAGAATGGTGGCTGCAGTCCTCTGAAGCGGTGATCCTGTAGAAAAAGGGTCTGCTCTTCCTCAGAAGGTCCAGTGGTGGCTGTGTAGCTCCTGTCCTCTGGAAAGCCAGTGGAAAGGGTTGTCTCTGGTGTTCAGAGTCTCAGATTATATCCACGATGGGATGCTTGGTTCCTCCCTCTGAGTGGAGCATCTCACAATGGGGTAATGAGTCATGAGGCCAAGTGTTGATTAGGCTCACTAACAGAAGATAGTCCGGAGGGAGTTATCTCTGAGTCATGCAGCAGGACAATGGTGGGCCATTAACAGAAAGATAGTCTGGGAGGAGAAGGCAAGGAAACACTGCCCCACCTGATTTCAACAGCTCATGGGGATGGTAATAGAATACACTGCAACCCAGGACATTATCCACCCCTTATTCTATTACCATCTACATCATCCCAAATCAATACCATCCTTAAACTCTACACACACACACACACACACACATACATATACAATGAAACCCTACAACGGGTTTCCCCATCTTTCTCCATTACCTACCAAGTGCAACCAGGTCCTTGAGCAAAGACAATCCCACGGATGGGTTTGCCTTTGCCTGAGGTGGGATTAATCCAAACAGTCTTTCCTAAAATACCTCTCAGGTGTACCACAGGGACTCTATCTCCATCCACTGTGTGCAAGGGTTCAGACTCAGTGGGACCAGCTCAACTGATGGACCCTTGGGTATTGACCACCCAGGTGGCCTTTGCTAAGTTCACTTCCCAATTTTTGAAGGTCCCCCCACCAAGTGCCTTTAAGGTGGTTTTAAGTAGTCCATTGTAGCATTCAACTTTTCTGGCAGCTGGTGCATGATAAGGGATATGATATATCCTTTCGATACTGTGTTCTGTGGCCCAGGTGATTATGAGGCTGTTCTTAAAATGAGTCCCGTTGTCTGACTCAGTCCTCTCGGGGTGCCATGTCTCCACAGGACTTGCTTTTCCAGGCCCAGGATGGTGTTCCGGGCTGTAGCATGAGGCACAGGTTAAGTCTCCAGCCATCCAGTGGTTGCTTCAACCATGGTCAACACATAGCGCTTGCCTTGGTGGGTTTGGGGAAGGGTAATGTAATCAACTTGCCAGGCTTCCCCATACCTGTGCTTTGACCATCATCCACCGTACCACAGAGGCTTCACCCGCTTGGCCTGTTTGATTGCAGCACAGGTCTCACAACTGTGGATGACCTGTGAGATGCTGTCCATGGAAAGGTCCACCCCTCGGTCACGGGCCCATCGGTATGTTGCATCTCTCCCCTGATGACCAGAAGCATCATGGGCCCAACGAGCTAGGAGTAATTCTCCCTTGTGCTGCCAGTCCAGATCCACCTGAGATACTTTCACCTTGGCAGCTTGGTCCACCTGCTCGTTGTTGTGATGTTCTTCATTAGCCCGAATCTTGGGTACGTGCGCATCCATGTGTCGAACCTTCACGGTCAGCTTCTCTACTCGGGCAGCAATGTCCTGCCAAATCTCAGCGGCCCAGATGGGTTTCCGTCTGCGCTGCCAGTTGGCCTTTCTCCAGCGAACCAGCCATCCCCACAGAGCATTAGCTACCATCCACGAGTCGGTGTAGAGATAGAGCCTCGGCCACTTCTCTCATTCAGCAATATCCAAATCCAGCTGGACGGCTTTAAGCTCTGCAACCTGACTCGATCCACCTTGTCCCTCGCTAGCTTGTGCCACTCGTCGTGTGGGGCTCCATACTGCAGCTTTCCACTTCCGGTTAGCCCCTACAATTTGGCAGGAACCATCAGTGAAGAGGGCATAACGTCTTTCAGTCTCCGGTAGCTCATCACATGGTGGGGCTTCCTCAGCACGAGTCACTTGCTCTTCCTCTTCTTCAGAAGATAATCCAAAAGTCTCACCTTCAGGCCAGTTTGTTATGATTTCCAGAATCCCAGGGCGATTTGGGTTTCCAATACAGGCACGCTGCGTGATGAGGGTGATCCATTTGCTCCAAGTAGCATCGGTGGCGTGATGCGTGGAAGGAACCTTTCCCTTGAACATCCAACCCAGCACCGGTAGTCAGGGTGCCAGAAGCAACTGTGCTTCAGTGCCAATTACCTCTGAGGCAGCTTGGACTCCTTCATAGGCAGCCAAGATTTCCTTCTCTGTGGGAGTGTAGTTGGCTTCAGACCCTCTGTAGCTTCGGCTCCAGAATCCCAGTGGTCGGCCCTGAGTCTCACCAGGCACCTTCTGCCAGAGGCTCCAGGACAGACCATGGCTCCTGGCTGCAGAGTAGATCACGTTCTTCACCTCTGTCCTGACTGGGCCAAGGGCTACTGCATGAACGATTTCCTGCTTGATCTGGGTGAAGGCTTGCTGCTGTTCAGGGCCCCAGTGGAAATCATTCTTCTTTTGGGTAACCAGGTAGAGAAGGCTCACGATCTGGCTGTACTCGGGAATGTGCATTCTCCAAAAACCTACGGCCCCTAGGAAAGCTTGTGTTTCCTTCTTGTTGATCAGTGGAGACATCGCAGTGATCTTATTGATGACCTCAGTGGGAATCTGACGTCATCCATCTTGCCACTTTACTCCCAGGAACTGGATCTCTCGGGCAGATCCCTTGACTTTGCTCCTTTTGATGGCAAAGCCGGCTTCCAGGAGAATCTGGATGATTTTCTCTCCTTTCTCAAATACTTTCTTTGCTGTGTTTCCCCCACACGATGATGTCATCGACGTACTGCAGATGTTCTGGAGCCTCACCCTTTTCCAATGCAGTCCGGATCAGTCCATGGCAAATGGTGGGACTGTGCTTCCACCCTTGGGGCAGTCAGTTCCAGGTGTATTGCACACCTTTCCAGGTGAAAGCAAATTGGGGCCTGCATTCTGCTGCCAAAGGAATGGAGAAGAAGGCATTGGCAATGTCAATAGTGGAGTACCACTTCGCTGCTTTGGACTCCAGCTCGTACTGAAGTTCCAACATGTCCAGCACAGCAGCGCTCAATGGTGGCGTGACCTCATTCAGGCCACGGTAGTCCACCATCAGCCTCCATTCTCCGCTGGACTTACGCACTGGCCATATAGGGCTGTTGAAGGGTGAATGGGCCTTGCTGACCACCCCTTGGCGATCCAGTTTACAAATCATCTCATGGACGGGAACCACAGAGTCTCTGTCAGTGCGGTATTGCCGACGGTGCACTGTTGCTGTGACGATTGGTACCTGTTGTTCTTCAACTCTTAGCAGTCCCACGGCAGAGGGGTCATCTGAGAGGCCAGGCAATGTACTCAGTTGTCTGATATCTTCTGTCTCCACAGCAGCTATCCCAAAAGCCCAGCGATGTCCTTTTGGGTCCTTGAAGTACCCATTTCTGAGATAGTCTATGCCGAGAATGCACCGGGCCTCTGGGCCAGTCACGATGGGGTGTTTCTGCCACTCGTTCCCAGTTAAACTCACTTCCGCTTCCAGTACAGTCAGCTGCTGGGATCCTCCTGTCACCCCAGAAATAGAAATGGGTTCTGCTCCCACATACCTTGATGGCATCAGATTACATTGAGCGCCGGTGTCAACCAAAGCCATGTATTTTTGTGGGTCAGATGTGCCAGGCCATCGGACCCACACAGTCCAAAAGACCCGATTATCCCTTTCCTCTACCTGGCTAGAGGCAGGGCCCCTCTATTCCTGGTCATGGTGCATGTTGCTCCCTTCCGGTGAATACATTCCTGAGGTCCCTTCAAGAGGATCGGTCATATTATCATTCCTATACCATCTGGAGTTCTGTGTGTGAGAGACCGGAGCAGCGTTGACTCTAGATGAGCTTCTTGTGGTAGTTGCCCCTCTTTTTAGTTCACGTACCCTGACCGCTAAGGAGGAGGTGGGTTTTCCATGCCACTTACTCATGTCTTCTCCATGTTCCTGAAGGAAAAACAAGAGATTACCTCGTGGGGTGTATCCTCTCTCCCTGGTTGGGGGATGCCGGCTCCTAATGGCAGAGACTCTTGTTGGTTCTGGCGAGATGTGGTAAATCTCTTCCTTAAGTTCCTTTTTCAGTTTCTGATGGCCTTCTTCAATCAAGCTCCGGACTTGCTCAGCCGGAAGACTTGTTTCCATGGATGAGACGTGGGTGCAAAACGGGGCTGTGACGGTGTCCTCGTAAATCCTCAGTTTGTTGACCAAGATGCCCACCCTGTCCTCACCTTCTCTCCATTGCAGCGTTGCCAGGTAATGGGAGTATATCTCTGGTCCAAGGCGTGCGAACCTCAACCACATCTGTGATGTGCACTGGACACCATCTGGGCTCTTAGGAAATCTCTCGTCTTCTGAGAAAATGATCTCCAGCACAGCCAATTCCCTCAGGCACCGGATACCTTGTTCCATTGTGCTCCATTTTCATTGGTGCACCTGGAGGTCTTCTTTACAAAGGTACCTGTCCCTTACACTTGTAAGCAGTCGCTGCCAGAAGCTGAGAGTTTCTTGGGTTCTCCTGATCCCGTGGTCAATCACCACATCCTGGGACAGAGATCCCAGTTGCCTGGCCTCACTTCCATCCAGAATGGTGTCATTGGCTGCAGCGTCCCAGATGCGGAGCAGCCAGGTCAGGATAGACTCGTTTGTCTGGCGGGTGAATTCCCTCCGCAGGTCACGCAGCTCACCCAGGGATAGCGACCAAGTGATGATCTCTGGCTCTGCCTCTTCTGCTGGGTGCGAAGGTCCTGCTGCATCCTCGTCAGTCACTATGCGGACTGATTTGCTTTTTGATTTCTTCTTCTGAATGGGGGCAACTGCAATCAGTTTAGGCTGTTCTGGTTCAGTGATGGTTTGCATGGGGACGTTGACAGTGCTTTTGGTTCCTTTCTCCTCTGTGTCAGTCTGCGTAGATATGGATGCTGCTCTTTTGCATTTGGTTTCTTTCTCCTCTGTGACAGTCTGCATAGAGATGGACACTGTTGCTTTGCATTTGGTTTCTTTCTCCTCTGTGACAGTCTGCATAGAATGGACACTGTTGCTTTGCGTTTGGTTTCCTTCTCCTCTGTGACAGTCTGCATAGAGATGGACACTGTTGCTTTGCGTTTGGTTTCCTTCTCCTCTGTGACAGTCTGCATAGAGATGGACACTGTTGCTTTGCGTTTGGTTTCCTTCTCCTCTGTGACAGTCTGCGTAGACATGGACACTGTTGCTTTGCTTTTGGTTCCTTTCTTCTTTGTGACAGTCTGTATAGACATGGTGTTTGTTGCTTTGCTCCTTTTTCCCTCCTTCTCAAGCAGACGTTGCACCACACCAAGTAGTGTTTTGTTTCTAAGCATGGTGTACACAATGAAGGCCATAGAGAAAAAAAAGAATAGAACTGACAAGAAGATCATACCATCCTTAACATCCAGAGGGAACTCAATATTTTCAAAAACTGCTGTGCCTGGCCTGAAAGGCTGGAAGAAACCACTCTCTACTCCTCCCACCAGGGGCTGGGTGTGATTGCTGAGGAGATCCCAGACATAGCAGCCCAGACTAGGACAGCCAAACAAAACTGAGTATATATTCCGAATGGTATTCATCGCCTCGCAGGTTATTATGCTATAGACATAATAAACCAATAAAGAAATTCTCATACCATTCCCTGGTTTTAACAGGAGTAATACAACAGGCAGGTAGTTCCCCATGTGAGGAAAAATATAGAGAGCAAGATACAGTACTCATGTAGACAAGCTGAGCACCATGGTGAATAGGTTTCTGTTTATACAAAATTGTAATTCTGACTTTCTCTCAGAGCAAGCCCCAAACTGGGCGCCAAAATATGTACTAGTTTGAAAACAAACCAGTGGGAGGCACCAAGTCAGAATAACAATTTAATCGGGAAATTAAAGAAAGGGGAAAAAAAACTAAAAGAAAACACTGGTTCAAACTGACAGAGTCAGGATACAACCTGAGTCCCTATTAGGCAGGGTGGTGGTAGCAGTCTGGTAGAATGGTGGCTGCAGTCCTCTGAAGCGGTGATCCTGTAGAAAAAGGGTCTGCTCTTCCTCAGAAGGTCCAGTGGTGGCTGTGTAGCTCCTGTCCTCTGGAAAGCCAGTGGAAAGGGTTGTCTCTGGTGTTCAGAGTCTCAGATTATATCCACGATGGGATGCTTGGTTCCTCCCTCTGGGTGGAGCATCTCACAATGGGGTAATGAGTCATGAGGCCAAGTGTTGATTAGGCTCACTAACAGAAGATAGTCCGGAGGGAGTTATCTCTGAGTCATGCAGCAGGACAATGATGGACAATTAACAGGAAGATAGTCTGGGGGGAGGAGGCAAGGAAACACTGCCCCACCTGATTTCAACAGCTCATGGGGATGGTAATAGAATACACTGCAACCCAGGACAACCGCCAATGTTTGTCGAAGCAGAATTCATATCAGGAGATGCTGTGAACTCAACATTCATTAATGTATACTTATCTGGAGACCTGTTCTCTTACCTTATTGGTAAAGGTTCATCAGCCTACAAAGCCAGATTTGCTTGCTTCCTTTAGTGAAACTTGTGTGGTTAGAAGAAAGGTCTTAATGTGACAGAGGGAAAATGCAGATAGCAGACAGACAGACGTGGTGCAAGTCTTGCATGAGCAGCCTCCTATGAGGAATTATAAGGTAGAATTGGTTGTGAGCTGTAAAACCTGCCTGCAGAGGCACATGGCAGCACAAAGGAGCACATGGCGGCACAGAGAGGCTTGTCTCCGCCAGACCCTGGGGGGAGGAGGTGTCACACGGCAGAGCCCTACAGAGAGGAGCCCGCCGGGAGCTGACAGATGGATGAACAGCGAGTGATCACCCCATAGAAGGACATTGAGAAAATGTGTTGCTGATGTGGCAACATGGGAAAGGTCACGCCATATAAGGAAATACTGTGCCTTAGAAAAGTGTATAAAACCAGCTCCTTCCTTTGAATAAACGATTCAGATTCCCTGCTGGTCTGAGTCAGTGATTCAGTCGCTGACAGCCTCCCATCCTACAGCAGTCCTGAGATGCAAAACTGCTTCTGTTTCCAGATCTCTCTGAGTGTAGCTGTAAATTACACCCAGTACAAAGCAGGTGCCCATAACGTGACCATCAAAACTCTTCTTTCTCCTGGCCTGCAGCACATGCACATCCTAACCTAGGCTTATGCTGTAACACCCAGCCCTCTTCTCTGGGGGTTTCCAGACCCATTGCTGACACTTTACACATGTTGCATTCAATTATAATCACTTTTCACTGCCAGTCCTTGGCTCTCAGCCCAGCTTCAGAGCGCAGCCTGGAGCTGTTAACCTGTATCCAGTTGGTAACTTCTTACCTTCCTTTCACAGACTGATGTAACCATGGAAGTACTTGTAGCAGGCAAAAACATACAACACACCCAGAAAGGAAGCTAATTCTAAGAAAGAAAATATTAATATGGAGGGAAAAACAGTTAAAAAACTAAAAAATGAGGATTGCACATAGTTAACCACTCTAGTTATGTTTTCTAGTTATATTACTTTGGGAATTTTTACAGCTACCCATAACTTGGGAAGTTATCTTGGAAAAGAATCATTCAAAAGAGATGTATGTATTCTTACACAGTCACTGAAGGAGGCTCTTCATATGGGTTTACAGATAGGGGTGGATATAGGACTGTCCAAAAATATCCAAAAGCATTCCTTCAAAAGGACATCTCAGGAACTGACAGGAATCCTAATCCCCTCCAGTCTGGTGATTATCCCACAAACAGGATAGTGGGTTGGAGCACTGTGGCTTGACCCAGCTCTGTCATTTTGTATTGTTATGGCAGTTTGTGCTAAGGGGGAGTGTTTGTTTTGGGAAGAGAATCCTATTTATGTTGTTAATAACCTGCTTTGCATTTCTATAGCAGCTTTTATCCGAGGACATGGAAGGAAGCTGTAGTGAAGTTAGCTTTTTGACCTCCCTGAGGGAAGAGTAAAAAGTCAGCTCCACTTTGTGGGAGTGTGTTTTGTTTGGTTCAGTCCGGGTCTCCCCTTTGGGTTTTGTGTTACTGTACCATCCCAGTTTATACCCTCCTGGTTTCGTGCTCATAACCCTGCTTTCTCTATTTGTCTCCTCCCAGACCCCTGCCAATCTCTCCGGCACCCCTCCCAAGCTTCCAGAAAGTTCTGGCAGGGGCGTCGAGTGATTGGTCTTGGGGGGAGGATCCCTCCCTTCCTTTCCCAAGATAGGTTCCCTTGTGTGTCCCTCATCCCGCAGACCCATCCTTCTCCTTCCCTGATTCGATGCCGTTGTCATCCCTCCCCTGTCGCCACCCCCCCATAAAACCCCTGGCAGGCGCGGTCAGGGTTGCTCATTGCTGGACACCCCCGGGGGGCGAGGTCCCCTGTTTGGAGACACAATAAACCTTCCGGATTTCATCCACAATTGAGCCTGCCTCCTTCTTCCACCACCTGCCTCTATTGCCGCGGTCCTGTGGAAGGACCCACGAGCCAGACCTCTGGTCTCCCGGATTCTGGAGGCTGGCCCCCGCAGCCTGCTGCGTCCAGAGCTGACCGGGCAAAGTGGGAACTGCTCCAAAAAGGACGCAGAGGCAGCTTGGCGCCCATCGCGGGGCCCCTGCTTCCACCGGACCCCACGGAAGGGACTGATTGGACTTCCAAGTGCGTCCTTGGGACGCCAAGCTACCCCAGTTGTAGCAGGCTCCGTTTTAGTGAGCTGCGCTCCTGGGGAGGAGGACGGTAGCTCCACCAGCACCAGCAGAGTCGTCCTCGGTGGAAATCGGGACGCCTGGAGCTTGCCTGGACACCAGCAGGTAAGTATTTCCCCGGGGGGGGAACTTACCGTAAAGCCTTTCGAGGCAGTTCCCGCGTGCGGGCGGACCCACGTGAGCCGCAGTGTCGGCGGCAGAGCGAGGCGCAGCGGGCGCAGCGGGACCCGGCGGTGCCCGCCCGGTCACGCGCAGCGCGTGGTGAATGGCTTCGCACGGTGCGCGGCTCGTAGGAGCCCCGGGTGAGCTGCGCAGCCCCGGGGCGAGTGTGGTCCGGTCGCCTCCGGTTTCTGGTGGGAGCTAGTGTCCAAGGGTTGGTTTATTTTTAAAGCTCCAGACATCGTGCTGTGGATTATGGGCGCAAAATTGTCCACAGCACAAAAGGGGGTATTTTTCCAAGTTGCGGGACTCCTGGAGGGGGGGGGGAAACGTTTTTCTAAAGGGTGTTTAAAACGGTTTGTGCGGTGGCTGTTCCAGCACTTCCCTCAGTGCTCCCACAGTTCGGTTTTAAGCGATCCCTTTTGGAACACCGTGGGAGCAAAATTGGCGCAATCTCAATTGGCAAAAGAAAAGGATTTAGATAAGTTTTCTTTGTTATACCTACAAATTCGGTCTGCTTTAAATCAAAAAAGGGAGAGGGAAGCACAGCCTGCCCCTGGTTCCCCAGTTGCTACCCCTAAGCCTTCTCCTAAACCCGTGTCCCCTAAACCGGGCGTCCTGAAGGAAGCAAACCGCGATGCTGCACAGGGTTGCTACCGACTCCCTGGCTCCCCTCGGGATTCTCGGCCCCCCCGCCCAGACAGTCCTGGCCAGACTGCCCGGGGCTTATCCCATTCCCCGACTTCCCCAGTTGCTAGACCCCGTGTTCACTTTAGTTATATTGAGAACTTAGAAAATGGATTCCCTGCCCGACAAGGACAAGATGGCGGGTGCCACATGGCAGAAACCCCCTCTTGCCCTCCCCCCGTTTCTTCATCCCAAAACCCCTTTCTCTCAAGTCCCAACCCCTTTCGTCATGACCCCTCCCAGTACCCTAACTCCTCCCACACCCAAGCTGGGTCCACCCCTGTTGCCCCTCCCACTTGTCATCAGTGCATGCCCCCGTGCTCCGCCCCTAGAAGTTGTTGTAGGTCCGTGTCTGGTTGCCACCCGCTTCCTGCTTCCAGTTCCCACGCTTGGCCTTCTGGTTCCCATGGTGAGGACCGGAACCCGGAACTGGACTCCATTCCTTCGGCCGCTCCGGTTTTTTATCAAAGGTCCAGGAGTGGGGGAATGACCCACACCAACTGGGAACCCCTCTCCCACCAAACGATCAAAGAACTCTGCAAGGCACAGAAGGAGTTTGGGAGAGAAAGCGAATATTTTCGCGGTCTTTTAAGGGCAAATCTCTCCGGAGCAGTAATGACGCCTTTTGATTTGCATCAGCTTTTCTCGTGCTTGCTTTCCTCAGTAGAGTTTCTGCTCTGGAAATCAGCATGGGAAAAGGAGCTCCGTCGACTCCTTCCGGTGCTTCTGCAAAGTTCGGATATGGCCATTGATGCCGACAATCAGGAAATAATGATGGACCATTTAAGTGGTGAGGGGGAATGGGCATTGGCGCCGAAGCAGGCCCAGAGTCTGCCCCTAGAGGTGCTGCAGCAGGTCAAGGAACTGGCCGGTAAGGCATTCCTTGGCCTGAGACCGGACGCGCCCGTAGAAAGTTACTCACGGGTCTGTCAGCAACCCACTGAATCGTTCTTAAGGTTTGTGGAGCGATTAACCCAAGCTGTAGAGTTGCAGGTTAAGCAGCCGGTGGCCAGAGAGGAGGTCATCACAGAGATGGCAATGATCAATGCCAACCCGCAGTGCAAGGTGGCCATCCTGAGCCTCCCCCTGGACCCTCTGCCGACGATACAGGTGATGTTAGAGGTTTGCGCTGTGAAGGCGCCACACCTACAACCTGCCGGCTCGGATAAGCAGCGATCCCGGGGAACGATTTCGGTGGGAACAGCAACACACCATACTGCTGCGGACCAGAAGAGGACCGCGGGCGGAAGCAACAGACCACCTCCGGCAAAGAACAGCCAGAAGCGGCCTCAACAGCAGACCAAGAACACCTGCTTCCTCTGCGACCAGCCTGGGCATTGGACCAAAGATTGTCCACTCAAGAGACAGTTTTATCAATTTAAAAGAGAACAAGGGTCAGGGGGGCTTGAGGGCCAGGAACAAAAAAAACTGAATGAGGAGCACGCGCCTGCCCCGCGTGAAGACAAAAAAGGGACGGGACGCGAGGGGGAGGAGGGACAGGGGAGGGCAGGTAGCGATGACACAAAATCACCGGATATGACACTTCAGCCAAACTTGACTTCCTTTTCCGACGGTTCTTTCAGGTTCCAGCTGTTGACACCACTCCTCCTGAGGAATAGCGAGTGGCACGCCGCACCGGTGAGCACCGGTGGTGAGCTGGGGGCGGGAGATCAGAGCCCTGACAGGTATGTCATCGTCGGAGATGTTAACTGCACACCACCCGAGATCGAAGTCGCTCCGGGGCTAATGACATCTAGTCCCGAAGGACCCGTTCTCTGGCTGCGCTGTGTCCGTCCACCTCTGTTTCTGCCCAGAGGGCAGATGGTCGCCCAGGCTATCCGTGCAGGAGGGCCACACCCAGTGGTGTGTGCCACTCATGTAATAGGGAGAGGGAAGCCGAGGGTAGACTGTAAAATCAACAGAGGGGAAGAAGTCCTTCACCTCAAGGGACTTCCGGACACAGGGGCAGATGTGACGATCATTCCCACACAGGAATGGCCGGCACATTGGGAACTGCAAAACGTGGCAGGGCACGTACAAGGTGTTGGGGGCATCCAATTGGCAAAACAGTCTAAAAGCGTCGTACAAATTAAGGGGCCGAGCGGACAATTGGCCAATATACGTCCGTTCGTATTGGATTACAAGGAACCCCTCTTGGGGAGAGACCTCATGCAGCAGTGGGGAGTCACTATTGACATTCCCGACCCCCCACAGAATTTTTGCGCAGTGGCCACTGAGGAGCGCCCTACCCAGAAACTGAATTGGAAAACGGACTGCCCAGTGTGGGTAGAACAGTGGCCGCTCTACGGTGAGAAATTGGAGGCGCTCGAGAAGCTCGTGGAGGAGCAGCTCAGGAAGGGGAATATCATGGAAACCAACAGCCCCTGGAATTCCCCTGTCTTTGTAATTAAAAAACCTAAGAAAGACAAATGGTGGCTCCTCCAGGACCTTCGCCAAATTAATGATGAAATTGAGGACATGGGCTCTCTCCAACCAGGGATGCCGTCCCCGACGATGCTTCCCCAAAATTGGAATTTGGCCGTAATTGATATTAAGGATTGTTCCTTCCAAATTCCTCTACACCCTAACGATGCCCCACGTTTCGCCTTCTCGGTTCCGGTCATCAACCGAGGAGCCCCAAGAAAGAGATACCATTGGAAGGTGCTGCCACAGGGCATGAAGAACAGCCCGACCATCTGCCAATGGTATGTCTCTTCCTTGCTTGCCCCAGTTCGCACAGCTGCAAAGGAGGCCATCATCCTTCATTACATGGATGATGTCCTTGTGTGTGCCCCTGATGATGACATGCTTGCGAGTGTGCTTGACCTGACAATCGGAGCATTGGTTGCTGCAGGGTTCGAGCTCCAAAGTGAAAAAATTCAAAGGATGCCACCTTGGAAATACCTGGGCCTTGAAATTACCAAGCGGACCATTGTGCTGCAAAAATTGGCAATTCAAACAGATATTAAGACATTGGCGGATGTCCACAAACTGTGTGTGTCCTTAAACTGGGTAAGGCCGTGGCTGGGTCTGTCTAATCAAGACCTAGCCCCCCTTCTCGATTTGTTGAAAGGGGGAGAGGAGCTTAGTTCTCCCCAGATGCTTACCCCAGAGGCACGAACAGCCTTGGAGAAGGTGCAACACCTGATGTCCACCAGGCAAGCAAGCAGGTATAGACCTGACTTGCCATTTAAGTTCATCATCCTGGGTAATCTGCCACACCTGCACGGGGTTGTCTTCCAATGGGAAGACAAGAGGAAGAGCAAGGAGGACCAGGACCAGAGGGACCCTCTCTTGATAATAGAGTGGGTCTTCCTCAGTCATCACAGGTCCAAAAGGATGACTAAGCCACAAGAGCTGATGGCGGAACTGATCCGGAAGGCTAGAGTCTGGATCAGGGAACTATCAGGGTGTGACTTTGATTGCATTCACGTACCAATCAGGACACAAACGGGCCAAATTACCAAGGCAATGTTGGAGAGCTTGCTTCATGATTGTGAAGCCTTGCAATTTGCTCTGGAAGGTTACACAGGCCAAATTTCTCTACATAGGCCGGCCCACAAAATTTTCAATTCGGAAGTTCAATTCGAATTAAGCACAAAGAGTGTTCGGAGCAAGGAACCTTTAAAGGCCTTGACCATTTTTACTGATGCGTCTGGGGCGTCTCACAAGTCAGTCATGACTTGGAAAAACCCCCAAACTCAGCGGTGGAAGGCTGATATTAAAGAGGTAGAAGGATCACCTCAAGTCGCTGAGTTAGACGCAGTCGTCAGGGATTTTGAAAGGTTTCCCGAACCTCTAAATTTAGTTACCGACTCCCCATATGTTGCAGGAGTAGTCTCCAGAGCCGAGTATGCCATCTTACAAGAGGTCTCCAACACGGCTTTATATGAGTTGCTCTCTAAATTGGTTAACCTAGTCTCCCACCGAGAGCAACCCTATTACGTGATGGACGTCAGGTCACACACGGACCTGCCCGGGTTCATCGCGGAAGGCAACAGGAAGGCAGATGCCCTCGCTGCGCCAGCCGCGATGGCCCCGATCCCAGATGTATTTGGGCAGGCCAAAATTAGCCATCAGCTGTTCCATCAAAACGCACCTGCCCTGGTCTGGCAGTTCAACCTGAAGCATGACCAGGCCAGGGCAATCGTGGCCGCGTGTCCAGAATGTCATCAGTTAGCTCTTCCCGCCATTGGCACCAGCGTTAATCCCCGTGGACTCAACAGTTGCGAGGTGTGGCAGATGGACGTGACGCATGTCGCTTCATTCGGCAGGATGAAGTATGTACATGTGTCAGTGGACACCTTCTCCGGAGCCGTCTTTGCTTCTGCCCATGCAGGGGAAAGGGCTAGCGATGTCGGAAGGCACTTAGTGCAGGCATTCGCTACCCTGGGCATCCCCAAGGTCATTAAAACGGACAATGGCCCTGCATATTCATCCAAGGAGTTCAGGGGCTTCCTGCAGCAATGGGGAATAGAACATAAGATGGGCATCCCCTATTCCCCGACAGGGCAAGCAATAGTCGAGAAGGCTCACCAAAATATCAAGAGGATGCTACAAAGGCAAAGGTCCTCAAAGAAATTAGAATCCCCAGCTGTCAGGCTCTCAAGGGCACTGTTCACACTAAACTTCCTCAACTGTGCCTTTGAGAACCTGAATCCACCGATTGTGCGGCACTTCAGGCGGTCTCAGCAGCTGCAAATGAAAGAAAGGCCTCTGGTGTTGGTTAAAGAGCCGGAGACTCGGGAAATACAGGGGCCTCATGAACTAGTTACATGGGGGAAGGGATATGCATGCATATCCACCCCCGAAGGCCCCAGGTGGATCTCATCAAAATGGGTGAAACCATGTATTTCCCAGCCCACTGGAGGAAGGAGTCAAGCACCCCCTAAAACCGGGGTGGGTTAATCCTACACCCCTTTGGACCCTAAGTTCGCCCCCAGGTATTCTTCCCAATTTTAATATTCTTCCTTTTGAGTTTCTTTCTAGTTTAGAGACTACAGAAATGGATCCTGCACCGTCCATCCGAGTGGTCGCCAGAAGCCTGCAGCTTGTTGTTATCCTGCAGCTGCTCCCATGGCCTGCATCGCCGTGGATAGTTCCCCAACAGGCAGCAAACATGTGGTCAGTCCTGGCGCAAACCATGGGCCAAGACCACATATGTTTACATCAAGGGCAGAGAACATCCACAGACAAGATGCAGGCCATGGTGATGCAAATTCGGAAAGAAACTGGTGACTGGCTCGGCGACATCTTCAGCAAATGGGGACTATCCAGATGGGCAGGATCTGTTTTCCGACCTGGACTGATTTTTCTTTTTGTTTTGTTGGTTGCCCTAATTTTGTTTGGACTCCTCAAGAGAATGTTAGTAAAGTTGATTACAAGCTCCCCCTCCCCTATGGATATTGACCGAGCCGAGGTACTCCCGGATGCAGAGACCCTGCAAGAACTGGAGCTCGAACCTACGGCTCCTGAGTTGCAAGAGTTCGAGGTCTTTTATCCAGACTCTGAATATTACCCCCAGCCGAACTTTAAACCATCTTAAAAAACAAAAAAGGGGGAGATGTGGGAGTGTGTTTTGTTTGGTTCAGTCCGGGTCTCCCCTTTGGGTTTTGTGTTACTGTACCATCCCAGTTTATACCCTCCTGGTTTCG
The DNA here is from genome assembly GCF_020740725.1 of Corvus hawaiiensis. Lineage (NCBI taxonomy): Eukaryota > Metazoa > Chordata > Aves > Passeriformes > Corvidae > Corvus > Corvus hawaiiensis. The sequence continues at coordinate 64,104,640 of NC_063217.1, forward strand.
TGTTCATAACCCTGCTTTCTCTATTTGTCTCCTCCCAGACCCCTGCCAATCTCTCCAGCACCCCTCCCAAGCTTCCAGAAAGTTCTGGCAGGGGCGTCGAGTGATTGGTCTTGGGGGGAGGATCCCTCCCTTCCTTTCCCAAGATAGGTTCCCTTGTGTGTCCCTCATCCCGCAGACCCATCCTTCTCCTTCCCTGATTCGATGCCGTTGTCATCCCTCCCCTGTCGCCACCCCCCCATAAAACCCCTGGCAGGCGCGGTCAGGGTTGCTCATTGCTGGACACCCCCGGGGGGCGAGGTCCCCTGTTTGGAGACACAATAAACCTTCCGGATTTCATCCACAATTGAGCCTGCCTCCTTCTTCCACCACCTGCCTCTATTGCCGCGGTCCCGTGGAAGGACCCACGAGCCAGACCTCTGGTCTCCCGGATTCTGGAGGCTGGTCCCCGCAGCCTGCTGTGTCCAGAGCTGACCGGGCAAAGTGGGAACTGCTCCAAAAAGGACGCAGAGGCACCACTTGATAGATGGAGTAGTGTATGGAGATCAGTTGTATTACCCAGGACTAAGCAGCACTTGTTAATTTTGTGGTTTTAAACTCTGTGCGTATATTATAGAGGACAGCTTTTACTGTGTGCTGGATTAACTCCTGTAAACATACCTGTGGGACATAGCTGAAACATTACTTCAAGGGGAGGTTATAATAATCTTTCATTTCTTTCATGTGACAGCACCTGTGTTGCTGGCTAGCAGCTGTGATCTTCCCTGATTCAAGTGTCTGTCTACGAGCACATGTATTATTTCCTATCAAATTTGCTGATTTAAGTGGTGCTTCTTTGGATTTACAGTGGATTTATAGTGGAGATGGGACTGTAAGAGAGCCCCAAACAAAAAATTACTGATTTGGAGCAAAGAGAAAATGAAGAAGTTGTTTAGGAAGGAGTGATGGACATGAGCTAGTTATCCTTTCCCCAGCACATACACTTCATGCTTCTAAAACATTACCTGGGAAATGGTTAATAAAGGAGAATGCAAAGGTTAGGCTGTCACAAGTTCTAGCTCTATGAGAACTCCTTGGTTTGCAGAGAGAAGGGAAAGCTGTTGGGGCTCTATGAAATGCTATGGGGACTTCAGTGTCACTGAGCGTTCTTCTAGGAAGGCTGTGTTAAGGTAATGCAATTAAAAGAAGGGAAAAAGATGTCTACAGTCAATTAGTTCCTGATAATGCTAACATTTTAAAAAGTTATGTAAAACTTCTCAGTCCAAGATAAAAGCAGAAAGTGTTTACCTTGACTGAAAAACATCCTGCAGTCCAGAGGTCAGTCAGGAATAATGGGTAAAACTCCACACAGTTTTGTCTGCAGAATAAATTTGAAAGAACATTGGTCCCAAAAGGAAAAGAACTATATGGGTGGGATTTTCAAGGAGAGTCAGCTTTGGCCTTGTTTTGTTGCCACTGAAGTTAATGCTGTCATATCCAGTGGGAGTACAGTCAAGCCAGCATTAGGTACTCTTAAAATTTCTCATTTTTGAAATCTCTGATATAAACTGTTTAAAATATCTTCCTGGCATTTAAACTTAGGCAAAGATCTGGATCCCAGCTACATGGAAATAAATAGGACAAATAATCCTCAATCAAGTGCCTGTGCAGCAGAGATAGGCTGAAATTCCAGTTCACTGATGTGATGTTAATCACTTATCTTCACACTTGGTATGCAAGTTTTGTGGGTCAGCATTACTGCGACTGCCAGAGGAATTTGGATTACTCTGCTGAGGTCAGCTGCCTTTATGAAGGCACAGGCAGCACATCATAGATTTTCTTATGGCAAAGACCATAACACCTTTATTTGTGGACATCAGTTTTCCCACCAATATATTGTTGGGGTATCTTTTCTCAGTTGCTCTGAATTAATTTCTTTTTAAGGAATTAGGCAAAATTCTGTGTCTAATGAATCATGTTATCTAACAAGTTGTCTAATGCATATTATGTCTCATTATTGTTATCCACTACAACTACAGTTACAGTAGATGAGATTGTTTGAAATAAATATAAATAATTTTGGACAGGGTCATTAGTTAATCACCAACTGAAGCCCTTTAGGAAAACAATCTTCTTAGATAGGATATTCTACCATTATCCACTGCAGACGCAGGTTTTCTTTGCTCATCTTCATCTGTGGTGTTAGCCACAGCCCAAGAACTGACAGCACAGCTTGCTAGATCCAGAACATCTGAATTCCCTAGGTTACAATCAGTTGGATCTGAGACCCCAGTTAAGTTTGGGTAATCTGATTGCCTAGTTTGATCAGAATTTGAGCAGTGACTTTGAAATGAGCTGGACTTACCCTATTATTATTAAAATAATAGCTGAACCATTTGAAAAACCATCTGTTCTATCAGTTCTTTTTTTATTTTTTTTTTAAGCAAAAGATGCAAAGAAAAGGTGACTTTTTAAGAGAAAGTTTTTGCTTCTTTTCAGGACTGAATTGTTATTCACTGCCACCACCTTAATGATCTCCAGATTTAGTGTGCATTAATTGTTCTGTGAAATTCTGGAGCTCCAGTGACAGCCGGGGTATGACCTTGTGCTTCATTCTTAATTTCCCCACCAGCCAAGCAAAATGACCTGCAAGCCAAAATTAGGACTCACACATGAGCCTTGCACAGAGTTCTTTGGTTCAGTTGCATCTCTGACACATAATTTTTTTTTTGGAGGTCATTGTTCTTCAACTTTTTCCAGAGAAAGACCAATATTACACAAACTAGTTTTTCCTTACAGAAGTTTAGACTTTATCTTCAAGAGTGACATTCGAGTTGGACTTGATGATTGATACTTCTGGATCCCTTCCAACTCAGCACTTTCTGTGATGCATGGGGAAGGGGGAAAATTGTTACTTTAGAAATATATTCTTTTTTTTTTTTTTTGCATTTGCTGCACTAGCTATGGCTTAAATATCCTTGTGCCTCATCTGGATCCTAGAACCATACCGCCCTGGGGTGCTGCTTAGTCATACTATAGTGGCCCCAGCAGTGCCTCAGTAACCAAACTGCACTGGTGGAGGTCACTGCCCCACCGGCTTGAATGACATATGGTCATTTTTGTTTAGTGACACTAAAAGCTATGAGGCTTTGAAGTATGGGGCAGCATTACAGTCTTTGGAAACAAAAATCTGGTAGCTGCCTTTTTAAAGTTTTTTAGCCATAACTTATAGTGCATGATTTTTCATCTGTCTTGGACTCTCAAAATTCAGTCTGTTGAAAAGAGCAAAGAGAGTTGCAACCGGGGAGGCTGTAGCCTGTTCCTTGCTCTCCAACTGATCTGCTGGAGAGCTCTGAGAGTTATCTATTGGAAAACCTATGCTGTTTTCCCTCTACTGACTGGAGCTGATAGTACTTTCCTGTCTTGTAAAAAGCACTTTTTAGAACAGAGGTAGTGGCATGAAAAGAAGAGATTATTCACTGTACAGTGACTAAATTCCAGTCATTTACCAAAAACCGCCAAACCAATCACACACTCCCCCTACAATTCTGACCAGCATTTTAAGATTACATCTCACATATATATGCACACCTCATTTTACTGATGCCCTCATTGCAGAAGTCTCCCCCTGAAAGCTGAACAGAGGCTGTCACAGGGACAAAAGGAAATACACAGCAATTTGCTATATGCAGCAGAGCTATTGGGAAACATCCTGTTCATCTTTTAAATTCCCTGGGTACCTGGAGTTAGTATTATTATTATCGCCAAGATATTTTCCTGGCCATGTTGTAGCCACCCTGTATGAGAAGCTCACTGCCTACCTTGTACCTAATCTACCTGGATCCAGAAACCAGGCACCCACCTGAGCCCACTAAAAACACTTGTCTAAGGGGGGAGCCTAGGACATACCTTCCGTATTGCCTTGTGGGATCAGTGGCAGTAAAATACAGCTAGAGATATTAGTGATGCTGCCCTGTGCATCTCTGATGTCTTAGCCTTGTGGCTTGGACCTTGTTTGCCTTTACCTCAAAAAAACATTTTCCAAGCTGTCTTCTCCCCACATAAGTAATCACAAGCCATGTTCAAGTGACCTCTTAACCTTTCTCTCCAGAGGGCAGTCAGGGCAGCTCAGCTATCTCTCTATAAGGCCGGTTTACAGGACCCTTCTTTGTATTTGTATCCAGCAAGACCCCCTCCGCTCCCACAGGTCTGACCTGATTGGTCAAAGTGGTAGGTGATCTGTAGAGTTCTGTGCAATGGCATTTTTAGCCAGCAATGTGTTCCTCATTTTCTGACTGCACAGAGCCATTCAAGGCATACAATCAGTCTGGGAGCAGGTTTTTCTACTGAGGAACTAAGGCAAGCCAAGCCAGCTCACTGCATCCAAACCAGTTTTTTAAAAAAAAACCTTCAATGGATGCTGGACAAAATAAACTTACTGAGGGAGATGAGAAGATTAAGGCACTGTAGGACCAAATCATCTTTGTTTGTTCAGTACAATTAACCAAAGCAAATCATCAAGGCTATGGTTTATCAGCTGTAGCGCCATTTGCCCTCGCTACTGGTCAGGCAGCAAGGCTCTGGTTTGAGGGACACAGGAGACTCTGATTATCCACATCGTCATCCACAGGTGAGCCTGGTGTGCAGAACAAGACAGATGCCAACCAGGGATGTGAAAACCACTCAGGAGAGGAATAATCACTGTGGGTTTTGTTAACTGCATAGGAGTTGCCTTTTAGTTCCCCCCGGTGAATGGGAAGTAGCAGTGTAACTCCAAATTTACATTTTGTGCTGATGGTTTAACAAGAGCTAGAGTAAATAAAGCAGTGAAGCAGGAATAAGTAAAGATTTTCATAGCTTTTCTTACCCCTGTATCAAGTTGTTAAATTCTAACAGGCTAAATTAAATTTGACTGAGGTAGTTACAAAGTATGCTTGACTAGTCTTTGCATGCCTTTTTTTTGCTTTCATCTTCAGGTGGCATTAATGGTTACTGAGCCAATGCCTTTACTCTGAAAACATGGGACAAAGCAGGCTTTCAAGGAATATTACTCTCAAATATTTTATATGTTTAAAAATCCTGTAGAGAAGCTGCTACCTGTATCACAGTGTATGATAGTGTCAGGAAAATTAATCCACAATGTCAGAGGTTTATGTCCAAAAAGGAGACAAAGGAGTCCTGTAACTTTATTCGAAGAAAGGGAGAGGCCATGGGGCATTTCGCCTGGGGTCCCTCAAATTTTTGGAGGACGCAGCCTCCTTTCTATCCTAATTTCCCAACCGCATTTCCCTCTCTCTTTCCCCATTGGCTGAGGTACTTGAGAGGTACAGACTCCCTGAAACCCCTAAGACTCCCTTCTAATGTATAACCCCCTCTTTATTTTAATTCTTATGGAATTTATGGTTCTTCTCCTTGTTTCTTTCATCTCTCAATATCCAATTTCATTTATCAGCAGACCTATAGTTTATTTGTAAAGACAAATCTCTTTCTTTCCATTCATCAGTCAGTGGAATCTTTCCCATTGTTTCTTTTATCTCTCAGTACTAGTTTCATCTTCCAGCAGGCCCACAGTTTGTAAAGACAAGTCCCTCATTCCTTCCAATAGTGCATATTAATTTGCACGGCCTGGCCTAACAACCTGTAAAAAACCAATCAATCCAACCAAACCAATTACTTTTTAATAATGTCTTCCTAGGTCCTGGAATTAGTAAAAATTAATTTTAAAGTGACTAGTTCAGAGACATCCTTCAAATTAGAGGAGTAGCGGGACTCCTGTGTCCCTGCCCTGCTCTTTTCTGTATCAATGAGTGGGATTGACTCTGCTCTTTTTTTGGATTCTCTTGTTTTCCCATCAGTCTATAAAACACTGATCTCTCATCAAATCTCAAATGCTTAAAACTAGATTCATAACTGGAAACCAGTTCCTGCATTGTTTCTGCTCCTTCTTTCTACCCTCGAGCATTTCTTGCACAACTTAATCTTCAACTGACCTGATTCTTTGAAAAACTCCTGGTTCTGAGACACTAAATCTTGTACCTCTGATGGCTGCTAAGTGAAGCAGGACTTCCATCACTGCTCCAGGGAGGTTGTATTGCCCATTATCACCTTTCTAAGTGTCATAGGTTAGCAAGCATAGTCCCAGAAGGGATGTCCTTGCTAAGGGGTGCTTACAGCTTCCTCTGGGACCTGATAGAACCTATCAGCTGGCCAGTTTGAATATGGACAATTCTCTAAGCCACTTAAAATTGTGACCGCCTCTGTGATACACACTTAAGAATAGACAGACTCCCCCCCAGCTCTATCTCTCTCATTTCCGGCACTGGGACAGGTGGCTGCGGGGCCGGAGCAGCGGGGCCCAGTGGGCCTGGCCCAGGCCCTGCTCAGGCCAGGCCGGGCCAGGCCACGGCCATCCTGAAGCCATGGGCCTGTACCATCGGTGGAACCCCCCCCACTGCCTTGCCGTGGGCAGCCGGAGCAGCTTGTCTCTCCCCACCTCTCCACTGTGATAAGAAAAATTCCAGCTGCAAGGCCGAGGTGAGATTAACCCTTTTATTGCTGTGAAGAGCTCAAAACCTGAGGGAAGAGAGAGAGGAGATGCTTAAAGCTGAAATTCTGTTGTGAAGCTATGATATATCAGAGTATCCCGTTGTAATTTCATGAAGATATGGGGGGTGGAGTGTTCAGCTCGTAAGCAAAAGCACCTGCGCTGAGATAGGCAGATGCTGACGCAGCTGTAATTTCATGAGAAGTTTGGACAGGGAGAGATGGAAGCGATGAGGACTTTTGCTCCAAACAGGAAAGGAGAAAACCTCAGTTCCTAGAGATGGACCAGATGAGGACTTTTGCTCCAAACGGGAAAGGAGAAAACCTCAGTCCCTAGAGATGCTCCCAGAGATGCTCCCAGAGATAGTCCTAACAATGAAGATGATGAAGACCCTTTGATCCCAGGGAAGGAGAAGGGCCTCTGTTTTTTGTTTCTGAACGGCTCAACCTTAAAATTGTACCCCAAAAAACTTCAAGAGTGGACCCTCGAAAGCAGTTGTGGGAAAAGCTGCAAGTCAGGGAAAGGGACTCACATGTGAGCAGAGAGACTCCTCTTCCTAAATGGACTGAACAATATTTAGAAGTGGGCGGCTGGCTCGTTGTGATAATGTTTTCATAGCACGAGCAAGAAGAGACTTCTCTTTCTAAATGGACTGAACAAGGTTATTATGGAAGTGGTAAACAGACTGAACATCTTAAGGGTTGTCTTTTTACATTGTCAGTGGAAGAAGGGAGGAAGGTGGGGGGGAGGAGGAGAGTTCTGAAGGTGTTATAATTTTTTTTCCCTTCTTTTAGGTCTGTTAATAAACTTCTCTATATTCTTTCAAGTTTGGTGCCTGCTTTGCGTTTCTCCTAATTCTTATCTCACAGAAGATAAACAGTAATGAGTATCTTGGACCAAACCACTACACTAAGTCAGGACTGGAGGCTCAGCAGAATAAACAGAAGAGCAAACAGAGCACTGAGTGCTCTGCATGTTGTATTTAGTTTACAGGAAAAGGTCACAGGCTGGGCTTCTCCTTTTACATGAACTGGTTATAACACATGCTTGCAGTTCTGGTTTCACAACATTCATCTGAACTCCCATGAATTAGTCTGTGTTGGGTTGCCCATGCTAGAAAGCTGCAATAGTTAAATCAGGTCAGCTGGTCAGATTCTTGCACGAGTTTCTCTTTGGGCTTGATGTCAGATTGCCAATATAAATGAAACTCCAGCTTATATAATCTTTTCTGTGATTTTAACTAAGATTAACTAATATAGGTTATCATAAGGAGGAACATAGGTATTTTTCACCTCCCTTCACAGTCTCAGTATCTGTAGAATTCCTTGAGTTTTCAAGATACTTTTCCGAATAATGTCTGGGGTTTTGATTGGTTGTTTTTAATCCTTCACACTTCTAGGTTAAAAATCAAGGCAGGCAAGCTGAACTTTCTCAGAAGTTGATGATAAGCACTGCCACTAGATAGAAACATTAAAATCACAAGGTATATTGGAGCTGATCTGATGACAGAAAAAGAGGATGTAAATTTTCAGTCCTTTTTATTTGCCTTCTGTTGTGTTGGGGTTTTTTTAACTGGAAGGGTCACATTCTCAAGCTTTTTCTTTCTGCTGGGTATAAATGTTTCAGTAGCTGAGGCTCTGAAAACAAATAAACAAATAATCAAGCCACATCAATGAGTTACTAGATAAGTTGGCAGTTCTATACATATTTGGAAAAAAAGGCAGAGTAATTATTTTTAACCTGCTCTAAAGCTCATCCTAGTATAGCACAAATGCCTTCAAAATGCGTCTTGTTCCCTGGTGTAAACACAACTATATGAATCAACGTATTTCAAAGAAAATAATGACAAGCATTAAAAATTATACTGCAGTTTTAGACTGATGCACAGCAAAAAGAGCTTCTCAGCCTTGCCCCCTTCAAATCATAGAATAGAATCATTAAAGTAGGAAAAGACCTCCAATATCCTTGAGTCCAACCCTTAACCCAGCACTGTCATGGTCACCACTAAGCCATGTCCCCAAGAGCCACACCCACATGCTTTTTGAACACTTCCAGGGATGGTGATCCCACCACTTCACTGGGCAGCCTATTTCTTGATTCTCTGAGGCCTCTTAAAGAAATTTAATGATGAGAACATAAGATGTAATATCTCTTAATTTTGTTGTCTGATGTAAAGATTTGCTTTCTCATTTCATTTCAGATACTGAGTATGTATCTCTGGTACTGGAAACATCTTTTTACAGCACTTTCAGTCCAGTATTGGTGTATTTGATTTCACAAATTTACTTTCATTTTTGAGGTTTTCACTTGTGTAGGTGCCTTAAAAAAGATTCAAATCAAGACACAACATAGCTTTGGGGTAACTTTACAGCTAGTTAGAAGCTCTGATAATGTTATGATTTCAAGAAGTCAACAAACAAAAGAGAATTGAGATCAAATTAGTTTCTCCCACAGGGAAAAGTAATCTGTCCCACTGAGCCAACTCCCTCTGGCTGCAGAGAGGGTAAACAATGCTCTGGTGAGAAAAATTTTAGGACTTCTCAGAAATTAAAGTTGCAGAGCAACCAATTTATCATAAAATAATTCCCAGTGGTTCAGAACCAGTGGAAACCTCCCCAAACCCCAACCATGCAGCCCACAGCTCTTTCTTACACTGCTGGAAAGCAGAAAGAAGAGAGACAGCTGCCAGCCACAAGCAAAATTAAATCACCAGCCATGTTCCCAGCAGCTTCTGTGTGCCAACAGGATGTGTATATGGGAGAGAGCTCTTCAGTGAGCGATAATGAAAAACAACAGGTGGGAGACTTACAGTGCTTTTCAGCATTGCAACAAAGGCCTGCCCCGGAAATAAAACAGACTAGCTTTTTAAAACAAGAGTGCAAAATTATGGCCAGGTTTTGTTCCTGAAAAAGTTCAGGTTCAGCCCTGTCTTCTTCTTGCCTGTGTGAAAGCGCAGAAAGAACAAAACCAGCCTTTCTTGCCTCTGTGGATTCAGCTGTTCCTTTATCCTTAGACTTCAGTTGCAGCCTCTCTGGGGGCAAAGTCTTTTTCTGTTTTTGTAAAGGGGTCTATGTCCATCACCAGCAGTGCCCCTCAGAAGCAGCAGGTATGAGACATGTGAGGGAGGAGCAGAGCTTTGTGCTGTCCCTGCTCTTGATTTACAGGTTTTGCTGCACATGCACGACATAGGCTCTGACATGGCAGTCAGCCTGTAGAAGGGAACTGTTCAGGATAGTTCAAAGGGTAAAACAACTGACGAAGAGAGAAAGGAATATCTCTCTTCATCATACTGCCTGCAACACATTTCTTGTAGCTTATGCCTAGTCTTAAAACTGGGAAAGAGTCTCTCAAGGGACATTTTTTCATCACCTAACTAACAGGAAGCTTAATGTCATTACCCTTTACAATCCCATAAGAGAACTGGAACAAAACCAATGTAATGTTTGTTTTGACTCCAGGTTTATCGATCCACTTTGCCTACAGCTGCTGTTAAAGTGGGATATTTCATTACCTTTCATCAAACTTGCTAATTTTAAGGGCTAACATAAAAAAAGACTTTAAAGAGGTTATTTTACCTTGCCAAATTTTACTTTCTTGAGTGTTAATATTGTTCTTTCTAAAGATTGGAAGAGTAGATATACTGTAATAATAGTAGTTTGACGTTTGTGCTTAGTAACTCTTTAATTGCTGATTTAGGCCCTTTAATTGCAGTTCTTGGTATAGTATGGGTTGACTTTCTGACCACACAGTCTCTGTGTTTTTAGGAGCTGGCTCAGAAGTGTTCAAAGCATTGTCACCTTGCTGACAGATGAATGTGACAGAAAACTCTGACAGAGCTGGTCACTTGAAAAGTTAAAACCACAAGGGCTAAACATTTTAAGGCCAGATGTCATTGAAGTTATATGGTTTTTCTGACTTTTTTCAGAAGATGCGAATTTCAAAATGGTGATTGACATGCAAAATCCAGCAAAGATTGACATAAAAGGAGGCAGGAACAGAGGTTCTGAGCAGTGAAATGTCATGTAATTCAGAGACGCTGGTGGTGTCTTACTAGACATAGGTCTCTCCTGTTTGGAAAGAGTGGTATTTTATTGCCTCTTAGTGATGTTCCCAAAGAGGCTGGCTCCTCTCTCAGGAGAAGCTGCTGTTGACCAGAACTGCTGTCACAAGAGAGCAGATGGCTGGGCTAGTGAGACCAAAAGCATTTTAAGCATGAAACCAGACTGACCAAATAAGCACTTTTAATGGAATTACATTACCAGAGCTGCTCAGGTTTTGACTCTGGAAGAGCTGAAAAGAGCTTTGCATAGGGCAACGCTCAGCCTGTGCTGGGGTGCAACTTCTTGAAGACCAGTCACAAGTGGCAGCACAGCATCTTTTATTCTTGAACACCTCCTAGAAGACAGGCTCTGAAGAACAGAGAGGCTCCCCTGAGTGGAAGGGAAAACATACCTGAACTCTCATATATTTCACTGGAAATGTTTATAGGGTAAATCAATGCTATTACAATGTATGAGGCTGGCTCATTGTTATGATCCAGTTTAAACCCAGAAAAGGAAAGAAAAGTAAGTCTCTGTGCATAAACCAGAAAAAACTTAGAAGGTTCAAAATATTCCCAGAAATGAGATTAAAACCAAAAGAGATTAAATGTTCATGCCCAAAAAATTGATGTATTTTATTTAATAGTAGAGAGGGGAAGGGAAGGGAAGGGAAGGGAAGGGAAGGGAAGGGAAGGGGAAGGGGAAGGGGAAGGGGAAGGGGAAGGGGAAGGGGAAGGGGAAGGGGAAGGGAAAGGGGAAGGGGAAGGGGAAGGGGAAGGGGAAGGGGAAGGGGAAGGGGGAGGGGAGGGGGAAGGGGAAGGGGAGGGGAGGGGAGGGGAGGGGAGGGGAGGGGAGGGGAGGGGAGGGGAGGGGAGGGGAGGGGAGAGGAGGGGAGGGGAGGGGAGGGGAGGGGAGAGGAGGGGAGGGGAGGGGAGGGGAGGGGAGGGGAGGGGAGGGGAGGGGAGGGGAGGGGAGGGGAGGGGAGGGGAGGGGAGGGGAGGGGAGAAAAAGGAAGGAAGGAAGGAAGGAAGGAAGGAAGGAGGGAGGGAAGGAAGGAAGGAAGGAAGGAAGGAAGGAAGGAAGGAAGGAAGGAAGGAAGGAAGGAAGGAAGGAAGGAAGGAAGGAAGGAAGGAAGGAAGGAGGGAGGGAGGGAGGGAGGGAGGGAGGAAGGAAGGAAGGAAGGAAGGAAGGAAGGAAGGAAGGAAGGAAGGAAGGAAGGAAGGAAGGAAGGAAGGAAGGAAGGAAGGAAGGAAGGAATTCGGAAGGAAGGAAGGAAGGAAGGAATTCGGAAGGAATTCGGAAGGAAGGAAGGAATTCGGAAGGAAGGAATTCGGAAGGAAGGAAGGAATTCGGAAGGAAGGAAGGAATTCGGAAGGAAGGAAGGAAGGAAGGAAGGAAGGAAGGAAGGAAGGAAGGAAGGAAGGAAGGAAGGAAGGGAGGAAGGAAGGAGGGAGGGAGGAAGGAAGGAATTCGGAAGGAATTCGGAAGGAAGGAAGGAAGGAAGGAAGGAAGGAAGGAAGGAAGGAAGGAAGGAATTCGGAAGGAAGGAAGGAAGGAATTCGGAAGGAAGGAAGGAAGGAAGGAAGGAAGGAATTCGGAAGGAATTTGGAAGGAAGGAAGGAATTCGGAAGGAATTCGGAAGGAATTCGGAAGGAAGGAAGGAAGGAAGGAAGGAAGGAATTCGGAAGGAAGGAAGGAAGGAGGGAGGGAGGAAGGAAGGAATTCGGAAGGAATTCGGAAGGAAGGAAGGAATTCAGAAGGAAGGAAGGAAGGAAGGAAGGAAGGAAGGAAGGAAGGAAGGAAGGAAGGAAGGAAGGAAGGAAGGAAGGAAGGAAGGAATTCGGAAGGAAGGAAGGAATTCGGAAGGAAGGAATTCGGAAGGAAGGAAGGAAGGAATTCGGAAGGAATTCGGAAGGAATTCGGAAGGAAGGAAGGAAGGAAGGAAGGAAGGAATTCAGAAGGAATTCGGAAGGAATTCGGAAGGAAGGAAGGAAGGAGGGAAGGAGGGAAGGAGGGAAGGAGGGAAGGAAGGAGGGAAGGAGGGAAGGAGGGAAGGAAGGAAGGAAGGAAGGAAGGAAGGAAGGAATTCAGAAGGAATTCGGAAGGAAGGAAGGAAGGAAGGAAGGAAGGAAGGAAGGAAGGAAGGAAGGACAGTGCTTAGGTGGAAGCATATCAGCCATCTGAGGGTCCCAATGATGTCTCGTTGCTCCCCTCCATCTGGTCTGCTGGTGGTGAGGGTCCCCCGTCACTGCTGTGGCCACACCGCCACATGCTACCACACACTGCCACACCACACCACACCACACACCAAAGTACAGAATCCCATGGATTAATATATGCTTTGGGCCAGGTGGGAACGCCCATGCATCTCCCCTTGCAGGGGCTAGCTTGACACACTGTCCCTTGCAACACTGAGGGCCTGTTGCATCATCTCTGCTGCTTTGGTGCAGGGTCTGGGGACCCCTTTGAGGGGGGCTCCTTTGATGGACCATGTCACCCCTTCTGCTGTGGATAAGCTTCCCCCCCTCCCCCCAGTGAGGACCCCTCAGCTGGGCTCTGCACAGCCGAGGATGGGCAGTCACTGGGCCTTTGACCAGAGGCTTTTCCAAAATACTCAAAGCCTCTCCTCCCTCCACCAGTTGGTGCAAGGGTCTGTTCGAGCCTGGCAGCTGATAGCCCTGGGGCTGTGGTCCCCACCTCGGAGGTGTTAAGCTTGTTCTCCGTGAATGTCCCCAGCCCTGAGTTGTTAGTTTATCTTATTTTCATCAGCGAGCAGTGTAAGGCCTCAGTCAGGGCCCCATTCAGGATGCAGTAGTCTTCTCTGCAACTTTTGTAATACAGTTTTAAAAGTCCTTTAAGAAAATGTTTAAGTCATAGACTATAATATTTCAGTCTCTGACAGGTGTCTCAAAAGCAGTTTAGCTACAGTAGTAACAGTAGTGGGCTCTGCTGCTTATTAATTTACTTTGCTTTTCAACAATATATTACAAAGAACATGGGCCTGTGTGGCACAGGGTCATACTCAGGCTTTAAATTTATTGGAACTATGAGACAAGTGAAAGAGGAAGAAAATACGCTTATTCCTTTAATTGTTCCTCTTTCTGCCTCCTAAATACCAGTTGTAACCCATGTCTGGTGTCATTTCATATATACTTTGTGTGGGGTTTCAGAAGAAGGATGAATAGTCCATTTTATCCAGTTCAGTTTAAGGTCTGGATGTTCAGAGTCCCCGCTTTGTGGCAGTGTTACCACAACTGATCCTCATTTGCCATCCCCATCCTCTGGACACTTGTGGCATGAGCTCATGCATGATGGCAGCAGCAGAACATATTTAGAAGGATTAAATAGAGCAGTAAACAGAGGTTTGGATTCTTCCCTGAACTGCACCTTCTGCAGCCTTGTGTCACCTCCATCAATATTGGATATAAATCAAGAAAGAATTGGTTCATGATGTTCTCATCCAGGTGTACAAAACATTGATGTGCTTTAAGCATTTAATAATAATAATTCTCACATGCCCACAGGCCTCTTGGATTTTCTTATGGCCTTTGAGGATCATTACATTTTTTACTTTGGTCATTGCAAGAACATATCTGGGATGCAATTCTGGACTGCAGTAGAGAATAATATATTTTAATAGATGTGTATAAAACATAAACTGTGACAATCTTGCATGATATCCCATTGTAATCACAACAGGCTTCCAAAGTAGCAGCAAAAAGAGGAGTTTAGGTTATTATAAGAAGTACCTTATGTAATTACAATGTGGGGTTGTCTTTTGTTAAAACACTGCTATTCTGCTACAAAAATGGTTCTTTAAAAAAAAATCTCCACCTGTTCTTAGCTCTGAGGAACTCAAAAGTGCAAAGGCTTGGAATTCCTTCAGGAAAATGGTGCACACACAAGAAAACCTGCACTGCTGTACAAAAGCTGTGTGCATGTGGTAATCAGGGAGCAGCTGGGGCAGAAAACTGGGTAGAGGCTGAATATTCCTCATTTCCCATGTCTCAGACCTCCTCCTCCTCCTAATTTGAATGTTTCTGGAACAAGCAGTAAATCAACAGAGAAGAGATACAGCCTAAACCAAGAAGTGAATTCTGCAAACTCTGCCTCTCTTGTTTAGCAGCAGAGGAGGAGGAAATGCAGTAAACAAAGCTGCTCTTTCCTTTGACTTTCCTTGTGAGGGATTTAATGTGTGCTGCAAAACCTACAAACCTGGAGACAGTATGTGATGGGCCTTGCAGTCACATGTGTGAGGAGGGAGTTAGGCAAAGTCATATTTCTTTAGTCAATGCCTGTGATGATGCCTGAAGATTAGAAGCCACTCTCTACCCCATGGAAATCACTGTGGCTTACACTCCACAGTTCCCAGGCTAAAGCTGCTGAGGACCAACATGATCATCTTGCCTGTATATCACAAATTGGCAGCATTTCAGCAATGAGAAACAACTCATCAATAAGTGATGGGAGCTGGGAAAGAGTGGTGCTGCCAGATGTCAAAATACTTCCTGCCTTGCACAGTTCCACTGGCCCTGCATGTAGTGTCTCCCATTTGCAGCAGAGAGTCTTGGGAGAAACAAAGGCTGGGCTGCCAGTTGTGTATCCTGCACAACTTATGTCTGGATCAAAAGGAGGTTTAAAGATTTTCCTGCTGGTATTGACCAAGTGGATGCAGATCCCCCAGGCCAACATAACTGCTCTGATATTTAAAATGCGGGAAATTAATGAAGATTCAGCAAGAGATTTGAAGACATATTGGCTGTACACCTCTTGTCTCTCTTCACAACACCTAGTAGATTTGTGATAACATAATACTTGCTGGTTTTTGCCTTCCTAACCTTGGGCAAACAGTTATTTTAATTGGTGAACCGCTTTGGCTCGAGGTAGGCTTTTCATCCAAACAAAAGTTTAATTTCATCTTTGTGTAAATCAGCTGTGCTTAGGAAACACATGCTCATGGTCAGCCTTACCTGATGCCTTTAGACAATGAGGCAGATCTCAGCATTTGCTCAAGAGTCTGGTAAGCCAGGCCCTGAAGACGGGTCCGTTCTTGAGTGTGCCTTCTGTTAGAGACAGTCACAGCTGTGTGCCATGATTTATGGCTTGCATCTATATTTTGAACCAAACCACTACAATCTTCAACTTTTCAGAGACACTATTGGTAAATGTTGGGTTTTGGTGTCAGAGTGATGCTTGCTTAACCCCATGTACTAATTTGAAAGCAAACCAGTGAGAGACTCAAAATCAGAATTACAATTTAATGGGAAAATTAAGATAAAGGCAATAATACAGAAACACTGGCTTAAACTGACATGGTCAGGATACAACCTGACACCCTGTTGGTCAGGGTGGTGGTAGCAGTCGGATTAAATGGTGGCTGCAGTCCTCCTGAAGTGATAGATGTGGTTCTGTTGAAGCGGTGATCTTGTAGAAGGGTCTGGTCTTCCTCTGAGGGTCCAGTGGTGGTTATGTAGCTCTTGTCCTCTGGGAACCCAGTAGGTAAGGGCTGCCTGTGGTGTTCCAAACCTCAGATTATATCCAGGTAGGAATGTTTGGTTCCTCCCCCTGGGCGGAGCATCTCACAATGGGATGATGTAATTTTATGGGTCATGCAGTGAGGCTTGATAGCTCATTAACAGAAAAATATCTCTCCGGAGGGAGTTATCAGGGATATGTCATGGAAAAAACAAAGAACACTGCCCCACCTGGTTTTAACAGACAGTGATAGAACACATACTTTTGGTTACATCTTACATTGTAACCTAAGACACCCCAGCTACTGGGGGAATTTGGCAGCTCCAATCATTGTCACAACTGAAAAACTGGCACTTTTCCAAGGTGCCTGCTGCAGTTACACATTCAGCTGCTCCCAGATTTCTATCAGGTGTGTTGCCTGAATTCCTGAGATTCATTTGAAAGTCTGGTGTGACTTGGCTGTGCTGACAGAGGAGGTTAATGGTAGAGACCAGGTATCTGGCTGCTGCACTTAAACTTTGAATTCCAGAGTGCAACCTCCTCCCATCAGGCAGGTTGCAGAGCATGCAGGGCCTAGATGTCAGCTCCCTCGAGAAAAATAACCCAAGTAGCTGATGTTGTGAATGCCATATTTACATGAGCATGTTTTAAAAGGAAAAAAGCCTCTCCAGAGTCCTTCTACCATGCTCCTCCATATCTCTCTTCAGCCAGGGAAGCCCCACTCACATCCAACCCTTCCACACTGGAGCAGGGTTTGATCCAAGTGCTATTGAAGCAGCCACACTCCGAGGTTGACCACTCTATCCTGAAATTGCTTCTGTCTATCCTGTCTACCCTCGGCTCTTTTCTTCACCCCGCCCCCCCCTTGGCACAATTGCCATTTCTTCCCTTGGTCTCCACAGACTCTCCTTGCCAGTTGAAGGCTCTGCCCTCTTCCCCTTTCCTGCTCCCTCACTCTACAATATGTCCACTCTCCCCTGATGGATTCCAGCTCAGCTTTCAGAGCACTTGTACTGGGAAGCCTTGTCTGCTCCTGAGCAGGGGAGGGGGTGCCCTGGATGGGGTCTCGTTGCTCGGCAACCTATTTCTCTCTCCTCCAATAGTAATTTTCCCTCACAGTGCCTGCTGACGCAGGCACAACAACTGAGCAATATTGCAGAAGCAGTTGTCACTGTTTACTTGTTATTTATGGTTATTGTCGTGAAAGGATTTGTAAACATTTCCTCACTTCCTTCCTCATTCAAAACAGGTATCATTTTATGCTTTTGTAGCATGCTAGCATAATTAATGGATGGTCACTGCATTTCAGTGTATGTGACATACAATTTTATTGGTGTTTTTTTTAAAGTGGTTCCTGGTTCTGCGTGCTTCTACTTTTCAGCCCCAAATTGAGACATACAAGGTTTTATATTCAGAAGTGTGAAAATCCACTGTAAGAGCGTCTGGCTCAACTACCTCAAATTGTGGTTCTTGTGTTTAAGTGCACGTATACCTAAAAAAGTCTGCTCTGAATCACTTTCTGTCACCTTCAGGAGGACCTTAAGTCTAACACTGATATTTCAAAACAAAATGCTTCCATGAACAGAGATAAAGCAGCCAGGGGTTTTCCTGTTTGCCATTTCCTCCTCCACACCAACCATTTCCAGCTTAGTCTTTCTGGTTTGCATTTGTGGATGTGCCAAAGAAGATACACAGCTTCACTTATCTGTTTTCTCCAATAAGCACAGCAAGAAAGCCAGACCACATATGTTTTCTGATCTTACAGTGAAAATGCTGCTGAGGCCTTTCTTTACTTAACAAACTGTAGTCACTCAGGACAGATCTGGAGAGTTTCATGTGTGCTGCTGGTGAGTTACATGCTGCCAGATCTTCTACTGGGCCTTGATTCAGCTCTAGATAGGATTTATTCCACTTATTAGCACCAAGTGACTCCTGAGCTTGTGACAAGATCTGGTAGGCAAGGGAAAACTTAGTTTTCTGTTGTAGGGGTGCTTTGCAGGACCAGACTCAGCAGTACATCTGCCATTGCCCTCTGCTGGGGTATGC
Organism: Corvus hawaiiensis; assembly: GCF_020740725.1. Taxonomy (NCBI): domain Eukaryota; kingdom Metazoa; phylum Chordata; class Aves; order Passeriformes; family Corvidae; genus Corvus; species Corvus hawaiiensis. Next base: position 64,122,721 of record NC_063217.1, read on the forward strand.
CAGAACTACTGGTGTGTGCCTTCTGCTGCAGGACCCTTGGAATTTCCTGAGGAAAAGCCTCTCCTTTATTCTACAAAATTACTGCTTTGGGAGCTCAGCATGCCTGGCTGGCAAGCGAGATTTGTGATTTTGTTCAGCAGGTGACTGTCACACAGAATCAGTTTGTTACTATACTACTTAGACGGGATATGTAGTTATTGTTTGTATATTTATGAACAGTTGCAATTGGATGCAGAGATGGTTTCTGACCACAGCTCTGCGGCATATTGCCTGCACAACATCCACCCACTTATCTTCATGCTGAGTAGAGACAACTGCAAATCTCAGCCTAAAAGCAGTTAGGTGGTGATCCTGAATCTACTTTAAAATCTGGTCTTCCCACAACAGGCCTTATTAAGGACAGCCTTTTTGAAATGGCTTTTTGGAATTAAGACCTTTAAAAGGCCTTGAACTTAAGTCGTTTACAGAAATGAAGGCTCAGTTCTGAGGCACTACATATCTGCACAGAAGGGGCATCTTGCATTTCTGTGGGATTTTTCCAGTAGAGAAGGAAAAGGAGGATTTTACCAGTAGAGAAGGAAGAGACTGTGGACCAGCTGTTCCCCAGAGGAAGAAAACAAGCTCCAAATCAGGCATTTACCCTAGGCAGGCTGGTTGTTTAAGAGGGAGTCGTCTGAAATCAAACCAGAACAGAAGTGATCTGCAGTAATGACCCACTGTCAGCCATTTCTTTCCTGAATCTACACCAACCAGGAGAAAAGTATATTCTTTATGGGTTTTTGTTTCTTTTACTCTGCAGCCTTTCTAAGCACAGACTGCTCCAGAGCCAAACAGAGATCTGAGTGAGTTTCCCAGTTCCACCTACTCAGCAGTGGCTCTGGACATGCTGGATGCTGGTTGGGTTCCATAGGTTGCAAATCAGGAGTTTTGTGAAACTCTGAAAAGAGATTTGGAGAGTGCTTTGAAATCCTTGAATGAGTATAGCCTGGCCAAGGGTAGTTCTCAGCCTTATTCATCTTGAAAATCCTTCTGTGTTTTCTGGTGGAAACAGAATCGGAGCAATATCAGTTCAACACACAACCTGATAAGTCTCATGTAGTGGCTCGCAAGAGTTAAACCAAGTAACAAGGGAATGCAATTTCCATGTCCTTACCCTGGTCCCTGTCTGAATCAGCTAACATACTTGTGCTGACTGACTTGCCTCTCTCAACTCAGAGAGAGATGATATTGCAGAGTACAGAAAACTGCTGACAAATTAGGAGATTTTAGAGTAAATCCCATTCCAGTTCCAGAAAGGCCTTATTACTCTTTGAACAAGCCAAATGTTTCTTGATATAGTTCATTTAGCCAGCTCTGAGACAGGGAATGTAGAAATAGGTGGCATTGACTTGGGACATTTATTTTTAGGTAATGGTTTTGGTTCCCTTTCTCAGCATAAGAACTACTTAAATCTTCTTCAGAGACAGAGTTATAAATATCCTCCACTGAAATCTGGGGCCTCTGAGATGAGTGTGTAGCACTTCTCCTTGCTGTCCATAGCAATCATATTTCCTTCCATTTCACAACACTCTTTCACCCCTCTGACAGAAAAAAACCCCTTCATCATGTAAAATCCATTAGTTATTTTCCGGAGAAGGAAGAGGATGCTTGTGGAAAACTGCACGTTATGTGTTGTATCAATATGAAATATAATATGTCCCATTTCTGCCTATTCCTAACCAGTCTTACACACTTCACAGCCCTGGATCTCAGTGGCCCTGGTTCTTCTTTGTGCAAGCAGTAACATGTGCAAAGTGCTCCTGTCCTTGCTCTCCTTTGCTTATTGATGCTTTCACATTGCAGTTCTTGCTCATGACACTTCAGACATGACAACACTTTATTTGTCAATGTGTGTTATGGAAAGGACCAAGCAAGAAAGAATTGAAAGTCTGTCAATGGCAAATTTACTTGCTGCTCTCAAAATATGTGACAGACCCCGTACAGATTTGTAACCCATTTTTCCCCTAGAGAAGGACCGAGGCTTGCCTTTTGGTTGATTTTCTCTGATAGGTACTGCTCCTTTAGGAAGCCTTGCTGAGGTAATCTAAAAGAAAAATGACTGAAGAAAATAAATAGAGTCATAAATAAATAAATAGGTGGGGGAATGCCTACCTGACAAAATCTGGAGACGCAAGTAGGGAAGTAGCATTTCCTATTAACTATCTTGACTTTCAAGTGCATCAGCATATATTTTGTGCTTAGTTTCCCTGGTGGATAGAACTATGGATGCATTACAATCCATGGGCATGATTGGATAAGCAGTGTTATAAAACACTCGTAACCTGACATAAGCACAGTGTGACCATGAGCAGAGAACATCAGAATGTACTTCAAGTTGTACAGTTTCAGCATCATTCATGATTTAGGAATGTTCAAAAGGAAATAAAAGCATTTTAGGTCATTTTGGAAATGTGTCCATTTTTAATTTCTTATGGTCATTATTATTATGTTGTTTCTTAATTAAAATCTAATTTTTTGGCACTTGCTAGTGTTGGGGGTTAGGTTTCTTCAAGGAATTTTCTTCCCATTTGTTGTTATGGAAACATTAAGAGACAATACCTTGGCATAGACTTCAAATGGTTCTGGGGGAGGGGGGCAGGGGGGAAGCAGTGTGGTTTTGGCTGTTTCTTAGCTGGGGGTGGTTCAGTCTTTGCCTGGCTTGGAGAGGAGATGCTTGAGGTGTTTGGTGCTGGACTTCTCCTGGCCAGGGGTTCAGTGGTGCTGTGAAGTTTCCCTTGACTGCCTATTGGTGAGGCCACTGGTTACAGTGAACTGTCGGTGGACCGGGACTCCCTCCGCAACCCACCTTCACCGGGAGATGTTGGCAGCAGGGATTATTGCAACATGCATAAGACAGCGAGGCTCGTGGAAAAATATAGGGACTGATTCTTGATAGATGTTTTAGAGATCTTTATTCTCTAGTCGCATGGCCGGCGTCCTGCCGAAGAACTGTCCCAATCACAGGACCACCAGGGTCCTCCCCATGCAGGGGAACACAAAACAACCAATGGGGAACAAGATTGGCCAGGGAGTAGGGAAACCCCATAGGCTGCGCCTCTACTCCAAGGTCCCCCTCCCCCCGGACCCCACGCCAGGAGGGAGGAACCCCAACATTTCACCCTTTAGTTTTAACTAAAAGAGATTTAAAACTTAACATTGGAAACAACTGGACAAACATAAGATAATTTCAAGAGAAAAAAAGCCACCCTCCTGAGTCTCTAAATGTCCAAACAGATTTTTTCTCTGGAACATCTTAGGGCTGGCAAAAGGGAGACAGGACTCTCTGAGCATGCTTTGTGGGGAAACTGAGGCAGGAGAGGGTTTCTTCCATTTGTACCTGTTGGAACTCTAAACAACAATAATTAATCCCCCCCCCCCCCCCCCCCCGCCTTGGTCGTCCGCCAATCGGCATTGGAAAGGGATTTTTGGGGAAACAATTGGTAAAGGCATGGTTTTGTGAGGGAAACCACGGGTGGAAAAACGGATTAGGAATACGCTGGGGATAATAGGTTATAGGATAAAAGAGAAAAGTAGGTTTGGGAAAGGGAGATTGTATGGGTTGCTTATAATGCGGATATTGTCTAACATGAGTACAATTTGCAGCATATATACTGCCTTTCACAGAAACACCACTAGGCTCAGTAACATTTGCTGCTTGCAGGCCTTTCCCTCCTTGAATAATCCTGAACTCTACCACTACTCTGTCTCCTAAGCTTGGGATATATTTTTCAGGGTTATTCTTTTTAATGGCAGTGTGATGAACAAATAGGTCTTTGTTGTCACATCTCATTATAAAACCATAATTTTGTTTGACATTATACCATTTTACTATTCCTAAAACCTTAGCTACAACGATTTTTTCCTTTTTCCATGTTGGTGCTGTTTTTTGTCTTGCTGTGTTCCTGCTTTCACTTTCGCTTTCACTCATTCCTGTGCGCTCTTGCTGCGGGGTCTCGACTTCTTGGGGTCACATTCAGGGCCGTGCGGGCCAGGCTGGGCCGGGCCACGCTGCTTAGCTCCCCACATGCCACCACCTCTGGTTATTAACACAGTAAATATTACCGTATCCCGCAGCCATAGGGAGGAGGAGAGAAATCCAGATGGCAGGAATTGTGCAGCAAGATTGATTTATTTAATTATTTTACAAACTCTTTTATAGACTTTTTTCTTCATAGTCTAATTGAACAAAGGATCAGCCACCCCTTGGGGGTGATTGGCTAAAATCCTAAAACATCATTGTCAAAATATTTTCCTACTGTACTATAAACAAAGCTCGGCAAGGTCGCAGGTGTTCATGGTTTATAAGCTCTGCAAATATCTTCTTGAGAGAGAAAAGTATCCCATGGCTTAGAAAGCATCAAGAAAATTTCTTGCTAACAGCATTTTTGTATCCACAATTCCCCCTTTTTGTTTTATAAGATAACAACTCTACTATTAATCCTAAATAGAAATTTACATCAATTATTAATTCTAAATATGTCCTTAAGGCTTTAACTATCTGACTCCATAACGAGAAATTTAAAGTTCAGTCTCTGCTTGTGGAAGGATCATCCCAGTCTCTGCTTGTGGAAGGACCATCTGCCTGATGGTTGACATCCTGGTCATCATCAGAAGAGTCATTAGGCTGATGATCTACATTCTGGTCGCCATTTGGATGATTGGCGTTCTGATCATCATTTGGAGGTTGCCTGTTCTGCCTCTGGTGCCGTAGGGCAGGGTGAACACATTTTGAAGGTAGCCACCATATCCCAGTATCTGTGGAAATGCAAGCATACCCACAACCCCAAACGATAAGCTCATGCGGGCCTTCCCACTGGTTAGTAAGTAAATTCTGTACCCAGACTTTTGCTCGGGGCAGTTGTGTCTCGCCTGAAGACTGCAATGAGAGAAAATGATTCAGAATAACAGGATTATTTGAATTTTGTGGTACTGTAAGGTGATTAATTGTATACAAAGCTTTTTCTAGTCAGCTTCAGTAACCAAATTCAAAGGTTCCTGTGAGAATCATTGAAAAGCCATGGTAACAGCCCTTAATTCAACTAACTGAGCAGAGCCTGACTCGGATTGGTGTGTTAGTCAGCCACCACAAAGGCAGTGTAGGATACTGTGCGCCCTTACACACAGCGAACCTTGTCAAAAATTTGTCCCAATCCATACCCCCCAAGCTGCCAACACATCCTGCCCCCAAGGGTTAAGGGAAGTTGTAGTAACATAAGACCTAATTGTAGCTGTGCGTCCCTCTGGGTCCCTCACCATCACAGGTCGTTTGCTTAAATAGCTCTGTGTGGTTCCTCCTAATCCTGCGATGGCCAATCCTACAGGGGCTAAAGGCCATGAGGGAGGCCACGCAGAGAAGGAGATGATAGTTACATCAGCACTCGCATCAATCAAACCTCGAAGCTGAGTCCGGGGCGGACGGGTGTTCGGCAGGATCAGGGTACATGTCATCTGTGGCCTTTGATCAGAGATGTCTGCAGTCCAGAAAGCCTGTGGAAGTCCTGTAGATCCACTGCCGCTATATTCGTGAGTTTGTTGTCCTATCTTGGAGACACAAGACTTAAAAGGCACTAATTTAGCAAGGCAGGTCTTTTCAGGAATAGTGACAGGGGGTTTTTGCGTGGAGACCATAGCGCAAATCTGACCTTTAAAGTCAGCGTCAATAACTCCTGAGCGCACTAAGATTCCCTGATGGGTAATGTCAGGTTTTCCCACCAGCATCGCACTGGATCCCTGGGCTAAGGGTCCATATGCATCCAAGGGAACCTTATAAATACCTCTAGAGTCTAAGATGACTGCTGCTGAGGTGTGGACGTCAGAACCGTCTGATCCCTGGGTGCTGTCTCTAGGGTGACTGAGTAGGCCTGTGCCTGTACCTGTGCCACTCTCTGGGGGAGCCACTGCATCGGAGAGCAATTCCCCCTCCTTGCACCCCGGTGGAAGTTTCCCGACAAAAACCGACTGTCGGCATGAGTCTGAGATCTACAATGCCCTGGTCTGCTGTAGAGAAATGGCTGAGTGAACAGGGACATGTGTACGTGAACAATCCAAGCTATATTAGTGAACTGTCCTTGACTAGGGAAAAAAGAGAGGAGCAATGCTGATGTGGCAAGCCGACAGGATGTTGAGGAGGGGGATGCTGACCATAGAAAGAGAAAAACTTATGTTAGTTAGTCGCGTGCATATTAATCTGTAACCAATCGCTTGCTATTAAAGGCCATGTGAACAGCAGCTGTAACCCAATAGTATGGAGCTTGCTTATGCGTGCTTGAGGAATTAGAGTATAACTATGGGTCTGACAATAGAATAAACAGAGTTCCATCATATCTCTATGAGAAGCGTGGTTCATCCCAGATCTCTGGCTATTGTCTGCCACACCTCTTGCACTGGGGGATCAATGTGTTCTCTTTTTGGCTTGGTTTAGGCCGCTTCTGTTTTTTCGTGTGTTTGGGTTGCTTTGGCTCACGACCAGAAGATGAGTGAACAGGCTGCAGAAACGCAGCCAAAGCAGACCTTCTCTGGTTCCCAGATCCCACCTTAGCACAGGCCTCGACCATTTCGGCAACATCAGGTTCTCCTTGTAAGGCATGATTTTTCTGCACTCTTCATTTGCATTGTCTCTCACTAACTGCTTTAACAACAAGATCCTTAACCCGTCATCGTCAACCTGCTTCTCAAGAGAAGCAGCAACTTTTTCTGCAAAAGAGAGGTATGACTCTGATCTCCCTTGAACTATTTCAGTATATCGCTTTCTAGGAGCAGACAACTCTATGGTTTTCAACAGGGCCGTCATGCCAACCTGTTGAGCTTGCTGAAGGACGCTAGAGGGAAAGGTACCCTGTAGATTGGGATCAGAGAAGGGACCAGTCCCCATAAGAGCATCCATTCCCACTGTACATCTAGGATCGTCAGCAAGGAACTGCATATTCCCTAATGCAGCCTTGTCAGCTAGCTTTCTCCAGGTTTTCTCAAAAACTCCAAACTGTACAGGTTGAAATAGGATTTGACCCAAGTGTCTGATATCGAATGGAGCAAGCAAATCTGTATTTATCACCCTTATTATCTGCATAACCTCAGCAGAACCAAGCCCATGTTGTGCCACCTTGGATTGCAGATCCTTTGCAACCTTCCAAGCAATCACTTCGTGCTTATCAAGCTGGCCTGAATTTGGGAGAGCCTTATACACTGGGAAAGCTTGGATCTCCCCTTTCGGGGAGTCACTACCATCCTGAACTACTGGCACAGCCTCAGGATGCAGTGTAACAGCTTCCTGATTACTCCCAGAATCCTCAAATCTGTTTGGCATCCCAAGTGTTTCCAATAAATTCCAGTCACTCTCTATTACCGCAGGCCTGGTTCCTACGGTATATCACCGTGTCCTGCAGCCATAGGGAGGAGGAGGAGGAGAAGATCCAGCAGGCAGGAATTGTGCAGCAAGATTGATTTATTTAATTATTTTACAAACCTTTTATAGACTTTTTTCTTCATAGTCTAATTGGACAAAGGACCAGCCACCCCTTGGGGGTGGATTGGCCAAAATCCTAAAACATCCATTATCAAAATATTTTCTACTATACTATAAACAAGACTTTCCAAGGTTGCAGGTGGCTTGGTTGTTTACATTCCCTGCTACCTCTTCTGTGAGAGAGAAAAGTCTCTCACGGACTTAGAAAAATAACAAGAAGATCCTCACTAACAGCATTTTTGTACCTACAACTCTCCTCTAAAGCCCACATCTTAACTGACTCTAAGAAACGATTGTAGTAGGTCAGACGCACTGTCATAGTGCAGTCCAGAAAGGTCCAAGGGCGAGACCAGAGCAGCCTTTTCTTTCGTCGCCCGGCTATAGCCGCTTTACGACCTGGGGCCAAAGCCTCCTCTGCCTCACTGCCCAACGATGAGTCATCGAGTAAAGGCAACTCTGAGGTGCCGTGAACAAACAGAGGTGGGCGGGGAGGAACGGGTTGACCAGAGGCAGCACAGACTACAGTTGGCTGCGCTGTAGTTTGAACCACAGCTTCTTTTCAAGATGCGATCTCAGCCGGTTTCAACTGAACTGGTGCTGGAACTGCTGCAGCCGTCTCCGGGGCTGCAGCAGCGCCTAGAGCCGCTGCCTCCTCCCGCACTGCGGTCGCCCCCTGAGCCGCTGCTGTCTGGGGCGCGGTCGCCGCAGCCGCCACTTCTGTTGCTGGTCTCGGCTTCACTGGCAGCTGGAGCGCCGGTTGTTGGAGAGGATGAAAGTTTGGTAAGAAAGTTTCCCAGCTATGTAGGCTTGGCAGAAAGATCTCTGAATGTAGAAACTGATGATGAGGTAGAAATGAAAGCAAGTTTTGATATAGAGTAAAAGATGTTTTGCTGAAACAGTGATCGCTGAGTAACTGAGAAGGCAAAGGTTGGAGATGAGTTGGAAGGAGATTTTTAGGAATAGGACAAAGGTATGTGACTACAAACAAGCACCTGTTTTTCACCAAGTAAATAAGTCTCAAGAAGAGCATATGTAAATAGAAAATATGTCTTTACCAAAAAGAGAGATATGGCAGGCAAACAAGAAATGTTGATGTAGGAAGAAGAAGAGAGGTCAGAGAATTCTCCGTGGTAAGCTTAAATTGTAACTTACTTACTCTTGCGATTGGATAATAATGACTATAATATGGTGATGGTAGTAGTTATGATAGGCTATAGGCAAATGTAAAGGTATTGTGTATGGTGCTTATTGGTTATTATGTATTAAGATACTCTGCAAAAAAAAGTATAGAATGCTTTGTAACTTGAACAGAAAGCGGCTTCAGGTATGCCTACAGCTGTAGCTGACAGCTGTAGGGCTGGCTCTGGATACCCACTCCCTGAAATGCTGTAACTTCGCCTATGCAAGAAAGAGCTTTCAAGAGAGCCGCCTGAAGTCCAGACATCCTTCATGAAACTTTTTCCTATAGCTGGTGCTCTGCCAGCGGGCAACACAGGGATTGCCGCCACTGCCACGTTGGGTTCCAGGTTGGGAGCCGCTTCTCTCACGGGCGGCACGGGCGGTGCGGGCCCAGCGCATCCCGCACAGCGGGGTGTCTCTGGCAGCTGCAGCAGCTGCTTTTGCAAGCTGAGCAGTTCTGACATTTGCCGTGATATATTTGGCAATTCCAATAGCTGCTGTGAGATATTTGGCAATTCTGTCAACAAAGGCAGATGCTGTATTAGAAGGTCAATTGCTTGCTTCTGCTTTTCCACAGCGGTGTCCGGCACTGCGCCAGCCAACATTGTCCATCTGGGCATTCTCAGCGTGGCAGGCACCTGTGCAGCCTGGCTGGGAGCTGCCATGGAGGTCCAGAACGCGAGACCGCTGGACCGTGGTGCCAGAAAAGCTGTGGCTGCCGCCAAGACGAGCAGCAGGGTGGGCTGCATGCCCTCCTGCTGCCCCGACAGCCCCACCTCTGCCGGCGCAGGGTCCTTGGGGGCCACGGAGCCCTGCGACTGTGCAGGGTGACCCGGTGCAGGCTCCGGGGCAGGCTCCGCCTGTGGAGCTGGGGGAGTTTTTTCAGATCCACCACCACACGCCCCAGGAGCCCGGTCAATGGGGTCCCCTTCCGATATCTCTCCTTCACTCGCCACCAAGACAGGCGAGCCAGCTCTGACGCCACAGTCAAGGTCTGTCAGCAGAATAAATAATGAACGCCAAGTTCGGAATAATTCTAACACTACTGGGTCCCCAGACGGGAGCTCATGCCATATGGCACAGCCAAGTTCCTGCCACAATCCAAAGTCCAGGGCAGTGTCTCTGTCCAGGGACATGCCATGCAAGGCAGCCCAGTCTAATAACTCACAAAGTGAGTTTTCAGGAACGGAGGTGTGCATTATACTGAAAATACCTTTCCAGACCATCACCACAGCATTGGTTTGTAAGCCACTGTTCGCCATTTTCTCGGTCCCGTCGGACATCCCAGTCCTATGGGGGGAGAAGAAGGGAACATGCCTCAGAGAAATTCAGCTTGGCTCGCAGCGTGCAGGACATATCGCAGCATGCAGGACACATCACAGCGTGCAGATCATGTTGGGGTCACCAAATATTAACGCAGTAAATATTACTGTATCCTGCAGCCATAGGGAGGAGGAGAGAAATCCAGATGGCAGGAATTGTGCAGCAAGATTGATTTATTTAATTATTTTACAAACTCTTTTATAGACTTTTTTCTTCATAGTCTAATTGGACAAAGGATCAGCCACCCCCTGGGGTGATTGACAAAATCCTAAAACATCCATTGTCAAAATATTTTCCTACTGTACTATAAACAAAGCTCGGCAAGGTCGCAGGTGTTCATGGTTTATAAGCTCTGCAAATATCTTCTTGAGAGAGAAAAGTATCCCATGGCTTAGAAAGCATCAAGAAAATTTCTTGCTAACAGCATTTTTGTATCCACATCTGGTCACAGTTGCCTTGCTGCTGCCTGGTGTCACACCCACGTCTCAGTCAGGCCTCCAAGTGGCAGTCGCGCTGCGCACTGCAAACGGCTCCGTCCTGGCACGTGCCTGGGCTTCAAATGGCTCCGCTCCCCCGCTATTTCTGCCAGCCGCCGCCCACACACCGCCCCTCTCGGCCAGGCGTTCATGGGACTCGCTCCACCACGTGCTGCACAGGGCTAGGCGAGCACCGCCGGGTCGCACCGCTCCCGCCGCGCCTGGTTCCACTGCCGACACCACGGATCATGCCGCTCCGCCTGCGCGCGGAAACTGTCTCACTGCTGCTTGCAGAGCACTCAGCGCACGTGGCCGTGGTCCCACGGTCCCTGAGGCACGTTTCCCTTCACAAGGACACAGCTGATATTGTTCAACAGTCTCCGTAATTAGATAATATTCACAAAAATATTCTTCCGTCAGCATACATTTTGACTCAGAAATTAACTGTGTCCAAACATTCTTCCAAAAGTCTTTGGTAAGAATCAAGCCCCAAGAAACATAGAAAAAGTTTTTAAACAACCATGGCAGGAAATGTTTCAGTTCTTTTTGAGCTTGAATTAAGCTAAAATGTACATATTGTTGTTCAAGAATCTTTTTAAGTTTAAGATAAATGTCCATATGTGGCTCAGAGAGCCAAGAGTCTTTCCATAGTTCCTCCATAGTTTATGGAACAGCAAAACAAAAGCAAGAAGAGAGATCCAGAAAGTTTCCTTACTCACAAATCTTTGGGGATCTTCAAAATCTTGATTGTTTCACAGTCGCTGACTCCAGGAAATCATTCTTCCCGCATTCTCCACCATTGTTGCAGCAGGGATTATTGCAACATGCATAAGACAGCGAGGCCCGTGGAAAAATATAGGGACTGATTCTTGATAGATGTTTAGGAGATCTTTATTCTCTAGCTGCATGGCCAGCATCCTGCCAAAGAACTGTCCCAATCACGGGACCACCAGGGTCCTCCCCACGCAGGGGAACACAAAACAACCAATGGGGAACAAGACTGGCCAGGGAGTAGGGAAACCCCATAGACCTTGCCTCTACTCCAGGGTCCCCCTCCCCCCAAACCCCACGCCAGGGGGGAGGAACCCCAACAGGGAGAGATCCATCTGTGTGGGTGTTTCCAACAGAAAAGACTGGGCCCCCACCTCCTCTCTCTCTTTCTGAAGAGACCACCTCCTCCTGCTGGTGGACTGGAACCTCACCTGGGTACCACACCAGACATGAGAGCATGGGGAAACTGAACACCCTTCCCCCCATCTCCACCTTCTCTCTCTTCCAGGGCCCCTGGCGAGGCTCAGGGCTCGCATTGGAGCATCCCCTGGAGTCACGGGGTGTCACTGCAGTCCCTCTGCCTTGCCAGGAGCCATCAGCACCCCCTGCCAGTTATGGTCACAACTACACCAAAGGGGAAAGTGCTTGACAGGAGGGAAAAAGACTGTTATTGGGTTTTCTGTTTTTTTTGTTGTTGCTACTGTTGTTGTTTGTCCCTCTCCGTCTCTCTCTCTCTATATATATATATTCTAGCAAAGAACTGCTATTTCCTTCCCCATATCTTTGCGTGAAAGCCCCTAATTTCGAAGTTATAATAATTTAGAGGGAGGGGGGTCATCTTTTCCATTACAGAAAGGTTTCCACCTTCCTTGGTGTCTTGGTTTGAAAGACAGGTGTCTGCTAAGGAAGGCAGGAGCCTCCCTTGGAATGGCAGATGCAACCCCCCTTTCCTCCAAATAATAATAATAATAATAATAATAGTAATAAGCAATCAAGGGGCTTTCAGGCAAAGATATGGGAAACAGGAATAACAGTTATATATATATATATATATATATATATATATATATATATATATATATATAAACAAGATAGGGAAAAAAAAGAACAAAACTGATTTAAACTGACAAGAGTCAGTTACGACCTGATCCTGTTAGTCAGGGTAGCATTAGCAGTCCGGTAAGGTGGTGGCTGCAGTCCTTCTGAAGTGAACAGATGTGGTTCTGTTGAAGTGGTGATCCTGTATAGAAAGATCTGGTCTCCCTCAGAAGGTCCAGTGGTAGGTATTGTCCTCCGGAAAATCCGGTGGGAAAAGGCTGCCTGTGGTCTTCAAAAATCGAAGTTTATATCCAGGATGGAATGCTTGCTTTCTCCCTCTGGGTAGAGCATCTCACAATGGAATGATGAGTCATGAGATAAGGCACTGATGAGCCGTTAACAGGACATAGTCTTGAGGGAGGAGGCAGGGAGCACTGCCCCACCTGCTTTTAACAGCTCATGAAGATGGTGATAGAATACATGCTTGTGGGCACATCTAACATTGTAACCTAGGACACTTGGTAGACACTTGTCTTTTGAAAACAGCTAGCTTAGCATTAGTTGAAAATTTTGGATCAGATTTTACCTGCCACTTTAAATCCACATTTCCCTGAAGGAGACCAGAAAGGGCCCAGATCTATAATGGGCAAAACAGGTTAATATTGCAAACATTTGTCTACTTTGAAATTAAACCAATAATTGTACATGGAGAAAAATATTTAGATGTACTTTAAATGCAAAAATTTAGTTTAAAAATAAATTAAAATTTGGCCTTTCTTGAAATAGTTTTACCACTAAAAGCACACTAGTGAAAGTATTAACATCACTGCTAAAAAAACCAGGTATCCAAATAAGCATAATTCTTTGTTAAATATATGCTTTTAAAATGTTTTACTCTGTTTTGTTGATTATATAAAAATATTAAGGATGTAGTATATATGAAAAATTGAGTCTTTCTAGATTATAAACTTTGAATAAGGTAATTTATATAGAAAACAGAATGGGAAAAATTTTGGTTTGAGGCATGTCCTGGTATCAACACAAGTCATGAATTCATGTCAGATCCACTTTCTTTTAAACTTCATGGACAACTTGGAAGCATTCTCTGTAAAGGTTTAAGACAGTTCTGTTTCTTTCCCATGATCAAAAACAATGTCAATGTGACAATGTTCAGTACTCGTTTTTTGAGACCACCAGCTTTTTAAAGAGAAATGAACAAACTAGCATTTTTGGACTCCAGACATGCTGTTGAATATGTGATGTACTGGAAAAATCCTTACATTGATTATTGTATTTTGTATAGTTGGCAAGGCAGTGAATTTAAAACAGCAAATAAATTAATACACTCCATTGCTTTCCCTCTTTTCCTTGCTTGTGGTTGCAAATTGCAAGAATGAAGTGAGGCAAAAATTGGATTTAAAAAAAAATACATGTCTAAAGGAAAAACAAGGTAGTCAACTGTAATCCAAAGGAAACCACTTCCTGATACAACCTGGAATATTATTATTGAGCTGACCCTGCTTGAAAAGCACAAGAAGCCCTGTCTTTGGCTGAAAGGCCTTTGATTGCTACACAGCAGTATCCACTCTCTAATTGAAACCAACGCTCTCATACCATCAGGGATCTGACATGGGGCATAAATTTGCCACAGTTGTAGTTTATAAATTAGCATCGTTATTATACAGTGATAAGAGACCAGGGCCATTTTGGCACAGAAGTACTTGCCATTGCTCTTTCCAGGCTCAGGTTTTATTTCCTTGCTAATCTGAAGAACTACTCTTGAGTCAGGTGAGGCAGTCTATGCAAATCCTCTCCTGTTGTAAACCTCTGAGCCTATATTTAACATAGAAATTAATTGAATGAATCAGACGAAGAACTAGAAGGAACCTGCTGGAGCCTAGGAGAGCCTCATAGGCTCCATGTATGCTGTAGGTGTGTTACAAGACTGCTGGTCTGGGCTGGGGAGCCATGGAATGATAGTTCTAATCTGCTCCCCAGCTCCTTGTTTCCAGGAGGAAGGTCACATGACACTTTGTTTGCCTCTCTTGCACACTGTCTTCCAAATAACCCACGTGGGGCCCAAGAGGCTGATTGCCAAGTGTTGGCATCTGAAGCACCATTTAGTTACATTCCCAATTTGTGCTCAAGCTTGTCCTCAGATGGATGCATAGCTGCAGGGGAAAAAGTGAGGAGATGCTCCTCAGCCTGCAGGTCTGCATGGGGCCAATGCAGAGCCCCATTCCCTGTGTGCTTCTGCCAGAGTTGCTCCTTTTGTACCATCAAGAGGGAGGTCTCAGGTTCACTGGCATCATTATTTACTGGTTTAACTGAAGGGATGGGGCTCATGCTGTCTAAAAATCAGCTTGTCCTCCAATGCCCTCTGGCGACAGGAACTAATTAGATGCCACTGCTTTTACAGAATCCAGTTGCAAAACACTTATGTTATTTTATTCCTATTAAATATTTTAGGCAAATACTGAGATTCAGCACAAACCAAATCCATTAGTTTGAATAAAACCCTCCCCCTGTAATTGCTACAGCACTTCCTAGGGGTTGAAAAATAAGCACTGTCTAGACACACCATAACTTACAGAATCTCCAAAGATTATTAGGTTGAACCCTTAACTAGTTTAGCCCTGATCCTTACTGCAGAGAAGTTACACTTGTGTGTGTGTATGTGTGGCTGCATGGCTGCAGAAATGCCTTATGTCACCTTCCACACTTAATCTCCCAGGATGGAAAAGCGGTGGCCCCAAAAGACTTTAGGAACACAGGTTGCTTAAATGATCACAACAACTTGTTTGTGCTGGGGTGCAACTTCTGTCCTCTACCTGTCAGGGCTTGTATGAGGTGAAGGCACAAAGCAGCCAGGAAGCAGGAGGGAGGCCAGGAGGCAAGACAAGTAACTTTAATTTGGTATTTGAAAGTCTGTCTGCCTCATAAATGTGTGGACACTTTTCAAAACCAGGCTTAATAGGAATGGCAACATGTGACAGCTATCCACTAGCCTTTTTTTTTCCTTAGCCTGACTTTACTGCTGCACCATTTGTGATAATAGGGAAGCAGGTAAAAACACTGAAATGCACAGTAACTGGTTGGTGAAAAAATATTGAAAATAAGCAGGTCAGATTTTCATTTTATGAGCCTTCTGAGTGTTTTTTTTTTAATTGTTTCTTCTACTATTTGCAATCTCTGTTTGTTCTTCAAAAACAAACCCCATAGAAATAGCACATGCTTTAAGAACAAAATGTTCCAAGACTTTGCTGCAGCAGTGTGCTGCCATAGACTGAGAGCCTACAGCTTAGTTACTGACCTATGATAAAGAGAGTTTGTAATTAAAACTACCAGCAGAGCCTTGATTACTGATGGGGGATGTAAGTCCTAGTATCATTTGATAAGGTCCTTGGGCATGCAGATGAGTTTGCCTTTTTACATTACACATACATCCTCAGGAAGGAAGAATCTTATTTCTCCCTCCTCTCTCTTTTTCTCCACTGCCGTCTCAAACACCTGTGCATTGCCTTGTTTATTTTTACAACTGGTCCATGGAGAGACAGGCCAAGGATGAGGCAAGTCCCTGCACCTACAGCCTCATGGTCTCTGCATCGTGACACATCTTCCCAGAAACAGCAGGACATTAAGTGCAAAGGAGAGAGTTGGTTGGTGCTGTAAGCTGAAGACTCAGCAGCCAGTCACATGTGCTGGCACCTTCAAAGGAGCATCAGAGTCTCCATTCTCATTGGCTGGTTCCAGAAGTACAACTGATTCCCAGAAGTGATAATTGGTACCAGTTACTGAATCATGTTTTAATTGAAAGCTACAGTTAACTCTGCACATCCCTCCAAGAGACTAGACTGCAAAACTGCAAGCAGACAGGAACTCGTCTTGTTGTTAACAAGTGTCAGAGTTTCTAAGTCATGCTTTTTACAGTATTTAAGTCCAGAATTATTTGTGTGGATCAGCTTGGCTTCCTCTCAGGCTGACATGGATGCTTACACAAATGAAATCAAAGCCTCTGAATAGTACAGGGGGGTCACAGATAAATGAGGCGATAAAAACATCACACAGCTCTGTGCAGCACACACATGCTAACAAAGGTTTTACAGTAAAACTTCTCATTTATCACAACTTCTGAAATGAGATCCTTCTAGCAGACGGATCTAGCAGACTTTTAGATTTAAAAGTCCTCAGTCAGTGCTCAAAACTAATCTTCACTTTGAGATGGGCAAATAAATATTGGCAGGGGTGTTGTAGAAACAAACAAACAGCAAGGTCCGAGACTCTCCTTGGCCTTTTTCCTTTACCAGGAGATTCTTCTGAAGTGCTGGGATTAAACTCTAGCACACTGTATCTGGTGCTGTGCTGTAGCCCTGTAAGCAACTCAGGCTTTGGCTGAGCAACAGGCAGGTGCAGTGCAGAAAGAGGGTCACCCACAAAGCTGGAAGCTGGGAATAAAAACGGCCATATGCCTTATTCGTCTTCTTTTAGCCCTCTACTTTAAAAATGGCTCACGATGAGTTGAATGAGGGGTAGGTAGGTTTGCCTCTGAAAGATGTTTCACAGGAGTATCTTTGGCATTGTAGCACCCTAGAAGTGCAGGTCGGTGGCTCCATCCCCTCAGCAGGTATGTTCTCTGACACACACACACTCTCGAGATCCTCAGTCATAGTTGTGGGACTGAAGGAGCATGAAGGATAAATTTATGTGTCTCCAGTCACCACTAAATAGCTGAGAGTTGAGGAAAATAAGACAGCTGCAGTAGAAAGGTTTTAAGACTTTTGTGTGATTTTTCCTACCAGGAAGAAAGCCCCAGAGAGGGAAATGAAATAAGAGTTCTGACTTACTGAGTCAAGTACTTTTCCATAACCATGTGTCAAAAGCTTGTCTGCCATATGAGCTCTAAGCCAAGGCTGTGGGATGTGCACATTTATTTCTTAAGTGCCAGACACTGACTTGGGTCAGTATAATACTTCCATACATTTATCTCTCTGCTATTTTTTTAATAAGAAATCTCAGGGGACCCTTAAGGTAATAGAGGGCAAACTCACTCACTGATATGCCATCCAATGTCTCTGCAGACACTTGGTATTAAACTCAGTGGCGTGCACAGTAACACGACCATTTTCCTAATCCCTAATTTCTCCAGCCACAAGTGGGACTGGGAGTGACCTGAAGGACTCCAACCAGCTTTCACTGCTCTACTGTCCAGAGGCTTGCAAAGGCACAGGCTGCAAGAGTGTTCAGGCTTGCAAATGGCACATCAGTGGAAAACTAATGCCATGTTATTTTGAGAGAGAAAATACCAAATACCGAACCCCTACTCAGAGAAATTACATGAGAAACCACTATGTGGAGCCAGCCACTAATTATTTGGCAGATGAGAAAACTGGATTCAAACTAGTTGTTACCTGAATTTTAGGTGCCCGTGCTACCCCATTGGCTATTGCTTTACCTCTCTCAGAAGTCTAGACATGGTACAATTTGCTGTAAATCAGATGCATAAAACCACCAGTGAACTTACTAAAGTGATGCTGTGAAGACAAAAAGACACATCCTTTCCCTGTCACTGAGAGAGAAGTCTCCACCAGGGTTGCTATGCTTCCATCTACCTTATTCCTTATTTTACTCCCATCTAGTGTAAAGTCTTGTGGCTGTGAAAAGAGTACTACAAGTTTCCCAGACTAAACAAGAGAACAGAGTGTAGCTCAAATTACTGACAACATTCTGTGGTTTGTGGAGTTCATCCAGCAGATGCAAAGCCTCTTTAGCCATTAGATTAGGATGGAATTTGATTTAGAAAACAGAATAGCTTCTAGGCAATGTCTATATTCAGAAGGCTGGGAAATATGATAAACTTCTTCAATCTCAGCCATGGCAGGCAATTTCAAATGTTACGGAAGAGGACAGTAAGAAATGCACACACCAGGCAAACCTTATCTGTTACACAAGACTTTCTCCACTGATTAGCCATGAGAATTTATGGACTAAAAGTTAAAACTGCATTGCACTAAAAACTTTTCTCACCATTTACTCCATTACTTAATGTGAATACTTCTCTGTGTTTCCAATACTCAGTTTAGAGGTTTTGTCACAGGCAGGCAAATGACTGGGATATTGTCTCGGTTTTGGAGACAAAACTTCAGGAGGAAACACTCCGGAATGAGTGTCTCCTCCGAAGGGAAAAGGGCCTCCCCTTTTCCTCCACCAAGAAGACAAGTGGGTCACAGCAAGTGAAAGTGGAAAAAACAAACTGTTTATTAACACACAAACAAAACAGAGTAGAACAGCGTAAAAAAACCCCCCAAAATACAAAAAATTCCCAGAGAGGGAACAGACACCCGGGCTTGGACAAGACAGGGCTACCCCGCGGGTCCGCCAGGGCCGCCCCCGCAGGCTCCCCGGACCAGCGAGGAGGGAAGGGAGGCAGGAAAGGGGGGGAAAAAAGAACAAGAAAAACCAACAGAACCTTTCTCCAGCTAGCCGGAACAGAAAAGGAACCCAAAGATCAACACAGCACTCCCAGCGCACTCCCTCCTAAATCCCGCTGAGCCCCCGAGCCCCCCGAGCCGTTTGGGGCTGAACCATTGAACCAACCCGCCCCCAGGTCTCATGGCTCCGGCCCCGCCCCCCGGGTCCATCTCAAAGGCACAGCGTCCTTGGGAATTCGGCCGATGGTTAAGAAATAAAGCGGCTTCATAGCGTCACCCCAGGACAAATATAGCAAGATGCAGGCATTTTTTGTTTGGGAAAAATCCCTCAAGGAAAGAAGAATCTCAATAGTAACTCAGGTTTTTTGTAACAATGTGAGATCCATCTCTTTTATTCCTCCACTATCTCTGAGGAAAGAGAGAACTGAAATACAGAAAGGAAAAATTCTGACACCCTCAGCAACCATCAAGCAGTATTTATTATTTGATGCAGGCAGCAAGAAGCCATAGAGAAAAGATGCATATTGTTGGTACTAGGAACTGAATGTCATCTGCTCAGGAGTGTCACTTTGTACGGAAAATCACGCTATGAAAAGCTAGCATCCATAAAGGAGACAGAGGAGTCCTGTAACTTTATTGGAATAAAGGGAGACAGTCCACTGGGACACACACCCGCGGGCTTTTCTCTCTCGAGGTTTTGGAGGGCACAGCCTCCTTTTATCCTAAACTCCCGGCCCCATGTTGCCCTCTTCCTTTCCCCACTGGCTGAGGCACTAGGAAGGTACAGCCTTCCCGAACCGCCTACCACATATTTCCCCCTTGAACCTACTATTTCACCCCAAAATTCAGAAACTCATGCTTGTGCAGACCCTTGCCTGTTTCAGGAGCCAAGCCGTCTGGGCTCTGTAACAAACCTGCTGCCCAAACTTAGTAGAGACATTAAGACCCATTTCAAAGACGTTAACACCCATACCTTCTCCCATCTAATTGTCTGTAAAGACATCATACATCTTCCCTCTCAACTTAAACAGTCATGTCTTACAGAGCACTCAGTTGCAGAGGGAAGTCTTCTGTCCATACTGAATGAGTAGCTAGGAAGAGCATGTGATTCTATAAGAAGTAAGAGTCACACAGTCTCTGCCCTGCAGTATATTTATCTGTATAGCACAAGCCTTTAAGCACAGTTTGTGCATCTGAGAGGGACCAATTTGATTTTTATTCATGCGTTATACATGAGGTGAAAAATTACTATAGGGGCTGTACACGTGCCATGAGCCATGTCCCAGAGAGACTTCGCCTGACAGCCAATCAGAGCAGAGAAAGCTTCCATAAGCAGGCTGCAAGCGACCAAGCCCCTGCCAATGTAGCAGATCCCCGGATGCCAGGGAAAAAAATGCCCGGGAAACTGGACTATGGGAGGAGTCTTAGCGCACAAAAGCAGTGAACTGCAACACGGTGTGCGCCACTTTTCTTTGGGGTCCTTGGAGGCGCACGTGCACCCCCCACTCCCCCGCCTTTTTCTCCCTGCGGTCCTGCTTGTTCCCTGGCTGCTTTCCCTGTCCGCACCTGTCTGCCCTGCTTCACTGCTTCCCTGAGGCAGCTCAACATCATGGCAGCCTAGTGCTCCTGTGTTTCCCGATGGATCCGACACCGCCTGCACCCCGACCCTGACAACCTGCAGCTGCTCCACCCATAGCCACGGCAACCTGTTTGTCGCCAGTGGAAGAGACACACAGCCTGTTGCTTGGAAATCGCACCGAGCCGCTTCTGCTGAGCTGACGCTGACGGAGCGCCCCGGGGCACAACAGTAATGATCTGTCCTGGTGTTCTGTTTCTTCTCGCCGTCTCTCTTTCCCCCTTTTTACTCCATTTTCTATCCCACTTCGGTAGGAACACTTACTTTCTTTATGAATAAACTGCTCTCAGATACAATATTTGCTGCTTTTGCATTTTATTTTCGTCCAAGAAATCGATCGAAAAGAATCCTTACTGACTCCTTGTCTTGGGGTGACTTCATGATGCTGTATCCCTTATCGCCTGCTCTATGCCAGACATGAGTTTAAGGGGGGGGGGGGGGGGGCGCGCGGAGGCGATGGAATTCTTTCGGTGGCCTGTGTTCAAAAGCACAACTCGCTTGCTCTTCTCCCTAGCTCTTGGCGCTCTGCAGCAGGGAAGAGAGATGCATTCGTTTGCTTCTTCGTTAGCTGAAGCAAGGAGTTTTCCTGGGTGTCTTGGAGTGACTTTATGATGTTGTATCCCGTATCACTGTTCTATGCCCAGAAATTGATTTTGTGCCTTTCTATGCCTTTAAACTGAGCCTGGGAGGGGGGAGAGAAAAGTGTACTTTTTCAAAGCAGTTTGCAGCTTGTTTTCATGTTTTCAAGGACACCTCTCTTGCTGCTAACAGCAGCGGCGGGAGCGGGAGCGGGAGGAAGCACCCCGGCTTGCTTTCTTTCCAGCCAGCTTTCGGCCAGTTTTTCAGGTCCTTTTCCTCCGGAGAGTTGAACTTTGTTTTCCTGGGACTCCAGTTTTTTCCCTTCTTCTCTGCTGGACAGTTTCAACATCAGAATATATTGGGAGGACTTTCCACCGAGGCCTTGGCCCTGGAGGTGGGCCCACCACCCTGTCCCAGCTCCAAGGAGGGAGAGAGAGAGACTATGGAAGAACTCTGAAATTTTCCCAGGTTTCTCTCAGCAGAGCAAGAGGTTTTACTATTTAGTATTATTTTTCTTTTCCTGTGTGATTGTTAAATAAATAGTTTTTATCTCTTTCACTTTCCTTTGAGGAAAATTCATTTTTTCCCAAACCTGGTGGGGGAGGGCTGGTTGTAACCTGCCTTTTATCAGAGGATATATTTCCAAATTTGCCCAAACCGGCACACTGGGACTTTGGCTTCTTTTTTGTTCTGGAACTGTTCAGCAATGCCACAACATCACTGAGAGTCCCTACACCGCAGCCCAGAGGGGCCAATGCTGCACCCCAGCTCTGGAGGGAGCAGAGCCACACCTACAGAGAGGACTCTGAATTTACCAGGTTTTCTCTACAGCGAGAGGTTTTATTATTATTTAACGTTACTAATTTGGTTTTTTCTTCCCTCTCTCGTGCCTGCATGCACCTTGCTTGTTAAACAAAGAGGTGTTTTTTTTCACTTTCTTCCGAGAAAATTTTTTCCGAACCTCGTGGGGGAGGGGCTGCTGAAATCTACCTTCTATCAGAGAACGTTCATTTCAGACGTTTCCTCCAAATTTGTCCCAAACCAGGACACTCCCCTTTTACAGCTGGACAGGACAGCATCCTATGATATTATGATGAAAGAACTTGAGAACATATATGTATTTTTTCCCATAGCATCCTTTCTCTGGATTTCTCCATCTAAGATTATAGACTGGCAAACAGCCACGTAAATCCTTCAAGTTTTTGAGCTAAGGCTGCTCATACAATTCTGACCTGCAAAAGGCATTCACCGCACCTGGTGAAGTACCTCAAGTAGCCAGTAAGGCATGGAGGAGACAGGAGTTGTAAATTATCTGCAGAAAGGTTCAGGCTTCATGAATAAACAGCCCAGCCTCCATTAGCCCAGCTGTAAAGAAGTGTCTTGAAAATTGGGCATTCAAGTTCAAGCTTTGTCAGTCTATCAAGTGAAACATTCCCAAGGAAATAGTTCAGTGTTCATTCCAGGTAAACAACTTGGACATGTTTGTCTCTTTCAGCTCTGAGTCTCCCTGGGTTTGATAAGATAGTTCTTGACTTACCCAGTCTCTGGGGTTTTAAAAGCAGTTTTTGTGGCATTATTGGGGGTAGTTCTGATCCTCCCACAGCAGAAAAACAGAGGAAACTTCTGTCCAACTATCCAGTAAAACCCACCATCCCAAGGTGTTCATACCCAGACAGCCCTGAGAGCCTGACAGTCCACAGCAGCCCTGAATTTGGGGGCCTCCTATAAAAATTGGAGATAAATGGCTGCCTCTACCATTGAAGTTGCAACTTTAATCCATAACAGCACATCCATAATGCTAGAGCCTCTCAGCAGAGACCCAAGCTGTTACAGCCCTAGCCAGAAATATCAACCTGTGTGACAAAGGAGCAGTGATAACCAACTTCAGCAATAAGAATAAAATGACAGTGTTTTAAATGTAAATTGGATTAATAAATTACATTGCTGCTTTGTTAAAAAGATGGAAAAGTTTTCATGTGTTAGAGGAGCCATTTTTTGTTTAAAATGTCAGAAGGAACAGGTCAGGAATCACCAAAGAACAATCCACTCTGCCTTGATTTAAGCCTTCAAGTACTGTCCTTCCAGAAACAGACTATCTTGTAAACACACTGCAGGTTAAATAAGCAACAGTGTGGGGTGTAGAAAGGGTTATTCCTTATTTTAGCATTTCAAGTAGTTTTAGGAAGGAGTCATTCCCTTTTCTGTCTTAATAAAGCTTGTCCTACTTCGAGGTGCCAAAAGCCATTTGCTATGAGGTGGCAGGACCTGAGCTCTGGCAGAAAGGGCAGTTGAGCCTGGCACACGGGGGCCTGGGAGAGAGCTGGCAGGGCTCAGTGCTGAGGGGAGGGAAAAGGATCATAAGAGTAATGAGGGGGGAAACTGTAAGGAAGGGGCAGGAAGGCAGATGATGAGGGATAATTTTTTGTTGTCTTGTTGATTTAAAACCAGCAAAAATCTTCCCAAATGTCAGAGATACCAAATCTCTGGATCCTCTAGTTGCTTTGAGCAAGCAGCTCCAACAGCCGTTTGGAAAACAGTCACACCTTGCCCAACCATCTCCTCCCCATGAGTGACAGTGTCCTGGTGCTACCAGTTCCTGCATTAATTCCGTAACCTTAGGAGCACAGCTGGGATTCACTGTGATACTTTTTGTTGTTGTATTTAGCAATCTTTTGAACTTATGTTTAAAGAGAATGCTCTTCCAAACTGAAATACAAAGGAAGTAAAGGAACAGAAATTGCATGTCCAGTCTCACCACATTATTCTGTGTGTTTTGCTGCTGTCTTTCATTATGAGCTTGTTGCTAAAGGATTGTTATCAAAGTCAGAGTAGTGCAGGGAGATTTAGGGTATTTTTTTCCTCCCAGAGGTTGGCATTAAATAATAGGGAAGGCAAGGGATTGTATAAACAATAATACCATTAGACTGTTGGATGCGGAGTTAACATTTAAGGAGAGCAAGCCAGCATCAAGCCCCTGCTTAGATGAAAATAAAAGAGGCAACCAGTCTTAGTAGCTGGAAGAAGCTTGAACAATGCCTAGTGATATGAAGATACACTGTGAGCCCCAACACGTCTGCTTGCCTGTTTAGACAGTTAATAAAGCTAAACACCAGCCTAGAGGTGCCTCTGCAGTCTGCCAAGTCTAAACTGATGAGACCCTTAAACACTGCAGCCTACTAAGAGTTTGCTAGGGATTGCTCCCAAGGTGGACACACCGGCTGAACCAAACTGTTGGCAGCTGATGGCCACTTCTATTCCACTCCACAAGGAGCACTGGGGAATAGCTCAGCAGATGGCTGAGCTCTCCTGCAGCAGCCTGGCTTTGGGTAATGAGTGGGTGGGCTTTTCCTAGTTTGATGTTAAACTTTCCCCCACTTCTTAATATTCAACATGAAATGCTAAAACAGTGTGTTTATCAGCATTTTCATTTAGGGTTGCTCTGCTGTTCTTAGAGCTGCATTTGAAGTTAATGCAAATTACACTTTGAACATGTGAGACACTGTGTAATGCTAAGAGCTCTTGACAACAATCCGGCACTTGATATTTGCCAGACACTTTAATAGCTTCAGCCCGAGCCTTTTAGTTCTCCTGCTGCAGACAGGATAACATGCCTAGTGCCATCACTGCTGCAAAAATATATTAATTAATGTGGGAGGAAGCTGGGTGCCATAGAGAGGGAAACGCAGAAGCTCTCACCACTGTCACCCTTGTATGCAGTGGGAGGGTAGGAAATAAAATAAGCAAGGCCTGAGGCTGTATGTGGAATGATCAGGGCAGAAGGCAGCACTGTAATCATAGAGCAAGGCATGGGCCCTGTGAAAGAAGAGTATGCGGTTATGCAGATAAAGGCAGAAGACCTTGTGCACAGAGCTGGGCACATTGCAGCTGGAGGGGGATTTCTTATATTTGGAGAACTTGTAACTTTAGTATTTTTACTGTGCAATTTTGGCCCAAAGGTGTGCTTTTAGTCTGAATGCTGCTGCCTCATATCCTGATGAGTACTCACTGTACTACCATGTTTAAAGGTCCTGTTGATTTGCACTTTGTGTATGTAAGTCACAGCATGCCCTTTTCCTTGCTTTCTGTTGTATTCCCTGAACTCTTGTTATCTTTCAGTAAAAGGGGTACCTACTACATGTTCCAGCTCCAGCCCCACAGCCTCATCTCCTTTCTGACTACTAGGTATGTTCACAGCTTAAGCACATCACCTTTGATAACTCCAACACTATGTATGTGCTGATTATGAATTAGTCTCTTCAAGGACTCACAATTAGTGAAACAAAACAGGTACTTTGCATAGGGGTTCCTACTGTGCTCAATATTTACTCTTTCCTTTTCGGAGGGTTGAGATCAGAATTTTTTTAAGTATGTGGGCTTTAAACTATAATCGTCTCTCCTAAACAGCAAAACTGACAGTCCTTTAGTTAAATTAACCACCTATGATACAGAGGCAAGCCCTTCTGTTCTGCTCAAGCTTCCTGTAAAAATCAAATCCTTCCCAAAACTGTCAAGATTAATAAGTTCTCATGTCAATTAGGTGAAATACTAACCTCATTATCCTATTGTTCAAAGATTTCCAAATTCTCTCTCTGCAGACATATCTAATTATTTAGTTTTGTTAAATTGTAGCTGTCCTGTTTTCCTGGTGGGATGCTGTCCCTGCCTTAAGCAGCACTGCCTGGCAGCATGTGGCTGACTCAGCGTAGACTTACTGAGACTTCAGGTGGGAAGGGACCCCCAGAGATCCCTACTACAGCCTGCTGCTCACAGCAGGGGCAGCTCTGAGGTCAGGTCAGGCTGCTGAGGTTTTAATAGGTCAGTCTTTAAATGCCCCCAAGGATGGAGACTGCAGAACCTTTCTGGACAATCTGCTGCACTGCTTGGCTGTTCTCAGAGGGAGCAAATTTCTCCATATGTCATGTCTTATGTCATGTTTTCAGTCATGCCCATTGTCTTTTGTCCTCCCTGTGGAGCACTGTGAAGAACCTGTTTTCAAGGTAGCACTGCTGTAAGTGCTGCTGGGCTGCTGCTGGGTCCCCCTGAAGCTGTCTCTTCTCTAGGCTGAAGAAGCCTCATTCCATCAGTCTCTCCTCACAGAGCCCCGACTGTCTAGGTCACCTCCAGTAGGATGGAGACACCTCCTGTGCTCCCAAGACAGCTGTCTGGAAGACCTAGAAACACTCTGTCTTTCCTTTAAGGTGATCCCTGCATATTGTCGAGCTGTGGTGGAGAGGAAGGTCCCTGCAGTACACTGAGACATGGTGGTGACAAAGCACCATCCTTACATCCCCTGGGGAAGACCTCAAAATTGCACCCTCTGCTTGGGGCTGTCACCCTTCCTGCAACACTGAGATCCAAGAGTGTGATTCTGTGTGTTTTGTGAATTAAATCCTTTAGCGCCATGAGGGGGAAGTCCTGCTTGTCCAACACGATTTCCTTCTACAACAGGGTAACCTGCCTAGTTGATCTAGGAAAGCCAGTAGACATAACCTTTTTGGACTTGCGCCATTCTTTTGATACAGTCTCTCACAATATCCTTCGGGACAAAATGTCCAGCACACAGCTAGATAACTGTGTTATGTGATGGGTGAGCAACTGGCTTACGGGTCGGGCAGAAAGGGTTATAGGGAATGGGGTGACATCAGGCTGGTGTCCAGTGACTAGTGGGGTTCTGCAGGACTCCATCCTTGGTCCTGTGCTCTTCAACGTCTTCATTAATGACCTGGATGCAGAACTCAAAGGAATACTAAGTAAATTTGCTGATGACAGTAAATTGGGAGGAGTTGTCAACTCCCTCAAGGGCAGAGAAGCCCTGCAGAGAGACCTCAACAAATTAGAGAGATGAGCAATCATCAATTGTAGGAAGTTTAACAAGTGAAGGGCCAGATTCTGCACCTGGGATGGGGCAACCCGGGATGTACAGACATACTGGGGAATGAGAGGCTGGAGAGCAGCGCTGTGCAAAGGGACCTGGGGGTCCTGGCTGATGGAAAGTTGAATGTGAGTCAGCGGTGCCCTGGCAGCCAAGAGGGCCAGCTGTGTCCTGGGGGCATCAGGCACAGCATCGACAGCTGGGCAAGAGAGGGGATTGTCCCGCTCTGCTCTGCACTGGGGCGGCCTCACCTCCAGCGCTGGGAGCAGTTTTGGGTGCCACAATATAAAAAAGACATTAAGCCATTGGAGAGGGTCCAAAGGAGGGCCACAAAGATGGTGAAGGGCCTTGAGGGAAAGGTCTGTGAGGAGTGGCTGAGGTCACTTGGTCTGTCCAGCCTGGAGAAGACTGAGGGGAGACCTCAGTGTGGTCTTCCACATCCTCACGAGGGGAAGTGGAGGGGCAGGCACTGATCTCTTCACTCTCCTGACCAGTGACAGGACTCGAGGAAACAGCCTGAAGCTGTGTCAGGGAAGGTTTAGGTTGGATATCAGGACAAGGTTCTTCACCCAAAGCAGTTGAGCAGGTTGAACAGGCTCCCCAGGGAAGTGTCACAGCACCAAGCCCGACAGAGTTCAAGAAGTGTTTGTACAGTGCTCTTAAGCACAGAGAGGGATTCTTTGGGATGCTGCTGTGCAGGGCCAGGACTTGGACTCGATGATCCTGATGGATCCCTTCCAACTCCGCATATTCCGTGATTCTGTGATTCTGTGGTAAGAGCAGAAGGTCAGCGGTCCATGGTGTGGGAAGGGAGAAGGGGTGTCCTGGCGCTGCTAGGGACCCTCAACGAGGACGGCTTTGTGAGGTGAACTGCAGCAACGCCAGTCGGGGTCACCGGGCCGAAGGATAGACAGCACGGAATGCGCTGGAGGACTAGCGCTCAGTGGGCTGGCGTTCTCGTGCCCTCGGTGCCATATGTGGGGACACGGAACCAGCCCCAGCCCACCGCGGAGCTCCCCACTCCATTATCCTGAGGGGCAGGATCACCACACCCCCGTGTCCCCCCGTCGGCCACCGGGGCCGCGCTCGGATACGCCCTCAGGGCGGGGCGAGGACGAGACCCCTCCCCCGGGAGTATGGCGGAGGCGGGGCGTAGACCGCGCGCGCGCCTGCCTGGGGTACCGCGGCTGCGCCTCGCCCGCGCCCGTCGCCGCCGCTATGGACAGCGACGAGGAGACGTTGGAGGAGATCGTGGAAGGTGCGTGTCCCGCGGCTTGGGGAGCGGGGCTCGCCGGCGCCGCGCGCTGCTGCAGGAGCTATGGGGATGCGGGGCGGTGGCGGCGGCCGGAGCTGGGCGCCCGGGGTCGGGCGGCAGCGCATGACATCAGCGAGCTTATGCAACGGACGGGCCGAGGCCGCGCACGTGGCGGAGTTTGTCCGGCGGCGGGGCCGGGGGGAGCCGGGGCCACGCTGGCGCCAGTACCGGGCGGGCGCTTTGGGTGCCTTCTGCCGCCGAGTGTTCCGGCCACAGCGGGGGGCTCCGCACCCCGGACGCGGGGATGGCGGCTGCTCAGCAGTTATTGTCAAAAATAACTCGTGACCGTGGTTTTCTGCCGCTGCTGTGCCCCCATGCGGGCGGTGGCCTGCAGCCCGCACTCCCCGGGCGGTGCGGCCGGTGCCCGGTTCTTCCCCCGGCGGCTGAGGGACATGGGGCCGGTGCCCGGTTCTTCCCCCGGCGGTTGAGGGACATGGGGATGCCCGCCCTTGGGGAAAGCCCAGGGACAGACGTGCAGTCACATACGTGCAAATGGTGAAGGGAAAAGAAAGAGTAACTCCAAAAAGATACTGTTGCCATATCTATGGGCATCAGAGCTGGAGCCATCCGTATGGGAGTGGAGCGGGCCACCTTAGAGCTAATATACACCGTGTGTGTGCAGTTCACTTCTCATGTGTGGATAACTAACCCTTGTAGAGTTTTAAACCCAGAGGCAAATGCCCTCAGGAAGTGAATTGCTGATGGAAGCCTTAGCAGGCAGGGATGGAGCTCCCCAGCACGCTGTCGTCCCGTGAGGCGTCTGGGAGCAGGGAAACAAAGCACAGCATCTCTGTGGGAAAGAACCCAAAGGTTCCTCGCAGAGAGACCGTGGTCCTGCCTGGAATAGCAATCTAAGCTGTTCAGCAGTTGGGACAGGGAGTAAGGAGGTATCTAAGATGCAGGTAATGCCCATGTTCGCCGTGAGCCGTGAGTCTCCTGTGGCAGAAGGATTAGGCCTCAGACCTAGTTGCTCCAGAGAAGGTGTCTAGCACGGCAGCTTAGTCTGACCACAGATGCGAGCTGAATAGCTGCTGCTCGGAGCTGGATTTATTGTCTAGGTGTGTAGTGTCGGAGCAGAAAGAGAAGCTTTGTTGTGTAGAACATGGGTGTGATGGGAGCGAGGCTCTCCTATGAATGAGATGTGTCCTGTGCCTTAACAGATGTGGTTTTCCACTCCCTTTTGTCCCCACTCCTCGAATGTGTGGATTACAGTTGTCTGGGGCAAGGAGTTATAGTTTTCATGCTCATATCACAGATAAAAGTGTTCTGCTGTATCCTGGATTTGTTTGGCATTTCCATGGGCTAAGGAAACAATTTTTTAAAGCATCTTTTGTTCAGCAGTGTATATGAATGTGTGTGTTTTTCTGAGCAAGACAGAAGGAGGGTGCTCTTTGGGGCTGAATAGGGTTTTGCACTTACCCAAAGGAAGTTAGAAATATCATAGAAATCATCACTTTTATTTTTGTAGGGGGGAGTTTGATTTATTGTTGTTATCTCCCAAACATCCATCTGGCATCTTTGTGGACAGAATCTTTTACTGATGATGCATCCTGTATGTCATCTGTTAAGTAATAGTGATACTGACAGTAAAGGGCTTTTATTTTTTATTTGTGTACATCAGTGGTTTCAGTAAGTGACGCCATTGTGAACTAGCCCCTATTAGGGTAATTCCTTTTCTTGAAAAGTTCATTTTTTGAGCTTAAGAGGAAATCTTGGGAGACCCTTAATGAAGCAACAAAAGTGAGGTTTTACAAAATATGGTTAGATGTTTTGGGTTTTATTTTTCGCAAATGGAGGAGAGTGGTGAGAAAGGAAAGTGGAACACACTCCCCATGAAATGATGAGGATTTTTTCCATTGACTTAATCAGAATTACAGTCTACAATTCTAAAACAGAATTAAAGCCGAACGCCTCAGCCATACAGAAAAAAAGTTGTATTTATGTTATGAAACTTGAAATTGCTTTTTTTCCCCATGTTGTTGGCTAAGAGAGACTGTGTTTCTTGTTTTGTTGCAGTGGTGGGGGGATGGTTCCATTTTTTTTTTAAATAAGGGGAAACTTCTAGCACATTAAAATAATTGGATTCTTTGTATTGTGGCTGAGCTTAAGACCCTGTATAGACGCCATTGGATCAAAGTTGA
Organism: Corvus hawaiiensis; assembly: GCF_020740725.1. Classification (NCBI taxonomy): domain Eukaryota; kingdom Metazoa; phylum Chordata; class Aves; order Passeriformes; family Corvidae; genus Corvus; species Corvus hawaiiensis. The sequence goes on from NC_063217.1 coordinate 64,152,980, forward strand.
CCATTTAAATCTCTGAGGTAGTCTGTATCCTGCTGAGCAGAAGTCCTGATGTGTTCTGCGTACAAGCATGGCAGCTTTTGTGTTGGGCTTTGCATTCCAGCAAAATCTTGACAAAGCTGAATAGTCACAGAGAACAAAGTTGCAAGGGTTTTTTGTTGTTATTGCTTTGGGTATTTTTTTTTTTAATATTAGAATGTACCAATATTATCAGTGTATTTTTTAAATCCAAGTGTTTTATAAAAGTTTTGCCACTGTAGTGAGGGGGAACCTGGTACTGTATTGTTTAGGGTTTGTTAACTTACAGCAGTGTACCCTTCCTATATTGATAAAACTTTTAATTAAAAAGGCTTTTAATTAGAACTATAAATGTTGACAGAGTTTTTGGTCTAAAAGAGATGTCCACATCAGAAATGTTACTGACCTTTAGTTAAATTGGTCATTAATTCATTGGTTATTAATATTTAACCATTAATAATAAGTGGTTCAATGTAGCTAAAACTTGTCCTTTGTACAAAAATGGGTGTCCTGACAGAATGGGAGGGAAAAAAGCCTTTCTTCTCTTTGGAACAAACAGCTTCTGTTTAAAGGGTTCCTCCTCAAAATAATTAAAAGCCTTTAGTGATAGCGATTTTTTCCTTCCACCTTTTGCTCTCTCTTTTTACTCTTATTTTCTCTCACTTTGAACTGATAAGCAGTGCCTTGATGGGTTTTACTAATTTCTTAAGCTTTTAACTGTTTTCAATCTCATTTGGACTAGGGACTTGAAGTGAGAGTACAGTCATGTGCAGGTGCAAGAGAAACTGTGGAGCATGCAAGAGAAAGGTGAGGGAGGGAATCCTGGCTCTTGGATGAGTTCAGATTCCTCACTGTTATTTTCTCCTGTACACCTTTCTAGGTGCATTTCCATACTCAATGAAATCTGGCACAGCTTGTTCCCTCTCTGGGCACAGGACTCAAGATCTGGTAGTACTGAAGTGCCTCTTGTTGCCTGCATCAGCCTGGGCTGTAATTCAGTCCCACTCACACTGAAGTTTGTTTCTGCCTTTCCGTATGTGTGATGAACCTTTTCAGTTTAGGGCAAATTTGGTCAGGGAAGAGCTTGACCCAAAGCCTGAAGAAGTGGATGCATATACTGTCACTGATCTCTAATAGACTGTGTATGCGTCACCAGGGAACTGGGGGAATCAGAGGTAATATTTTAGTTAGAAGCATGGAAGAATGTAAATATAGGTTAGCTGTTCTTTATTTGACAGTTTTCATGCAAAATTTATATGTGGTAAAATGTCGCTGTGGGAGCACCTGCCCAGGTGTGTCCCTGTGCTGAGAGCAGCCCTGCAATAACCATCGTTTAAAACACTTCTCTGTCATTTTCCTTTGGCTTTGAAGAGGCAGTTAGAGATGCAATAGGAGCCTTCTTATGCTTTAACTTAGTAGAATTGACCAGTTATATTCAGTAAAACACAAACCATGCAGGTGAGGATCCAAGTGTGTTGTCTCTGCTTTCCCCCTGTGCAACAGCTATAAGAGAGAAAACTGTATCAGCTATGGGTGGGAGCAGGATATAAAGTTAATACATGGGAAAGGCACTGGAGAACAGCCTTTAAAATATTAAATACCAAGTTGACTGACATATTGCAGGGGCACAGCATTATGCATATTACATACTTTTATTTCTTTAAATTCCTGTGGATATGGCTGCAGGGTGGCACACCCACATTATCATAAGGCCTGTGTTTATCAAAAGAAAAAAATCAAACCTTTTGTTATCCTGTTCTCACCAATAAAGGCATGTTTTGATAAAGAATTATTATACTTTTGAAGATGTATATTAATACAAGTTAAAATAATATAAACCTTGTTTCTTTCAGAAACAAGTTTTGCTTATTATTCTCTTCTCTCTCCTGTCTCTCATCCCTTTTCTTTTATCCTTTTATTTTTATTTTAAGCTATGTGTTACACTAGTACAAACTTCAGTTGTACAGAATCTCTGATCACCGTTCCTAACAGCAATGATCTGAATTACTGTTTTGTACTAGGGAGCTACTGCATTTCAAGCAGCTACGTAATGAGAGCAGGTTTGAAATCGTGTATAATAATTACTGTGTTCTGTTGCTCTTTGTTTGGATTTTATTTCAGGGCATCTAGATGACGATGGGCTGCCACATGGATTCTGTACAGTAACCTATTCATCGACAGACAGATTTGAAGGAAACTTTGTGCATGGAGAAAAGAATGGCCGGGGCAAATTCTTCTTTTTTGATGGAAGGTACATTCTGACTCTGATTTTTCTTCTGTATTCTTCCTTCTGCTTGTAGAGATGCAAAACTAATCTACATTGATTGTATGCTGCTGAGTTTCTGGATAAGATTTCTCATTAAAAACTGTAGCTGAAAAGTTTGCTGCTGCTGTAGCCATTCCTGTGGCAGCTTTTTATGTAATGAAGTGCCTGCAGTTGTTTCCTGGAGGGATAATGCAGTGGTGTGAGCTCTTTTAACACTGTAAAGTTATGAGCTGATTAGAAATCGTAAGAAATGGGAGGTGGTCAAAACTATTGAAAACCATGCTGACAATGACTTGGACATCAAAGTTCTTAACTGCAGGTGGAGCTCTTTGCCTTATAGAGCTACACAGAGAGTGCAACTGGCCCAGGAGCTCCCCTTGCTGGCCCTCACACACAGACATAGGACTTTGACAGAGAGGGTTGCCCTCTGCTTTGTCAAATTGTTTATCAGTTAATGGATTAAGTTAAATACAGGTTTGTTAGCAACTCTAGTTAATCCTCTTGTGGCCTGTTTTACTTTCAGAAAAGCCCCTATTATTTCCCCTCTTTTCACTGGCAATTGTGACAGTGAAATCAGGCTAGTCTGTGCCTATGCATGTGTTTTCTTCTCTGATGTTCATTATGAGCACCTTGTAAGTCTTCCCCCCACCACCACTGCAGCATTCCTGTCTGCAGTTGCTCAGAATTTCCTCCGAGGGAGCAGCAGATGTATAAAATGACACGATTCTTCATGGTTTTGCAGCTGTTGGTCACACTATGAATAGCAGCTGTTAAACTGACAGTCGTGCCGGGTGTACTCTCTTCCTGCTCAGCAAAATTCTGAGCAGGAGCAGAGGAATTGTGCTGTCTCAGTGAGTCAGCTCCTTGTCTGTACTTGCCTTTGCACTTGCTTCATACTGGGGATTGTGGGATTTTTTTCATGAGAAAGATAATACGTTTATTCAGTTATGCAGAAAGTGATCAGGCTTCTAAGCTTGGATGAAGAAAAATCCTCACTGTTGTTGGTAATGGCCTTATTAAATCTTCTCTGAGTAACTGAAAATCAGTACTGCCCAGCAGCTGACTTCTCTAAAATAGTTTTGGGATTTCGATGTTGTCAGACAGCGTGTTTATGGACACATGTACATAATGTTTCTGTGCTGGTAGATGGTCTCAACAGAGTAGTTGCTGATTGTACAGTCAGAGGAACTGAGGAGCTGCTATTTTGATTGTAGGGCTGTTCCTCCATGTAATCCAGGGTACATGCGGCGTTTAGTGGGAAGAGTCAGGTTGCTGGTGAGTCTTTTCTGTACTGCTTAAGTGTTGCCAACTCTTCTCTTTTTTCTTTTTTTTTCTTCATAACCCTTGAGAAACTGGAACAGTTGGCTACTGATGACTTCAGGAACTAGCAGAATGAAAATATGCAAAAATAGTCTGCAATGTGTTTTTGGAAAATGGGATATTTTCATTAACTATTATATGTTTTAATTTAGCTAAAGGAGCCTTATCTGAACAGTAACTAATTACTGAAGATGTCATTTATCTAGCTATGCCCAGCTAGAAAGACTAAGTTGCTTTCTGAAATGGATGGTTCAGGAATCATGATGTGTCGTAAGCATGACCTGGCATAAAACAGGACGTGCTATTTCCATTAACTGTGCCATGGGCAAGGCTGAGTGCTCATGAAGATGAGCAATAAATATCCAAAATGTCTCAAAACAGCTCTCCCTTTGCAGAATCCTGTGCAGTAAGCTAGCTGGTTTCAGCACTCCTGGGTGTGTTACCCTTGCAGACTGCTGGGCAAAGGCTGACAGCTGTACTGCGGTAGCTCTGTTGTTGGGGAGCAGCTGAGTCCTGTCAAATATAGGACTGGCTGCAGTGTAAGCATTCTCATTTTTTGAGTGTTGGGGAATAGGACTGGCTGCCTGGCTGCCTTGTTTGGTCAAGGAAATTTTTCCATTTGCTGGAATAGCTGCCCCCTGCCTGTTGATTATTTAAGGGAATGGAAACCTGGAATGAAATATCAGTTGGTTTTTTCCTCCCCATTCAAGAAAATACAACAAATTGCAGCATATTCTTTAAGAGAGAGAAGTTTCACCTCTGGCATACTCCCTATTTTGGATTGTGGACTTGAACTTTCCTTGGTGCTGGTGCTTCTGGAGTGCACTTTGCAAAACACTTTGCACTATAAAGGCAGGCATGAGAGCTGTGCTTGGCACAGAGCTGCAGCTGCCCTTTCTCCTTAATTGGAACTTCCTATAAATTGACATCTCCCAGAACACAGTTGAAAACTGTTATTTTTAGGGAAAAAGTTTTCAATGTTCCAATATAGAGGGAGCAAGAGATGAATGGATCAGTCTCTATCAATATTAACTGGAAGGATAATACCTGGAGTAAGTATTTTCCTCCCCAATTCATGTCGCTGGTTTAATTTTTAGGTAAGGAGTATCTTCAATCCCTTCTAGGCATAGTGGATAATGGGAAGACGGTACATCTGATAAATCTTGACTTTGGTAGAATTTATGTTGTCAGAAGTATGATCAACTGAGAAGCAAACCAGAGAAATACAGGCTAGCTCAGTGTTTGTATTAAAAATGTTTTGCTTATGGAAGACACAGAAGCTATTTATTCCTCTTTGTGCTGGTCAAGTCTTAGTTGCAGTTATTGTGTCTGTCTGCAGACACCATACTTTGAGATCTTAAAAAGAGGAAAGGGGGGAGCAGGGTGGAAATAATTCAGAAACTGTGAACAGCATAAAAGTTTCAGAGAACATGACTTTTTAGGTGAGCTTGAAGGACATAGACTTCTTTCTTAAGGTATCATCCTTTTGATTTTATTAGATTAGGTGGATCTTTTGAACCCTGTTTGGAGCTTAACACAAAGAGAGAAAACATAGAAGTTTGAGTTACAGTAAAAGAAAATATATTCTTTCCAGGGCTGAAGCACTGTTGTAATTTAGCAATGTTTTAACTTCAACTAGTGCAATTAAAGGTAACAAGACAGGGTTTTTGGTGTTTTTCATTACATAAACTGAGGGTGGCTGCTTCTTTTAAAGAGTAATCTTACATGTAGACGCTGTGTGTGTTGTCACTACAATGGAATTCAAATCCAGTGATCTGTGATAAATTAGAGGGGAAAGTGGCATCATTTATAGTTAAGTAAGGACCCTGATTTCTGGTGGTTCCCTCATCCTTCCCTGTGCTGTAGTGCTGTAGCTGTCTGTGCAGCTCTGTAGCAACTTGGATCAAGAAATCCATTTGACTGAAAAGTAAAATAGTTTTCCTGCCCCTTCTTAAAACACGAAGTGCATCTGGTGTGCACTGAGGCTTTTACTGTAATGTATTTTCCCATGGAAACCTCATCCAGCTTGCCAGAGTTATGTAAAAACAGAGCATGAAGCAAGAAATAAAAAAGTGAATTCTGAACAAAACATTCCTTCCACAACTCTTGAAAATCTATTTTGTAAAACATGTAGAGTCCTGTGCTCACAAACATTGTTTGGGCTTATACCTTAGATGTCTGCATCTGAAAAAGAATTCTGCAGTGAAAATATGTGTATGCTGACAGCTGGCTGTTAGCTAAGTGTGCTGAAGTAAAAGCTAAACAGGTTGTGTTCCCTTATGCTAATTCTAACATGAGAAAGAAATATCTGAATAGACCCTCTTTTATGGTCATTCTAAATAGACCTCTTTTATGGTGGCCAGAACGGCAAGACAAAACCAAAGTGAAAATTTTCTTTGTTTAACTCCAAGTGCAGCACTAGTTCTGTTTGACAGGCTGTGTTCCATTTTAAGAGAAATACATGAAAAATGACCATTTTTAGCATGGTCTGTACAAATGGCTGCTAAGTGTATTGCTGGGGAGCTGACGCTGAACTGTGGCAGGTTGCAGTTCATGCCCTATCGTGGTTCATCTGTACAGCAGCTCAATTTCATCTCAGCAGAGACATGTCAGTAAAGGTCCACACGTAGCACGTAGAAAATCCTAATGTGAGAGTAGCCTGCTTGAGCAAGAATTCGTTCTTTGACCAGGAGTGTCCATTTGATGACTATTCCAGCCTACAGAAAATGCCAAGCATGTGATTGAGATGAGTGATGCTGTGTCCATGCAGCACACCCTGATGAAACAGTGCTGTAAGTTGTTTTCTCCCTTTGGAGCTCTGTAGAAAGAAGCTCCTGGTTTTCACCTTGGCGTTCCAGTGTGTTGAGGCTTTGGGTTCACCCCTGAGATGTCAACAGTTTTCCGCTGCTGTTTTCTTTCTCTCTTCACCAGCACTCTGGAGGGGTACTACGTTGATGATGCTCTGCAAGGCCAGGGAATCTACACCTACGAGGATGGAGTGGTCCTTCATGGCACCTACGTGGATGGAGAACTGAATGGCCCAGCCCAGGAGTACGACAGTGATGGGCGACTGATATTCAAAGGGCAGTATAAAGACAACATCCGACATGGAGTCTGTTGGATTTATTACCTGGTAAACCTGACCTCCTGCTCTCCTTATTGTAGAATTAGGTACCTTTCTTTTCTCCCCAGCTGAAACAAATACCCGCCATGACCTAGCTATCCAAAAATCAGCACTTAAAGATCTGTGCATTCTGATTTTGGATAATCCAACACAAAGTTAAAAGTTTTTGGTGTTGAATGTTTGCTTAGTAGATGAGATTCAGCGAGGCTGTAAGATGCCCTCCACAATTTTCATCTTCCAGGAAACCCAGCCCCTTGGAAGTGCATTTATATATAACGTGTATGTAATGTAAAAATAGGATGTGTAATAATTTATGCATTATCTCTTTGGGAAGGCTGGACTAATGATTTTGCCACTTTGTAGTGCTGGCTGTAGGTGAGGAGCATGGAAGCCATGCAAGTTATTGCAACCTGCTGCTCTTATTAAAGTAGGAGGAGAGACTGTCTCCATTTCTGCAGGCTATGTTGTGAAGTCTGGTTTTGCCCAACACATCAGATGTAACTGGTGTGAGAGCTGTGCCTCTGAGTGGAGTTGTGGACCAGTGATTTGCTAATTAAGCAAGTCAGTATTTTATCTTTTTTAATTTATATGTTGTTTTACAACCATGCTAGTTAAGGCAATGACTGTTGTACTAGTTTTTAGGGAGTTTTTGATGCAAAATTTTAAAAAATATCATTCCTATTCAGCCTTACACAGCAGAGTTGAACCTTTCAATCTTACCTTATGCCAAGAAGGGGGTAACATCTGCTTGTAATTAGGCTGCTGGTCAAAACCCAGTCTAATTCTGTGCTACATATGGCACAAACTTAAGTTGCAGGTTGATTACTAAATGCTTACCATTACTGGCTGTTCATTTTATTTACAGGCTTTCACTGTTGCCATTAAGCATGTATTAGGATCAACAAATGCTTGGTATATGCTGCCAAAAGTTTTTCAGTCCTAGTGTATAAAATACACACTGCTGACCCTTCACTTCATGTGTTCCTGCTTAATCTTCCAGCTGACAAAGTGTTGCTGTACATTTTGGAAATGTGGATAATTAGAGGTTGTTTACCATTATCATCTTGCCAGACTAAAGGATGCAACGTGTTCCACAAAAACTCCTTTGCCATGGAACCGATTGTTTCCTCATGACTCTGTGCAGGATGCTATGTGCACAATTTTTTCCCCACACTGAAGCTTCACTGTTCCCTATTACAGCATGCTTGAAACTCTTTCATCCTTGGAGTTGAACAAAATGGTGTCACTTTGAAATAGAGCCTGTGCACAGTGGTTTTGATATAAGTCAGTTTGTTTCCACATCATACCTGCTGGTCTTGCTCCAGGGTGTTATTTGGAGATGCTTCCTTGTCTTTTTTGAAATAAATACCTGAAGTGGTGTCTCAGTTTGAAAGACAGGTGTCTGCCAAGGAAGGCAGGAACCTCCCTTGGAATGGACAATATTCTTCCCTCCAAATTATTGTAACTTTGAAATTACAGGGTTTTCAGGCACAGATATGGGAAAAGGAATAACAGTTCTTTACTAGTTTGTACATGTATATCAAGGCAAACAAACAAAAACATCAGCAGCAGCAGCAAGCAGAACCAGAAGCCAGTGCCAGCCTCTCTCGGCCGCGGGCCCTTTCCCCTTGGGTGCAGTTCCGCTCACAGCCGGCAGGGGCGCTGGTGGCTCCCGGCCGGGCAGGGCGGCTGTGATGATTCCCCCGCGCCTGCAGGGGGCGCTGTGGCGCAAGTTCAGCTGCATCTCCCTCACATGGTAATGGCGGGCGGGCTGGATGGTGAAAACGGGCTGCAGCAGGAAGCCTTGGAGTGGTGGCCAGGACAGCAGGGACAAGCAGGTGCCGGAGTAGTAAATGAAAGTAGCAGGAGTTGCAGGGTGTCCTGGCAGGCAGGGGGTGCAGGGCTACAGTGTAGTGAAAAAACCCGGAGCCATGGCAGAGAAGCAGCAGGGCTGGGCAGCAGCAGCCGGGCTGCCAAACACGGCCGGGAGAAGCTCCCTCGGAGGGGCTTGGGGCTCCGGGTCCCAGGGTTTCCCTTGAGGCACCCCAGTAGATTGTGAGGGGCCTTTCTAGTGAGGTGGGGTGTTAATAAGGTCCCAGTGCAATGTCTGCTCTTACGAGCAGAGCTTCACTCACGGTAGGAGAATACAACAGGAGACAAAGCCTTGCAGTGGTGGCGAATTCTCCCCACAGTGACCGCAGCCTGTCTTCTCTCCAATGCTGACAGCGAGAGAGAGCGAGACAGAGGAGCCCAGCCCAGCCCCCGTCTCCCCACCCGGCCAGAATCTCATGGTATCTTTGCTCTTCCCAAGAGAAACCCCCACCAAGGTAAAGAGAATAGCCAGCTACACCCTTCCCCCTCCTTCCAGCCAGAACTTTTGTTCTCTTAAGTATCGGTAGTTACTGTTTCTTAGCAACAGATGGGACAAAAATCAATGAGAGAAAGAAACAAAAGGAAAAATCCTAATCCCCAACAAGTGATTAGACCTGTGCTAATGTGTGCATCTCTGCAGACCTAACCTGAGCTGCAGGCAAATCACAGATGGCAAAGCCCAGGGCTGAAATGTGTAAACCTTGGAGAGGAAAAGTGTTGCTGTTGTCAGGAAAATCCACAAACGCCAGAGGTTTATGTCCAAAAAGGAGACAGAGGAGTCCTGTAACTTTATTCGAATAAAGGGAGAGAGTCCACTGGACACGCACCTGTGGGTTTTCTCTCTCAAGGTTTTGGAGGGTGCAGCCGCCTTTTATCCTAAACTCCCAGCCGCACGTTGGCCCTCTTCCTTTCCCCACTGGCTGAGGTACTAGGAAGGTACAGCCTTCCCGAACCGCCTACCCCACACCCCCCCTTGAACCTACTGTTTTACCTGAAAGTTCAGAAGCTCAAGCTTGTGCAGACCCTTATCTATTTCAGGAGTCAAACTGTCCAGCCCCGTAACGAACCTGCTGCCCAAAGTCAGTAGAGGCTTTAAGACCCCCTTCAAAGACATTAACACCCATCAAATTGTTTGTAAAGACGTTAGCACACATCTTTCCTTTCACTGTTTCCACAAACAGTTGTTCTCGCTGAGCCCCACCTGATACTGGGGGTCATTCTAGGACAGAGAAACTCTCTGGGAATCATTTTTCCTTAATAGGCTCAAGTCTTTAGAGGTTCCATGAATTAGCAAGGCAAAGTTATTTTTTTTTTCCTCTAGCACAGTATCATTGTAATCAAACTTGGACATCTATGTGGCTTTGGTCCTTGTTTTGCATACTGTACACATAAAACTTTCACCAAGTGAAATTGAATATTTGTCATCTGGAACAAAAGACCTTGGGTTTTGCCTATTTTAAACAGCATAGAAAATCAGTTTTATCCTAACTGGAATGACTTCATCCAGCTTCTTCGTGTGTCTGTTTCTCCCTCACTTTCATAATTTCACATCTGAACTTACGGTTGCATTTTTAAAAAATTGGGGAAAACCCTTTTCATTTACTGAGGATGTTGCCTAGAAAATAAAATAGATCTTCCTAACAACATTAGAGTGAATATAAAAGCAAACCTTTACTTGGAAGCTTTCAGGTACTCAATATGGTGAAAACTGCACGTGGTACAGTAATTCCACCATTTTTCTATGGTTTCTTGATTAGCATACCTATCATATATTGTCCAATTAAAAGGTTAGTTGATTAGGTAATAATTCCTGAGGTTCTGCCCCACTGGAAGCAGTCCAGAGGCTTCTTTGCCCCACTTTTGTTATGTCTGGTCCAGATTCTGGTTGGAAAACAGCATGTCTTTGTAGTTGGTACTCTTCTTGGAGTAAGACTAAAGAATATTTTAGGAATGTGTTTAGAAGGTTAGCTTATTGTTCCTAAATGTAGGGAAAAAGGATAGGAAAAGTACTAGAAGATACAGCCATGCATTTGCAATCTACAAAGCTACAAATACATGAAAAATATAAAAAGCTGAAAATCTTAGGCATCAAGGATAGTAAAGTATTAACTAAATGCTTTTGCCTTTTCTTTCTTGCCTGTGCTCTCAGGATGGAGGCAGCCTTGTGGGAGAAGTGAATGAAGAAGGGGAGATGACTGGAGAGAAAATAGCCTATGTGTATCCTGATGGAAAGACTGCATATTCTGGAAGGTTTATAGATGGAGAAATGATAGAAGCAAAACTGGCAACTCTGACAGCTGTGGAGGATGGGAAACCTCAATTTGAATTAGTACCAGGCAGTAAGTTCAGCTAACACAAACTTGTATTCCTGCTACCAGCCCTTTGCTGCAGACAGCTTGGTTCCTTTGATATTCCCCACTGCAGACTGGCTGTGATGACACAGGCTGTTAGTGAGGGGCCCTTTCTCCAAGTCACAACGTTGGGCAGAGAGGAAGGTGATCTTTGCCCTGGGAACAGATGGGAAGTGCCCCCTGCATGGTCCTGCCCAACTGCATTTCATAGCCCTTCTCTCACTCCTATGCTCATGGGCACAGTCCTGCTTGTCACACACCCCACTGCCCTCTGTGCCAGCTGGAAAACCTGCTCGGTTCACCCTGTTAATGGTGGCACAGCTACAGGCACAGCCACAGTTAGTGAAATAACTGCAAGAGGAGAGGGGGGGCCCTGATTTGGTTGTAGCTCTGTCAGCTGGGTTTGTGCAAGTCAGTGTTTGCACTGTGAATGTTCTGGCACCTGCGTTGCTGGGCTGAGATTGGAATTAGTGAACCAAATTCAGTCATTGTCTTAACAGTCTGATTCACCAGCACCCCTCAGCGTGTTTGGTCCTGCTGACAGAAAGTGGCTGTGAAGTGCATAGGAGCAGGGTGGTGCCTTCTCCAGTGGCTTGAACCTATAGTTCTGGTGTGGGTTTGTTGCTCTGAGGTGTATGTGATGTTTTGGAGGAGTGTGGGTTAAGCTGCAGTAACAAGGAGGGACTGTGCTAAAGCATTTATTGCTCTGCCAGCAAAAATTGTCTCACTTGCTATGAAATAGGCACATAAAGCTCAGTGAAAAGGTATTGAGAAGCAAATGCATGTGAGTTTATCTTTTAAATTGCTCAGTTATGATGGCAAGTCAAAATTTATCTTAAATCTTTTTTTCTAACATGGTGCAGTTGTGCTTTGTAAATACGATGAAGGCTGCCTTCAGCCAGAGCAGATCCTGGACACCAGGGACAAGGGCCTTTTATCACACTTCGTAGTATTCTGTTCTGTGGGGCTTTTTCCCATCTTATTTCCACTATCTTCTTAATCTAGCTCCAAGATAGTCCTCTGTAAGAATATAATTAGAGCTGAACCACTGAGTTGCTTATTAATGGCAAGAAATAATTGACTGTAGCAAGGGTGCTTTCTGATTACTGAATGCTGTCTTCTGGCTGAAATCTCTTCAGGATTTGGACTAGAAAATATCTCGTATTTGCAGTAATCAAATTTTTGGGATTTTTTTGGTTTTTTTTTTAATGAGCTATTGAATATATCCTTTTAAATTTTGCTTTACTTTTAAATTATATTTAGAGACACTGGGAGGGTGTATTTTGAAAGATTGTCCAGTCATCCTCTACAAGTTGGTAATTTGAAGGACAAATGTATCACCTTTTTGTGTTAGTACTGTTACTCTAGAATGTTGAGGGGAAAAAATCAAGAAGCAGTGTGGAAGGTATCTTTTCAGCTTTATACCGGCTAGGCTAGTACTTTAATGTCTTAGAAAGCCTTGAGCAGCCTAGAGAGGTAGCATGGGCGATCTAGCACTTTAGTAGCTCTAAAATCAGTACCTGTATCAGCTGCAAAGCAAATAACCATCAGCAGAAGCAAAGAGGGAGAAATATAGCTCTCTGCTCGCTCAATTTCCTGCAGTTAGAAGCTTTCAAATGAGACAGACGACCAGAGATGTTCACAGGAAGATAGCTAAGCCAAGAGAGGGCGGGGCCTCCCTCGACTATCTCTTTTATTAGGAGAAGGGGAAAGGGGAGGACTGGGGGCAGACCCGGGGTGACCGGCCAATCAGACATTGCTAAAGAGTTTGAGTTACATTTGGTTTTGCCCGTGCTTGGAACAAAGGAGCTCAGAGCACATGTCTTTGGGAGGGGGGAGGGGAAGCTCAGAACAGGCAGCAACAATTTCCTATTTTTTTTTCTTTAAAGCTGGGTTGTAACTCTTGGTAATTTAAAGTGCCTAGAACAGTAACAAAACAACAGTGCAAAACATAATTGGAATCTATCGTACCTACAACTCGACAGTACCTAGGATGTCTTTAAACTAGTTGCCCAGTCAAAACTCAGGGGTTTAGTCGGGACATCTATGGCATGGAGTATCAGGAAGAAGATTTACGAAATACAGTGCAAAACCTGAGCGCAAAACAGTGCAACTTAACTTAAGGGATTAACATCAAAATCTGCAGTAGGGGGTTTACATGAGGGTGCAAAATCAGGATCCTTTTTACGGCGTCTCTTCCAGGAGGCAGTTTTAACCTCCTTAACTTTTGAGGAAGTGACATAAGGTTTTACCCATTTCCCTGGGATCCATCTCAGTCCTTGAGGGGTAGATACACTGGCATGCCCACGTCCCCAAGTTACAAGTTTGTGTGGTCCTTGGATTTTTTGAGTCTCTGGGTCCCGGATCAGGACTTCTGGATTTTCCTTCAGTTTCTGTCTCCCGGTGTTCTGGAAATGACGATAGATGGGAGGGTTTGGATCCTCAAAGGTGCCATTCAGGAAGTTTATGGTAAACAGTGCTTTGCTGAGTCTGAGGACAGGTGAGTTGAGTTTGGTGGTCCCTGATTGTTGTAGCAGCATTCGCTCGAGGGTTTGATGGGCACGTTCGACAATGCCTTGTCCAGTTGGGGAGTGAGGAATACCTGTAACATGTTGAAATCCCCACTGCTGACGAAAGTTTTTAAATTCCTGAGAGGAGTAGGCAGGTCCATTATCAGTTTTTATCTCCTCAGGTATACCGAGCACAGCAAAAGCTTGGACAAGATGTTTTTCAACGTCCTTAGCCTTTTCACCTGCATGTGCAGAGGCATACATAGCACCAGAGAAGGTATCAATAGAAACATGAACGTATTTTGATCTCCCAAATTCAGGGAAATGTGTGACGTCCATCTGCCACACTTCACCGCTATTAATGCCTCTGGGATTGACCCCCATGCCCAGTGATGGAAGCTGTAGCTTCTGGTAGTTGGGACATGTTGCCATTATTGCTTTTGCCTGTGTCCGCGATAGATGGAACATGCGGATAAGAGCAGGAATATTTTGATGGTACATGGCATGGCTCAATTTTGCTTGTTCAAAAACTTGGGGGAGCTTTGGTAAGTCGGCTGATAGAACTATGTCTGCTGGCATAGCCAGAGCATCAGCTCTACGATTACCTTCCACAATAAATCCTGGCAGGTTTGTATGGGACCTCACATGCATGACAAAATAGGGATGCTCTCTGTGGGAAACCAGATAAATTAATTTTGAGAGCAAATCATAAATTTTTTTGTTTGAGATTTCTTTTAGGAGAGCATGCTCAGCTCTAACAGTTACTCCAGCTACATATGCTGAGTCTGTGACCAAATTAAAGGGTTCTTTGAACCTCTCAAATGCTCTAACGACAGCTGCTAGTTCAGCTACTTGTGGTGATCCCTGGATTACCTTGATGTCAGATTCCCACTTTTGCGTCTGTGGATTTTTCCATGTGACCACGGACTTTTTACTTTTTTCTGAAGCATCGGTAAAAATGGTAATCGCATCGAGGGCTTTTCTACTTTGCATCTCTCGAGGGATGAAAGAGAATGGCAGATTAAACATGTCATGTTTTGGGTAATGATTGGAGATTTGGCCTGAGTAACTATCCAACGCAAATTGTAAATTTATATTATTTTGGAGTAGGTGATCTAATGCATCAGTTGTTACAGGTAAGTAGATGCATGCAAAGTCACATCCTGCCAGGGTGCGGAGCCTTGCTCTACCCTTCATGATAATTTTTGCCATTAGTTCTTGTGGCTGTGTGATGGTTTTAGGAGGTTGGAGTGGAAGGAATACCCATTCAATTATGATGAGGGGTTCCTTCTGCTCTTTGTCCCACTGAAATATGAGGCCATGAAAGCATGGTACCTTCCCTAGAATGACAAGCTTAAAGAGTAGGGAGGGCTGATACCTGTGTGCTTGTCTGGTGGAAATGAGCTCTTGTATCTTTTTGAGAGGCTGCCTTGCCTCTTCTGTCAGGGATCTAGGGGATACTGGACCACCTTCCCCTTTTACCAGGTTTGCAATAGGAGCTACATCCTCTGTGGTGAGTCCTAACCAGGACCTTAAGTACTTCAGTGTCCCACAGATCTGTTGCACTTCCTCTAGTGTTTTTGGGTTATTATTAATGGTGACGGGTGTTGGGGTGATAGAGGTTTCTGTGATTTTGAGTCCGAGGTATTTCCAAGGGCTTGTTCTCTGCATTTTTTCAGGTTGTAATTCAAAGCCCTTGGCCTCTAGGGCCTCAATCACCATGTTAAGTGTCTGCTCGAGATACTGATTATTGGGAGCACACACCAGCACATCATCCATGTAATGCAGGATGATGGCTTTCTCTGCTTTGGCACGGATGGGAGATAGAATTTTAGCAATATACTCTTGGCAGAGAGTTGGGGAATTTTTCATACCTTGGGGAAGCACAAGCCAATGATAACGTTCCATGGGAGTTTCACGATTAAGAGATGGTACAGAAAATGCAAATCGAGGGGCATCTGCAGGGTGGAGTGGAATATGAAAGAAGCAATCTTTAATGTCAAGAGCAGCTAAATGCCAATGTTGCGGGAGCATTGAAGGTGACGGCATACCTGGTTGAAGGGGTCCCATGTCTTCAATAACCTTATTAATTTCTCTAAGATCTTGGAGTAGCCTATATTTGTTCTTTCCCGGTTTTTGTATTACAAACATGGGTGTGTTCCATGGGCTGTTAGTTGGAACTATATTTCCTTTAGCCAATTGTTCAGCTACTAATGTTTTGAGTGCCTCTAAGTTTTCTTCTTTTAGCGACCACTGGTTAACCCACACGGGTTCATCTGTTTTCCAAGTTAATTTCTGTGGATGGCACTCTGCTCCAGCAGCCTGCAAGGGAAAATTTTGATGTCTAGGCGTGATATCAATTTTTGTTCCCCACTGAGACATGGCATCCCTTCCCCATAGGGTGAATTTGGTGTCTGGGACATATGGACGAAGCGTCGCTATTTGTCCTTCAGGACCTTCAATTTGAATGGTGTTTTTGGACTGCTTCACAATTTGGGTACCTCCAATCTCTTGTATGATGCCCTGAGATTGCAACTCCCATTGCGCAGGCCACTTATCAAATGGAATGATAGACACATCAGCACCTGTGTCTATCATTCCCATTATACTGATTTTATGTGATTTGTAACGGAGCTTACATTCTATTACAGGTTTGTTGTTTCCCAAAACCTCAGTCCAACAGATGGCTGGGATATGACCATCTGTGGGCAGGTATTTGGGCAGTGGAATGGCCTGTGCAAAGTACGGTGGATATATACATTGTACAATTAGGTTAGAACACCCGTTCTGATCCATTTTCATGAGTGTGGGTGTAACCTCTATCCCAGCAGGTGTTTCCCGAGTGTCCCCAATAATAAAAAAGTATGTGAAGTCTGGCATGTAGTCCACATTCTGGAATGAGATGGGTATTACAGTCTGTTTGTTGTTGTTGAAATGGTGTGCTTTATCACAGGTTACCTTAAACCTGAGTCCAGAAGTCCAAGTTGGTTTGTCTGCAGCCCTATTTATGTCTGAACGAGGAGCTGTTAGGACGCGTTGGGTCGCTAGTTTCCCTGCTGTTGACCTGGGGAAACAGTCTTTGGAGAGTTTTTATCAGCAGTTATAATCGCTCTGCAATTGCAAGCTACATGTCCCTTTTTCTGACAACGATAGCATATAAAGTTACTACGCGATTGAGTTTCCCCTGTACCCGTAGCATTCTCCACAACTTCCCCAACCATCCCCACTTTTTTCAATAGGGGAACAGCTGTGTTCAGCTGCACCTTCTTTGTACAGACTTCAAGGATGGATTCAACAGTAGGAGGAGGATGCAGAGGGAAAGTGAGGATGACTTGTTTGCAAGTATCATTCGTATTAACTTTGAGAAGTTCGAGTAGGAGCGCTTATTGGTCAGGATTAGGGACCTGGGAAGAGACAGCTTCGCACAAACGGTTATAAAAGTGAATAATATTTTCATTTGGCAATTGCTTGATGGTGGTATAACGAGAGTTAGGAGTTTGAGATGGTAATGATGTTAAGGCCTTTTCAGCAGCACATGTGATTTCAGTAAGAACTGGACAAGGGATAAGCATTGCTTGTTTTTGAGGATTTGCCATATTATTGTCACCAGATAAAAGGTCTAATGTGATATAATTATTCTCAAAGTCCAGGTAATTATCTGGAGTTTGCCACAAAATTTTTAATAAATCAGATAAAATTATTTTCCATTGCTTTTTCCACATCATAAAATCACCAGGTGTGAGAAGAGTTTGCATCAATGTAAGTAAATCATGAGGTACAAGTAAGTGAGTTGCAAAAGTAGCACTTAAAAGGCTCTTAAAATAATTACTATGCATTCCAAACTCCTTAATTGCCTTGCACAAATCCTTAATATTAGAATAAGGAAAGGGTTTCCAGTCAGGGTTTGAGAGAGTGTAGTAGAAGCAGTTGGAGTTACTTCCTGGTAGCCGTGGGTTCCCAGATTTAGAGAGGTAGTCACAGGATTGTGGGAACCTGGGGCGGGACAATGGGAAGCAGGGACGGGGAGTGGAGGGGCAGGGGTGGCGAGTGGAGGCAGGGGCGGTACTTGAGTCATGGGCGGGCACAGAGGGAGGGGTGAAACATGACACTGTGGGGGTGGGGTTAGGGGCGGGGTCAGGTTCTGATGCGGGAGTGGGAGGGGATGGGGACAAGAAGGGATTTGTGGGGTGGGGGAGAAAGGGATTGTGGGAGGTGTAGTTTGGAGATGAAGAAATATTGCATCCGCCATTATTGGGAACAAACAAACTCAGAGAAAAGGGGTTGGGGGGAGGGGTTTTTTCCCAGGCTGCGAGCACATGGCAATGGCTGACCCTGGGAACAAAGAGATCAGGGGAGAAGGGGTTTTTACACACACTTGAAACATGAGGGCTAGAAACTGGGGACAAAGGAGTGGAGAAGAGGGGTTGGGAAGGTCCTGGGATGGGCTCCGGATTCCCGTCCAAGGCAGGGTGCTGAAGAAACACGGGTGAGCCAGGAGGACGATAGCTCTCCTGTGCTAAAAAGCAGTCTGCTCTAGCTGTGTTTTCCAGCGTAGGGGAAGAGGGGTCGGGGACACAGGGGTTGGAAGAGGGTGTAAGGGAATTAACAGGGGGCTTTTCAGAGGCTTTTCATGTACTGCTTTTTTCTCTGGCAAATTGTAACTTAGTAACAGGAGAGGAAAGAATTTTGAAACTCTTTCATTTCCTGCACACCTAAGAGAGGAGAGTTTTCTCCCCACCTTATCCCAAAATTCAGCAGATCTTATGTCTTCGGAGGTCAGATTAGGAAAGTACTGAAAAAGCCATCGTACAAAAGATTGAACTAGATTTTTAGGGTATTTATGCCCAGTTAAGGAAAGGTAGCTTTGAACTTGGTGGTATATTTCTCTATGGTGTGCAGAAACTTCAGATCCCATTATGAATGCACCACCACAAACCTCAACCCCAACTCGCCAAAAAGGAGGAAAAAAAAGAGAAAGTTTGCACCGGCACCAGCTTAAGACAGGAGCCCCTAAACCAGCAGGGAAATACTCACCAGAATTCTGGATTTATCAGAGGAAAGCAGGTCCGGAGAAAAAAAAACATGCAAGAAGGGTCTTCTGCTTACCAGCCGTTCCCGCGCCATGTGGTATGGGGGAGGGTACAGGCTGAGGCTCTGGGCTCGATGTTACACAAAAAGTAACACCGCGCCACACAGAGCTGGCACAGCAGGACGTGCAGAGCTAACTCCAGCAGACACACAGCTGCCGGGACACCCTGAAAGTCTCTCAGAACCGGAGTTCAGAGATAGCACGTTGGGCGCCAAATGTGGAAGGTATCTTTTCAGCTTTATACTGGCTAGGCTAGTACTTTAATGCCTTAGAAAGCCTTGAGCAGCCTAGAGAGGTAGCACGGGCGATCTAGCACTTTAGTACCTCTAAAATCGGTACCTGTATCAGCTGCAAAGCAAATACCATCAGCAGAAGCAAAGAGGGAGAAATATAGCTCTCTGCTCGCTCAATTTCCTGCAGTTAGAAGCTTTCAAATGAGACAGACGACCAGAGATGATTGCAGAAAGGTAGCAGAGCCAAGAGAGGGCGGGGCCTCCCTTGATTGTCTCTTTTATTAGGAGAAGGGGAAAGGGGAGGACTGGGGGCGGACCCGGGGTGACCGGCCAATCAGACACTGCTAAAGAGTTTGAGTTACATTTGGTTTTGCCCGCGCTTAGAACAAAGGAGCTCAGAGCACGTGGCAGAGGCAAGTGTACAAAGCAGTATCTCAGGGCTTTTTACAGGTGTAGTTCTGTTTAATACCTTTTTTTGGAAGTGTAACATATATTCTTTACAGCCATTAAAATTAAATTTTTGAATATCTGGATTAAGTTAAGGATTGCATACTCTCAGTATTGCCAATTAGTTTATTTCTTTCATTGATTTCTTGGTTTTTTTAGGCCCAGCATACAGTTTTGACAAATCTACTTCATCCTGCATTTCTACAAATGCCCTTCTTCCTGATCCTTACGAATCAGAGAGGTAGGCTTTTTTTTTCTTCTCCACATATTTCTTTACTGGTACATATTTAGGGCCTAATTTTGCAAACCTTTTCTCATCCAAAACTTAAAAGATGTGTAAGGGTGTGTAAAATGGAAGCCCTGCTCTGTGTGTACCTCAAGCATAGGCTCTCTGATACTCTGAAATATCTAAATAAGTGATTAGTAAAAGACTTGCTTTAATTTCCATCGAGTACTTGAAGATGTGGTGCTTCACCTTGAGAATTCTTGCTCCTCAGTGCATGTACATACCAGCAACCCCAGCTCTGTGGGGACTGCTGGGGTTCTGATATGTTATTGAGGGTGTTCCTGAATTGAAGCCATCATTGTGCAGTAACAGTAGATTGGCACTTTAAAAAAAAAAAATTTTCCAAGTCAGCCCAAGCTTCCCACCAAATCTCAGTCTTGGCAAAATAGAACATGTGGAAAAGAGGAAGGGAAGGAGTTCCATATAGATGATGATGATGATGAGAAGAAGTTTTGTTGTTAATGTTATTAGGTTTATTATTAGCTTTATTGTTATACTGAAGTATTAGGCTTTATTCCAGTAGCGTTGTACTTCTTGAAAATTAATACTGCAGCCACTCGCTAATTCTATGCCCTGTTCCTGTTGCAGGGTGTATGTGGATGTCTCTCTCATTTCCAGTGCTGGAGAAGGATTGTTTTCAAAAATAGCAGCAGAAGCCAGTACAGTGATGTCCTTCTATAACGGAGTGCGAATTACACACCAGGAGGTAAAGAAGAGAAAAAAGTCAGTCTGAATTTTCATTGCACCTTCTGAAATTTTCTTTTCATAGTAGGATCTTACTCCCACCACCTTCCCACCCTTGATTTAACACAATGGAGTTTAATTGAAAGAAAGTGCATGCTCACCTATGTACAGATTTTTAAAAGTGTGGGTTGTTTTTTTTAATTACATATACCCATGAAAAGCTTTATTTGCATGTGTTTTGAATGTTGGCTTTCAAACTGCTGACAAAGTTGACCCTTCCACACAGACACTGGATTTTTGCCTTGCAAACTAGGTAGACAGCAGAGACTGGGCCCTCAATGGAAATACAATATCCCTCGATGATGAAACAGTCATAGATGTGCCAGAGCCATACAACCACGCTGCCAAGTACTGTGCCTCACTGGGGCATAAGGCCAACCATTCCTTCACTCCTAATTGCACCTATGACCTGTAAGTACAGTCCTGTGTTTTGGGGCAGAAGCTGCAGCCCAGCTGTCTGTGCTCACATGGGGGCCCTGGGCAGCTGGATGAGGAGCAGTGGTGGGCTGAGAGTAAAGAGTTGAGGCACTGAAGGAGTTTCTGCTCACCTAGGCTGAGTTGGAAATGGGCTGGCATTATGGGTGCTTGATGTCTATTGGGACTTACACCATGGAGTATCTTGAAGTTTGCACTTGTTAGTTTTGTCATGAATTTTATGAGTTGCTTCTTGATTGTAAAATGCATAATCACAGCTCCCTAAATCCTAGCTTGGCTAAAACTGTGCTATATTTGCTGAACTACCGATGCTTTGATAAATCAGTATTTTTGCTCTTATTCTTAAGTCTTTATGAGGTTGACTCAAGTGTGCTAATTCGATATCAGATTATGCAATATTGCTCTGAAGTGAGTGAATTCTGAAACTGTAAAAGGGACTGGCAGAGTATGTGAATTGACAGCTGGGCCTAGCAAAGGTGTTTTTTTTCCTAGGTTTGTTCATCCTCGTTTTGGGCCCATCAAGTGTATCCGTACCATCAGGGCTGTGGAGAAGGATGAGGAATTGACAGTGGCTTATGGGTACGATCACAACCCTGTGGGGCAGAATGGGCCAGAAGCACCGGAGTGGTACCAGCTGGAACTGAAAGCTTTCCAGGCTGCTCAGCAAAAGTGACATGGGAGCGCTTTCTCCATTCAGCAAACTGAAACAGAAACTTGGATCTATGCACTACCTTTATACTGAAAACTGGACAGCCAGGGATTGTTCATGCTGTTGCATCATAACTTTGCGTTCTGTGTTAAGAGATAAGTTTCTTGCATACTAACTAGGTTGACTGTGTTACTCATAGCAGATTTTAAAAATAGCTAGCATTGCACCAGTCTTATCTGAAGAAATTATTTAATATTCTATACAAGGTGTGGTATTCTCTGGTAGCTTCTGCTTTTGCACCATATGCAAAGATGCCAAAAGACTAGAAAGAAACTAAAATGGGTATATCATTCACTTTTAGTCGGCAGACTTAGTGTTGCTCTCTCTCTGCCTAGGCATTATTGTGCAACTGCATTTTGCATATATGCCACGTGTGATGATAACAGTAATATTTTGATATTCTCTAATAGTAGCATAATTTTACCTTTTTAAACCTTTGATCTGAATCTTGCAATAGAGCAGTTTATTTATTAGCATATAGGAGGCTGGATTTTAACTCCCCTTTCCTCTTGTCTGTTGTTCTTTCTACAAATCCCCTTTTGGAGGAGAAAATCCTTTCTAACTAGTGGAAAGGCTTATGTGTGTATGTGAGAGTGCTGTGTGTTGGTCTCTGTAGCTCTCTAAATATTATAGCAACAAGTCTAAACCTAGTATTTATTTAGCCTTTACGGCTGGCTTATTTTATTTAATTTATTATTATGACATGCAAATGAAGCTGTTCTTTGCATGAAGATTTTGTGAAAAGGAGAAAACAGACTTGCTGTTGAAAGACTTTCAGAAGTACGTGTTCTGGAAGGTGAGCACATTACTTGCATCAGTGTCCATGAGTTGGTTTGTGTATTTCACCTGTTCAAGTGGCCAGTTCTCAAGGCAAAAGATGCTTGGATCTCCCATGGATTCTCTGAAAGGAGGTGCACGTATTTGAGGGAGACTGTAGTGCTTGGTGAAGGAGAGCAGTATCTTTTCTGTGTGTTCGCTTGACAAGACAACATAGCCTTATAGCCATCTTTTAGTAGTTCTGGTTTAAGACGCAGTGAATTAATATAGTTTCAGGTATCAAAATAAGACTTTTTTTTAAAGAAAAGATATTAAAGGATTGTTTTTGAAGGACAAACAATGAATGTAAAAACATCACTTGATGCTCATATTTAGCAACAGCAATCAATCCATAGCTTTGTTGCAGCCAACAGTGGGGGCTTGTGAATATTCATCTGCAGGGCTATGTTCTGGGGTTTTTCAGGGGTAGGGAAATTGTCGTGCAGTTATTCAGATACTGTACTGGTCTTGTCTAATGCTGTATAAGAGACAAATAATGTATTGTCTTGGTCTGGATACTGGAGCCTTTCTGTGACTCTGATGTTCTCTTTTGGGTTTAGCAGCTTAGGAGAAACTCAAATGCATTTGCAACACTTTCTTTAAATGTTTGTAGTTTTAAAAAGTTTGTATATATATAACATAAGTTATTTGGGAATCAGACCTACCTTTCTATTGCAACACATTTTGGTTGCTTGCTTGAACTGTTGGAGGTGTCTGGCTGTCTGGGGAGCTGGGCAGGGAGAATGTTTGGTAACTGCGGGTGGAAGGATGAGGTTGCTGTTTATGTGCAGTCTGAGAATCCCTGCTCTGGTACCTGAGGAAAGTTAGGAATTACTCATAAGAACCTAGGGTTCTAAGCTGGGCCTCTGTTTAATCCCTGTGGCTGCTCATAAACATTTTCCATCACCTCACCATTTCAGTTTACATGGAAGCTACTCTGTGCATGTGCTGGGACGGGGGACAAGCAGGCTCAGGGTATTGTGACACTCCTTCAGCAGTGCACACTCACACTGCACGTGAGCTGTGACACCTCCCATCTCGTCGTGCTGGACACTCAGGTTGCAGCTCTGCGTCTCATCCAAGTCAGAGGTGACAGCTCAGGGACTAACCTGAGTGTGCAGAGACACATCTAACCTCACAGGTGAGAGGGAGTTGGCAAAGGTCAGTCAGCTGCTCAGCTTCAGTAAATGATTCTCAAAAAGAAATATGCATGACTTCATCTTTCCCTACTTGCCCATGGGTAGGTCATCAGCCACTTGCAGGAAAGCCTCTGGTAGGGAGCTATCATGTGCATCTTGGGGATTATTCTGCCAGGATCATGAAGTTCACAAAGTTGAGGCTTGAGTTTAGGTGCAGGGAAGAGCAGAATGAAGATATGACTGAACCCTGCTGTGAATTGATGGTAACTCCTTCCACAGTCTTGATGAGCTGCTTTGGACTGCTGGCGTATCTGTGCTCGCTGGGGAATTGTGCTTAAAATGTTCTGATCTCTAGAGCTCCTTTGCCTTCATTCCTGATCAGTCTCTGATTCCTCTGCTAATCTCCTCTTTGTGTGGAGTTGCTTATGTTTTAATAGATTTGTCGGTCTTCATACTGCCTGATTTTGAGATAAATAGACTATAGGTGCTCTTTGTGCATCAGGCTTGAAGACTGTATCCTAAAATAGGGAAATTCTAGGAAAGAGGGGCACTGAGATATCCTGTGTCTTCACAAAAAATTTGGTGAGAGTCAAGCAGATTCTTTTGTACGTGTGTGTAGCCTGGCAGGTAGTGTGCCACAGCTGTGGCTGTTGTCTCTGTTAGCTCTGCTATCCTTCTCAGCTCTGTAAAATCTGTTGGTCCTTCTATAGCGCCCTTCTTCAGCGACCAACCTTCTATAAAAGTTGTTATTATGGAGCTGCTTTGGGTTGATTCAGGACCAAGCCTGTTAACTCTTCTTTGTTTTCTCTCTCTTCCTGGTCTGTTAGAGTGGAAATGGCTGGGATGGCTTTTGCCACTGGGTGGTGAAAGGGCTCAGTGTGTCCTTCAGAGGTGTGCGTTGGCAGCTGCTGGTGCAAACACGGGTTAGTTACAGAACTCCAAATAATGCCTTAACTTGGTCAGTGTGTTGCAGCCCAGTTTCTGGGGCTCACTAGAGGGCAAGACCAGCTTCACAAAGCTCCTCAATCGTAGTGTGATGACATATCCATAGACACGAGACCCACACCCAACCACGGTTTTCATTTGGGGCAGAGGAAGCATCACCTTGCACAGCAGTCTTCTCGGGTGTGTGGGATGCAGCTGACTACTGGTGAATATGCAATAAGTAAAGAAGCTCCACTTCTTAGAGTTTGCCCAAAGACCTTTCCTGTTGGCACACAAG
This sequence comes from Corvus hawaiiensis, assembly GCF_020740725.1. NCBI lineage: Eukaryota > Metazoa > Chordata > Aves > Passeriformes > Corvidae > Corvus > Corvus hawaiiensis. Next base: position 64,177,558 of record NC_063217.1, read on the forward strand.
CTGGGAGGAGAGCTGATGCCTGTCAGCTGAGCCTGGGTGTGCAGCTGGCTCTTGGGATACCCATCGTGACTAAAGAATAGCGTAGAAGAACCTTGAATTACTGTGGTTTTCAGGTACAGATCAGTTCCCAACATCTGCCTTTGGTCTGCAGTGCTGCACGTGGCTTCTCTGTGATGGGAGGTTGTAGCGGGTTGAGTTTGAAACCGGGCAGAAACACCAATTAAATGTAGTGGTTTTGATTCAAAATATTCATTATTTACTTATTTTCCTTCTGTGAGATAAGAATTAGGAGAAAAGCAAAGCAGGCCACAAACCTTAAACAGTTGCAGTACAATGAAAGAGCTTTATTACTAACAGAATTAAAAGTAAAGAGAAAACAACAAAACAAAATTAAAGTAAATTTCCCCCCCCCCCCCCTTCTTTCCAGCACTCCTCTCCTTTTATCCAGCTCACACAAGGGATAACAGAACATGGGATGTTAGTCAGTGTTGCAGTTCTTGAAAAGTCTCTCTCTTATGCTTAAGGAAAAAAGGGTTTTCCTTCAGTTGCACGTGGTTCCCAAACTGCCACCAATAGCAGACCCGCCCGGAAACAAACAGTCTGCTATGTGTAGAACATCTCTCCCATGAAGAATTTCACAGTTCTTTCACACTACAGAACATGGGCCATCACATGGGGTTATTCATCTTTTTAAGGATAAGTTATTTTGGCCTGCACACAGAGGCTTTTCTTCGCCACAAGTCTCTAACAGCCTCTCACTGCTTCTATATAGCCTGGCATAGGCACTCTTCACAAACTTCATAGGCACACGTTGATTCTCCACCCCCCCCCCGTTCTTCAAATGGATTAAAGAGACAAACAGTTTGTGGTATTACAGTTTCTTACCACGGCATGCAAGAAGGTTTCTTTTAAGCTGCGCGCCAGAATCGCGGCACCGCCCTCTTTTCTCCTGTCGCCATGCTCAGCTCCGTCCCACGTGACTCACTTCTCTTTCTCTCTGACTCTGAAGCCGCCATGTTGAAGAGTGTTCTTGTTCGGGCTTTACGGTGGGGAAAGCCTCGCTCCCTCTGTGCTGCTGGCTGCGTGGTGTCCTCTTCAGTTCAGCACGGAGTGTGCTGGCTGCAGACAGGAGGCTCTGCCGGCTCCCGCTGGCTCCGCCGGCTCCGCATGGAGAGGAGAGGGACCCGCCTGTCCCCAGAAGCCGCGCTGGATGGGTTTAGCTGTGAGCAGTCCATGGCTGGTTTTAGCTGCCTGCGGCTCTGGGACAGTCCCCCTCAGTGACCCAGGGTCCGTGCCGCAGCGATGGGAAAGGGGGAAAGGGGCAGTGGCCCCGGCCCGGCCCAGCGGGGCCGGGAGGCTCGGAGCCCCCCCACCTTCCAGCAGGCGAGCTCCGACCAAAAAAGGGGAAGTCCCGCCTTTCCGTGCAGTTTAAATATGTAAATTGTGAGAAGCGTAATTGGTCTTAAAGACTGTCCATCAACTCAGGGTCAACCCAACACAGCGGTTTACTTGAGCTCCTCTATGAGAAGCCTGTATCACCCTGTATTAGAGGCTGCTGATTGTCTCTTTAAAAAAAACCAAAAAAATCTGGAGTGGGTCTTCCTGCAGTGGCAGCACAGGGTTTTGTCACCAAAAATACAGAAACTTTGTTTCCTGAAGAAGTGGGTACTCTTTGAGACATGAGAGCCAGAAAAGTTGCAGCTCAGAGCTGCCTGCTGCTGGGGTCATTCCTCTGAAAAAGAAGGAAAAGGAAAAGGGCTTAGGCTGTGGAGGGGGTGTCTGAAGTTGAGTCTTGTGCTATAATTTTACTTTTGGGGATCCTGATTTTCTTTTAAAAAATCTGAAAATGCTTTTTTTCCTTTTTTTTTTTTGATACTAATTATAAAAACTTACCCTACATAAATACCTGTAAATCTTGACTGCTGAAAAAGTCAAAGGAAATACATGGAAGTGGCTTTTCAGCAGTAAAATCTGTGAGAGCTTTTTGTTTTTTTACATAGGTGCCACGATACCTGTTAGGATGGCTCATGCTTTTAATCAGGTGGAGCTCCTAGGGAGGTTTTGGGAACTTTGGGAGGCCATGGGGTGAGGCTGTGTGTTTTGGGAGGAACTAGGCAGGCTTCTCCTTGGCACAGCCTTTCCAGATGCAGCAGTATTGCACACAGATGGCAGTGGGTTCTTTCCTGGGCCTCTCGTAGCGTGTTGTTGGTGTGGAAGCAAGAGCTCTGTCAAGGATTTCTCACCCTCCTCCAGGCACTGGAGGAGCAGAGTAGCAAACATATCCCATCTGGTAAGAGAAACTGGGAAATGATGGAAATTGCACTTTTTTGTTTCCTTCCCAGCTGTCTGCCCTTGTCCTTCAGTCAAACCAGTACTCACCACTTGGGTTGTGCCAGGGGTGCAACGGTGTTGCTTCTGTCCCAGAGACCTCTGTGGTATGTGTCCTTTCACTCAATTTGATGGTCTTCAGGAAAACAGTCCCGTTGCATGAGGTAACATTACACAGAGCCGGGTATCTACTGCTTTGTTCTCCTGTGGCCCAGCAGACTTGCTGGAGCTGTGGGTGCCTGAGGAATTCACCCCCGAGCACTTAAAAAAACCAAATTGCTTTGGAAACAATGTTACTGAAGTGTCTCCTTACATGCTGCGGTGCTGCATGTAGATGCCTGTTCTTCACTTCCACTGCACTGCTGGTGTGCAGTGGAAGTGCACTGCTGGTGTGCCAAGAGCATCCGAGGAAGGAAAGCAGGCATGGGAGCAGCTTCACCTGCAGGTGGAAATGGGCTTCATCTGCAGTGAACTTGTTCCTTTTGCTTCATGTACTAGAAACATGAGAACTATATTTTTGGACAAAGAATTTCTAAGCAGTCTTATAAGGGATTTTTTATTAAAGAAAAAAAAAGGTGCAAGATTGAGTGCGTGTGTACTTGCCCCCAGATCAAAGGTTTTGAACGCTAGGGTCTCTCTCTCTTGAATGGACCCTCCTCTGTCTTTGGGCAATGGAACTTCCTGCCCTTTTTCTCTTTACCATTTTACTGTAACTCTGTTTTTTTCCCCTGGGAGAAATATCTATACAAAAACTATAAGCAATTAAATGTTCAAGCCATAAAATCACGCGTGTGGGAAGACCCGCTTCACAAGTTTTAACATTTGTATGTAAAATCATGTTTGTATGAAATATTTTCATGGTAGAATGAATATTTGAACAAAAAAGATAGTAAGATCTAAACCAGATTTAAAGGGTTGTCTTTTTGTAAGATGCAAGTATAATTGAATACCAGTAAGTAGTTGTTTGTTTGGTTTTTTTAAGGGGAGATGCAACAAATGATCCTTACAGATGGTCATTTCTGCTATTGGGGGAAGTATTTATGCAGCATTACCTGCAGTTGCCATAAAAACTTGCAATAGCAAGGCTAGTCACATCTTCAAGACGTACGTCTCAGCTTGTCCCTTCATGATATCGTACAAACGACTCATCCCTCCTTTCTGCAGATTCCCTTCTAGAAAACTTTTCCTACTGTAGCTGTAACAAATTTAACTCTGAGCTAAGATCCAGACTAAAATTGTGTATTAGGTAACAGTTTCTGCTGGGCCTTCTACTATTTTAATACTCTTTAGCCCAAAATTACTGGGTGTCTCTGTTCTGAAGAGCTAAGTGCTAAAGAATATTCTTTGGGGTAAGCTTATACATGTGTTAACAGTTTACCCCAGAGTATCTAACTTGTATACAGTACTTGATAGGTGTTTTATGACATTTGTACTCAAACTATGAGCCTTACTGAACATCTGTAAGTTTATTCATGACTTTTAAAAAACGGATGACTCTAAGAAAGATGTTTATGTGAATGATGATTGCCCTTCCTTTGATGTTATGAATGAGGTTTTTATAGTGTGTTTGGGTGTATGTGCAAGGAAGCAAGAAAAGTGTTTCTGGAGAAAAACAGACTTGACAAACATTTGTAATAAGTGAATTTTAAAGATTGCTTTAATTGCGCTATGAAGGCAATGCAAAAATAAAATATTCAAAAGAAAACAATTGTCTCTCCTTATTATTTGTGTGTCACAGTTTTGGGCATCCTCTGACCTCACCCCCTTCCTTGTGTCCTGTGTGACCAGTTTTTGCTGATGCACAGGAGCAGGATTTCACACAGTTAACACATGTCTAGGCCACATTATGTAAATAGTGAACGAATACCTGACACCACTTGTTTTTTTCTGGCACCTCCACTGCTTTTCTTACTCTTCTTTTTCAATGCACATAACATGGCCTTCAGTTATGTTGTGGTATCAAAGAACATCCCACCCAAAGTATTATTAACTGTTGTTTTAAGGTGTGGTATATTTTCCTCTAAGGCAGTGGGAAGGTGCAGCAGGGGTGCCCAGGCAGGTAACTTATTCCTCTGTCTCCTAATTCCATGTACACACCCTGCTGGGTGAGTGGTGAGGAAGGGGGCAGCACTTTCAGTGCCTGCCCTGCCTTCTGCTCCTTTGTGGTCACAATTGCTGAGGTAACTGAGCCTCTCCTGCCTGTGCTGGGTGTAGGTGTGCAAAGACTGTGTCCTCCCTTCTCTGCAAGGATGCAGAAATGACATTGCCCCTTGAACCTTCACAGTTGTAAAGGGCTGGAAGAATGGGTGCTTGGTATGTATTTGCAAGCTGTGTGGAAGATGACACTGGGATTGTGGATGCTGCCATGTGCTGGCTTCACCCAGCCTGGCTGTGTTCCAGTCCTGCCCTGGTGTAATGAGCCAGTACCCTGTGGAGGTGCAGTGGGTTTATTTAAAGAAATTATACCTGACCTGTGAGCTGATTTCTTAAAAATGTTTCAGGGGTAGGCAGGTTTTAGTGGTGTGCTTGTTAGGATTTGGCTGGAAGTGCTTGGGGGGGGTGTTAGAATCATAGAACCATTGAATCATAAAGGCTGGAAGAGACATTCAAGGTCATCCAGTCCAACCATCTGCCTGCCACTACCACTGTAACCCCTAAACCACATCATCCAGATGCCTCTTGAATACCTCCAGGCATTTGTGACTCCACTGCCTCCCTGGAAAAACCTATTCTAACACCTGACTGCCCTAACAGTGAAATATTTTTTCTAATACCTAATCTGAATCTCCCCTGTCTCAGTCTAAGGCCATTTTCTCTGGCCCTCTCACTGCAGACATGGCAGGAGAGACTGATCTCACTGCAGCCTCCTCTGAGGGAGTTGTAGAGAGTGATGAGGTTCCCTCTGAGCCTTCTCTTGAGGCTAAACAACCTCAGTTTCTTCAGCGATTCTTTGTAAGACATGTTTTCTACACATTTCATGAGCCTTGCTGCCCTTCTCTGGACATGATCCAGCACCTCAAAATCCTTTTTAAACTGGGTGGCCCACAGCTAAATACAGCACTTGAGGTGTGGCATCACCAGTGCCAAGTAAGGGGGATGATCACTTCTCTAGTCCTGCTGTCTACTCTATTCCAGATACAGGCCAGGATGCCCTTGGCCTTCTTAGCTACCTGGGCACACGCTGGCTCATGCTGTATCAACTGGCACCCCCAAGCTCTTTTCTGTCGAACAGCATGGGTTCTTATGCTCTTTCCAACAGAGTGGGCACCGATGTGCCAGGGGAACCTTTGCCTGTCAATCTAAACAAACTGATCACACAAGTCATTAACTGTATGTGTAGAGTTTCATGGAATCTTACAATCACAACATGGTTTAGATTGGAAGAGATCTTAGAGATCATCTAGTTCCGCTCCCCCACCACGGGCAGGGACACCTTCCACTAGAACAGGTTACTCAAAACCCCATCCAGCCTGGCCTTGAACACTTTCAGGGATGTGGCATCCAACAAGACCTCTGAGCAACCTGTGCCACTTTCCCCAACTCACAGTATTGCGCACGTGTGTCGTGTGAAACAGCACTTACAGCTGCAGGGGAAAAAAAGAAAAAGGCGCAATTGCTGTGGAGAAGGGCTGGGTGGAGTGCCAGGTCCCGGCAGCCCGGGCGTGCCCCGGGGCGGGGCGGCTGCTCCCGGCTGCAGGCGAGGCGGGAGGGGGCGGGCGGAGTAGCCGCGTCCCTGTGTGGGTCGGCAGGATTTCCCGATCTCGCCGGCTTCTTTTGGCATAGGCTCGGAACTCCTTTCCTCGGGCGTGGAGTAGGAGCTCTCCCGACGCTGCCCGGGGAATGCCGGCCGGGCCGGTGCCGCTGCAGGTGAGGGCTCTGCCAGCGGGATCGGGACGGAACAAGGGGACACGGGAGGACACGGGAGACGGGGCTGGAGCCGCCCCCGGAGAGGGCGTGCGGTGACCGGCAGCACCCACGGGGAGGGTCGGGGCTCTGCGCTGGCTGCCCGAAGGGAGCAGCAGCACCTTCCTGGAGAGGTGCAGAGCTTAACTTCCAAATGGAACAGAACCCAGGCCCCTGCGCCTCTGTGGGCTGCAGAAACCCCGAAGGGAGAAGGTCAGCGGTGGGGTTTGAGGTGACGATCCCACATTCCGCTCCAGAAACATCGGGAATGGTGTGCCAGTCACCTGCCAGGCAGTAGCCCTAGGGACTTCCCAAAAGGCCGCTTGCCTTCGGTCACTGAGGAATGAGCCCTCTACTCGTGGTACCGGTCCTGCGCACCAGCCGGTGCCCACGGGGTGCTGATGCTCCTGTCCCTTCTCTCTCTCCTGCCTAGGAAGAGCCATTCTCCCGACCCTGGAAGGCCTTGGCACAGCTCGCCAGTCTCTGTGTTCGGGGGTTTATGTGGCAATCAGAGCAGAATGGATCGGTATCGATATTTCATCTTTAACCAGAAGAACATGGTCGTGCTGGGGATGTTCCAGATAGCTTTCAGCACCGTGTGTGTCACCAGTGGGTTCATAGATGGCATTTTCAGAACAGAGTCTCAGCTGGGCAAATCCAGAGCTCCAATTTGGGCTGGAATGGTAAACTCGTGCTATGTTTGCTATGCTTTGTTCTGCAGTGCTTTTTCTCCCCACTGCTGCCTCCTAGTACTCATACTGGTAGTGGGGAGGGAAGCCAGGATTTCTTGCCAGCTCTTCTCTTGTTTTATCCTTTGAACTCAGTTAATAAAAATTTCCTTATCATGATATAGGCAGAGGAGTGCAAGCAGACTTACCTCTGAAGGAACTAAATTAAATACATTTCTGCTGGATAATGTAGAAAATGGGGCATAGTGACAATTGACAGGGTTTTTTTTTTGCAGAACTACAGTGACCACAGAGAAGCCACCAAAGATTAGGAGGGAAACACTTCATTCTCTGGTCGGGTAGATGAGCATCTGGGTGATGATCTCTGTCCCACAGCACAGTGCCCCTAATTTTGGTACTGCAGTGAGGAGTGGGCAGGAGGTATCCCTGCTCCCTGGCATTCAGCACCCTGATTTACCCTCCTGAGCCATGCTGCAAGGAAATTGCACTGAAGAGCTCTCTCTAGTGCAGAGGCTACCTATCTCCTTTCATTAGTATATTTCTTTCCTCTACAAGGTGCATATGGACCACCTTAAATCAGACTTATTCAATCAGTTTCATTGTTTTGCCCTACCCATAAAGCTCTAATTAGCAGCAGCAAGGCTGTGCACGTAGCAAGATGCATGTCACCCATGTCCTGCCCCCCAGGAGATGCTACAGAGGAAAAGAGAATATGAGCAATTCTCTTCCCATGTCTGATGCAGCCATTACTCTGATCCAAGCCTTGAAAACAAGGGCTTTTCATTACTCTGTAGCAGTTTATCTTCCAAATCTGATACTAGTTTCCCAGTTGCCAACTCCTTTTGTGCTCTACAGGTGATGGGAGTCCCAGGCATCCTGGCTTTGTTCTCCTCACAGAGGAAGAATCCATTTCTTGTAAGCTAGAGGGGCAGATGGGTGTTTGTATGTATGGGGCAGGGGCAATATGTTGGGGCAATCAAAAGCAATATGAGGAGGGAATGATCTGACTGGTCCTCCTGCAGGATTAAGAGCTTATTTCTTTGAGTTATCTTCACAAAAGCTGCTGTGTTCATACGCGAGAGGAGGATGCAGTGTTGCCTTGCTTTCTGCTGTAGCAGACAGACACTGGGCCTAACAAAAAGCAAAAATCTGTAAAAACACTTGGTTTCAATGCTTTTCTTTTGGTGGTCCTTCATGTTGTTAAGCACTGTGTACACTAAAATATGAAATGAGTTAAGAGGCTTGCATTTCCTAGTCCGGTTTCTCCAGCCGTGTAAACTCCAACAGGGGATATTGTATATAAGTAAGAGAGCTCTAAGACAAAGTCTTTGGGAAGCACCTCTGATTAATATTCAGGACTCGGCTGTAGCTCAGAAACTCAGTATTATGAAAACCTCTACTTCTCTGTGTTTGGCTTCTAAGTGACTGTTGCTACTGGGGACATTGTATTGTTATGGTAGGTCAAAGACTACATCTAATGCTTGTATTTGCCAAAGGACAACTTTAATTCCTGCTCCCCTTCTTTTTCTCACTAAAATTCTCTGTCTATCTAGGTGAATGTACTGATAGTTGCCTCCATAGTCTCTTGTGTTGCCATCCTCATTGTAATAGTTTACAGCTCCTTCACACTGAAGTATGGTGAAGAGGAGGAGCTGAGTTCTGCCCCAGTCCATGTTATCCATACTGTAAGTATTGATATAATGATTATTACTGGGAACATGACGCCCTTAATCTGCAAACAGTACCAGATGTGGCTTACAAACAGAACCAGATTTCTAGGAGGGGTGACACTAGGTCAGGTTGGCTGCTTTTGCTTCTGAGTGCAAAGGGGTGGTGTGGGTTGAGCCATGAAAAAATACTGGTGCTGCTCAGGGAAATGTGCTGAGAGTATCCCTGCCCTGGTTTGAGACAGTGATTTCAAGGCTCGAATCTTTCCAGCAGGCACCTCAGGTGATAAAGTTAACAGCAGTTACAGGTCAGCTGGTTAAACCTGGTGTTATTTCAAGTGTATCCTCCACAGTACAGCTGAAGAGAAGTAATGAAGCCCTTTTGTATCTCCAACCTACAAGCAATGGCTTGCTGTGGGGGTGAAGGCATTCCAGATAGATGAAGCTGATCATTAGTTTATTGCAGGACAAATCTATAAGGTGCAGTGCAGCAAGATGATGTTTCTCATATTCAGTATGAAGAAGAGCAGCCGTTCCTTGGGTTTTTACTCATTGTTAAAGCTATTTCCAAACCCCATGCCATTGCACAGCATCTTACATTTAATCATCAGCCTTACTTCACTGCTTGCTCTGTTTGAGGTTCACACTTGGTTTGTTTTTCAGAACACAGAAAAACGTTAAATAACACTGACTACGAATCAATCTCCTATCAGGCAATCAAAGCATTCTTGCAGTCATTAGATTATTTTTTGGTGGGGAGTGTCACTTTTTGAATATGGCTTTACTGTCTCCTTTTCTGTTTGCAGAGGTTTGTACTCAATAAAGTTGTCAAGGGTGCTAACATAGCCATGCTGGCTGTATCCATCTGCAGTGCATTTTTTGTGCTGGCCATGGCTTACTTGGGATGCCTGAGTCTTCCACGCTGCTCCTGCTATGACAGTGTAACTGGGATGGTGAGTGAGGAGCCCAGGGCACAAGTTTATTTATACTGAGTGCAGGTGAGAGGGGAAGAAACTGGGGAGAAAGTCTGTTTTTCTCCTATAAATCTAGTCTCAGCTCCTATGTCAGTCATGCAGGGCTAATTCTAAGAAATCAAGTGGGATGTTAGAAGGGTTTTATATTTCTTATATTTTCTCCTTTTACTATCTTCCTCTTATTTACAGTCTCACGTAAGATCTAATATAGGTTATCTCTATTTTCCAAACCATTTGTGGTGAAGCTACTGTGGTCCCATTTCCCATAAATCCTGCTGTCCTCAAAAACTGCTTCTCTCATCTTTAAGCCAACAGTTGCTTCTGGTGCAGCATTACAAATACTCACTGGTACTTAAACACTGGAACTTCAGTAATAAAAGTATCTCCTGTACTGTGTGTGAAGTGTAGGGGTGCTGACATATATCATTTACTTCTCGTTCATAAGGACTCTGCCTCAAGTGGTGGTGCACACAGTGTCTCTGCTAAGTGAGCTCAGTAATAAATACCAATTACTTCTCTACTAGAGCAATTCTGATGCTGTGTCATTAAACATGTACATCAGACCATTTGGTTTGGTAAGGAATTAATGGGTGCAGGCCACAAGGCAGCTGTTCCTGAATAAAGACACTGAGTGGGTAACGTGAGCCTGCTTTAAATTTTCAAACTAAAACTTGTTAGGAGGAGTGAACTGCACAGACTTTTAAAATGAGTTCAGGTGTATCTTCTTGAACAAATTTCCAGGTGAGGTATTTGATGGTGCTGTTTTTTTCATAGGAATGGTTGCAACCTAGTGAGGACCAAAATCAGACTGTGGAAATGGTTTGTGCTGTACAAAGTGAGTAACTCTTTTGCCTCCATGTATCTGGATGTTCACCAGGGATGAGGAAGGAACATTCTGAATAAGATTTACATCCCAGTCCAAAATCCTGTTAACCAAAGGGATTAACAGGATCCTCAGGATTTTGTGCAAACATCTATACCAGGTTTAATGGTTTTCTCTTTCTTTTCTCACACAGGCCCTGGGGGGAGAATTTTTAACTTCAGAGATCGGTTTCTGGCCCAGGATGTAGATGCAGAAGAAGACACATCCAAACCTCCACCATATATCAGAATGACTTGAAAAAGTAGCCAAATGTGGCAAGAGAGATGCAATAAGTTCTTAAAGATGGTTATGCACTTTTCCTTGGCCTTTTGAAAAACACACACAGAAAGAGAGAACTACTGAATGCCCAACACTGAGCAGAGATCACAGTGCAGAGGGAAAGATCTGCAGGTGATTTTGTACTTTCAGACTTTGTATAGTGAAACTACCTTATTGCCTCTGGAAAGTGAGAGCATTTTTTCCTCCAGCTTTTGTACTCAGATCACGTCTTATTTCACTAGAATTCATCATGCAATTTGTGTAGCAGTTCTAGCCTTAGGCATTTAAATATTAAATACAATTCCTTTTTCTTCAACTGTTATCTCAATTACTCCTTCTTACTGCATTAATTATTTGGATGATAATGAAGGACCCACTTCATCCTTGAGCTTCAGAGTGTTTTCTTCTTGGTAGGAATGGAGGTTTTTAATATCAAACCTTGATAACACCATTCAGGTACCGCTGTCAAAATGTGGCTTCTGTGGGTTGTACATGTGTCAGTACAATTAGTTTTAGTGCTGAAGTGTAACTAGAGTGGGGCAGGAACTGCAGCTGCAGTAGCTCCTCCTATGAAGTAACTTAAATACAATGAATTCAGCTCAAGTTTTCCTATTTCTACTTTGTAGATTGAAAGTTTAAAAGAAATCTTTATTTTAGGGCCCATTCTGCTAAAATTTAGTACAGATTTAGACCAAGGTCTTTTGTTGTATTCTCTCTAGGGGGCCTCTTGGTCCTCTAGACCAAGGAATTACAGTTTCCAGTCAGGTTCTGTCATCTCCTGAAGTACACAGAATTCTCATATGTACTTTATGTTTCAGTTTTAGGTGAATGTCAAGTGTTTATCTTGCCTTCAGGCCTTGAGCAGGAAGTGGTAGATGACTTATCCCATGATATAGATTAACAGAGCATTTGAACAGGGCCTGGAAAATAAGCTCCCATCTTGAGAAAGTGGGTAGTAGGGTAAGTCATGCCCACCATGAGCTATGTAACTCCAGGAATGATCTCATATAAAACTTCTCTAATTGCAGCAAGTAAGGTACTTTTCATGGTCCCAAGACAAGAGTTGTTCTTGAGTTATTTTTTTCTCTAAAGACTGAAGTCCTTTTCATAATGCTGGTAAAGGGACTCCAATACCTAAATGGCTTTAAACTAAAGGAGGTGGGTTTGGATTAGATACTGGGAAGAAATTCTTCCCTGTGAGGATAGTGATGCTCTGGCACAGGTTGCCCAGAGAAGCTTTGGATGCCCCATCCCTGAAAGTTCAAGGCCAGGTTGGATGGGGTTCTGAGCAACATGGTCTATGGAAAGGTGTCCCTGCCTGTGGCAGGGGAGTCAGAATGAGGTGATCTTTAAGGTCACTTCCAAACCATGTTATGATTCTGTGATGATTCTATGAAGATGTTACACAGCTTTTGTTGTAATCTTGAACAGAGGAAGAGTCTGAGCCACGTATTGAGGAAGTCCCAGTGAACTCTGGCACCCCTTTGTGCGTAAGGTGCTTGCCAAGTGCCTCTATTACTGACTTCAACCATTAGAATTATTGATGTCTAGGAATATCTCAGATCAAGAGAGCAGCCCTAACCACCAGGCTCCCTCCACAACCCTTCTCAGGTCACATACTGCTTCCTCCACTGCCCAGCTTCAGCCAGGGAAGCTGTCTCCATCTTTGGATGCTTGGGCCAGCACCTTAACTTGGGCCTGCAGGTCCTACTCTGGCAACTGGAGGCTTAACTATGTGCCACAGTAGCCAGATTCCTCCTGACTTTGGCTCTAAATATCTTCATGTGTTTGCCTGCAAAGCCACAGGATGGTTGAGGTTGGAAGGGGCCTCTGGGGATCAACTAATCCAACCCCCTCCTATGCCAACCAAAACACAGCTGGTGTCTTGTTCATTTGAAGGTGTCAATGTTTGAATTGCTTTAATATAGTAATTCAAACGTTGTGATTCAAAAAGGGACGCTGTGCTTTTTCCTCGGAAATAGTGCCTGTCAGCAGGCATCAAAGCACCGAGCGTGACTGCTCTCCCTGTCCTCAGATACTTCTGGCACAACTCCACACCATCTGCAATGAAATGCTGGGAAGTTTCTTCTTGATTAACACAAACTGTTGTTCTTGTACATCAAAAGAAAGTAAGACTCCCTGAGAGGGTATTGGGCTCACTGATAGCTGAAAACAGCATGGCTCTGGTTAGTCTAAAACTGCTCAGCTTCTGCATCATTTCTGGGTGAGAATTACGGTCCCATCCAGAAGTGCTGTTCCATAACCAGTCATTGCAGTGTGACATACTGAGCATAATTCAACAGTGTTTGACTGCTGGTTGAACAGGCAGTTTGCTTTTAATGTGAGTGTGCAGAGCAACACATCACTAGTCCTTGTTCAAGTGCTGTGCTGTTTCCATTGGCTCAGGCTGATAATTCCTGGGATGAGGGTGGCAGTGTGTCTTGGTTTGAAAGACAGGTGTCTGCCAAGGAAGGCAAGAGTCTCCCTTGAAATGAAAAAGAAAATGCAACCCCCTTCCCTCCGAATTATTATAATTTCGAAATTAAGGGGCTTTCAGGCAAAGATATGAGGAACAGGAATAACAGTTCTTTACTATTATATATATATATGTATACAAAACAAGTCAAACAAACAACAATAACTATGGCAGTAACAGCAAACAATCACAAACCCAGTCCCAGCCTTCTCGGCTGTCAGGCCCTTTCCCCTCGGGTGCAGTTCCGCTCGCAGCCGGCAGGGGCGCTGGCGGCTCCCGGTGAGCAGGGCAGGTGCGATGGTTCCCCCGCGGCTGCAGGGGGCGCTCCGGAGTGAGCTCGGGGAGCACGCGGCAATGGCGGCCTGGGATCCTGGGAAGAGATTGAACAAAGGCTTCACAAACCCCTGGGCAGCCGATCCCGGTGCCCGGCTGGACCCTCAGGAACAGCAGGATGGAACAACAGGGACGAGCACAAATCCTGGGTGGCAGACGAGATGTGTCAAACTCCAGAGCTGCAGTGGTAACCCCTGGAGGTCTCAGCAGGCAGGATGTGTGGGGCCACAAAGTAGCGAAGGCTTGAAGCAACAGCAGGGCAGGGCGGCTGCAGCCCAGCTCCCAGTGGGGCAGGGAAGGCGGGCTTGGGAATCCTGGGGTTTCCCTGGTAGAAAGAAGGCAGCCTAGAGCAGAAAGCCTGCAGTGCTGATGAGGCTGAGCACCCACTGCCCACACACTCAGGTGAAAGAGAGTAGCCTCTTGGACCACACCCTTAGTGGCTAGGCCCTTTGTCCTCCCCAAGTATCCAGCAATTTGTCCCCCTGGCAACATATATGGGGAAAATTCCTCAAGAGGGAAAAAAACAGAAAAGGAACTCCCAAAACCCCAACACAGTGCCACCACAGCTGCTGCAGGTCAGGTCCTTTGGGGACACCTCTGGGGCACAAGCCAAGTACCCAGCCTGGCTTTGAAAGCTTTTGATCAGTGGCATTTAGTGACAGGTGTGGCAGGTACTCTTTTGGCTGTGAAACAGCCTTAGCAGCAGATATTGAAGTATTAGGGCATAAAAGAGAAGTATGCTCTATGCTACTTCTAAATAAAAATGTATGCAATTGATTCATCAGCAGCTATAAATTGGCTTATTTCTAACACAGTCCTTCTAGTGGTGCAACTATTGCAGATCACTCAGAGACACATGATTTCAACGGTTCTTTCTACAAAAGTGGGGATTTCTAGAAAAATGACAGCTGCAGAAGGAAATTGGTGGAAACTGATTACTAGTTTAATGTCACTCCTCTTTGGTTAGCATTGCAGAAAATACATTCCTGACTGCAGTTTCCAGTGCTATATTTAGCAGCCTGTTCCACTTGCAAAGTACAATACCTTCCCAGAGCCTGCCTGCATCTCCAGGGATATTCCATGGCTTGTGTCACATCCAGCTTTTACTGGTGAAGTCAGGTGGAGTTATGGACCCCCGAGCATTTTGTGCTCACCTTGTGTCAGCATTGCTTGTATTAAGTCAAAGACAAGGCGTTTACATAAAAAAACCTTCTTTACCTCAAGTAGGCTGAGACAAACATTACCCTATTCCCTGATGCACAGAACAAGGCATACAAAATCCCCGGATGGATAAAAGCAAAGCCTGCCAGCCTCTCCATTAGCAGTGGTCAGAGTTAATCGCCTGGCGTAATCAGAAGGTTAATCAGGGAAGTAGATTCTGGAGGTTAATGTTCAACTAAGGGCAAAGAATTTTTTGAAGTCATTTCCTCAACAGAAGGGGCAGGAGGTGAGGGAGAGGAGAGAAAGAGGAGGGATCTTCGTCATGGTGAGGATCAGGGAACCCTTTCAAGCACTTCTTTGACAACAAGCCTGTTTTGAGATTTTTTAATATATATCTATTTTTTAATATTTGTATTTATTAATTTATATCTGAATTTTTATTTTTCACAGATATATGTTTGGTGCAGTTCCTCCCCTGTGCTGCTGGGTTGCTGGTGTTCAGGGTCAGGGCAGTCTTTCCTGGGCATGAATGTCCTTTCCCCTTTGCTGGCAAAAGGCAGTGAGAAACCAGGGGATACAAAGTCACAGTTCTGCATCTCCATAGCCCACCCTGTTCCAGCAAGAAGTAGTTGGAAATTGAAGTAAAGCTTCACTGTAGGTAGATGAACTGGCCTAAAATATTTTGAGTTGGGAGTACATAGGTCTTGATCTTTAAACATGGTGCTGACTACTAGGAAAAGGCAGGCTACAGAAGAAAGCCTTAAAAGAGCTGGGAAAGGACAGGAGTGGTACTAATGAATCGAAATACAGATACGTTCTGAAAATAGGAAGTGGTATTTGCCTGCAGATGAGAGGAGGAACATTGTCTTTTTTGGTTTCTGGGGTTTTTTTCTTATAGTCAGTAGAAACCCCACCTAATATAAGAAGCACAACATGCATTTTTTGGAGTCAGACTGTGTGATTTCTTGTTTCTTAGGATCATAACCACAGACTTCTTTAGGTTGGAAAGGACATTTAAGATCATGGAGTCCAACCATTGCTCCTTATAGGTCCCCTCCAAACTGAGATATGATTCCATGGTTCTCCAGCACTGACAGTGTGTAAGTACAGGGAAAAATACTTGGACTTACCACTAACTTGAGGAGGGAAAGCTCATCAAAGCAAACAGCATTTCCCAGCCTTCCCTAGAAGCCTCTCCATAAAAACAGGAACTGCTTTGTCCTGCACCTCTTCAGGTCAGTCTAACCCTAGCACATTATCAAACTGCACAGTTTCACTTGCACTTTCTGAGCTGCTGTAATGTCTCTTCTCTTCCTCTTCTCTTTTCTCTTCTTTTCTCTTCTTTTCTCTTCTTTTCTCTTCTTTTCTCTTCTTTTCTCTTCTTCTCTTCTCTTCTCTTCTCTTCTCTTCTCTTCTCTTCTCTTCTCTTCTCTTCTCTTCTCTTCTCTTCTCTTCTCTTCTCTTCTCTTCTCTTCTCTTCTCTTCTCTTCTCTTCTCTTCCTCTTCTCTTCTCTCTTCTCTTTTCTCTTCCCCTCCCCTCCCCTCCCCTCCCCTCCCCTCCCCTCCCCTCCCCTCCCCTCTCCTCTCCTCTCCTCTCCTCTCCTCTCCTCTCCTCTCCTCTCCTCTCCTCTCCTCTCCTCTCCTCTCCTCTCCTCTCCTCTCCTCTCCTCTCTTCTCCTCCTTCTCTTCCTTTTTTTTTTTTTTAGCAGTTTCAGCTTCAGTTACAGAAATGTGCGTTCTCTTTAATTGACTTGTTATTTATGTCATCTTAATTTAAAATTACTTTGTTTCATAGTTCATGTTTCATCCTCTGGCTTCTGTCCACTACATGATTTTAAGTACACCCATCACTTTCTTTTTAGTCAATATTAGTTGCTGTATATGTTATGTTTATGGTGGAAAAGTACCTGCAAATATTGCTAGGCCCTTGCCTCCCACTCAATAACCGTAAGACTGATTCAGGATGACAGATGGTGTTTTCAGTTTCCAAATTCTTTGCTCTAAGTGTATCTTATAACAGTTCCTTCTGTGTTTCTTGTTTTGTCTGATGCAGGCAGGATCCCAACCCCAAATGACCTAAGTTTTTGCTTCATCCAACAGTTCTTCACCCATAGAACCTGAGAGCTGGAGCTTTAAAGCAGATGCTAGAGCTGGAAAACTACCAGTGTCATGTACCACACATCAAAAAGAGTTGGAATTCCACACAGCGCACCCCCACGTGTTGCATTATGATGCCAATATATGCATGGTGATCAAAAATACATATATGTGAATATACATGTTTTCAGGCCATCATTTTAAATATATCGTGGTTTGACACTGGTTTAAACACCAGGTACCCACGAAAACCGTAACAAAGGGCTTATGCATTGAGATAAGGACTGGGAGAAAGCACTTTTAAGGCCAAAACAGGCTCAAATTTAAAGGTATAAAGTAAATTTATTATTAACCGAGTCAGAGAAGGATAATGAGAAGTAAAATAAGCCTTTAAAACACCTTCCCCCTCCGCCCCCCCCCCCCCAGACCCTCCATCCTTCCCACCGATAGCGCAGGGAGACAGGGTGTGGGGGTTTTTGGTCAGTTCATCACTCGAGGAGTTTCTCTTCTGCTATGCTGTGGGGTCCTTCCCACAGGTGATAGTTCTCCATGAACTTCTCCAGCATGGCTCTAATTTCACGAGCAGCAGTCCTGCCCAACCTGCTGTAACATGAGTCCCCCCCACGGGCAAAACAGTTTTCCCAGAACTGCTGCGACATGGGTCACCGGTCCACGAGGTGCAGTCTTTTAAGGATAGGCTGCTCTAGTTTGGAAGCAAGGGCTTTCTCTCTCTATCTCTGGAAGCCAGGGCCCTCTCTCTTTATTCAGGTCCCCCACTGGATTGCATCTTTTCTGGCCTCCACTTGCTCCAGTGTGGGCACCTTTCCCACAGGCTGCAAGCAGATTTCTGCAACCCCCCTTGGACGTCATGGATTACAGGGAGAGAGTTTGTTTTATTATAGTCCTC
Source organism: Corvus hawaiiensis (assembly GCF_020740725.1). Taxonomy (NCBI): domain Eukaryota; kingdom Metazoa; phylum Chordata; class Aves; order Passeriformes; family Corvidae; genus Corvus; species Corvus hawaiiensis. Next base: position 64,195,234 of record NC_063217.1, read on the forward strand.
ACCATGGCTTGCAGAAGAATCTCAGCTCTGATATTTGGAGCACCTCCTCCCCCTCTTTCCTTCCACTGCCCTTGGTGCCGCCAGGTTGGTTTTCTCCACGTTCTCACTTGCTCCTCTTCTCTGACCAGAGGGAATAAAAAACTTGTTGCTCATAAGTACCATTGCTAACAAATTCCACTGATTCAAAGATTTCTGCAGGATCTCGCAGCACTGAGAGGTTGATCTCATCTAGGTTCCACGTTGGGGAATCGCTCGCCATATTTCTGCTGCCAGCCATATGGCAGGGCAGTCACCGCCACTGCAGCACTGGTGCCATTCAATGCCTCTCTTCATGCGGGGCGCCAGGAAGGAGAAGCCGCTGTCGCCAACCCTGCCCTTCCGCCCACAGCAGGGCTGGCTAAAGGCAGCCAGGCAGGCAAAGCTTGCTGCCGGCCATGCCAAGATGGCAGCGGCCGCACAGCTGCGGCAGCCCCATGGCTGCGCAGCGGTGCCAGGATAGTCCAAGGGTGGTGCCTTGCCATCTCTGGGAAAAAGCTGCACCTGCGTGGTTTTGATTTTCTTCTTAAATATGTCATCACAGAGGCATTACCAGCCTCTCTAATTGGGCAAGCAGCATGTCCATCTTCAGAGCCATCAGAGATTGGCTCTGTCAGACATGGTGGAAGCTTCTAGCAGCTTCTCACAGAAGCCACTTCTGTGGCTTCCTCCTACCCCCCCCCCATCCAAAAACTAGGCTGTGTTAAACCAACACAGTACATATAAAGAAAATCTTAAATATCTTTATTTACCATCTACTATCATCATGCATATAAATGAAATATACCTATTTAATGACAGATGAAAGTATTGAAATCAATTCTTTCAGGTCAGACACAATTTGACAAAAGCACTCTGAGCCTTGGAAGCCAAAGGTCAGGGCTGCCAGCATTTGTGCTTTTTAACAGCAGCATCACAGTGACTCAGATATTAGCTCAGAATTGAAGTTAGTACTCAAAGATAGTCACAAGGATGCACAGGAACTTGAAAACCCTCTCTGACGAGCACATGCTTTTTTAAATCTACAGCTGAATCTTTGGTTGCTGAAGCCAGAAGCCCTTCACTGTCTCTAATTTATGAGTGTGTTAAAAATACCTTGAAGTAAATAGAAAAGCTGTTTCATGTATTTTAGGGTCAGTTTAGTCTTTTCCTCTTCATTTGCCCTTCCTTAACTGAAGAAAGGACAGAGGGACAGATGAGTATGAAGGACAAGGAGAATCTCAACCCCCCTGAGCATTTCAAGTGTTTTCCTGTACAGGAGTGGGTGTGAAGGGTGTGGGGATGACCAAGCTTTGGAGAGGATAAATGGTTTGCAAATGCAACTTCTGCTTTATGACTCCTGATTTAGAGGCCCCGCATGATGATTTTAGCAGTAAATCACTAAGTTTGATTTTCAGAAAGAGGGAGTTTGGCATATTGCCTCACACCAGTCTTTTTCCTGCCTGTGACCTTTCCAAAGGGGTAGTCCAAACAGTAAAAATAATAATAGAAAAGGAAGTACTGAGCTAAGATCAGGGTCTTATGACTCTTAAGTTTTCATATGCTCAGAGCTCCATCCAGCCTGGCCTTGAACACTTCCAGGGACGGGGCTCTGGGCAACAGCTGCTCTGGGCAATCTGTGCCAGTGTCTCACCACCCTTAAGAGAGAAGAACTTCCTAGTAAGAGCAGCAGATTTGTTAAATGCAGGCTAGGGAGAGGATTATGCTTTTTGGGGGGCTTTTTAAAATGATCACTGGTATTGCTATTAATTTCAAATTATTAGCTAAGGATTCAATAATTTGTGGTTCACATTAAGCAGTGGTGATTCAGCAAGGCAGAAAAAAAAATACATGTCAGTAACATCCCCCCAGGGATTGTGCACCTCAGGGAGTGCCGCTGGATGACCAGTAGCTCTTACTTGCCTTCCTTTGGGCTCTGGAAATAGCTTCCAGAACTACGAGGAGCTGCCTTCAGCACGTGCTTCAAATTGGCAGGTGGGAGGCTGTGCAGAGCCCAGTGAATCCCAGAACATCCCTGGAAACCAGCAGCCCTTCTTCCTCTCTCAATGCCCCTTCACAGCCATCACTGATGACACCATTCAGCTGGATAAATGAGGCCTCCTTTGGGCACTCAGCATCAACAGAGGAAAGAAAAAAAAATCCCTCATCCTCAGAGACATTGTCAGAACAGTGGGATTTTTTTGTGAGTCCTACAATAATGACAACTTCTAATGTTATTTATGATTTTAGATTTAAGATTACATGTTGGTGTTGATTTGCAGAGAAAACCAGACTGCCATTTGAAAGTAACATTACTATTACCTTTAAATAACATGGCTCTACATTTATCTGGGAATTGCAATGTTAAGCAACATCAGTCAATGATCTTGAAAGTAGGACTCTGGAAAAAAACGAGTATTAGAATTATACACTCTGGTGGAAGCGACAATACCTACAGAGAGGACAAGGGATATGACTTCCAACGAATTTATAAAAGTTAAAGAGATTTTATTTCTGAACAAGATGAGACTAGAAGAAGAGTGATGGAGAAGACTCCTTAGGGTCTTGACATACATCCAAGGGTTAGTAATTGCTGTTTTTGTAACTGTTCTATCACTTCCCATTCTTCTGGAATCTGAAATAAATCCTGAACATGCCTCTAAATCATCAGGTGAGTGCTTCAGATGCCTCAAAACCACCCAGTCATTGCAAGAAAGCACTAACAGTAGTCCAAGTATTGCGAGTCTTACAAAATTGTCACCCACACAGACAGAAACTAGAAACTCCTTTAACTCCCTCACAGCCTTTTGTTAACTATATGGAATTATATTATCATTCCTATTATAATTATTGAAAACAAGTGATAACACTTTGTAGCAAAGCCAGTTTATTAGGTTTCTGGGATTGTGCCTTGCCTGCCCCCAACACATAGTAAAGAACCCAACTTTACAATCTGGTAAAGCGAAAATACACATACAAAGTATTCAGTACTCTGACATCCATTCTGTGGGCAGATCACCACTGAAAGCCAGCAAGCAACACTGAATCCTGCATTACTGACCATACTGCCTTGATGGCAGAACCATTAAAACATGCTTTGTACTGAACATGGAATTACACACTTGAACACCATTTCCACACAGTTTTCATGACATGAGGGCCCTTATTTACAAGTTGTGATAACTCAAATTAAAACTTAACAGATGTGCAGGTGTTTCAGATCAAATTTAACAGTAACACTGCAGCTACATTATTTGCTTACCTCAACCCCCAACCTGACTGACTTTAAAATTCTTAATTCTGGGATATTTATTAAAAAAAAACAAAACCCAAAAACAAACAAAAAACCACCAAAACTTTCTGACATACTTAGTATACAAATAATTAAGAAGGAACCTTCTCAGAAAAAGGATTAAGGATATGAGTGAAAAACAATCTGTCCAACAGGACTGTAAACCGTATTTATTTACAACAGTATAAACATAAATTTAAGATCAATCCTTTTCTTAAAGAAATCATTAAGGACACTAGTGTTAAACAGGTGATTTGTTTCTGAAACAACTGTAAATTCTAGTCATGTAAAGTTCAGAGTGAATACAAAAGTTCCCTTTTACAAACTTTTCCTAAGCAAAAATAGTCACAATTGAAGCAGCTTTATACAGGAAAAAGTATTACCTTTTGTTTAGATTCTTTTTAAACATCTTAATCATATTAGACCAAATTAAATACTCTTTCTAAATCTAGAACAAAATCAATGCATTTTCTTCAATATAAGTTGCAATGAAAGTACATCTCAAGAATTGTAATAGTTTACATAATAATAGTTATCTTGTTTCAGTAATTTGTTTCTAATGTGATCATTACGGTGGCAGCTTTTGAACTAGCCCTTCAATTTAGTTTCCAGTAAGCAACACATGCTACAAATGGCCAATAAAAAACCTTCATTTATACTTCGAAAACTAAGTCACGAAACACTGTTTGACATGGCACGTGAATGAAGTCATAGATTGCGTTCTATGGCTTACATTTCACTTTATGCAACTATGTGAAACTTAGCACCATTTTTATTATGAAACTTAATCTTCAAATAGAACTGGAAAAAGCAGTTGTAACTATGAGAACACAGAAAAAGGTGGTTCAAGAGGAGGAATTTCCCTCATCTGACCCCTACTAGCTCACATTAGTAATGCCAAGGGTGCCCTACATACAGTCACATTATACAAGCAGGTTTTAGCTCAAAAATCTCTAACAGATTATATACTTGGTAGATTTACTCCATATTTCAAGACCAAATTTCATTTGTGTTTGGAAATATTTTAAGAATGTACCATATTCCTAAACATTCCCATTCCTGAAATATGTTAACAAGTTGGCTTTTCAAGATATTTAAAAAGCACTCATGATCTCTAAAGCCCCGCAAACCCCAATCTTTGAAAACCAGTATGCTATTGCCAAATTCACCCAATCTTTTACTTACTCAACTGTTTTTACTTACCTCTGAGACACTCAACTCAAATACAGCACCTTTAGAAATATATCATTTAAATTTTAGTAAGATCAGAGAATTTATGGACAGATGGAGTCCCAATTTTTACCCCAAATCCTGTGCTACAGTACTTTCCATAACATGGTTTAACATAACAGTTTTGTATGACATGCCCATTATGAAAAATTAATGAAGTTTTAAGTATCAAATAATAGGGAGAAGTTTGTCAATTCCGTTACCATTGCCATGAAGAAACAGACCAAGTTCATAGTGGAACAACAGCCAAAATCTAGCAGGTTGCACTGACACTGACAGCCCGAACTTTGACAGACCTGTTTTTTTTGTTTTTATAATAAAAAGGTACCTGCTTACTAATTTCCTAGCAGTCACCTAATATTCCTTCATATGCCAAAAATCTCCCCACTTGCTGACCCAAAACCCAAGTTCCCTGGTTGTCACAAAAGGCTCTTCTACATTATTCCAATGCCAAGTAGCAACCAAAAGTATTAGTAAACCAGCCTACTGTTTATAATCTTACCACAAGTGATGAGAATAACCTCAGGCAGCAAGAGCTCAAGTAGAACCACTTTGTCAAACTTGACAAAGTATGTTCCCATATATTTATAGTGAAACTTAGTAATTCAGAAAGTACAATTACAAAGTGCAAGAGCATGAGATGGGCACACCTACAACAGGTAAAATAAAAAACACATTAAAGTGCCAAAGAGATTTGCTATACTTGCTACCAAAACCTGGAACTTTGCCAAGATCATAATTTTGAAGCACTTGCAAACAAGACAAGGTGATAGCCAGTGACAGTATGACCTAACACCAGCAGGATGTGGTAGGTTTTGGTTCAGGCTTTATACGTATTTCATCATCATCTGGGGGTTGACTAAGCATTAAAGGCTTGTGACTTTTAAGCTTGTGAGCCAGCGTCATGAATATGGCCTCCACATGGTCATTGTCATTGGGGTTCTTGGCAGAGGTTTCAAACAATGGCATGCTGTGAGTGTCAGCAAACTTCTGGGCCAGGTCCGTGGGCACCTGAATAGCACTTCTCAGGTCACATTTATTTCCAACCAGAATCCGTGGGGTATCATTGGCAAGAAGGTGCTGTTTGCATTCCTCTATCCAGGATGGCAGGCTGTGGAAACTGGCAATGTTTGTCATATCATACACAAACACCACAGCATGTACATTCCTGTAGTAGTGCTGCACCATGCTCTTCCTGAAGCGCTCCTGGCCTGCAGTATCCCATAGCTGTATCTGAAAATGGAAAGATAAGGAGAGGAAAAAATGTTTTACTACTCATCTTGGAAAATAACACAAATTATCTGTAGCGAGGGGAGTTACATGATCACAGAAATCTACTCTTCTGAATTAATCATATTGACAAGTTTGTGCTGAAGAAAATGGTTGCATTCACACAATTTTAGAAACTTTGGATTTCAAAGCTGCTCACAAGCAAGGCCAGGAGGAATGATGACACAACTTGAGAGAAAATACAAATTTCTGAAAGTTTATCGGAGCCTGTATTTTTAAAGATTTTTATAAAAACAAATCCTGAAGTCTTAGCAATAGCACTTTTGTTTGAAAATGAAATATATGTTACTTCCAGTACAACTCTCAGCTGACATGACTTTTGTTATTGCCAAAAATAATATCATCTTCCCCAAAATTCTGTTGTTAGCATGACATTAACTGCCATGTAGAAGTAGGAAGAAATCAAACCATGGTTGATTTCAACATCAACAAAAACAGGACAAATAAATCTTTCTCTGCAGTGCATTGGAATCAAACCCTCCTGTGATGAACATCTAACTTAAGCTTATTTAATGCTTAAACTGGGACCATACTATGGTTTGTAGTATCAAGGCATGCATAAAAGGAAAAAAATAAAAAAAAAAAGCATAAACCTCCTGTTGGTGTAACATGTGACGATCATTTCCAGGTACACGCCATTCTGTCCAAACCAGACTGAATGTATGTGCCAGAAGCTTAGTCAGAACAGAAAGACATTCAGAAGAACTGAAATGCTTTCAAATTTCTGGGGTCCAGATTGAAACAAAACAAAACAAAACAAGCTTTGAAGCACCAGCAGACATAAGCAACAACTAACAGAAATTTTAAATACATTGATCATCCTGTGTAATGGCAGCCTGGAGTCCTCAGATGTGTAGAGAATGCTACAGAATTGTGCACAGTGATGTTTACACAGACTTGCACTCCAGGAGACAAGGAACTGCAATGCCCAGCAGTCAGAGCCCCTTCACCTGCAACACCTGTACACTGTCAGAAATAAATTGCTGTGTGGCTCTATCATGCACACCTTAGTGATAGTGAAACATCTGAAAGACATTTGATTTCTTGGGAAAAAGCTGAGTCCTAGCTTCCTGTCTTATACAGCTGATCCCAGCCGAGGCAGTTTGATTAGTACTCTGGCTTTTGAGCAGAAAATTTTTCCTCCCTGGGAATGAAAGGAGTCTTCCTTAAGACTCAGAACTCAAGGAATACTAAATGTTCTGTAGACAATGAAGATAAATTTGAAATTTAATCTGTTCTCATGAAAGTCGCAGCCACTATGTAATTGTTGAAATTGTTCTCCCATTACCATAGCTCTGCATTCCTTTGATCCAAAAGTTTCAGTAAAACTTCTTTAGAAATTGTAAATATCTTGAAAGTTGTGTTGTTTACCACTTTAACCAGTGACTTTTTATATTAGAAAAAAGGAAGCCCATCTGCAAGGGAAATCTGCTGAGAGCAAGAAGATGCATCACTGATAGAGAGGATTACAGTATCACCTAAAACTGTTTTGAAAGCTACAACAGTGGAAATAGGGTAAAACTGAATAGAAGCAGATGCAAAGTCTTGGTAACAGTGAGTGACAATAAGGACTTTTTCTTTAAGCACAGGGTTCATCAGATTGGAAATTATTAAAATGGATGACAATCCAGATCCACAAGTCAATCACAGTATGTTATGAATCAGTCGTGTGACAGACTGAAGAACAAAGAGTAAGAGATGTTTCAGAAGTTTTTCTGCAATATTCTATTCAACCCTGGTTATCCATCCTCAAAAAAACTCAGACTAGAGCAGGTGGGAATGGCAGCTACTGGTTGCATCAGGGGAACTGAGAATTTGAATGAGAACATCAGAGCAGCTTGGCTTTTGTAGCCCAGTCCAGTTCTCTGCAGCTTTTGATCCAGAGACTTAGAAAGACCCATGTGCAGCTTCTAAAAGGGTCATTAAGAATGTTAGGAAAAGCAAGGCAAGTTGCCCTGGCTCTGATCCCAGAAAATGGTAGTCAGTTGCAATCGATCTCATTTTAGAATGAAATCTCAGGTTTTGCCAATGGTATTACACTCTACACACAATTGACAGCATCTCCATGAGTCTACACAATTGGACTGAACACAGGCACCTAAGTTTGGGTAAGATTCAGTCACACACCCAGATGAGACATACTTCCAGTTCTGTGCACTTATAAAACATTATAAAGTCAGAAGACTCATAGAAAATGCTCATGAATTTGACAAATTAGAGAAAAAAGAAGCACAGACTGAAGCAATCCCATGTATAGACAACATTATGTTAAGGAATCACTATAGATAAATCTTGGAAAATGCTGTATCAAATAAATTTAAAGAGAGAGTTAATTTTCACAGGCAGCTGTGGGCTAACAATTCTCTCCCCAGCTTATTCACAGAGTAGAAATTGGTCATGCTTCAGTCAAGCAGAGATCTTTAAGTGTATTGCCAGCCTTGGGTAAAGATGGGGAAATTAAATTAAAGGTTTACATAACTTGCAAGTGAAGCTTAAACTACAGTTCTTCCTAAATTTCATTTACATGCAGCACTCAAGCTTGAACAGCATTATCTCAAATTGAAGATGTTAATATTCTTGGCACTGAGTCATTTGCACTAAATCCTTTCCCAATGTTGAAAACTGTACACTTTAGAAATTTCTTTTTTCCTCTTTAGAGGTGAACTTGAGGAAACTGTTCCATTTCTACCTCTTCCCCCAAATATTTTCTCTACTGAAAAAAAATACCGAAAATGTTCACGTTAATGGGTGTGCACTGATGAAGTAACATTAAGATTACTATTTCATTGTTGGTCCAGTAACACCCATCTTCAGGGGACCACAGTTTTTATAACAGCCCTTTAAAGTATATAGTTTGATTGATTGGTTTAACAGCATAATTCGGCTAATAAAACTGTACAGAATCCCTTGGTCATATTCCCTAAGAAAAACAAATGGCATAAAAAGTATTAAATACACTGACTCAGCTATCACATCGCACCTTCTGATTCCGTTCTATGTATCCAGAAAGGCTTTTTTCTAAACAAGGACTCACTTAGTATGTGTGTTTTATAACACACTGGTAAAAACATAACTGGCCTCAATGCTGTCTCCTTTAACAAGACAAAAATTGGAATAGCTCAAAGGTACAGAACATGATGTTCGGACTTTCTTCTTTGGATTTCATTTGCATTTTGCTCTTTTAATGTAGGTCAGTGAAGACTAACATCATTGTTTTCTTCAATTTTCAATGCTTAGATTAACTGAGGAAGAGTAAAATTTAGAAGGCAGAAAATCCATTTGTTGAAAGTTTTAATTTACTCATCACATTTAGGCATCAGTGTTTGATATGAAGCTGTTCAGCCTACTGTACAAGGAATATACTTGTTCCTATGTCTTGGAATTCTACACAATTACTGTGTGGGAGATCCTCAATGAGAACTGTGCTTGTGTTCCTGCCAATGACACAGCACTTTTCCAGCTGTCAGGGAAACACTTACTGCTGTAGCAGCACAAGAAAGAACCATCCAGCTGGCTGGGGGAAGGGAGAAGAGGGAAGACACTACTTTATAACCTCCTCCTTCAATGCAAGAAGAAAAATTCCCTTCAGGGCACAGCAAGGACTACAATAATTCAGTTCATCAGAGCTTCTCTCTCTTCGTTCAACTAGCATTGCTGGAGCTGATTGCTACACATCAGGAAGGTGAAGAGGAGTGAGAGAAGTTGCCAAAACCGCCCAAAATTGGTTCAAACTTGACAACACTCCCACTAAAAACTAGAGTCCTGGCCATAATGACAAAATTCATTCCTTTAATGCTGAAACAGAACTTGCACAAAACAATGTGCCTCAGAACAGCCTCCTTCACTTCTCCACCTTCCTCAACCAGAACTGGTTTATTTTACAGGTAATATTCTCAAGAATGCAGCAAAACGATCTACAAAAACATATATAACAGAATGGCACAATAACCTATGTGAAGCATCTTAGAGCTGTGGATTACTCTATGTTCTTCTTCACTTCTCTCCAATGAAGGCCAGGCATCATTCAGAGGTGATGAAAATGCCAGTCAATAAGATGGTGCTGACAAAACAATATCCCTCAGGAGTTCTCTCCTCTGTCATGAACAGCAACGGACAAAGGAGTACAGAATTTCAGCTGTCAGACAAGTTCTAGTCAGTGGTTTTACAAAAGAAAACCAAAAAAACCCCAAAGATTCCTATTCACCTTTCATTTTTAGTTGAAAAAGGATATGAGATAAAAATCTCACAAGAGCAGGAAAGCAAATTGGCTCTCCTATTCTTATATATCCTCCATAATTTCTTTAATCAGTAAATAAGCAAGGAAAAACTACAGCTTTCAGCTACATAATGGTAAGCTGTAATTATAACGTCTGATGATAACAAATGTCCAAGTACAAGCTCAAGACTGCTGTTAACTTCCTTTTTCTGCACAAATGAACTTTTCTCATAAAAACAAACTGTAATACAGAAGCAGACTAGGATTCTGTTTAAAACCATGTTGGTAAATAAACTGCATTTGTAAGCTGTTACAGAGTACTCTGCAAATGCCTGTTAGGATCAACATACAGCAAACTTAACAGAATCGTAAAAATTAGAAGCCGAAACACATTGCTCAATCCTGAACAATATTCGATTGCCTAATATTTTTAAAGCAAAATTATCATAACAGTGGCACCTACACAGCTTTGTGGTGTTGAAGGTTAAAGCAACTATGATGTCTGATGAACAAAGAAGCAGAATTTCTCAGAGGCAACACGCTGCTGATACCAGGCACAAATAAGACGAAAATACTGCTAAGAGATCTATATATAAGTCCATTGTAAAGATAAATTACTGATTAACACTTGACAAAAAATGCACGAGGGTCTGGCCTACGGTAGGAATTGGTTCATCATCACAGAAACCTACATCGTGACTACCTTTCCAACAGGAGCAAGGCCAAGCAGTAGAACAGTTTCAGGGCAGACACAACGGCGGCTGCTGGTGACGCGACCCCGCCGAACTGAACTTCGGGGGTACGACGGTGACAGAAGGCCTGGAGACCGCTGCGAGAGGTGCGGCCCGAACATCCCGCTCTCCCTTCTCCCGGCCGCTGGAGCACTGTGCCAGGCGCGGGCCGGGCCGGGCCGAGCCGGGCCCAGCGTTGCCCCTCCGCCCGCCGCCCCCTCAGCCCGGGCCGCTCCCGGCGCTGTCCCGGGCCCGGCCCCGAGGTACCTTGATGCGCTCGCCGTCGATGGTGACGGCCCGCTCGCGAAAATCCACGCCGATGGTGGCCTCGGTGCGCTGCGGAAAGCGGCCGGCGCAGAAGCGGTAGGTGAGGCATGTCTTGCCCACGTTGGAGTCCCCGATGACGATGATCTTGAAGATACGCGAGCGGGCAGGGGGCAGCGCACCGGGGAGCGCCCCGGAGCCCGTCAGGCTCAGCTCCAGCGAGGACTCGACATCTCCCGCCGCCATCGCGGCCCCGGGAGAGCCGCTACGGGACCCAGAGAGAACCTGCCGGCCACCCACAGCGCGCGACGCGTCACGGCCCGCCGCGGGCCGGTCTCGCGAGAGTGCGGCGGCCAAGCCCCGCGGGCGGGGCCTGCGCGCGCCGGGGCCAGTGCTTGCGTGGCCGCCGCCGGCGCCAGGGGGCGCTGCGCGCGCGGCCCCGCGCACTGAAGGGGCGGGAGCGGGACCCGCCGGGAATCTCCGAGAACGGGAAACAGCCGGGAATATCCGGGGCTGCGGCGCCCCGCACCTCTCGGGGCGGCCTGAATGCTGCGAAATGTGGAATATGCAAGATTTTCTTAAAAAAGGTAGTTCTGTGATGTTTGGTCTTTGTCCACTTTCCAGCCTCATCAAGGAGAAGGGAGACAATCCATGAAACAGAGAGCCGCCAACAAGTTCTAAGTGATGGCCAGGTGTTCCAAAAACAAATTATTTGTTGGTAGAAATGCTGTTACGGTTTGGGGCTAGACAGGCTTCAATATTCTCAGACCCAGGGGGAGGTTAACAAAGCTTGGGAAGAAGGATGTACCTGTGGACACAGTGGATGTCCCATAGTGCACACCAAAAATGCAGGGGCCACAAGGACATCTGGCAGAACTCCCCAGATAAGGAAGAAACAAATGAAGACAACTCAGTAATTGTGCTGAAATCGGCTCCAACTGGGTAACAGGTAATTCCGGCAGGGGCAGATCCCGACCAGCTCACGGAGCAAGGACCCAAAAAAGGACACCGGCCCAAAAGGAGAGAGAGACTGAGCATGGGGTTAGTTACCATGGGAAGTGAGAGAATCATTCACCAGCAGAAGATAGAATACTGAAAGAGAATTATATGACTTGTAACTAATAAACACTAATCCCTTTATTTGCTAAAATGTATAAATAGGAAAATGCTCTGAGAGTTGGGATGCTTGATCTGTGGAATGCCATGGAGCACCAGGTTTGTGCAATCTGAAATAGATAATGTCTCTCTTGAGTAATTATTGGCTTGTTGCACACGAGGTGACAAATCCAGTTTTTGCAGACCACATGGGGAGCATCCACCAGGAGTTGCATTTGTGAGATGTTTGCATCGATGGTGAATACCCAAAGACAAGAGACCTGGCGTCAGAAGGGGAAGACCAAGAGCATGAGGGCTTGTTTGTAATTGTGGGGAAGGTTTTCTGTGATAATGATGTGACTCAGCCTGCAGTGTGTGGTGTGATGCCGCAGCCCAGGCTCCCCTCAGTTGTCTCAGTGCTGTACAGTCCCACCTCCCTCAGCCTTTCCTTTAAGAGAGGTGCTCCAGTCCTTTAATAACTTCATAGTCCTCTGCTGGACCTCCTCCAAGACCTCCATGTCTCTGTTATCCTGAGGAGCCCAGAACTGGACACAGCACTCCAGACGTGGCTCACCAAGACTAATCAGAAGGGCAGGATCACCTCCCATGACCTTGCTGGCAAAGCTCTGGGGAGCGCTGTGCTCCAGCCTGACTGCGCTGCTGCTGCCATTTATAGTCAATAAGCAAGTTATCCCTGGCAGGGCAGGACACTTGAATTCGAAGGGATTGATGTATCTCTCAAGAAGTAGGAAAGTGTGGCATTGCCTTAAAAATCTGTTAACTCACCAAGGGCATCAACACTGGTGAGAGGTAAGATGCAGACGTTGAGTTTAAGCAATGTCCACCAGCAAAAATTTTTAAAGAGTTTAACCCCTACAATGGAAAACAAATGTAGATTACAGTAGTTGAGAGAACTGTTGCCCTAACAGGGCGTTTGCAAACTGATAGCTGAGCCAGAATTCCTAAGGTTTAGATCAGATACCTAATAATAACCTTTGAGAGTCCTCCTCTTTTACCCTGCTACACATGCCCCATACGACTTGGGGTTTCTACCTGCACAAATAATAAATGATCCTGGGATCCTATAGAGCAACTGTCATGTGGTTGAAGGACAGTGCTTTGAGCAACCCATTATTACTCATATAAAAACAACAGGGTAGATAAAATTTAAAAAGCATTAAAATATCCTGAGTTCAGAGCAACTTCAGTTACAGTGCCCATCTTAATTTTTGTCACTCCCTTTCCTCCTGCCCTTGGACCAATCCCTAAGACTGTAGAGATGTTCCTCCACCCTGTAGTCCTCTTCTGAGACAGGATGATGCCATTTATGTTCTCAAACAATTCTGTCAAAGAAAAGGAGTAATTTTATTGAAAGGAGATTGAAGGGTGGGGGGAGGAGGTTGTGCCACCCTCAGGTTCCTACTGTCCCTTGCACAGAATTGTTCGTTCTTGCAGCCAGAATGTAAAATGTGTTTGGCTAAGGAGAGGAAGCACAAGCAAGCCCATCTCTATAGCCCAATGATCAAAGAATTATAGAAATGGTTATTCTGGTGACGAGTACTCTGATGTGAGCTCTGTCTAGTGTGCTAAAAGGTGAGTTTGAGCAGCTGTTCACGGGGTCTGCCAACCACTCATTTAAATGATTTTGATCTGGGTTATGCCAGGAGGGCCAAAGTGAATCAGAATCAGATCTGAACTCTTCAACAGCTCTTGACTTCTTTTATGTCAACAGCGAGGACTTTAAATGGCAGAATCAACACACCACCTAGTGGCTGAGGACATTCCTAGTCATTAGTACTCGGCTAATTTTAAGCGGACACCCCGAATACCTTGGCAGTGAATTTGCCTCACGATGCTGCCAACAGCCACCATAGTTCCTGTTTTGTTAGCCCTGAGACAGAATCTCCTTCACGAAGAAGACAGCTGGCCCCTGAAACAATGGACTTAGAGTAAATAACCTAATTTAAACCTGAGAGTTTAAATTTTCTCTCAGATGTGGATGCTTTTGTGTGAGCTATTTCAGTGTGGTACTGGAAACTTCATCACTTCTGCTATACTTGAAGGAATAAAGATGTTTATTAGATCCTTACATTTCATCCAGCACAGACTATTTCTGGATATTCCTTTTCCTTTCCAATATATTTGGAAACCAGCAAATAGAATTGAATTTATTTATAGTAACAGAATAAATTAAAAACGCTTCTTGCTATAAAAGCTTTTGAAAAAGCTTTTGGTTTTTGTCTTGTGCAAGGACAAGTACTTTCAATGGGCTCTTCAGATGTGCTCAGTGAATGAACATGCAAGAGCCTAAATTCACAGCTATTTTTATTTAGCAGATGTAGAATATTTTATGAAAGGGGATTCTGAAAATAGTTGCAAGTCTCTGGACTTGCTTAGCGTTTCAAGAATAGTTATTTCTGTTGTCTCTTGAAGGAATATTTAAATGTGTTAGTCCCATGCAAATGCAGAGTGTTCAATATCTAAAAAGAATGTCTACTAGGTTCTAAGTTAAGAAACAAGTAAGGGGGGAAAAGTGTAAGTCTAAGGCTGTCTCATTTACTTGTTTTTTTCTGAAGGTATCAAAAAGTTTCCGGGTGTTTCCTAGTAATTTAATGACAAGTAGTTTAAAAATGCTTTTAAAGTTTCTGCAAAGATGCTGTACCTCTGACTTCTGACTTCTTGTGGGGCTTTGGTATGAGGCTTCACAGCCTTCATTTTTGCAGGAAAAAGTCCTGTGGTTTTGCAATGAAAGGTTCTACTACTGCAAGACTTGACTCTGCAAGTCTCAAGGAGAGTTTGACCCCCCACTTGTTGCAGTGGGGATCCTGCAACATGCATATACCAAACCAGGAGTCCCGTGGAAAGGAAATATATATGGACAGACAGATTCTTGCTAGATGTTTCAGAGAGATGTTTATTTCTCCAGCCGCATGGCCGGAGCTCTGCTGAGGAACTGTTCCAGTCACGGGACCAAGGGTCCTTCTGCCCGCGCAGGGAACACAAACCAACCAATGGGAACGAGGCTGAGCAGAGGCAGGGAAACCCCGTGCCTGTGCCCTCAGGGCCCCTCTCCCAGGGCTACATGGCAGGGGAGGGACCCCAACACCCACTAACATGTTCCTTTATGACAAAACACAGATGGCAGAAATGTTGGAGCTGCAAAGAACAGCTTTTTAGGAGATGGGGTCCAAGGACCCTGTATGTCAGACTGAAAAAGCAAGTGTTAACACACCGTATTGAAATCACAAAGTCAAATGTCTCATTATCTTTGCACTGAAAATGAAGTTTTGACACAGCTGCTTTACTGCCAGACTGTGCCTTTCACATTCACTTCCATGCCCTTGTTCTTGTCAAAACTATAAACCAGAAAGCTTTCTGAAAATTAAAAGCAATAAAAGCTTTCCCATTTTTAGTTTGTGCTTGAATGTTTTTCTCATTGCATGTCTGGAATGAGCCTTAAGCCTGTCTGGGTAGCTGATGTGACAACTCAGTAACTTCGGCATCAAGAGCTTGGCACAGAAACCTGGGCTCTTCACACATCCCAGTCTTGTAGCAGCACTGCCTGCACATCCTGGCTCTGGTGCTGGGCATGCCCTCTGCCCTGGTGGGATGGCTCATCCAAGGGGAATTAGAAAAAACAGGGAGCATCTTGACAGCAGAGCTGCAGACTGCCAGTGAGCAGCAAAGTGTATGTTAAACCAAAAACTGTGTCCCTGCTTTCTCTGTCCCTGTCATTGTACATGCTGTGCTTAAGGGTGTCTGTATGTCCCAAAGGGTCATCAAATGCCATGAGGCTTCTGTATTTACCTGTGTGCACCAATGCCCTAATAAATCATCCCCAGGCAGCAAACAAACCCAGTTGTACTGTGATCTCCCAGAGATTTGCATGCATGTTGATACCTTGACTCACAAGACTTTAATGTAAGGTTATATTGTGCATTTTATTTTCTGGTAACAGGTTTTTCTTCCAATAGTTTAATCCCAGGGTGTGGTTTTATTACTTATTTCTGCAAGAATAAGCTCTTCTCCTTTTCATCAGGCTCACTATTGTAATGCAGGGCATAGTCCTACTGTCATTTCAGCTAAAACATTGAATAAAAATACACACAGTCATGGTTTCATCCCAGCCAGCCACCAAATCCCACAGAGCTGCTTGATCACTCCCCCACCAGCAGGAGCAGGGAGAGAATCAGAAGGGTAAAAGCCTAAAAACTCATGAGTTGAGATAAAGACAGATTCATAGGGAAAGCAAAAGCCACACACACAAGCAAAGCGAAACGGGAATGAATTCCCTGCTTCCCATGGGCAGGCAGGTGTTCAAGCATCTCCAGGAGAGCAGGGTCCCATCACACGTAACTTGGGAAAACAAACAGCATCACTCCAAATGTGCCCCCTTTCATCCTTCTTTCCCTTTACTTTAAATACTGAGTGTGATGTCACATGGTCTGGAATATCCCTTTGGTCAGTTGGGGTCACCTGTCCTGGCTGTGTCTCCTCCCACCCTCCCAGGCAACCCCAACTTCATCACCAGTGCGGCAGCATGAAAAGCAGAAAAGGCCTTGGCTCTGTGTAAGCCCTGCTCAGCAATAACAAAAACATCTCTGTATCATCAACCCTGTGTTCAGCACAAATCCAAAACACAGCCCCATAGTAGCCACTGGCACTGCACAAAGGACACCCCTCTGAAAGAACATCAGTCTTCAAGGTGTCAGTCACAAATACCTCCTTTTTGAGAGGGCTGCAGGTGAGGGAATGTTCAAAAGCAAATAGTATGATGTATTTGTGCTATTGCAAATACTATGATCTCACCAGGAAGAACAATTTATAATGTATGTAGCAAAAGAAAAAAAACCAACCCCAAAACAGATGGGGCCCATGCATCTGATAGTATAGGTAGGTATGAGACAAAAGCTGTATTTTTTCTGGTGATTTGCTAAGATGTCCTTTCAGATACCAGATTTATACACTTTTTTAGTGTATTCAGAGTATAATCCTTATAACTAAGGATAAGTACTGCTTGTTTATGACTTATTCCAGTGGCTTCAGTCTTTTGTCTCTTCTTAACACTTGGCAACAGCCAGTGCCTGCAGCCTGGCACTGAGCTCAATTTGCCTCCTCAGCTTCAGCCCAGTTTACAGCACAAGGCTGTTCCTCCATATAGGTAAATTTAGGTCACCATGCGTTTTTCACGTTGCTTGTATGCAATTTGTGTAACTGCAATTTAGAAAAGGCAGGATGGTTTCAGTGCAATTGGGGTCCTGCAATATTAAACAGAACATAAAGGACATGGTGAAAAGACCAGGGAACAAAACAGGAATTCAAAAGTACAAACAAGTTCACTCTGCAATAAGGCAAAGATTGGGTTTTTTTTCCCAGCTCAAACATTTCACTAAGATATTTGGCTGATACTGCAAGTGAAATGAGATGCAGAGTTGCGAACGTTTGATGATTCCAGTGAGGAAAAGAAATACTTGAAATGCACGTTATAAACAGCCAGAAGCCAACATTTTCCTAAAATTTTATAAAAATTCTTGCAGGTTATAAAGACAACGGTAAGAAAAAATAGCAAATAATTAATAAAAGCAGCCTAATAGATTATAAGGAGTGTCTGGTTTAAAGCTTCATATTTTTGCAATAAAATCATACAAAAAAACATGCAGTGGAACAGAACTGTTCCTCCTTTCAGGGACATCTCTGTGGTCCTCTTAGAAGAATGGGGCCATGGCTCTTGCTTTTGGGATGTTCAGGAGAAAATACCAGACACTGAAAGAGCCCTGAAAAACCCACCACTTGCACTTACCATGGAAATGCCAGTCTTGCTGCACGATCCACTCAACAGCCACATCATTGCTCCCCATTTACTTTCCTCTAAGTAAAGAGCATTTACACATCCCCTGGGTTCACTGCATGAAGGCAAATTGAGAATAAAGGCGCTTTGCATGCACTCCAGCATTTTGAGGGACAGAGGAACCACAGAGAGATGTTGTCTTTCTGCTACTGCACATGGGGCCTTCAGAACAGATTCCAGAAGCATAATGACATGGTGGTAGGAAGATCTTTTATACCTGATGGAGTGGAGGGGTACTGATGGAAAGCCAGAACTGAGAGATTTATGCAGATAAAATAATGCCTAACCTGCCAGGCTACCTTGGCTCCTCATAAATGTTCTGTGCTTCAAATCACAAGGAGCTGTTCCCAGAAATGGAAGGGGGCAGTTTCAAAGGATGAAAAGTTCAAGGCAGGCAGTTTCCCAGCACAAATGTTGCTTCCCTCCCACAGAACAATGAAGTTATGAGCCCATGGATAAGGAAGGGATGCTATTTTTTAGGGGTGCTGGTTTTGAGTAGAGCATAATCTGTGTGAAGGAGCCCTTCCTGAAACAAGATCCCCTTTGTGATCCAAATGGGTGAATATGAGGATATTGCTGCTATCACTTCAAGTATCGCATCCACCACCTTCCCTGCAGGCATCCACAACCATAGACCCTGCAGGTGTTGCAGCCCTGGTGCTCCCTGGAGACAGGGTTAATCAGAGCTGTTACACACAGTTGTTAACAAATATGTTTTTCCAGGTAATCTGAAATGCCAGGTACACAACACGATAGGTTCCTATATTGCTGTATCTGCTTGGCTACTTTTGCTACAATTTGTCAGCATTACCATATTTTGCATGTTAATTGATTAAAATCGCAAGATACTCTGGGACACTGGATCAGGAAAACTTTGGGATCAGAAGGGCTTATGGATGGGGAAGAGAAGCCTTATTTTATTTAATCCCCAAAAATTGTATCTGAGGAAAATAGCAAATGCTTTTTCATTCAGCTTGCCTCTGAACACCCATTTATCCAAATCCCCATATTGGCTCTTTGTAGTCTGAAAGCACAAAGGATTTTTTTGTTGTTGTACATACTGTTAGTTTCTGGGCTAGGATAGACAGCTCCCTGGCAAGGTGGTTCTTTTCCAGCCTGACTCCAAAGGGAGTCACAGCCTTTTCCTATTGACCTTTTTTTTCTTTTTTTGAGACCTGCACCCCCAGTAACAGCTCATCAGCTTGGGAGGAGACAAGGGGAATTAAGGGAACTAGCCGAGGGATTCTTTATTACAAAGCTGTTGGGCCATCCAAGGAGGACCCTGAACCCTACAAGGAAACACTAGTACTCATTTACAAACAGAACTCAGCATTTTTATTCTTTGATTGACTTCCTGCTAGTTTTGATATTTGCTACCACCAGAGAAGAGCGTAAAAACACAGTACAACATTGTTAACCAATTAGGAAGGCTGGAAGGGAAAGCAAATCCCAGTACAATTGCAAGTAACTTGGTGGAGTTTATAATTAAGATTTTTTTGAACAGATCAGCAATGAAGCAATAAATATGCTGCTGCACTGAACCAACAACAGGATTTAATCACTAAGTTTGTGGATTATTGCATTACAGTTTAAATGTTATCCATAATCATACATTCACCAACCAGGTAAATGACACTTTTTCATATGTTTTATGCTAAATGGCTAAAATTATGTAGTAGCCAAACTAGACTAGGACTAGTAGAGGTAGATATTGAATGGGCAGTGCCAGGCAGAAATATTTTGTGAAAGTTACTTTTTTGTCTTTTGTTATGAACAGTTAGCAGGTTTAACACTTTTAATTAAAACAAACATCTTAGGGAAGCTATTCTAAGATGCTTTGGATTTTTTAGCAATATTTCTCTTGCAATATTACAAACTCTTGGATATGATCTCTCATAAAGTGGACAATTTTTGTCCTCCCAGTTTTCTGCCATGATTCACATGAAGACTAATATACAAAGTTAGAATCTTTGTGAACATACTACTGGTTTTGCTTGTACCACTCAAGAAGTAATACACATTTACAGCTTCCTTGGCATGGGAAGACTGCATTTATAGTATTTACAGCTTCAGTCATCTTTCTAGTAATAAAAAAGCTATTTTATATTTAATCTAAAATGGAATTTCTATTATGCTGCCTCCTTATAACTCACTTCAGTCTCCTTTTGCCAAGCTGCTCAATCAGTTGCTCCTTGCCATTCCCACTGCTGGCTGTATGCTCCTGGAAAGTGTCTCTGCCCAACACAGCCATTAAAATTAGTGTTTGTAGACTGCAGCTTTAATTTCCAGGAAATATCATGACAGCATAGCCACAGGTTTTGCCCTTTGCTCCTCACCTCATCCCAGAACAGATAACTGAAAGGCTCCTGGAAGCAAGAGCCTTTCCCCATGCTCAGCAACCACTTTCCTCCAACTGGAACTTGACCTTTAATGAGCTTATAGATGGCTCAATCAATTACTGATACAACTGTCTACTTACACTACATTTGCACCGTTTTCCTTCACAGGACCCCAAAACACTGTGTTATCACACGAGCGTAACTCTGACTTCCACATAGTTCAAGATTTTTACATTACAGTAATAGCATTTTTAAAGCAAAATTCCTTAGGGGAAGAGATTTCAAAGCTAGTTAGGTACTCTGTACAGAACACTTAGAAAAACAGTTAATCACAAAAAGGGAAAAATAAAATTTTTATCTGGGTCTATTGAGGTGGATTATGGTATCAAGTGGTCTTGTTGGCATTAGTAGCACATGTTCAAAGCAGAACTGTGGCAACAGCATGTGAGCGCTGCAGGAATGATGGCACCATTGCTCCAACCCCCAAAGACATCACATTAGACAGAGATCTTAAGTTTTATTACTTATCTTGCTCACGTGATACTGAAATTGTATTTGCCCCTCTGGGTCCTGAGGCCTGATCTCACTCTGCCCTCATGGGTGTTTTCTTTCAGGGAAAATACAATTCAATCTGAGTTGCTACACCAACTTCCAGGGTCTACTGTTATGGTTGCAGCACCTCCAGATCTGGCAAATCCAAATGCTAAAGGAAGATTTAACAGGCTTGTCATAAACACCTCATCTGGCCCTAGAGAGCTCCCTGGGAAACTTGGAATTTGCTCCCCATGCTAGGGGAAAACCTGGGTGACAAACTTCCTTCTGTGTTCTGGCTGACACAGCATGTATCAGGACAAGCCTGCCCCCTATGAACATGCAAATATTAAGACCTCTACTGAAAAAAAAAAAAAAAAGTTGAATATAGAAGCTTTTAAGGCATTTAATATGCAAAGAAATTAGTTACTGAATAGGTAGGTTTGTGGCCATTTTACCTGCCTGTTCACACATGTGCATGCTCTGGTCTCCACACGGACAAAGCGAGTACCTCATCCACCATCACACGGAAAACCACACTTTCAGTTCCCTACAATTTAAGCCCACATCTGACTGGCATTGCTTCATGCAATGCGCATTTGCACCATCTTCTCTTATCTAGGCAAATTTGTTGTCTGAACATTTTTGTCCCCAGGAAAGATACCCATATCATGTGTCATAACCAGTGGCTCCACTGATGGTGAAATCCTCCTTCTCTACTGAAAATCATGAAGAATCAAACCACATTGTGTCATGCCAATACTTTAGGTCACTCTGACCACCAATCCCTGTTCAGCTGCTTTGGCCATCCAAGCACCGGTGATTACAATTTTGGATCTCAGCACACAAAGGAAAGCTTCCATTGCAGCACAGCACTCTGTGCTATCACTTCACAAGACTCATTGCACTGGATTTCGACTTCATTTCCAGCTCTTAAAAGCTCTTCCTCAGAAGTCAGCCTTGCATCTAACAGAAGAGATAAAGGAATAACGATTTCTCTACCAATTAAAGAACCTCAGACTTCAGGCAAACTCTTGGCTTAGTTTCCTGTCCTGGGTTTGCAGTCTTCTGGTAGCGGATGAGTAACCACTTTAATCCAAAAGCACCATCTCTGAAGCAGTATGGATGCTTTTCAGCAAGGCTATGAAGTGTCTTTAGGGAAATCACAACAGATGTATAGACGGAGACTTCTGGAAGGCCCACTGAAGCACCCTTTTCCCCATTTGCACAATAAAAGATAACAAGTAACTTCCTGCTTTTAGTTTGTCCATTTCAATGCAAAAACAGGCAGTGAAAATGTAAAGGAAATAATTCCATTTATAGGCAGCACCCCAAAAAACCAGTATTTGGGAAAAAAATAATTTGCTTGATGCAATTAACAATCTGTTACGAGTGAGCACTCATCTGCCTCTAGCTTAAGCATTAGAAACCAAGAAATGGGCAGCAATACTCAAGAGGCAAGGACAAAAGCTTGCAGCTTCTGTAGGCAAGACTGAACCATCTCCAGGAGTTGCAGAAGACATGCAGTCCAAGTATCTCAGGCCACAGAAACAACTGACATCAAGACATCAATACCAGAGTCAGTATTCTAGTCCCTAAAAGCCCAGCAGGTTATATATACACATACTGCAAATGTACACAAGGATAGGCTAACCATGAAAAGAAAGTGGAGGTGAAGACACAGTAAACAAAAGCCTGTTGTTCTGACAGTTAGAAAACTACAAACCCCAGTAAGTCTTCCAGGATTTCTTAACTGTACATGTCAATCACTGAATTCCATTATGTGGAAGAGGAAGGCTGTGTATCCACACAACAGGTACTCTGTAACTGAACTCCTGCAGCAAAGAAGGCACTCACTTTGTAAGCTGTAGTTTATTTCTGCTCTGTTTTATATGATGAGCCTACAAAAGAAAACATTTGAGCACTTATCTATATTATTAACACAGTAGACTTGTAGACTGAAGCTTGACTTGGAAAACAAAATTCAGCCTAACACTGGTGGAACTTAAAAGCCAAGTAGCAAAGCGTTGTGTTATAGGACTTCCCAGACATTCAGTATTTACATATAATGCATTTGCACTTTATACTCAATGATCACCCATCAGCAGTGACATTGTTAGCATGACTGGACAGCACAGTAAGTGAACCCTGAGCTGCACTCCAGCAAACCCCTTCACTGTCAAAGTACAACATAGATTGGTTTAAATATTCACACAGTTGTTTTTCAAAACATTTTATTGCATTATATTTGGTACCTTATGTTTGACAAAGGAAATTACATCTGTAACTGCAGGAATAAGAAGCTGGTCTGTTATTGAAAAAAAATCTTGGGCCCCTTAAAAGTTACAAAGTCTTGGGCTTGCCTGAAACAACTGAGCAAGAAATATATTCTTAGAAATGTAGGGCTTCAAGTATTACAAACCTGTGACACTGTGGAAAAGTTCCAGAGGTATCTAAACTGCAGCACTTTATTTTTTGTTTTTCTGCATAACATTAACAAGGCCTGCTGAGGTTTTAATCTGTTAGTCTCTTGATCAGTCAAAATGGTAGTCAGGAATTTTCCTCTTTGCAACTTCAAGCCATGGTATGTTCTCATTTTGTTTTCACTCTATGTGAAAAATGCATGCGATCTTTCTAATTGGTGCCACATCACAGTGCATAATTTTATTTGGTTCTTGCATTACAGTTTTAAAAAGTTTGGCCAACATACGCCAATAGGTTCATCTCAAGAACAGCAATGTTGATTCTCCCCTCCCCACCCCAAGTTTAATTCCAAGAAAGACCATTTCTAACTGGTTCCTTCAGGTAAAAACTGTGGTGCAAGAACACCAAACTGATCGTGTACAGTGAATTTCAGAGACACAACAAGCTTATTGAACACACTATGTTTCTTAATTCTGGTTGATATCCGTATGTCCAAGCATCCCCAACATAACACGTATGTTGCAGGTTTCTCTGTATATTCTGATTCACATTGCATACTTCCTATGGACACAATCATCCCCCGTATCAAAATCAGTCAGATGCTAAAGCCCCATCAACTCTTTGTGCTCAGTGAAAGAATCCAGTGCTAAAACAGCAGTTTTGCTGTCTGAGATAACAGTAATCTCACAAGACAAATTTAAAGTTAATATTTCTGCCACACACCTGCTCTGAAGGCCACACACCTCCAGGTCTCATATAAATTAGTTTAAAAACATGGGTGGGTAGGTGAGGAGAAGGTTTTTTTATTTTTTTCCTCTTTTTCAATTTTAGCAGCTTTTAATTTTTAAGAAACCAAACAACCTATAACCAGTAATATGTTAGATATTTTATATATATACTTTGTCAGCAGGATAAAAAGAAGTAAAACTATTTGAAGGCAACAGGCTTTTTTCCTTCTGTTCTTTGTCTAAGTTAGAACAATTCAGCAGGTGCGTGACAAAAATATTATACACCAGATATGGTCCAACGTCATTTTTTTCCAATAAAGTTGTTCATATTTCATTGGCCAGTTCTTCAGGTTCTGCAGAACTATCTCCATTAACTGTGATCTTCATATCGTCTTCATATCCAGGGGGCATGAAAGCCAAAGCATAAGGGAAAAGCTTATGACAATTTGCTCTGTAAGTTTCAGATGCTTCTTTACAGTCTCCAAGGCTACCATCACATAAAGCTTCTAATACCTCCATACAAGTCTAATTAAAGAGAAAAATAAAGAAAGTGTTATCGTTTTTTAAATGTTCAGCTGAACACTTGAAAACCAATGCTACAAAGAAAAACTTCTATTGTTTCCAGGTTTCAAACAGCAGTTTTGCTTTCTGAGATAAGAATAATCTCACAAGACAAATTTAAAGTTGTATTTCTGCCACAAATCTGCTCCAAGGGCCACACACCTCCTTTCAATATCAAATGACATTTTAACTAAACATAGCATGAAATACCAGTGTAGTCTGATTTGAAATAATGCAGTTTAAAAAGGGATCTAAAACACAGTTAGAAATCTTGACTGTAAAATGAAATACTAATTTGTTACTTGTTTCTTATTTTCGTAAAAAAAAATGTTATTCCTACTAGTTGGCAACCATTCTTGGGACACACTGACCATTTCAGCAATTCATAATATACCTTTCAATCGAATCAAATTACTCTGATATTACCACATTTTTTCAGATACATGCAGTTTCCTGTCCATTTTTGTTCACGATTTAGAAGAAGAAAAGGAGATTTCCTGTGGGTTTTTTTCAGCTTGCATTCCAAACATGAGAAACCAACCTACTGAGCTCCACTAAAGCCTGGCAGCATTCACCCACCCGTGGCTGTGTGCAGGCATTAGCATAGCAAGGCAGTCTTTTCCTGCTCCTCTGACATTTAGTACAGTTTTTATTTCTTCTGTGTACTGGAATTAACTGCTCTGTCCTCCTGCTGGAGGGTTATGGAGTTCTCCTCAACAATCCCTTTTCCTAACATTTGCTCTTTGCAACACTGGCATCCACAGAAGGTCAAATATATCAGGTTTTATGCCTGCAGTGTGCTCCAAGACAGTTGGTCTTTACTAGAATGAAATGTAGTAAATTTGATCTCTTTCCACACAAAAATGCCTTTCAACAAACACCTAGACTCCTTCAGATTCTCCATTTTTAGGGCACTTTCAATTTCCCATCTAGAAGTTCAGTAGAAGTCCAACTCTTACTTTACGTTGGCACCAAAAATGCTTAAATTCAACATTTTTTCAGTTTTATCACAATGCAGTGTACAGGATGTTTATGCACTGCTGAGTTGGTAAAAGCTTCCTCTAGTCTTACCAAGTTTGCACCTCCAAAACAACCAAGCTTTTTTGGTTACACTTAATCTTTCCCCAGTCCTGTTCCCAGAATCCCACTCACAGGCAAAAACCAGCAAATAGAAGGCAAATAATTTTTGTTTTCTAAATCTCTTGATAATCTATATTAAGTTCTTTGAGACCACTCAAACAGTAAGAAAACCCGAACCCAAAAACCAACACCCAAACAAAGACAACTTTAAGAAAAATGCTAAATGGGTACTTAGAATATAAAAGACATGAGTTTCCATCCCATAACACAACAGCTAGAATAGAGAAAGGATCTGAATTTTTAACATCCTAAACAAGTCTATAAATCAAGACAAATTGTCCTTTACTGTCTCTTTTTCCCTGCTCTGTCTGGCCCAAAAATTCTGCTGTAAACTTAAAATCCATCACAATTAAAGTTCTGTTGAACCCACTATGTTTCATAAGAGATGTTTGGTGGAAAACTCCAATTTTTGTCCACAAAAGAGTAATTTTAAAGCAACATTTACCAATTTTACTTGCAATAGATCTAAAAAATTGAGCACACAGACTACTGTAAATTGCAAGTCAGAAGTGAAAAGTCTTCCCAGATGAAGGTGGGGGAGTGGTGAAAGGGGCATGGAGGCAGTGTCACAGGGAGATTATTTCATGACCACCAATGGAGCAAAGACTCAAAATTTGGTAAGCTTTTCGCTCAACTACATGCTAAGGCAAAACTGTGCTTATGCAGCTTTTATTAAACCTACAGTAGCTCCCACAGCTTGCCGAAAGTTGACTATGGAAAGCCTTCCCAGAGTCTGGGCCACTCCTTTTCTTGTGAACAGTTGCCTGGGTGGCAGCCAAAGCTCAGACAAACTACTACCTTTTCTTTCGCCTTGTGAATTCTCTCAAATTTAGTAAGTTTTCCATTACCTTTGGTAATATGGTTTCTGCTGCTGCTATTTTCATATTATCACAAAACTAAATTAATTTAAATGTGTAAAAACGG
The DNA here is from genome assembly GCF_020740725.1 of Corvus hawaiiensis. Taxonomy (NCBI): domain Eukaryota; kingdom Metazoa; phylum Chordata; class Aves; order Passeriformes; family Corvidae; genus Corvus; species Corvus hawaiiensis. Next base: position 64,221,862 of record NC_063217.1, read on the forward strand.
TATTAAATATTTCAGTTCAGATGAACCTGACACCCCTTTCTCTCACAACTCGACCTCTTTACCATAAGGTACAGCAATGATTTCAGCTTCCTCTTACCTCCCAATTTTGTTTAAAGCTTCCACAGATACAACAGAAGTTGTTTACAATTTATAAATATGTTACCTGAAGATTTCTGTTAATAAGGGATTCATCCAGGGTCATTGCCAGTTCCACTGCCCTTTTCTGACTGGAAGGATCTAAATAGTACATCATTTTGGCAGCTACAGGAGGAAAAATAAGATTCATCACCCAGTAGATGATGAAAACCATCTTATATACAAACACAAAATAGAGATAATATGAGGAGGAGGGGGGACTGAACTCTCCAGCAGTAATTCAAAATGGAACCAACTTGGAGCATAAAGCTTCACACCTAAGTAGGTAGAAGGGAAGTTCCAAACAAAGAATTAAAAAAAACATTCAAGCCACATTAGAGACAACAGGGCAGAGAGGTCCCAACATTTGCATTTCAGCAGGACAAAGAGAAAATTGAAGAAAACCACTGACAACCTGGCAATCATGTTGTCAGAAAAACACAAATAGAGAAGAAAAGCACTCCTGAGTGAAAGAGTGATTGTTACATCACTGGGGCTGATACTGAGATACAATTGCCAGAGAAGCACAGGAAATGAAGAAGTAGGGCAGAACAAGGAGAAAAGCAAAATACCTGATAACCTATGTGGCAGTGAGTCATAGTTCCTTTTAAGGAAAGCTTCATTGAAGTTCTTTGGATTAGTTGCTCCAAAAAGCCGATTCATTTCTTGGTTTAGCACTGTTCTAACAGCATCAGGCAGATCCTTACTTTCAGATACTGTTGGAAAAAAAGTTGAGGTGAGCACACGTAATCACAATAAAATATGCTTTATGCATTTAATATTTTTCATTTTTACATTATTAATATAATTGGAAAGTATCTCAAAGGAAGATGTATGAAATTTGAAAAGGCAAATAGTGGATGCAGTTAGATGAAGCTCAACTGCGGCAGTTTTCTGATGCTTAGAAAAAGCCAAAGCTTTTTTACATTAATACACTCTTCCCCTTACTAATTAAAACCTATTAGGCTAAAAGGTTAATGTCATACAAGTCTGTTCTTAAATGTCTAGTCTGTAGTCCCCACAAGAAAGGGTGACCTTTGGGGCAGGGGAAGGGAGAGAATTCTTCCAACTTTTACCAATAAGGACAGAATTCTAAGCCCTCTCCTTGCATGCTGACACAGGCTGTCAGCAGAAAAGCCACATTCCTCACTCTGCAGTTTCCATTTCTTCACTGCCTTCTTTTCTTTCAAGCGTCACATACTGGTCAGAGTCTTAAAAATTCTTAGCAATACTGGAATGACTCCTAAATTCAGCTGCAGTCATAATAACCATGCATAATTTTAGCATGAATCAGTTGGTTAAAAAGCTTTCTAATACATGCATTAAATATTTTGAATTAATTGTGCTAAAAATCAGTGACTGTAGGTTTGGCATCACCTGGCAGTGTGCACAGATGGAAGTCCTACCAAACAGATACATACCACTGCTAAAGAGATGAATCATACACTCGTGAAGCCAAGGATGACTAGAATCGATAGCAAAGGCTCTCTTCACAGACTGAAGCATCAGAAGGAACTTCTCTGGAAAAAAAAAAGTGTTGACAAATGTTCAAAAACTTGTGGTAGGAACTCACTGCATTGTGTTACAGGAGTATTTAGTGCTTGGAATTAGAATGATCAGAAGAATTTACAGCTGAGTGTACTGCAAAAGCTATTTTTAATAACATGCATCTATTAAACCAGTGAATTAAGTGGATAATCATCAAATGTTCAAACTTTGGTTTTCACACACTGCTCATGGCTGGAGTGTTGGTCCAGTGAAAAGTTGTGCTGTGACAGGGATGGGCTCCTCATACCTCATCAATAATTGCTGCTTAAGTTCCAATAAACACCTTTATGATTCACAAATTGCTTGCTTTCATTAAGTCTTCTCACCTACCTTTTCGAAAATAAATCTCAAAGGCAAAAAGATGAGTCTCTATTTTGTTCTTCACTAAATTCTTCAGGGGTGTTAAAAATTTAATGGCTTCTTCCAAAGGTGCTTCAACCTACAGATTCAAGGAAGTAACAAACAGCTAAGTCGAAGTTCAAATCTAGTCACTACAACAACAAAAATCAGCTGTTGCTGAGTCACATCAGAGAGTTACTCTCCTAAGGCAGTGCATAAGAACCTCTTCTGTTAACAAATTTTGCAACTTTCACTCAATATATAAACACAGACTAAAAAGTCCAAAATATTTGCTTTTTGATGGCTACAAATCACATTTTGCTGTAGAGACACAAATCTTTTCCTTCTATCATACACCAGTAGTGAACACAACTGGACCTGAACCTGCATGGAAAAGGGCAGTGTGGCTGTCCACACCAACATATGCATGTGGGCCTGAGATGATGGTGTATGATTGATAAATGCCCATGACATTCTGCTCAGACAGGTTCCTGAAAGCTGCGAGGTAATGGTGACAGTCCCAGCCAAAATACCAACACCAAGCTGGAAGTAATTAGATATTGAAAATGGTCTCCTGATCTTAGCTAGTGTAATCCAGTAAATGGACAGCTTTCACACAAATTAATTCTGTGCAGGGGTTCGTTACAGACAGGTATCTTGCACATAGAGGTTTGGGATTACTCAAACAAGAACTGTCCGTTGTCCTTCATATTTTTTTTACGAAATTACTCTCTAAGAAGCAAATACAAATTTTGCTTTTGCCAATAACAATACAGCAATGTTGAAGTGATACACTTCTTTGCAAACTTGAGTTGAAGATCGCAATGGACACCTTCCTGCTAAACGTAACTACAGCACCTGTCATAAAAACACTCGCATCACTTCTATGTGTTGTGGATTTTACATACACACTGTGCACATCAACTATTTGTAACCTATAATAAAACCCCATTCCAAAGGTATGCCTTTAGTGCCAAAGCTACATACCCAAACAAATCCAGGGGCAGCTGTTTCAGGAAAACTATTTGCAAATAGTCAAAAACGGTCTTTCGGCACCAACTGCATTTGGAAGTCTCTATATCATGATTGTGATATTGAATTTGGAATTATATTATATTGACATCTATATATTAAAGACATAACTAGATTTGCCAAAGGAATGCATTATACAGCTGCAACTATTCCTTATAATCTTGGGAACTGGCTAGATTTTTCAGGGCTATCCCCATGACATCCCTCTACTACAGAACTCAATTTCAATACATGCTGTTGCATTTCAATCTTAGTTAGTTCTGCTTCTTGCAACCAGTGAACTAAACAATAGAAATACCAACAATATTCTTAATAACTAGTCAAGTTTAAGTCCCTTGTTTCTTGGCTACAGAATTAAGTTCACTGACTCAACTTTCAAATATCCCCTCAAGAACTCCCTTTTAATATGACTGAAGTATGAATAGTATGAATATAGATCCAGAATACTGGGCCTATAAAGACTTGCAATCTATACTACTATTGCTATAAATGAATTTTTCCAGTCTCTATAATTTTCTTATCTTCCCCTCACTTTTTTTTTTTTTTTTTTGTTTTCCTGCTCCTTACAGGTATAACTTCTGCTAAAAGAAAAGTCTTCTGGGTCACCTGCCCTTCTATATCTCTCTATAGTTCTTAATCCAGATCTCTAAATCCATCTCAGTCTAGTCTACTATTTACTACCACAGCTTCTTTATTCCTTTTCCCCCCCATTCAAAACATATGCAAACAAATCCTATTAAAGCATTCAATGCTTCAGTGTTTCCTCTTTCACAGGCTGACTATGCAAACAAAAGAATACCAGGGGACCTAAGAGTGAATGATAATCACCTTCCACACAGGATAAGAAAGACTTCCACACGACCAACTAGAAATAGGGTATAATCAACAAGTTCATGCAGTAGACATGTGGAGATAATTCCATGCTACACCTGTAACAAATGTTTATGACTTCAATTACTGCCTTTGAGAACTAGGCACAAAAGCTGCGACTTCCACACTACTGACACTGTATCTAACAAACTAGCCCTAGAAAGGAATTGTTTTTAAAATGCTGCCTGTCAAGAGACACCATACCAAAAAAACCCCAGCAAGTTATTTGAATGGCTTTTGAGTTTTATGTGTGCTCACTACAACTTTTCTAGAAATTTCTAAGACTTTATTATTACATTGGTAAGCACCTTTGCCAGTTTTTCAGGGATAAGTTCCTCTTTCGGTCCTCCAATTTCTTCATCATCATCATCTTTCTTCTTTTTCTGGTTCCTCTGTTGCTTCTCCTTCTCAGCATTTTTCTTCTCCTCCTCCAGCTGTGCTTTCTTCTGGGCTCTTCTCTGCTTATTTCGTAGCTTCTTTAGCTCCTTGTCAGACATATTTGCTGTACACACACAAAGGACAAAACCACACAACACTGATGTCTAATATTAACAGCATCAAGCAGCTGTCAGACAACAATACCTTTTTAAAACCGTATCTACTAATGAGCAATGCTGTCATTACCTTTGTAAAAGCTTATTTACTATGGATAGATTATTTTATAGTCTATGCTGCCGCTTTGTAATTCACAAATTCCTTAATGGAATCAGAGGACAGGAATTAGAATAATACTATAATGAGATGAAAAATACTAAAACTTGACAAATTCCTCTTGAAGGATTCTTTCTTGAAGGAACCTCTATTCAGACCATTTGAGGTGCCCCAAGTCATAACCACTTAAGCTGCTCTCAAATCAGAGATGAGGGGGAAAAAATAAATAGATGATTTAAACATTATTTTTACATCAGAAGCAAGAGATGACAAAATTTAAGTTGCTACCTAGTGAAATTTCTGTACACTGATAAAAAGCTTAGAAAGAGCTACCCAAACACATCTGCTTCAGTCTGCTATTCCATGGACCAACCACAATGAGAGTTCATGTTTTCACTGCCATTCCATAACACAAATATTTGTAATGAAGAGTTACAACTCTCACTACAAACCCATCATTGTTTTATAATAACCACAATAAAAGCACACATTAGTTTAGCTTCCAGCAGAACATCTACTTTACCATGTAGTCCAAGCTGCAATTTGCCTACTTTGAGTTGTATAGAACTCTGGCTTTGGCTCCCACAGTTGACAACGATAATGAATGCCAGACCTTCCTAAAATATCCACTAATTAGTGAAACTGCATGATTAATAAATCCTGAGGGTTGAATACCTGTATCAGCCTCATGTTCTTTATTTTCATCTGTTAAGGGATTATCATGAAGTTTCAAATAGATCTCTATGGCAATCCGTGCTGCTTTGAAGTAGAAGGGATGTTGTCGAAGCACATCTTCTAGTTTTAACAAGTCCACGTAAGACCTAAGGGTGATCTTCCTCATACAGTAAGTGTGGAAGTCAAACTGGTCATCTGTGATTTCTACAAAATGCTAACACAATGTAACATAACATTATTTAGCAAGTATTAACAATGAGATACTGACCTGGACTTTCAAAATAATAACTTAGTAAAAGCTTACTGTTTGACAAATACAACCTACCTAATACAAACATTAACAAAACCCTCCAAAACTAAACTCATGGTGAAAAGGACAGAAGGCATCTTAGCCCAGAACCAAAATACACCAATTTCACAGTCTCTTAAAAGTAGCTACCTCTGATAATTTGCAGTTTAGCAGACAAAGGTTTTATATTCATTGTATTTAAACAGCATTTGAGGAGTTTTTCTTCTCTGAACTGCTCTGGGGTTTTTTTTCATTCAAAAGCATCATTTTAACTTCCACTAAATACTATGGCAATAAAGTCCACACTTACACCAGACATGATGTGAGAAAGTACTTTCTTTTGTTCAAGCTCTGCTTTCTGCACCATCTGATGTACCTTTGTTTTTGTTTGAGAAGCAGTGAAAAGTCATTCCCCTCTTGAACTTCTCCAAGTACTTATGATCTCATATAACTTTATCCTAAACTCAGCTTCATTTGTCAAAGATCAGGATAGAAGAGTAAGCACAACAAGCTAATTGCAGTCTCTTCCTCTGGAAGTTACCCCACAACAGTTGTTTTATTAGCACGTTTTTAACAAGGTGTGACACTCAGATGTAAATAGTGTGCCAGATTGACATAATGGTAGAAAAGTACTACTTCTCGAGTTTTAATTCCTCATGTGTCCTTTTGACTGCTGCTCCACACCAGCACAGAAATTTTTGCAGCATTATCTACAATGGTTTCAGGATTCCTGAGCAGCAACAATTATTTTAAGACCTTTTACTACTTATGCACAGGCAGGTAATTTGTCACTGACTACACTGTTGAACATTACGTTTCATGGGCATCTTAATCATTTAGTACTGAGACAGTGCAGTTGTTGTCCTTGCAATATTCAGTCCGTTTCTGTGATCATTTATTGATGAAATAATGAAGATTCTAGAGATGCCTTAGTAATCTCCATGATAAAACTCCTTTTCTTGTAAAAGTTGATTATTTGCTCCTACACTGTTTTCCCAGCCATGAATCACCGATTAAATCCATGAGATCAACCTCCCTAATTTTCTGAGACAGTTTACATCCTTTATGGTGTGAAGTACGAGATAAAATGTGTTCCTGAAAAACAGAACACCTTTTATCAACTAGACTGTCCCCTTGGCATAACTGACCCCTATAAAAGATTTAAGAGGCGCTGCTTTTTCTTACAAAAGCTTTGTTGATGGTTTTTGAATTCAACATATTTGCTTATTTATTTTTGAACTTTACTACACCTTCAATCAATTAATCCAACAAATTAATAAACAGTGACTTAAATCCTTAGAAATATTTTTTTGGGTGGCCTAAGTTATCACTTCATTTGCTGACCTCTTCTGGTACCCAAGACAATTTATAAGACTAACAGTTTCTTACGCAAAAGAATTTACACTAATTTATTTAAAGGATTTGTGCAAACAAAACATGGTCCTAGCAAATCACAAAATTATTTGAGTCGGAAGGGACCTTAAAGGTCATCTATTTCCAACCCTCTGCCACAGGCAGGGGCACCTTTCACTAGACCAGGTTACTTTGATAATTTTCTATCACTTTTTTCTAATCAGAGAATATTCCAGAGCTGAGTCCTCCCTGCAGAAGAGCAGCAGTGCTGAAATCTCCTAATGCCTCTCTGTTTGCAAAGAGGCATAGCTTCCTACTTAGTTCTGCTCTTTCAGCACTTCTTTTACACCCTCAGCGGTCTGGTAGACTTTAATATGCTTTAAAAAACCAAACCCACATCTGCTTGTTTTTAAAGTCGTTCATCTAAATGTTGTTGTTTACCTCACTATGGATATCTGCATTTAATGTGCAAGTACTCCCCCCCTTTTAAATAAAACTTCTACTTTAAGAAGTCTTTATTTTTGCAACAGCTTCTTTTAAGCTGTAGCCTTTATTTTTTTAAGGAGAAGATAGTAAATATTTTTAGTAATTTTTTAAACATTTATTGTCTACCTCTAAAACAGTGCCTTAACAGTAACTGACATCTGTCCTTTACTTTAAGGATGGGCTTGTCAGCTCATCCACTTATTTTTGGACTTAAAGTACACATGCTCTTAGTTTGTACCTAAATATCCATTTCCTATGTACACTGCCAAAACTAAGACTATTTTTGACAGTATTCTGCTCTTGTCTGGATCTTCAAGTAACTTTATAAATTCTCTTCATAATATACAGTTTACAATGGCATTTTTAGGAAGAAATGGAACTATATAAACTTGACAGTAACCAACATGAAATGAAATCTTTCCTGAAGCTACATGAAATGCACCCTTACTGCTCAGAAAAGTAACATATCAGCACAGTAAACTTAAACCAGTGTTTTCCAACCTAAGCAGTTGAGCTGAATACGTACTCTCTCAATTTCATGGCATTTCTTAAGTGCTTCTCCAAATTTGTTCATTGCCTTGTAGGCTTGAGCACATTCTGTCTGAAACCACATGCACTGCATTTCATTCAGGTTCTCTACTGCCGAGGTTCCTTCCTAAAAGCAAAAACAGCATTATACAAAAAAATAAATCTCATTGGATTTGTCAGCTGCTACTTCTTTTATCTTTGCCTAATTAAAAGCATAAATAAAGCAAATGAATGCTAAATCTCAGAACTGGAGTCTAGAAAGCTGGAAATGCCACAGTTAAGATCAACTTGCTTTGTTCATTAATTAAAACAAATACAAAAATCTTTGTTACACCTATTGGAAGAGTCAGAAAGACACAATGAAGAGCCAGGCAGTGGTCATTTCACTGTGACAGTTCATCTTTAGGTTAGGAGAGACCTTCATTCAGCATTTTTAATACGGTGTGCACACAACACATTGCAGCATGGAAAAGATGGCAGAAAAGTTCTAGCCCATGGCAAGACACTGACACCTGCAAGAAATCCTGCAGGATTTTTTTTTCCCCTCAATTAAAACTGCTATTTGTATCTCCCAGAGAACTGCTGATTAAGTATCCTCACAGTAGTAGTAGATGATTATTTCCAACGCAATCGGTCCTAGAGAGGAGTAGCAAGGCAAAAGGAATACTGTTAACTTTGACACCTTCTGGTTCAAAAAGGGGGCTTACAGTTGTCTTTCAAATCTGGTATTTATATATATTTGCACAGATCCATAAGAACATAGCAATGAAAGAGGCAGTATTCAAAACAGCCTGATTTAGGCAACTAAAAACAAAATGTCATTTCCATTTTTATTACGCTTAATCTAGGTCTTCTCTAATTACTGTTTTTTAATTAAGAAGCCTGTATTTGAGCACTAGACAAAAGATCAAATGGAGATAAGATTCTAAAGAGCAACATCATGAAATTATATTTTTCAAGTTCAGTTTTGGGTAACTGGTATGCTTCCTTTTTAGCATCATCTTAGAGCTGCTTAAGGCATTGAGGGAGGTCAAATTAACCTAAATTCATAGTGGGTTTGCATCAAAACCCCCACATAAAGCTACTGAGGATATAAAAAACCAGAACTTCCCCTCCCCTTTCGTCTGCCTGAACATAGCCTTCATTTCACAAGATCCTTCAGATTTCTTTTATAAACACTGTTCCCCCCTCCTCTCTGTTCAACCTACCTTACACTCCAGGTTTCTCCTGCTCTTTAAGAGGGGAGAAAATGGGACAAACAAACAGAAAAGGCTTTGCTTTTGCAGGTAGATCCCAACAGCCTGTTGCCTGTCTCCCACAGACAACACACAAATGACACTGCTAGTATTCCAAAACTATCATTTGACAAATAGTCTGGAGAGACTTCACTGAGCTGTTCTGACTTTCAGTTATGAAAGAATAACATCAAAGAAGTACATTTTAAAAAGTAACTAACCTGTGTGACCATCAAACCTATAAAAATGGGATTACTGCAGCGACAAAAAGTGATGCATGAAATTATGCAATTTCCATAACACAAAATTTTTCTTCCAGATAACTGGTCATGTGCAAGTACATGGAAAAATAAAAGAAAAAAGGTGCATGCAGCTTTCCATCATCACTGATAAACAAGGACATGGGGAGGAAAGTTGGTTCACACAAGTAAGATACCTCACACAGCCTCTCAGCTGTTAGCCACACTAAAATTATGTCCCAAGAGACATCTAAAACTCTCAAACATACTACCATTAGAAAAAAGATACATGGGCAACTTTACCAGATCTTTTAAGTATCCTACAGAATCAAGATTAAACCCAAAGATTATTGTGCAAAAATTTTCTCAGAAGTTCTCTCTAAAACAGGCATGACATATTTTTCCTACCCAGCAAAAATAAACAAATCCAAGCTTTATAGACTTTTAACTTATTACTATGGAATCATGCTTATCCAAGATTAATTCAAACCCTGCTATGGACTACCATAACTGAAGCAAGCAACCATTGTTGGTCTGAAACAGAACGTAAATATGGTAGTAAAAGTGAGTGCAAAGTTAAAAACAAAAAGTCATTCCACAAGGGATTAGGCCCACATTATTCCAAAGACCTCTAGTTAAGCGCAACAAACCCGCGTAAACTTAGAACACATTTCTTCTGCTTCTTTAATGGAGTTTGCTTTCAACATATATTTTGCACATTTGGAGTTGATAAATCTGTCTGCTGTGTCCAAAGCCTGAGCCTCATCCATCCACCTTGCAGCTTCTTTAATATTTCCAGCATGCTAAAGAGATAGAAATTTAAGTCAGATTCAGTAATTATAAAACATGCACATTTTATCTACTCACTGTTTGATATAATTAGGTTTTTTTAGACTTTTTTTAATAAATAGCTTTCTTCAAAAGCAACAGACCTTTAAAGAAAAAAAGCAGTTAAATACCTTTCCTCATTATGGAATTACTGGTCTTTTAGCGCAGAATGTTTTTCCTGAAAATGCTTAAAGAACCACTTTGGATAATCCCATTCTGATACAGTATCATAGTGCACCTGAGAAATTGTTTTAAGCAGCTAAAAAACCAGGGGGTAAGAACAGATGAAAGACTCCACCTAATTTATCAGTGTGATTCTTAAGCTGAGAATTCACATTTTGCTGTACATTTGTCCTTTATTGAGTTAAAAACCATCATAGCAGCTTTTTATATGCAGCGGAAAACCCCACCTCAAGTAGCTAAACAATAATACCCTTATCTAGAAACTCACTGAAGTTCCTAACAAACTAATAACCTTTGGTCACTAAGAATAAACCCAAACTTACCTTATAGATTTTTGCCTTCACAAGGAAGAGTTCTATCAAAGTGGGAGTACTTTCTATAGCAGCATTTATATATTCTAGAGCCAGGGATGGCAGTCCAATTCTATCATAATGTTGAGCCAAATAATACTGGACCCAGAGTAAAGTGGTTGGAGGTTCTTCTTTACCATCATCTGGCAAGAGTAAAATGGAAAGTGGTTTTCTGTTCGGTTTATTACTAAAACAACATGCCAGAAGCAGAATGCAATAAATACAGCCACTGAAGTTAATTCTGCCTCTCTATCAGACCTAGGAGAGCTTCCAAACAACTTTAAGCACATACTGCTCCCTTCTCCTTCTGTGGTTTTAAGGAAAAGGAAGCTGGTAGGTCAAAGGGAGTTTCACTTTGTTCCAAGTATTTGCTACGGGCAGTCTGATATGCAAAACCTCCAAGAACACAAAACCTGGTCCCCACCAAAAGCTCCAAAACTACACCTGTCTGTGAAGACTGTGCTATCAGTAGATACTGTTTTTCGTTTGACATTTCTGAAGTTATAAGATTTGACACAGCTTTCAAACTTCAGTTTCTTGAACAGTGATAAACTCAAGTCCTGAAAATAGCATACTTGAACTCAAAACTGCGAAGAGATGACTAAATTCATGAACCCATGAAAAAAAATTTAGAACAAGTGACTATATTTTGAATACAGACTTTACATTTGACAGTTATGGTTCAGTTCTGTGTTAGGGGAAAAGTAGAAAAAAACCCACATCACCTCTGTTTCTTCACTACCTATTTCCCCACCTCTGAATGGACACACAACACCAGGCACTACTCCATGAAGCACAACAGACTCAACACTCACCATTTGGGTTAAATAACCTGCAGCTTCTTAGAGAGGTTTCATAACCTATCACGAGCTCTTCTATGATTGCCACCTATACATGCAAGACGAGACACAGAAAAAATAATCTGTGGGCCAGATAGTATTTTATTTCAACTTGAGCTACTTGGTGTTAGCCAAACTAGTTATTTTAGTAAGAAGATTCTGCAATATCCTGAATTACATTACATTTGAGAATGTACTCAATCTCACTTCTATTTTTAACAAATTAAGACCAGGCCTCCCTTGGTGAACACTTACACAGCTTAGAATTACTAAATCTTAAGTTTTCTACATTTACCAACTTGGCACATGTATGCCCAATGTATGTACTTCATTTTTTTCCCAGCTATATATATAATATATCAGGCCATCTAAAGCAGTGCTGATGGAGTCAATACTGAAGAAAACCGTTTCCTTCATCTCTTCAATACATCAGTTATGAGGCAGAACATGTAAAAACTGGTTAGAACACTTACCTTCTCCTTATCTTTATATAAGGACCTCAAAGTATTGAAGACTGGTGGGCAACCTTTGCTGAAATTCATCCTTAAAAACTTGTCCAGACATTCCTTAAATTTTTCACCTTGAGAGGAAAAAGACCTGTTGATTTTGTTTTACCAGACATTACTCATCAATTGCAGATTGTTTATACTGTTAAATCAGAATCTAAGAAACACAAGTGTTGATCACTACCTGCTCAGCAAAAATGCACTTACCAGACAAAAAGTTTAATGGTAATCTTCTTGGAACTAGTCCCCTTGGGTATTTAGTCCATGCCTCTTCATAGATCTTTAGTCTCTCCATCATATTAGCTGGAAGAGAATTTCACAGTTTACTTTTCCCTTTCTGGCAAGAAGGAAAAGGGGGCAGGGAAAGTGATTTATACCTGACTAAAAAAAAGAAATCAGAATATATAGCAACTAATGGCTATATCCTTCCTAAAGAACAGAATTTCCTCAATCTTTTTAAAACTAATGTATTGAATGACTCCAAGGTAGTCAGTATCTGATAATGCCTCTTCCAGCAGTAGCATACTAACTGCTTATCTCCCATCTTAAAAAGAGCTCCTGCCTTGTTGCTGTCTAAAACCTTCAAAGCAGACCATTCAGTTGTATTAGCTACAACGTAAGATTAAGATAACAGAGACAGTAAAGGAAAAATTTAAAATTAAAAGTGTCGTCTAAGAAATAATTCCATTCTTTCAATCACCCACAAATACTATTGCGTTTTTTTTATTCTATGATTTTAGTTAAGACAAGGTAACAACAATGCAAGAAATATTTCCAGTCTTTCTTAAGAAACCCCAACATTATGACAGTATGTACACACTATGACTAAAAAGAAATATATAAATGAGGAATTTTTAAATAATAGTTTTAGTATTTAAAGCAATACAAGCTTTACATGCTTTTATATGCAGAAAAAGCTTATTTACTACAAGATATCAAATCATTACCTGGCTTAAGTGCCTTTTCTAAGCCTTTGTAGTAAGCCCAGTTTTCAGGATTTCTTTCTTGAAGTCCTTTGTAGACTTCAACTGCTTCTTCAAGTCTGCCAAGCTGAAGCAGGAGTTCTCCTGTGCGAAAAACAAGAAGTTTTAAATTAAGGTAACAAGATACTAAAGCAGTGTAACATTTATCACTCTACAGTAAAAGACTGGATAATCCTTAACTCCATGCAGATTCTAATTTCTTAGAAAAAATGAGCACAGTAGTATTACAAACTAGTTGACAGATGTGCTTTTACTTTGACAATAGCTGCAATTATAGTAAGATTTTACAACTCAGCCCGTAATTCCTGAAACTTACTTGAAAATTTAATGCAAAATGTATGTAGTTTGTTTTTATTTCTCACTTACTGAAGTGACTGGTTACCTTAAGAGCAGCTCTTATTGCAGAAGGCAGTTAAAAGCAGTACATGGTAGCTAATGCATACAGCATCTTGAAAACCAAACTAAAATTGAAGAACTGTAAGAGAATGGTTCTTCAATCTGGTATTTCATGAAACTAACTTCCGTGTTTTTAATCAAGCCATTGATTTGATAAATAAATTCTCAAGATTCTGTAAACAAGTTTCCTTTTAATGATACTTCAATACAAGTTAAAACTGATAAAGTAAAGATTAGGTCTAACAATTGTATAAACATCTTTGCTAATGCTGGAACTGCAACAGGAGTCAATTTCACAATGGAAAACTGTACTTTACAAAGGTTTGCTACTTACAAATGTTAGGCATGAACCGATAACACAACAGAGGTTAACAGTGCCACTCTAGACTAAGGCAAGATTTTCTTACCCAGTTTCAAGAGGAAAATGCAAATTTACCTTTCTTCTTCCCTATGTCACACAGCTGACATGCAATTTTGTCAACAGATGCTGCTTTCCACAGTTAGAATAACTTGAGGACTACACACAGAATCTAATGCCCAAGAAAACATCAATAGTTCACTCACTGAGAATGACGGAATTGGGAAAATAGACCTTAATTCTTTCTGAGGTGAAAGTTAATTTTTTTTCTATCTAACAGCAGCAAATGCCAATACAATTTTCAGTGTTTGCCAGTTGTACTTCATCCACTGTGGCTTTTGCATGTGTGCTTAAAATTTGTACACACTCATTTATTAGCAGGCTCTCCTGGAGAATACACAGCAACCAGGCCAGACCAAACAACACAATGGGAGCTGTGCCCAAAGAAATTAATCACTTGTGCCCCATTGAAAGCATGCAGACTGCAAAGAGTATTTCTATCCTTTTGTGTGGTAACTTGCTAAGAGGTTTTATGTTTTGGTCTGGCGCTTATTTTTAATGAAGTCCTATTTGAAAAACCTATTTCACTACTAACCTTGGACCTTCAAACACTTAGTATGTCACATAGTACGTCAACATGAAACACAAAATATGTCAAAAGACCTTTCAGATAAAAAAATAAAGTCACAAAAAGCCCACTCCCACCCCAAAAAGTCCGGCTACTATGTTTCAAAAATTATTTGTGATAGCATAGTCTCTATATCCATGACCTTTGATATGCAAACCAAGTCAGATATTCAGCTACCCTGGAGAGTCATCTGCAATCATTTTCCTTGAGGAAGCACCACACCTCCCATAATACAATGACTACTCAATTCCTAGGTTTGTTTTGCATGACAGTGAGATTACTATTAGCAGAAATAGGGAACTAGCTACAACATCTACATGCATAAATTAGAGTAAAAGGATTTATTCTCTTTACTTCAAGCAATCATTTAAAGAGATTCCAGTGTGGGCCAAGAACAAGCAGTACCTTCAATAGATTGGCAGTTTCACAGAAAGACTGTAAAAGCATCGAGCAGAAGAGGAACAAAGCATGCTTTAAGAAAGTGCACCTGTTAATAGAGCTGTGAGAATGAGCTTGTATCACTCTGCAATTGCCTCTATAGAATATAAGCTGCACTACTGTAGTGATCTGTTATAGTATTATACACCAGGTTTATAATAATACAACAGAAGCCTACACTGGGTTGCCTCACTAAACAATTTCTACACACTGCAAGGGTGACTGAATACATTTAAAAGCCTTCTGCTGTGCCAAAGATGATTCTTCCCTTTCAGGACATGGTATCCTTGTCAGGGCCACTATCAAAGCTGTAACACCACAGGTCTGGGTACACTACTCAGAACTTCAGGACATCAATTTAGGATCTCCTGGCTGAAATGCCTATTAGCTTAAAAGTTTCAGAACAGCATGTCTGTACTTCACTGATGTATTACCAATCTGAGAGAAGAACATGGCAGAGACTGAATAAGCTCCAAGACAAGCAGTCCTTTACAACAGCAAAATTAAATAAATTAACCTAAAACCAAATCAAAGTTCCAAAAGATGGGAAAAGCTGACAGTATGGACATCCCATTGTATGCTATGTGTTTAAATGTATCTTCAGAAAGCGATTACCTTTAGTTTCTTCAACAGCCAGTTTATCACAGATCTGTTTTTCGTAAGTACAAAGATGTTCCAAGGCTTCTTTATACAGCCCTGCTTCCCGGAGGACTTGATTTTGATAGAGCAGCAGTTCACTGTACTCGTAGTCCACCTTGTCAGGTGATGTCTACATAGGAAAGCCAAACACAGGACATAGCTCAGTCTTCTAATTCTAAAATTAGAAGGGATCAAATTCATTTGACTGAAGAAACTGCATAAAGTTTTCTCATGATGAGAGGAATGTTTTATTTTTGGCTTAAGCAACATTCCATATAGGAATTTCACGTTCTCCTCTTACCTGCTGCGTCTTCCTAAATTCCTCTAAAATTTTTGCTGCCATTTCATAGTCTTCCAGCAGATGGTAAGCAATGGCATAACCAATCCATGATGCTCGCTGTGCAGGTCGAAGCTGAAGCAACTGGTACCTTGTTTCCTGCAAAAAAGTAGCTGCTAATTTTCCTGACTTTACTCTGATACTCTGTAGAATCCATTAGGCAATATTCTGTCTTCAATATTCTAGTATTTAAGGAAGTCACTGCGAAATAGTTTGCTATATGCATTTTATTAACCAGAGAAAGAATAAACCTTGAACTATAATGGTGTTCACTGAATAAAAAAATAAGCCTCCACAAAATAACACATCAAACCAAATCCTGATGAGTCAGACTAATTTTGTTAATGTATGACACACATGCTTTTCCTGTCTTACCACTTATGAACAGAACGTAATTAAGAATACTTGGTTTGAGTTGCAGGAACGCTTACTGGTCTTTCAAATAAACCTTGAAAGTACATATGTATTTAAATCATTAGAACTGTTCTTAGGCAACACAAGTCACGCAAACACATGCCTATTCTTTGGCAAGAGGATAATTACAGCTGGAAAACGCAACAGATTTGCTTGGTATCATGCAGCTTTAATCTGAGGAAAATGCTATTACTTGTTTTGTTACAGACTCCTGAAAGGCATTTTCAAGTAACTTAAAATAAAGGGAAAAAGATATTTCCTATTGAAACAGTCAGAAGTAGGGATTAACAAAGAACTAAAACTAGTTACAGTTGTTTTAACAGAATGATGAGCACTCAAAATATTTTGAAGTAGGAGAGGTTGGAATTTAAAGCAAAGAAGAAAAACCCAATTAAAACATAACCTTATTCTCAGTTTTGAGAGTAAATTCACATTCTTCAGAAGTCAGCATATGATTAGCCATGAATTACTGACTTCTAAGCATCCTAACATTTAATCCTTAATGCATTCTGTAACCATGTGTTACTTGTATGTGTAGAGATTACAAAATTTGTATTCACATTTATCCAGAGGCAAAGAGAACAGACATTTGCAAACACATTTTAGCACCTACACTGAGTTTTAGCTACCTTGCCTCAGCAAGAGTGGAACCAAATTTCTAGACTACTAATTCGAAAAAAATCAGTGCTTAAGAATTGTCCTGACTCAGGAATAAGTTCTCTGAGGACCTGTGCTAGCTGATGGTTCCACACAGCTTGATACACAGAACTTGCTCTTGGGTATACTAACATTACCCTAATTTGAAAAGGAAATAATACATGAAGAGACCAACTAATGTGTTTTAAACAACATGACTTTAGAGGTGCAAAGGAAACCTAAAAAGATGAAAACTTGACCAAAAAAAATGTAGCTGTCACTCACTAATGCCCAAGTTGGCCAGGAACCAAAATATGATGCTTCATGCAGCACACTGCTGGTTATTACCCCCTGCCAAGAGAAACTGGAGGCCACTGATGTAAAGGTGAAGGGATATAGAGCGCAAAGCTACTAAAAAATTTAAACTCCTTTGCCTGAATAAAAGTCATGTTCTGAACACATTGCTGACACTTTACTGTGCCATAAATCAAGTCTCTCCTGATAGGAGAGAATTTGCTGAAAGTCCTTGCAAGGAGTTTAAAAGATAAAGCGAGACGTCTTCTGTAGTTTCAATGCTTCTAGATAGTTGTTTATTAAGTCTTATCAGAGGAACTGAGCCACTAGCGTGACCCAGGTACAGCATGGAAGGAGGAAAAGTAGGAGTGAGAGCGAGAGAGAGCAATTATCAAGATTTACACAGCCTTTTAAAGATATTTTAACCAATAGTTGCTAAAAATGTACATTATTTTTACTTTCTTACCAATTATTCAGTAACACGACTAGGAACTGCGGAATTTTCTATCCAATCAATCCAAACTACTTTTACTGCAGAATATGGAGACGTAGAAGAAGGAGAAGGAGGTCTAGAGAACAACAACAATCCTCCATTTTGATATTTTTTACCCTTATCTATTTACTATAAAGAGAAGCCTAAAACCTCTAAATTTTCACCCTGTGACAATCTTACATAGTAGTCTATCACCTAATTCACACCACTGTATTTTCTAGTTGTTGTCTGACTGTTGGTAATTTTTTCCAAGGTTTAAAGCTATACCAGTGTTGTCCAGGGGGCTAAAAACCCTTAAAAACAGGCAGAGAAATATTCTCGGCACTCTGGGTTCCTACGCGTTGCCTCTTACCTACGGGAATCCTTTCAAGAAAAGAACAAAACTGGAGAATGCCTACAGATGGATTATACAGCATCAAGAAAAAAAAAATAAGGCAAGCAATTCTGCACTAAGCTGAAAATTTGACATTAAATCTGTATTTTATAGAAATTGCTCAGTAGCATATCTGCTTTCACTTTCATAAAGTATTGAGTGGCATATAGTTTTAACCCTGTGGACCTAACTGTTTTTTTTAAAGTGTCATTAATCAATCTGCCACCTTTGCTGCAGTTCCCTAGAAGATGATTAAATGCAGTATGCATACTTACCCTGTAACCTTCAAGATCCCTCATTTGAATCTGTAGCAGAGAAAGGTCTCTCAAGATTTGAAGATTGTCTTTGTCCCATTTCAGTGCATTTCTATAGCATTTGATAGCTTCATCATACTTCTTGTCTGACCTCTGAAGAAGGCCATAGACATGCCAACCTGGAAAACTCTGTTAAGGCTTCCACTGAATCTGAGCAGGGACAAATGAGCTCCAACACGGCAGTGATAGAATAGCTGCCAACAAGCTCTCAAGCTGTTTTAAAAATGGGCAGGAACACTACAGTTCTTTTCGTCAGAACTTTGCCAGTTATATGTATAGTCTATATAATATGCTTTAAACTTTACTTTTCACATACTGGGGGAGGAAATAAAGCAACAGGGTATCTAAAAACCTTATTAGGCTTACTTGAAAACATTTTTAGGCAACTGAAGTGCTCATAGTCCCTCCATTCTGAGTATACGACAATTTTTCAACAATGTAATGGCAACTACTCATGCTTCCAAAGCAAATGATGTTTAAATGCCCACCATGAGTTTACAGTTGCAGATTAATGATTAAAAAATACTCAATGCATGCCAGAATAATACGTGAGCTAACTGTGACTGCAAGGACTGCAAAACATCTGCCCTTTGGATAGCTTAAGACAAAATATTTATTGGAAATTGAAAACTTTGAACTTCCAGTTTGAAGTTTAAACGGGCTTTTATTGCTACTCTATAAATCAAGCAGTTGCAGAAATCAATCTTTTCTATTCATCAGCAAAAAAGCCCTATTTCAGAAAGGATACAGACATGACTCTTCAAGTCATTCCTTAGGCCTCTGCGCACAAGTTCATAAGCTTCCTCTTTCTTCCCTAGACAGTTCAATGTTAGTCCTTTCATTGCCAAGGTTTCTAAAAAAGAAAAAAAAAAAAAGATTAAATAAGTATCAGTTTTTCATTTTCATGGGTTTTAAGCTCCATATAGCAACCTTAAACATAGAATAAATGCAAATTTAGATTCAATTATCACTCTCAAGATTTCACATTCTTTTCTCACATGGAAAGCTCTACTGTCAGATTATTCACTTAAGTATATCATACACAGCAATAAACCTTTTATATTACTTCCATCAAAATATGAAGTAATGTTTTATCTTAAAGGGCAGTAAAATCTGTCTGCTCTACAAACATTGAGATTTTTCTTTTTAACTACTCAATTATCTATTCACAACTCTGGTATTTCCACACATCCACCCATATCAAATTAGTTGCAAAAAACCCACAAAGCATTTCTGAACAGTGCAAAGAGACTTTCAACTCAGTATTAAGAGCTGACTAAAAATACAGCAAAGGAACAAACACCTTTTTCTTCTTTTAAAATAAGACTGTTCCTTCAGAAAAGTAGCAGGCCACAGAGCTGACAGAGTACTGAACAATATTCAGCCTCTTCCTTTTGTTTTTCACTTTTATGTGAGGGAATCTCAATTTTCCAGGAAAAGTGATTTAACTAATGCATAGGAAATTATTAGGAAATAATAGTGTATTATATTAGGAAATAATATGTATTTACGTATGTATATATGTAAATATATTGTTGTATTAGGAAACTTGCACCATGAATCTTAGACTTGAAGGATAAAGAATGGGAAGCCATGACTACTGGTAAGATCAGTCTTTAAAATGACCAATCTTATCAACAGTAAGTGCCTAATACGGAGGTTTCTGGATGCTCTTACTGCTTTATGGGCAAAAAGTTAGCAGTGAAGTGGTATAAAACATATAATTACTCTACTGTAAAGTACAGGGAAAAAGAGACCACATGCCATTTGAAAACTTACCTCCATGTTCTGCAAATTTGGGATTGGAAAGGATCTGTTTACAGAACTTCAACCCATTTCTATACTGCTTATGTTCATAACACCTCTGTTGAAGAACAAAATAAGTTTATTCAAAAAATTTAGAGTGAAAGTATTTATGCACACTTGAAATTAAGCATCAGTGCAGCTACGGATTTTAGAAAACGTACTAATATTTTAATGAACCCTGTTTATTGAGCTTCCTGTGTTTAAAAATTTTTTACATTGCCAGAAAAAAAAAATATGTTAGCAACACCACAAGTCTAAAAGTGTAACTACAGACATATTATCATACAGCAGATTCTCAGGTAAGACACCACAGGATGCTTAAGTGCCTAAAGAGATTCAACTCTCCCTTAACACAAAAGCAAACCTTATGTCATAACATGGTAAACATTGAACCCATTTGGCCAATTATCCTGTACAGTAAGCCCACAAGACAACCTCCAACAACCATACAAGCTGGAAAGACATTTAAATCATTGCAACATGGCTTACACTACCTCTGAAAGCAACCTCTTATGATCAATTTGATTACCACATATATCTCATATATCCAAACCTTCAAAACTAGTATACAGTAACATTATCTTGCCATACTGGAAATTTAAACATTCCTCTACAGTTTTCTTAGTCCAACTCTTGGAAACACCAACAATAAACTTCAAAGGTATAAAAAAATGGTAAAACAATAAGTGCATGTATTATTTTCTAGTACTGAAGTCATACAGCTGAAATAATATGACTGCAGACCAAGATGCATCACAAACCACCTATCTTGCTCCCCTTACACTGTCACCACCCTTAGGAGAAAGGGAATTGCTCGCATGCAAAAGGACAGAGAAGGAAGATGCTCAGAGAGAACAAGCAAGATGTACTCAAAGAGGAACATATCAACAAAAGAATTAGAATGGTTTCAACTTGAACAGACCTTCAAAGACCATCTAGTTCCACCCACCCCACCCCCATGGGTAGAAACACCTTTCACTACTCCATGTTGTTCAAAGTCACATCCAACCCTGACTTTGAACACTTCCAAAAGACAACCCCCTCTGTCACCAAGGACAGGAAATGTCAGCACTGCAAGCACATAGTAAGAGAATGTTTTTAAGGGTTAGGTAAGAGGAAATCTGTACAGGCAGCTATTTTTTTTCTATTAAACTTGACTGGGTATTACGTAGACCCTCCAGTCATTATCAGCTTTCAAGTAGCTGGCTGAGTCACTACAACCAGCCACTAGTCAGAGCTGACAGGCTTTTTCTTTTTTTTTTTTAAATTGAAACCATCAGACATAATGGTTACCAGCCAGGCCTCCTCCCTGAAAAGTAAAGCTGCCATTTGCCCCCACCCAGGTAGTTGTGCAAGCAGCAGAACCTGTCACAAAAGTGGTGCAGCCACAGGAACTGAAGAACGTGTCTGCAGTGTAGTTAAGGCACTGTCACAAGCAGAAGAGGCACTTAGGGGTTTTGCAGTCTGGCTTTGAGTACAACAGCTAAGATGGTGGCTATGAATGTGAAATCCTATCACTAAATGGTTCCATTTAACGTACTCTAACAACCAGGCTTTCATCTTGAAGTTTAAGCAAGGTCACCCAAGATGGGATACATGCTAGAGACAGGAAATATTTGCACGTAAAATTTTCTAGGGTGATACAGAACTTCTAATGCAAGGTAGTTTGAAACAGAGCAAACTCACCGAATATTGTAACAAATTCCTTCCTTTAGGCTTCACAGAGCAAAGATTTACAAGTTTATATCCGCTTACATCTACAGAAAGGTTCTCATAACCCAGAAATACTCAAATAGAGCCAACAAATTATCAGGAAACAATCTGGATATACTTTTATCTCCAGAATACAGCTGTGTATATAGACACAGCTGTGTATATTCCCCAGTGAAGCATCAAAGGTCTCCTTTTACAGGTTATTTCTAGATCAAGACAAGTTGAAATGATTTCCCATATACAATTTCTCCAAGTTTTCAAGTTAATACTTCCAAGCTTATTTCATTCTGTTAATGCAAACATTTCAAATTGTGTTATTTTATGAGTTTTTCTTATTCGTGTATGTGTTCTACATACACGCTCTATGTTTTGACAGTGGAAGGAAGGGAACAAATGAAATTGAGGTCACATTTAGTTCTTCAGAAAAGAAGAGACTATTTCCTCATAGTGGGCCCAACAGCACCACTGAGATTCCCCTGCCTGAAGCTGTGCACATACTTAACTCATTCTCCAGAGAGATTATGGGCTAACAAGCTTAAATTAACGTGTGAATAAGACAGAAGGAAGCCAGGAATGAAGCCTATGCAACCATGGCTAGTACGAACCTCGGTGAACCTGTAGTTTCAAGGAACAGACAATTCAAACAAAAATCTTTTCATAAAAAGGAGACAGAAAATATATACAGAGCCTGCGAAAGAAGATCCTTAAGCAAGTAAGTAGTTTCTGAGTAAGAGAAGAAAAAAGAACCAGCAATTTAAATTTAAAAAAAAAAAAAAAAAAATTACAGAAGCAGGTATGGTGTCATGTCAAGTATTCTTGGGACATAAAGATACAGGCTTTCTGGAAACAGGAATTTTATTCATCTGGGTAGTTTGTTTCCTCCCAGAAAATTAGCTTGTCACAGTCATGACCAGAGCTCTGACCCTTACTTTCGGACAGCTGTTCTGCAGAAGTAACAGATTTCTCTGTTCCAGAGATGGCTAGAAGAGCAGAGTTGCCTGCACTAAGCTAAACTCCTGCACATATAAACTTCAAAGCCAGCAGTGAGAGCATGCTTGTGATGCTTGACAGACAAGTACTGCAGCTACAACTTGTGACATCATGCGATGAGAAAACAAAAGCTAAACTTTAAAAGAGTAAGGTTAAGGCTAACGCTCCAGAAGAACAGAATCTGACTCTAAAGCAGTACTGAATCTATACACATTTCCTGCCCTTCGAAGTTTTTAATTTAGTAAGTTACCAGATCTTTTAAGACATCTAACAGGCTTTTCTCTGCATGCTGTGGCCAGAATGACAACCTATTCCAAACACACCAAGATTCTTTTCATAGCTTTTAACTAATTTTCTGTATTTATAGGAAGGAAATAACATCTGCTTCAATACAATTCTACAAAGAATCAGTAAGATGAGACAGGCGAAGTATGACTCCTTCAAAATCATGCAAGACCATAGGAGGTGACAATTTGCATTTGCATCATTTCCCCCACCACCAAGTGGATTGGAATGCATGGCAATTACTAGACAGACTTACACTGAAATTTTAAGGAAAAGAGATGCCCCATATTTTACAAAATCACAAGTCTGAGGTGGAAGGAGGGCTTGTATTCTGGTGCTCTCTGAATTGTATTAAGGCATTTGTGCAGACTCAGTCTCTGGCCAGCAGATGCCCTACACATGCACGTGGCTCATTGTGTCAAATGCGAATAAATTCCTCCACATTTCTTCTTTGGTGGCTGCCATGAAGAAAGGTGAAAAGACTCCCACTATTTATAACTTACCTACGTCTAGCCATAAGCTCACAGCTACATGGAGTTTGTTCCCCCCCTGCCCCAGCTTTCCAGTTTTGAATCTTCTCCCATCTACTCTCTAAATCTTGCTGCCAAACCTACAGGTAGTGAGCAGTGACATGGATTCTTGAACAAGGTAACTACAAGGTTGTTATACAAGGGCCATGCTACTGATTACAGTAGCACTAAGAGCTGCTTACAACAGCAGAGATGACTTTTATCCAAACTTAATTCAGCACTATTTTCTTTATATACTGTATGAACAAATGCATTGTCACAAGTGCATTTTAGAGATTTTATATTTTTGAAATGTATACAAGTAGGCTCTCTAATTGTTTGTTACCTATAAGCAGGCAGCATATTTTACCCCTCAAGTAATTCTTCCCTCTCAAGCTAGACATTTTAATGGTCAAATACATGTGTTTCCAACTAACACTAAAGGATAATAGTCAAGTACAGCATTTTGACATGCAAGTATATCCCTCAGCATCAAATACACAGCACACAGCAGCCTGGACTCTGCCATTCATACATGAAATATTTTGCATATATTCACACCCAGGAGTGCAAATCCTCTTTTATCACAAAGCAGTCTTCACATCCTGCAAGCATTTAATAACTACAGTAAATAATTTTAACAGTCATACAGACTTAAATGTGCTATTTTTAAGACATTTTGTAATACCTACACTGCAGACTGAAGTGTCTTGTATATTCAGTAACATCAATAGTTAACATCAGCTCAACAGTTCTAGCTCAGCATAACACCAGGACTTACCATGAGCCTGACTAGAAGCTTCAGTGAATCTACACTGCCACCAAGTGCAACCCAATCTACAAGAAGAATCACCTCGATCACAACACAAAGTAGAAAACTCCCTTTCAAACAGGGACACTTGAGAAAATACATAGGTACAACCTAGCTGATTCAAGAGTGTTTTAAAACTAATTTGCAGAAGTAAAACAAAACAGAAAGTCTCATAGGAGTCTATCCAGCCTGGATTTTGCAGCTGATTAAAACAGGTGAGAAGCAGACCCAAAAGTGTTTAATGAGCAAGATGAAGACAGTCACAGGAGACCAACATAAAGGAGAAACTGCCTTTTATCTTCCCACCTGAAAGCATGCAAGACTAGATGTTTTTCCTCAAGAGCAATTACCAAAGCAAAGAAGATACCATCAACTCCTCAAGCTCACAAGTGGGAGCACTGGGGCATTATTGACTGCTTTCTTTTTATTCTTACTTGAATCAGCACAACTGATTATAAGAAAGAGCAGTTTGAGAATAAAATTGATACAGCAGACCCAGGTGGGTGGGATCACACAATTGTTATGCCCTTTGAACAGGAACCAAAACCAGTGTGCAATTTCTATTAAAGAGAGAATTTTACAAAAAACAGTATGAAGTACTTTTAACTGTTTTCTCTTCTAAGACTCTGTGTTTTACCAGGTCACACTTTTTACTACAACCTAACACCCCACATCTGCAAATTAACTGAAGTAAAATGAATGCAAACTACCTAATGCCCTAATACTTAAAAACAACCAACCCAAACCAACCAAACCAAAAGCCCCACCAAAACCCCCACAGGAAATCACTTCTCACCCACAGTAATGCTGTAAAAGCAAGCATCCTAACTTAGTCAATGCTGTGACAGACTAGCTGAAGAATATGATTTTCTTCACCAAATGAGTGCCAAAATTGGAATTAAACCCCAAAAGACAGCAGAGCTGCAAACGGAACTTCTCATTGGTAGTTCACTGTATTCAGCCCCTCTCCCTCAGCAAGTGACGTAGCCAGTGTCATCATCAGAGGAAATATATTGCAGACTATACCCTATCATATACATGAGTTACTAGGACAGCTGATCTACACATGGGCACAGGTAAATGTATTACTTGCATCTGCAAGTCCCCAAGAGGAAGTACAATGGAGAATGGACTGCTCAGCCAAAACAATTCACAGATTTGACACTCTGCTAATCCTCTTCCCTAAGGTTCTGAAGCTTGAGCAGATTCATGGTGGACAAGGAGTTAGACTAGATGACGTTTAAAGGTTCCTTCCAACCCAAATTATTCTACAATTCTACAACAAACCCTTTCAACTACAGCAGTGTGCTCTTA
The DNA here is from genome assembly GCF_020740725.1 of Corvus hawaiiensis. NCBI lineage: Eukaryota > Metazoa > Chordata > Aves > Passeriformes > Corvidae > Corvus > Corvus hawaiiensis. Next base: position 64,247,679 of record NC_063217.1, read on the forward strand.
GGGGACCCCACAGTTTCCCCCAGTGGCAGTCATGGATGTAGACTTGGGGCATCTGACAGCAATGCTGGCAACTATGATGCTGTGAGACCTATGGCAGTGGGAAGCATTGGAATCCTTGGTCTTTGCATTACCTAAGGTGTGCACTTACAGCACAGGATATGCACGTCTGCCACTCTGACGCCATCTATTTCTTCTGGCACGGTTCAGATGCAGCACTTACAAGATAGTAAATTCAGGTGCTGTGCAGCTCAAGGCTGTTTTCCAGCACACTTCCTCTCTCTATAGGTAGACAAGATCAGGTCAAGTCACTAACATGCACTAATTCAAGCTAAATGTAGTAAAGAAGATTCTGAAAGCATTAGGAGCTACTACTTGCCATGAATTAGTGGGTCTTTTGAGCACTAACCATATCAAACAGCTCAGTAGCTCCAGGCAAAAGATATTCCACCACACCGATTCAATTTCATTACAAACACAAGATGTATAAACCCAAGGACTTAAGAAACCACACAAATCTTACAGCTATGTTAATACTGAAAAACTCTGGAGCAAACTTGCATAATTTTCTGCTGTCAAACTGAAACCAGCTATCCTCTTGCACTGCTCTAAAGTGTTAATTAGTTGAACTGTTGTGTGTAACAAACAGCTTCAGCAATTGCCTGGTTCAACAGATTAAGAAATCCTCCTCTGCACATCACACCTTACCTTTTGGAAGCCACTGATACCTTCATAACTAGCAGTGCTTGGTAGAATACAACCAGAGGAACAGAACAAGTTCCAATTCAAATTAGTTAGGAAGAATGTAAGAAATATGTGTACCTTTTCATTTAATACTAAGGCAGAAAAAATTCTATGCTATGTCTACGCTTTTGAACTGGTCTCATTCCCATATTTAACAAAATTCAGCTGGAAACAGGGGCTGACAAAGAGTTAACTACAGCTCTTTTAGAATACTAGAAATCCTCTTACTGAAGACAGACTTGCTGAAAAACACCCATTATTCAACATCAGTTCTGTTGGCCTGTACTTCCTTACTTTAGTCTCTTCTTGGGCAGAATTATCACGAATTTGGCCCTGTCTACTAAAATACGCTGACTTCCATCCATGACCCTGGAACCCCTACATTCAGGCTTCACCCCTGAACTCATTAAGAAACTGACTGTAGCTCACAAAAGATCCCATGTGCACAGGATATGCTTGGCTTTTAAAGATCATCAACTAAGTGTATCAATTCAAATTCCAAGATCTGGCATATTGGCTGTTCTGGACTTAGACCTGAAGCGTCCATGTATCTCGCAAAATAATCAAGATACATGGAGAGGCTATTGACATTTTCTACCCTTGTATTACACCTAGAGTACTCCTCACCCTTAGCACTGAGGTATTCAAGATGAGGTCTGGTAGCACTGAGTGTTGAGAAGCAGTTAAATGGGTCTATTATATTACAAGGTTCACTGATTCTGTGCTATCACATAAGCAAACAGAAATCCCTGTAACAAGTCTCATTGACCTCACTTTTAAGGGTGGCAATGAATAATTGCTAATTTTCTCTAAATTCCCTATCAGCAAAATCAGAAAACACACAATTCCTTATGCCCAATCCTGTTGCATTGACACAGTGCTGCTGCAGACAAGAGATTTAAACCTGAGACATCCAGAAAAAGTGCAATCATGAAAATCTTATTAAGAAAACCTTTCAAAAACAGAAATAAATACAGCTTCATCAGATGCTAACCAAAATAAAGGGTAGTACCATATAAATGGAATTAACTCCCCTGCCCCAATTAAAACCACATTGGGTTCAGTTAAGAGTATCTATAGCCACAATAATGTAAGACTGGCTATAATCTTACAACTGTGAGGATGTTTCTGTTAATTAGTCTTTTATTTTCACCAGTGAAACAGGTAAAATTATGCTGCTCCTCAAAAATTTACAGCAGTCAATCATGTTTCTACAATTTCTGACAGCCCTGGTGACAAAAAATGGCCTAATTTGGTGAACAGGCTTTAGTAACAGCTGTATTGCTCAAGAGAATCCTCAATGGCATCCTAAAGTCTCAAACACTAATTAATTTTTTTAGCAGGTTTGAGAAACAGTTCTGAAAGACAATTATCAGTGATTCTACTTAAAGCAGCAGATCTATCCTGTACTTCCATTCCAGTATTTCTGCCAAGATACAATTTCTCTTTCTACTACTACTGACCAAGCAGGGTATTCCCCGTGGCAAAGAAAAGTGATTGACATCTCAACAGACAAGCTATTGGAAAAGCCTTGCTAGCAATTCCATATTTCAGCTGAGAGACAGTACATGGTAAAATTCCAGTGGTGTGCAGACTTGATTACTGTACAGCCATGCAAATGCAATCACTAGATGGCAAACAAATTGTGCTAATTTATTTGGTTACTGATAAAAGTGAAATCCTGGAAATCAAGTCTTTAATCTTGAATTATGATGACTTAAGAGATTTCCAAGTCTGTCACCGCAGCAATCTTAAAAGTCAGCACCTGAATTTCTATGGAGAGAACATTATTTTTAAAGGATTCATGCTGATGGAAGTATTAGTAAAGGAGAAGCACTGGTCTGTCTAGTTTCAAAGTGGAGGGACAGAGAGCACATTCTGGAATGAAGCAACAGGAAGATGGCCCAGCAGGAGGGACTTGGCATATTTACAGCAGAGGCATTTAAGAGAGGTTGTTCAACAGGCTTTTTATCACCAGGAAGTTCCTATATCACTTACTAGAACACTGGTCAAAACCAGCATGGAAAGGAAGACCACCAGCTCAATGACAATGCCCTCAAGCACTGCAATGTTAAGGTAAAAACGACCACATGAAGGTGAAATTCCAATGGCCCTATCCTGCAGCAGACACCCCGGTTACTGGAATGCCCCAGTGGAGCACATAGGTTCTAGCTACGCCCAGTCAAGCCTGCACAGCACCTAAGGAAACTGATAGAAGATGAAAGACGAATAGCCTCCATATGTGATAACGGCCATGGCTAACCCCCAGTCCTGAACAGGGAAACTCTAACCTTCACACAATGTAATATACACCAGCTCAGACCACAAGGCATCTTCTTCCTCAGTACACTACTTCTACAGCACCTAATACAGTTGTGAGCCAGTGAAACTGTTTAAACAAGGACTAAACACACTTACACACCTGCATTGCTTATTTCCAACATAAAATACAACGATGTTTCACTTCTTAAATACTTGGACTTTTTTTCTGTTTGCTAATTAAAGGCTAAGCTGACTACCCATGGTGAGAAATACTTGCACTACCTTAGTCTGCCAGAACATGATGACTCCAAGAACTGCATCCTCTGATGTTTCAAGGGAGTGAAAAACTCTTCCACAAAATATATGTCACCTCTAACAGCTTTGTATTTAATTTTTCTTCAATACTTTTTCAATATATTTAACTTCTACATCCAAAGAAAAGTTAATTGAAGATTATCTTTGGGATTCATGAAATAAAATGGACATCATTGATGAACTGAACCTGCCTGGATACAGCAGACAACTAATTTTGCAAAATGCCAGGAATATTCAAGGAATGTTCATCAGTTATATTTAATTTTAAACAATTAATTAAATAAAATTTAATTAAATAATATTAAAAATAAATTAAAAATTAGTCAATCTTACTTTCTACAACTACTAGTTCTATACTTGAATAGTAAGGGGGGAGGAAATGGAGTAAACTACTTTTTCCATTACTTCATAGTGCATCCAGCCTTCTGTGTACCAAAATGCCAACTTCCCCATTACTGTGTTGTGTTTACTATTCTGCCCTTTCCCCTGTCACCACCTGAATTATTCTCCAGTAATTTCTGGACTGTATGATACTTTTGAACACATTATGTGTGTTCAAAAGTATCATATGGACTCAATTATTTTAAATGTTCAAATGTTGAGATCCACTTTTGCTCTAAATTCCTCAGAATCTCTGAGCAGTAGAACATCTACTTGTAGACCTAACAGCAAATAGTTAAAACTATAAAAACTATATAAGCTAGATACTTTCTTTAAATGGAAGTGCAAGTTTAAGGAGAACGGTGATTGCTAATCCTGTGGGTGGTTTTTTGATTCAAGCTAACCATGCAGATCTCTTTTCCGCTGTCCTGCAGGAACTCTTGAATTGTAAAATGCCTTTCAAACGGAAAAATGTTTCTATCAGAACCTCCACGTACCTGTAAAGTGACTAAAAGAGGTTAGTCTAGTTACAATGTGTTGGAACATGCAAAGGCAAAGTGTACACAGTTCTGAACTCAGAATTTCTCAGGCTAGTGGAAATGCTGGATTGTGAGCAAACCCATACGTGAGAAATGTACTGATCATGCAGGACGTTTATTACTAAACAAACAAAAAAACCAAACTCTGAAAGCTACTTATTGCCCTTTGCTAAGCAAAGCTGGGCAGGTTGGTAACATGTGTGTTACAGGTATACATCTTAAAAAAAGAAAAAAGAAATTAAGCCTCAGGAATTGAAAACACACACAAAACAGATTGAAAAAACCCCAACTTTATGCTTTACTTGCAAAAATAGTTATCTACTTAGCTCATGTGTTTATTATCTCCATGAAAATAAGCATGGGAATGGGTTTATACATCTGTTAACAGCCTGTGTACCAGTAATTACGTATCTGTAGGGTATTGCATCCTTTCAATAACACTTGGGTCAGTTCCCAAAGCATCTGTTGAAAAAAATATCATCCAGGCATGCTTAACAGGACACATGGCCTGGCTGGGCCAGGAGGCAGCATGGGTCCACCCAGGACCACCTCATTCCTGGCCAGGGGCTCAGAGCTGCACAGACAGACCTCAGCTCCTCCTGCTGCTGTTCAGCCTCCCACGGGACACTACAAGAGGTGGCAGAGGATGAAGTGCTACAGTCTCCAGAAAAGATGGTGTAGAGTGAGGAGAGGCTGCAGGAAGAGAGAGGTGGAATGAAGGCACAGGAGAAGAGAAGTAATTTTTCTTAGGGCCTGCACTTAGGACTTCCTAAAAGATGTCTCACTAATTCAAGTCAAACATGTAACCAAAACTTCACAAAGTAGGGTCATTATCCATAACAAGGCAGACAAGTAGTTCATTAGCAAAATTTTCAGTATGAGGAAAACCAGCTTCGAGCCTTTTCTATTCACCACATGTTATAAAGATACTGCAGCACAGGGCAGTCTTAAATACCAGACTACACATCTGTCATCCCTGTGAGACACAGAAAAAGATCACAATGACACAACTTTTAGTCTATCCAATACATCAAACTCCTCAATTGTTATTAAAGATTTTCAGTTTTAAAAAAAAGTGTACAGAAATCTGCTTGCACTGGGGCACACCTTTTCTAATCTGAATCAAGTTATGAATGCAAGGGTGCTGAGCCAGCACTTTCTCCAAGGACTCTTATTCCTTGTTTGTTCCTGCCCTCCACACAAGTACTCAGACAAATCCAAGCAAAGGGAAAAATTAAAAAAAACAAACAAAAAACCAACCAAACCCGCTCAGATTTAAACACAGACAAGCTCCTTGATTCAATCTGCCCTGTAATCACACAAACCATCGTCAATGCAAAGGAGGATGGATCACTGAGCATCAAGGCTAGATCTTTACCAGACCCTAACAAAGCACAACTCATACCAACTCCAAAGCATGACTGAATCTTTCAAAGTAGAAATTAGATTCATAGTTCATTATATTTACTTTTTAACCCTAAATGAAACTGCATGTCTCATGGTCACATGCCTGTTCATAGGGCTTTCTAGTTCTATGTGTTCCATTTTCATAAAATATTTTGGAAAAAGAGGTTACAGAAGACTGTACACATCCCTCCCACTTAAGTGGCACAAGTTTACAGAACCTTAAGAGCACTGTTGCTCCAACAGGACAACAGTACTCATCCTACTTCTGATCTCTGGAAGGACTCAAAATAGTAGCTTAAGTCTCTTTGAAAGACAACATGAGATTTTTAGACAAAACCGACTTCTTCTGAGAGAAAAAGGTATAGTGCTTGATCTACATACAGAACCTTCTAAACAAATCCACTGAAGTTGCTCACTAACAAACTTGAGACATTTCCAATTCAACCCAAGTCCTTAGAAATACAATGTTCCTGCAACACCGCATAAACCTGAAACAAGTTCCTTAAGATGTAGCTGAACTGGGCACATTTTGCTGGTATTTGGACTGTAGACCATCTTAACCTCATTCAAAAAACCAGGCTTATTGCCTAAATTCCACTGAATGTTCTCTCATCCATATGCCACGTGCCACCCAGAAAAATCGACTGAGAAAGTTCCACAGGAGTTGGCTGCAAGTTAAACTTCGGGAAGACTTCAAAACCTTCATCCTTCTCCACTGCCTCCTCTGAAAGCCATCTTCCCACCGACCAACAAACATGATTACCGTCTATAGCAAAAATCTGAGTTATAAAAGAAAAAAAAAATAAATAAAGCGAATCCAGGGCGGGTAGTTCGGCAGGACAGCGGCTGCAACGGCGAGCAATGAATGAAGGGGCCGCGGGGTACTTCCCGGAGCCCGGGGTGCTCCACCGCAGCCAGCACCGGGACCTGGTGGGCGAGCGGGGAGACGCGGCGGCCCCCAGCACTGCCCCAGCGAGGCGGGAGGGGCGTGGGTGACAGGCGGCGCTGGGACCGGCCTGCCCCAGCCGTAAGGAGCCGCGTTCGGGGCGGCGGCGCCGGGGCTCCGCTCCCCGCCGGCTCGGGGTTCGAGCCGGGGCCTCCTCAACCCGGTCCCCGCGGCCGAGCCCGGGCCTCCCGCCCCGCCACTCACCAGGATGCGCTTGAAGAGCGCGTTCTCCTTGGGCGGCAGGCTCACAGACGGCATCCTCCCCGCCGCCGGCTCCGGCGCCGCCGATGGGCTCCGACGAGGAGAGTGAGTGGGCGGGCGGGCTGCGTCCCGTCCCCGCCACTCGGCCGCCGCCGCCGTGAGCCTTCCCACTGAAGTACAGCCGCCCCCGCTGCCTGCCACCCGCGCCGCCGCGGCTGCGGGCCAGGGCCTTCCCGGGCACTCCCGGCCCCTCCGGCCGCCGCGCGCGCCGGGCTCCCCGCGCCAGCCTCGGGCGCGCTCACGTGGTCCCGAGCGGCCGCGGAACCGCCGCCAAAATGGCACCGCGGAGCTTCCCCAGCCGGGTCACGGTGAACCCGCGCATGCGCCACGGCCCCGCGCCGGCCCCGCCCCGCCAATTGTGTGAGCCCCGCTACGCAGTCGGGGCCGGCCTGGGGCGATTTCGGCGGGGTGGCGGCACTGCTCGGTGCTGGTGGCGGGCGGGGAAGGGTGGGGGGCCATGGCGTTGCGCAGGGCTCGCCGGGCCTCGCGCGGCGGAGCTCGCCCGCGCGGGGCACGGACGGGGCGGGGCGGGGCGGGGCGGTCCCACCCCCACGGGCGGAGCCGGGTCCGGTCGACAAGATGGCGGCGGCCCTGAGGGGGGTGAGGTGTTGGGGACTGGTGGCGGCAGCACCCAGCCTCGGTGAGCAGCGGTGGTGGCGGGGCGAGAGCCCCTTCGGGGTAGGCGAGTGGGGTCTGCCCCGGCCCGGCCCGGCCCGGCCCAGTGACTCAGGGCTGTGGGAGCTCTGCTGCCTGTGCAGGCGGCGGCGGCGGCGTCCCCGCGGGCCGGTCTGCGTCTAGTATTAGAGCAAGCTGCGGTGGCGGCTTCTCTCCTTTTACTGTTTTTAATCAAAGCTCATTAGTTACCTTTAATCTTTTATTTTTCTGTTTTAATTTGGTGTTGCTTCCTGGCGGGGGGAGGGCTCAACATGTCTCGCTGCGGTGATGGTGCCGGCCTTTCCCAGGAAGGCTATGCCCTGAGTGCTCTTGGTTAGGCAGGGGATGGGAGGTGGGGAAGGCCTGGGGCTGGGAGCTTTAGGTAGGGGACAGTGAGAGGCACCTTTATAGAGCAGAAGATGCGGGAAGGGATAGTTACTGTGGTTGGGGAAGGGGCAAAAGGGACTGCTTTTGAGTTGTTGGCAGCCCCCCGGCCCCTCTCTCACAGATCAGGGAGCACATGCTGCGGTGTTAGCTACGAACAGATCAGCTATCACAATGCTATGGAGACCGCATCATCATTGCATTGGTTTGGGGTTTGTGTTGTGGTTTGGTTTTTTTCCCTGATTGCATGAATGTCAATAAGTACTTGGTGGTCTAAACCTGAGAAATGTTAATGCATTTGTAATCTTGTGCCTTTTTAGCTTTTACTCGTTCTGCATTTGTTGTGAAAAAAGCGAATAGTGCCCAACCAAACTGGCTGGGAGTTGGCTTGGCGTTTAGCACCAGTGCTGCCTTGTGGGCTTTTGTAAGTGTTTTCATTTGGTTTTGTTGAATTTAACTATTCTTAAAAATCATAGTAGTGCTATGAATGCAGTGACTACAACCTACTGAGTTTATTGTGGTAATGGGTGGTCGTAACAGGTGTAAAGATTTAGGCATGATTATGTTCATTATTTATGTTTTCCCAGCTTTATGTTGTGCCCTTATTTAAAAAAATGAACAACTTCTTCAGCTTCTCTCTGTTGCAAACGTAAAGCACCCACAACAGAGTTAATTCTTCAAGCCTGTTGGATTAATGCTTTGGCATTATTTTCCCTGTGGATCTTAACAAAAAAAAAAGACATAGGGATGTGCCCAGATAAATGTATTTATCAGACTACCAATGCGTTCTCTTCTTATTTTTCAGCTGATTAAGGTGGTTTTAGCTGATTTCAATAGATTAAGACCCCTTTTTCCTGAGCAAAGTGCACATGTAAGATACTCTCTGTTTCAGAGAACTCACAGACTTCAGTTGTTAAAGCAAACAGGGTGTAGTAGCTCTCAGGAAGAATCAGGCAAGATAAGCAGCACTCCCCAAGGTGACAGTGTTTTCAGAGTTGGATGGATTCCCTTTGGGGTTTTCCTTTTTTTGGGGGGTAGTGAATTAATTGGCAGTGGGAGGCCCCCCCCCCTCCCCCCCGCCCGTCAGGAGAAAATGTTTATCCTAGGCATTGTTTCCACACCTTTTTCAGTTGATAATTTACATATGTGTTCTGGATGGCTTCAGTTACATACTGGTTTGCATTCTGATAACAGGTATTTTATATTCTGTAGAACTCTTTTTGTTGGCTGGATCCAGCTGTGAATTGTATAGCTGTTTATAATGTACTGCTATTTTATAGCTTATCAAGCAGCATAATGAAGATGTAATGGAATATGAAAGAAGAAAACAAGAGAGAGGACATAAGTGTACAGGATGTTCATAGTAAGTGTGCACATCCAAATGCTTTTGACTTAGCTGAACACAAATACTGAAGATCTTTGACATCTCTTAGGAGTCAAAATACTGAACTGACTTAGATTCTTCTCTTACTTTTTTCCTCTATACTTTGTGTCTTGGCTTTTGCTATTCTTGTAACTCATTCCCAGCTTTAAAATGGTAAGGTGGCTGATCTGTATTTTCATATATTCACTTGTGTGCATATTCTCTCTCAGTTTTCTATCTTGGACATGCAAACTCTTAGAAAATAACACATCTCTTACAGTGTCTATAATAAATAAAGGTTGTAAATTGAATACCTTATAAATGGCTCAGTGGCAAGGAAACAAGAGTGACTAAAGATAGATATCTTTCCATCTTTTTTATTTTAACATGTTAACAGTGGGGTATGTTTTTTCTCAGTTTCACTTCTATATTACACATAAGATGATGTAAAGTCAATGCCTGTAGATGGGCACTATAGGGCAAATTGTATGTGGTCATTGTCCTTTTCGGTATAAAAACATATTTTGTGTTTCTGCCACCTAAGAAGTCTTTGGGGATTATGGCCTCAGAGCAATTAATATGCCATTAATTCCTTATACTAAGAGAAAAACTTGTGCTGTGGTTATTTTTCCCCATAAATATTCCTTTATAGATGAAAATGCAGGATGTTATGAGATGTTTCTAACCACTTTCATCACATCTAAATTTTTTATTGCTAAGAATTTTTTCTCTTCTTTCATAGGCTGATGACATACTCACAAAGAGGTAACATGAGGACCAGTTGTCCTACAAATAAATGAGCACAGAAGAAGTAAAAAGTTATCTAATTACTTGTATGTTCATACATTTCATGTGCATAATTAAAAATAAATTATAAAGTCTAGAAGAAACCTGAAACTACTTTCTTTGCCATTAATATTTCATTCTGCTGGTCTTGAAGTTGTTTTATTGGCATTTCCATTTCATAGTTTACCAGTCTTACTTTCAAAACTGCCTTTGCTATTCTGGAAGGTTAGGTTAGACATCAGTTCAGATGAAGTTGAGTAAATATTCCAGAAGTGTATTTTTGCTCTGCCATCATTTTCACTGCTAAATTTATAAAATAAGCAAATATAAGAATGGCGCCTGTACAAATGCTAAAATGTGCATTTTCCTGTGAGCATTTTGGGAACTGGCCATACCTGAAAGTCTCACAGTGGTGAGACTACACAGTCAATGTCAGTCTTGGGTATGAGCCCTGCCTTCTGAACACTTCTGCCCTCTCTTCGTGCATCAAGGTCAGTCAAGGACAAAGACTGGAAAAATGGCATCATGGCAGTCGGCAAAATATGACATTAGATAATCATGGAGGGGACAACGAAGCTCTGTATAGAGAAAGGATGAGGAACAGGGCAACTACCTAACAATGTAGGGAGGACAAGGATAGCTGTACAGGTTTGACTCGGAGACGGCCATGACTGCGACAGTCGACATGATTCCACAGCAGCAATTCACTTCGACTGTTTCACTGCTAACACCGAACGCCTTTGGCACGGTGCTTAACCTGAGTACCCTTCGCCGTGAATTTAGTTGATTTCTCCTTTTTTTTTTTTTTTTTTTTTCCTCTTGGAGAAATTCCTTTTAAAGTAAAACAGTAGTTCCTCCCCATCTTCCCTCTCCTTGGTAAATGCCGTCCCTGTTAGTCCGGGTCTGTTCTTGCAGTCAGTACCGAACGCCAGTGGCCGTTTACTTGCCGCGGGGCAGGTCGGTGTCGGCAGCTCCGGGCACTGCGCCGGGTACTCTGCGCTCCGGAAAGACGCTTCCTCCTCTCGCTGCAGCTGGCGCTCTGCTCGCTGCCCCTCTCCACCGGCGCCATCCCCAGGACGCTCCCGGCCGGCAGCAGCGTCCAGGTGCGCCGGGCGGGGCTGCGGCTCGACCCGCCCCCGCGGCGCCCGGGGCGGGACCGGTGCCTGCCACCGCAGCCCCGCGACGACGAGCAGCAGAAACTCGGTTCCGTTCTGCTCCGCGCCGCCGCCGACTCCGCCGCTCGCTCCGCCGCCACCATGTCCCTCTGCAGGGCTGCCTCGCAGGCGCTGGCCTCCCGCCTGAGCAGGGCTCCCGCGGCCGCCAGCCGCCTCAAGCAGCGTGGTACGCGGGGCCGCCGCGGAGCCTGCCCGGGGCCGGGTGGAGGTCACCGGGACGGTGTGAGGGGGCGCGGGGTGGGCCGGGCCGGGTGGCGGCGGCGGAGGGGACGCGCGAAGGTCGCGGGCGGGGGGAGCGCGGAGCCGCGATAGGTGTAGCCGGGGCGGGCGAGAGCCGGGCACGGCTGCTCGGTCATTCTGGGCTGTGAACACTGGCTGCTTCAGACCTCCGCCGCGACCTGCTGGACAGCCGAGCCGGCCCGGGACCCCCTACCCCCGCCCCATGGCAAAACGGTGGCCGCTGCTGCCTTCCCTTCCGTATAAAATAGCAGGCTACATATCGCCCGGTAGAGCAGCCGGAGCGGCGGTGCCTCTGCAGGGCTACCGGCCCCGGGAGGGAACGGGCGCAGACCCGATGTGCTACAGCCGTGGCTTTTGCCGCATCAGGGTTGTGTAACCAGTGGCAAAAAAATCTGCCAGCTGTGTTGGGCGATGGCAGCTCGCTGACCACTGCTATAGCTAGCAGCCCCGGGGAGAGGGTTAAGGAGACACTGCTGCTGAACGAAAATATAAATATACGCAAATCCGTTAGGATGCCCGGCTATTGGAGCAGAGTCTGAGAAGTGTGTCATGAGACAGATGATGCTAAACATAATCTGGCACACGATGGCAGTATTTTGAGATTGCGATTATTTTTGCAGCTGCCAATTGCAATGCTCAGAGCCATTTTATTTTTCATGAGCTCTTTTTCAATGAGACATTTCTCATCTGGGATCAAGTCACAAACTTCAGTGGAAACCTTTGTTGACCAAGAGAATTACGTGTGTTTTTCATGGGTCTCTTTTTGAGATGTACAGATGAATCCAAGACTGTAGTAAGAAATAGTTTATCACAAATAAATGGGTAGCACTGCTATTAAGAGTTAATATGTACCCAATCAAGTATATAAATTGTATAATCCTACCTCTCTGCCCTGTTGGCCAATTCATGAGGTGAAGGGTATGTATCAAAGTGTCAGCAGTCTGAGAATGAAAGAACATGAATTCAAACGAAAAAGCTTTTTTAAAAATTCCCTGTTATTAAACTGAAGAGAGAATTCATTACTTCTGCTGATCATAAGGAATAAGGACAGATTAATTCTTTCACCTACATTAGTCAGGAACTTTTTTACATTCCGTTTTTTTTTTTTTTGACATTCCTTAGTCTATATAGACTGTATCCAGTACTTGGAAGCTGATGGGAGACAATGTAGTTTACAGAAAAACTCACCTCTTAGGAACAGCTCACTCATGGACCTTGTTCATTTGAGCACCATACCCTGTGTTACTCAGTCATAGGATACATCAGTAGGCTGTACCTCTCTGTTTTATACCCTTTTTGAATCATCCTTTCCCATACAGAGTTCAGATTCTATCGTTCTTTTTTGTGATCGTATTTTAGCAGCACTTTACATCAATTTACCTAATGGTTCTTATAGCACCTTCTCGCCAGATGTCATCTGGGAGTGTTCCTGGTTCTTCTGGAGACAGCATGATGATCTATCTCCTTGCTGGTGTTGCTGCTTTTGGTGGTTTATTTTATGTAAGTGTTTGGGGATGGAGCTGTTTGTGCTTTCTGAGCTGGCATGGTGTACGGTGTGTTCTGGGTTAAAGAGTATGGTCAAGATGCAAACCATCAATGAATGTAGATATTGTAGCATATAGCTAAGTGCAGCCTAACTTAGAAATCAGCTTAAGAGAATTTAGTGAAACTGAAAGGCTATTGCTTGCCTGTTCTACTGTTACTTTGATAAGTAGTGCTGGGTCATTCTTAGTGGAAAGCATATTTTAAACTATGTGAAATTGATGTGTCCAAAGATGGAGTAAGGCACCTCCCTCTAACCCCTTACCTTGTCTTGTCAACCACAAACATTAGGAATATCTAAAAGTGGGCAAGGCAGATGTGAAATAAGCTGTCTGAAGCTGCAAGGGGAAGATATGAACCTTGTTAATTTGGGCACATAAAAAGAAGATAAAAGCATTAGTTACTTCAAAAAAGCATGTTAAAGTTTTGTAAGCATCTGCTTTTGTTAAGCTTTTTGGTAACCATTCTCTTCCCTGCTTCTAAATATATTTGACTCTGTGCTTCACATCCCTAAATCCTCCATTTTATTGCTTACTTCTACCCTTCTCCCCCATAATCTGAGATAGTGACTAGCACACCCCAGAGCGGTACATATTTTCCTGTCCCACAAAGTAATCCTCTTGAATGGTAGGCAGCTATTTGTTCAAAGTATCAAACATGTATGATTGCATTTCTGGAGGAATAACATATTCTCTTGCTGTCACATTTTTACCACGTTACAAAAATAATTATGTAATTATCTTTTAAAACACTGTTTTCAATTCCTGAAACACAGCAGCACTTCAAAAGCTGCATGGTATATTGTATTTGCTTTCTAACAATGGAGAAACATGAAATGCATAAATATATTAGTATTGCAGATTGTTAACTTTTTTTAACCTTGCTTAGGATAAATTTTATATGCATTTTAAGATGGGCAGTAGCACTTGCTTAAAATCCCCTCTCTCCCTCTCCTCTCTTTGTGTTTGATAAATTCATAGGGATGTAGCAGTACGTTTAGGTATAATTCCCTTTCAGGCCTACAGACTAGTCAGTTCATCCCATAGCAAGTTTATTGAGCATACGAATATTCTTCGCGAGAGAGCCGAGGGGCGGAAAAGCAATCCTTGGTCAAGGAAGGGTGAGTTGAGCTCTTCTCTCTTGTTCCCTGGGTACACGAGGATCTGGAACAGATTTCTGGATTGTCTAATCAGGCCTTAGCACTGTCCAAGTCCTTGTCTGAGCTGTGCAAGTGGGACTGAAGACAAAGGTGGTTGTGTGGTGTTGTTCTGTTACAAAGCTGCTGCTTCACAAATTTTGGTGGTGGCCTTAATGTTCAGGCAGTGAATCTGGTCTTTGATCCACTGGTGGAGGCTCTTTGGATGGAAAGAGTTGATGTGTGAATACTATTAATTGTATAATGGGTGTTTGATTTACTGGAAGCTTAATGAAACTTGACTGAATGCATAATGCTGTCAAAATCAGTTTTGTTCTTTTGTTTGTTGGTGGGGGGGAGAAGATAATATCTTTTTCTCAGTCAACAGGTTGGCTTCAGGCCATATGCCATCAGGAAACAGTTCAATGGGGAAAAAACCCTACATTTAAAAAACATACTCTAACTTGCACCAATTTTTTGTCCCATAACTTTGATTTTGTCTTTCTAATTTGGGGTTAAATGAAACATAGGCATTACCTAAATGTATGGCAAACCCTTACTTAGCTCTTCATTCTTGAATAATTAGACCGTGTTAGTTCAAATACTTGTAATGGAATGTTGTCTCTGTCTGCATCAATTAGTGTTATGGCATTAATGTAAAAGATAGAACTTTGGCAAGCATGGCCTTGCTAGGAGAAGCAATTAGGAAAACTTCTTAAGGATCTTTTTATATTTTTATTTGGTTGTTATTAAAAAATATAAAGTACTGAAGCCAGAGCACTTGAAGGTGTTCCTTTTTTTTTTTTTTTTTATGTTGACATCTAGGGAATTGATTTAATACATTTGCATGCACACAAAGAATAGATTTGAATAAAATATCTTGAGTTTAAATTTTGTTTTCAGTGTGAGAACATGCTTAAATTGTCTGCCTCTATAATTATTTCTTTAGAAGTTGTTAGCCTTGAACTTCCACAACACATGCTTTAGTTTCAGAA
Source organism: Corvus hawaiiensis (assembly GCF_020740725.1). Lineage (NCBI taxonomy): Eukaryota > Metazoa > Chordata > Aves > Passeriformes > Corvidae > Corvus > Corvus hawaiiensis. The sequence continues at coordinate 64,262,805 of NC_063217.1, forward strand.
CTTTAAAATTACAGATCTTAAGATTTCAAGTAGTAAAATACCTTAATTTCCTAAAAAGAAAGCAGCTGAACACAGTATAGTTTTAAAACTCAGTTGTTTAAATAAATGTTGAGAATTCAGCCACAATTTGCAATCCTTCATTGTCCCTAAAATAAAAATGTAACCAGGACCAAAGTAGATCTTCTCTCCTAGGGACTTGGTCTTCTGCTGTTCAGAGCAGAAGTCAGGATTACCCTCATTACATTCTGACTGCCGTAGTTGGAAGAACGGGGAAGCATTAAGCAAACCTTCCAGTATGTTCCCAATAACGTCAGTGTGTTCCCTCTTTGCTCTTAATGTGCACTTCTGCAAGGTACTGAGTTTTAGCCCTGGCCTACCCACATGTTGGAGTGAAATGCTAGCAGTAATGAGTGCTCAGCAACTAATTTTGGGTACTGTCCAGACATCCCATCATCTGCTGCTTTGTGCTGCTTAGTAAGTCACAACCAGTGACCGATGATAGCTGCCTCCCTTTTTATTGATAGTAAGAAATTCAAAATGTTTCTAAGGCCATTCAGTGAATACAGCTGAAACTTATTTCATATATTATTTTCAATATTTGACTTCTGAATAAATGTTCAACCCAGTTTTTATTTGGACTTCTGAGTAGCTAATTCCAATTCACAGTACAAAACCACCATTGAATCAGCTGCTTTTTAAAATCCTTCTTCATTCCCAGCTGTGTATACCCAAAAGAGGTTTCTGTTCTTACTTTTCCTGCAGAATCCTCTGTGTGCCTTCTCAAAAGAGTTAACACCCCTCTTTCTCCCCTTTTTCTCCCGTTGCCTGCATAGTCATATTTTTGTGTTTATCTTGTCACAGTGTTAGCATAGTATTGCTTTTCCCAGAAGTGCCATTGCAGTTTCTTTCCTTGTGCATTTTTTATAGTCAGTCCGTACACTTTTGCACAGTAAGCATTGCTGATAAGAGCAATTAAAAATTCTGTTCTCAAAGTGTTCTGATAGTTTTTTTAGGGGCACATTAAATCAAGCTTAAAATAAGCTCTAAAACAGAGCTGGTAACAATATGAAGTGGTGGATAGAAAAGCAGCGTTCCAAGCAGCACGTTCATGGCATATTTGCTGCATATGGTAAAAGAACTTTCTAGGTGGAGAACTTAACACTGGAGAGCAGCTGATCAGAGAGAGACTCTTTTGCTAGGATTTTTGTGGTTTCTCTTGCGGGAAAAATTCTCCCCTTACGCCTGAACCCAAAACGTCTATTACAGAGAACTGTACATAGCAAGAAGTCTGTCAAAACAAGAGAAACAATCATTCTAGGGTTCTTTGTTTATTAGAGGGTTGAAATTATATTTAATGGTATTTTAATTAATGACAACAAACATTTAGAAAGAGATCTGATAGCAAATTTCCTGTGGCTCTTTCTAACTGAAAGGTACTCTCAAATTTAGGGAGGGATTTAAAAAGCCCCTGGAAGAAGGCTGACTCGAAGTAGCAGTAGAAAATCTGAGACATCATTTGAAATGTAAAATGATGTTTGGCTTGCAGGATGTTCTACTTGCTTATTTAGCAAATACTAGTTTTGTCTTCCATTTGTTGTTTGTATCCTTTAAGCTTGTTCCTGATTTCCTTCTTTTTTAGCTATGATTTTTCTAACAAGCTGATTCAATCTTTCTAATCTATACTCTGCTTTTACACTTTCCAGACTAAAACACAAGGGAGATCTCTTTCCAAACCCGAGGAAGTTAAATACAAACAAAGGACAGTCGTTCACCATTGAGTACCTTGCAGCCCACCTTGGGATGACTTTATACCTTCTATTGTAAAACTCCATTCTTGTGAGACCTTAAAAGAACTACCTATGTTTGCAAGGCCAAACCATATTGAGCTTTTTACTGAATCTGTTCTATAGAAGTTCTGAGATGGAGAAGCTGGCTGTTCTGAATGAATGCACTCTATTTGACTGTCCAGTAAAGTGTACTGAATGCTGAGCTTGGCTGTTAGCTTGTTCATTGTGTAATGAATTTAGGGGTTTTTTTTAAATAGTGTTTTCTTAAAGGGACATGATCAGGTTTCATAATGCAAAGTTTTGATTTTTACTGAGAAATGAATGGACTTGTGTTGAAACCTGAACACAAAATTATAGGCTTACACTGGCATAAGAAGACCAAAAAATAAAATTGATCTGTTTAGTTTTTAAACAGATAGAAAAGAATAAAACAAACTCTGACTATGTCTCTTTAAGCTCTTTTGTTTCAATTCTCATGTAGTTTACATTGAATTAAAAACTCTATTTCCAGTTCTATTTTTTCACATGGTGAGTGGGTTCTAGTGGTGAACTTGTGATGAACAGTTGGTGTATAACTTTTCCTTTGTGAACTTGATGTTAGTGCATGTTTGCATGGTGGTTGTGCATCTTTGTTGCTTTGTGCTGTTAGTTTTTCATTACTTGTCTCAGCTGAGTTTGAAGTGACGCATGACTGGGAAACACTGTTTTTCAGGTTCTAAGGAGTCTAACCCACAGTGGTATAAACAAGTCTTTAAAAGAGAGTTGTGACTTGTAAAAAGAAAATAGTCAGTCATAAGTGGTCATATCTCCAAGTAAGTGAGCTCTGACCACTTAAAATTAGCAAGTTATTTTCTTACTTATATAAGACCAAATGTCTTATTCCCCATGTGGTAGTTTCACAGAGTCATGCTCCCTCTGGCACCTGTGTGTGTACCATCACTGGCCCTTTCAGCAGAGTGGTTTGAAGCAGCACTTGGCAAGGTCCTTTGTTATCCTCCCCTGCACCCCCAACACTTGCTTTAAGCCACAGTTTCTTTTCTTATCCCATTGAAACATGTTACGAAACTCAGTAATTAAGAATATGGTTTCCTCGTCTTGTAAACATTTTTTGATGCCACATTAGACAATATGGGGGATTAATTACTGATCCTTTTTTTTGTTAATTCTGATCCTGAATCTTAGCTTCCCACTTTAAGTGAGGATGATGATAAAAAGTAGTTGGTAAAATTTCTGTTGCATGCATGCATTTTACTCTCTTTATTGTGTTGAATAAATCCTTAGAAGGTGATGAAGAAGAGATGGATGAAGTCACTGAAGCAGAGAAGGCCATGGAAGAGGCTGATGCAGCAGCTGCTGTTGAACCTGCAGCACAGGATGAGAGTGCTGGGGTATCCCCAGAAGATAGAGGGGAGAATGACTCACTGAGTCCAGAGGTATCCCATCCTGTGGAGGAAGCACAGCAGGAGGCTGCTGCTAATTTGGAACTTGCTGCTAATTCAGAAGCTGCTGCAGTGCAAGGTTAACTTATGAATGTAGTTTTTGAGTGTGTGTGTTGTGGGTTCTAAAGGTCTGCTTCTTACAGAACATTAAGAATGAGCATCTATGTTCCTAATGGAGTTTGTCCTGCAGTGAAAACTAATTCAGGCATTAACTTGACATATCATGAGCATAAAGTAATTAAGTTTATCATATCAGTGTCTCTGAAAACATCTTGCCTGTGGCACCAGAGTTACTGTCTAAAACAAGTAGAGTGAAATGTTTATTTTACTAGCCCATCCTATTTCTTAAGATATTAAGTTGAGCATATGATGTGATCAGTTACAGAGTTGTTTCAGTGATCTAGTTCTCAAGGGTTTGTTAAGGAATCTAAACACTTTAGTTCACTGGCCATTCCAAAGATATTCACACTGAATAATTATATCTATTCCATCAATGTAACTTCAACAGAATCTTGCATAGCAAAGAAAATGCTGTTGTGGTCTCAATTTTAAGGATATATTGGGCTAAATTTTCACAATCCGATAAAACATCTGATTGTTGTTAAACAGTGAAATTGGTAAGTGGCAAAACGTTCAGTATTTTGAACTGTAAGGGTGTTCGAAATATTTTGGTTTACTGTGCTTTTAAAAATTGCAATAATACAAAGGCAAAACTATCCATAAATCACACAAGATACAGGATTATAATTTAATTTGGCAGATTTTTTTAGGTTTTCTTTTTTGTTTTTTTTTACCACTAATATATGTCTAAAACACAGATCAAACAGAGATTAAAGGTATTTTGACTGCTAATCTATGGGCATTTATCGTAGTACCATCAAAGGTGTTAGCAGATTCGGTTTTCACTTTTTTCCTTGGTGATTCCAATGAGGAATGGATGCATCTTAATTTCCTTTTTAACAAATAAACTTGAGAAATAGTGCAGCACATCTAATCGCTCAGTTTTATAAAAGGTCTAGGTATGAATGCAATTTTAATTCAAATGTGAATAGCTCCTGTGCTTGTCTCTAAAAGAATCTATTACAAATAACATTTAAAACAATACTTAGTCTGATCTGCTATAATACAGTTTATAGAAAGCAGAACTACATACCTTGGTAGTGATTATTACTGCTTACATATAGAAATATTTATAAGGTAGCAGTGAAAATATCTAGAGCCCTAAAAATTTCCATTTCTATGGAATATTTAGACAACTTCATTTAGAAAGGAAGTAGTCCAGTGTATGTTAAATTTGGTGAATTAGAGCCAGTAAGAGATATGTTTAAAAATGTCTTGCATCATTTCTTGCTCTACGGAGCAGTTGCAAAATTTCATTTTAATTTCATAAGCACTTGCTTGTGTCTGGAAGTGGTTGTGTATTCCTTTCACAATGCTTATCTAGGAATAACCATTAATTGTTGGATAAGGTAGGATTTTCTGTATGGTAAATATTTCTGCCATTTTGTTGAAGAGGATCTTCCCTGAGAAAGGGAAGCTAGGATTTTCCCTGAGAAACATAGTGCATTAATTGATTAGATACTAGGAAGAAATTCTTTCCTGTGAGGGTGGTGAGGCACTGGAACAGTTTCCCAGAGCAGCTGTGGATGCCCCATCCCTGGAAGTGTTCAAGGCCAGGTTGGATGGGGTTCTGAGCAACCTGATCTAGTGGAGGGTGTTCCTGCCCATGGCAGGGGATTGGAACAAGATGGTCTTTAAGGTCCCCTCCATCCCAAATCATTCTATGATGATTGTGTGATTAAGTCTGAGGATCTCATTCTGGACATGTTGACATCATTTACTTAGTGATCACTGCTTGATAAGAAGAAATATGGCTTGTAACTGTTAGTTCCTGCTGGCGTTATCTGGAAGTGGAGGAGCTGTTTAGAAATTACTGATTTGTAAGCTCTATTATCTCTGGCAACATACTTACCGAGGAAAACAGCACTAGAACCAGACATCTGTTATGCTGAAAGCTGTAAGGGAGTCTGAGGGTCATCCCAGGTGCCCTCTACCAAACCTTGCTGCAGTGGTTATTCTTGGCTGGGTGGTAAAGCTAGCGGAAACAAACCTTTGGTATGTAAAATTGTCAAGAAACTGAAGCAAGGGAGTGTTCTCCTTGCCTGATCTCTTGGGTGTTCCTGGGATGTTACAACTTGCTCCTGAGCCTAGCTGTCCCATGCCACTGATTGCCAGTGCAGATTGCTGTGAACAACTGCTGATGACAGGTGTGGCCAGGATGGTGAAACCCTGGGGACCTCGCTGTGGTTCACATGAGGTTACACCTGGTGTAACCTGAGTCCTGGCCTGGGAGGCAGGACAGGCTCCTGCTCCAGGTCACCTTAGCACTCCCTGCTCCCTTGTCCAGCTCTCCTCATCCTGATCCTGCCTGCAAACAGCACGGCCTCCAGAGCAGTTCTTCCCAGGAGTTCCTGACTGCAAGGAAGGAAGGCCACCAGCAGCACATGGTCTGACACACAGGCCTAAATCAGCATCCCTTTCCTCTAAGCTGTGTAAAAACTAGTTTCCATTGGCATCATGTTCACAAGAAGATGGGGGTTTGTTTCAAAAGTTGTCTGCTCTCTCTGTAACACTTTGTTCAGTGTCTTACTTGCAGCCAACAGCTATCGTGTTTAAAAAAAAATTCTAATTAAAATCCTTCTGGATGTAACTTTCAGTTTTGGATTTAACCATCTTTATCATTCATGTTATCTCCATTCAGAGGAAGAAAAAATAGCATAGCTCCACTTTTACTGAGTTAGAGAAGGATTTTTCTTTCAGAACTTTGGAAAAAAGTATGTATTTAAGTAGCTTTTGCTAGTTTTGTTGGCAATTTGCTGTTACTTCTGCAGATGAAGGTGCATTTTTGTTGTTACCAGTATTTTCCTGAACCTCTGCTTTTTCAAATGCCATTGTTTCTTTTAATGTATAAGGCTTTCTCTAATGTTTGGAAGTACAAGCTGTGAAGGGATGCTTGTCTCCAGCTCCTTTATACAGATAGTATAAATGTGTGATTACTCGTGGATGTGCAAAAAAACCCCTACCCAAACCAAACGAGATATCAAACAAACAAAAAACCAACCCAGCCTTGGAGGTGGACGCTTAATACTTAATCTGGGTAATTTCCATTTCAGACTGTTAACAATTGTACCTGCCTGGAGTTTTCTCCTTGCCTCAATTTAAGCAATTTACAATCCACTGCTGGTATCTGGAATTCTGTGAAATACTGTTACCAAAATAAGTACTGAACATGTTACTCTGCTCCCAAGGTTTTATCTTCCTCTAAATTCTAATTTTCTCTAGCTTTTTATTGCTTGAGCTATCCCCCTTGGTTACTGCCCAATGCTGGTTAAGTTCCTGTTGTTCTCTTTCTAGTGTACTGTGTCTGGGACCATAAATTAAGCTTTTCTTCAGACAGAACAAATGCTGTAAAATTCACAGATTGGCAAACTGCTGTTTGGATTAGGCAAGGTTCATGACTTTTAGTGTTTGGGTTGCCACCATAAACTCTTCTCCAACTCTGGTATTGAGGCTTGAGGTTTTGGCATTATCAACTGAAATAACAGAATCAATTAGCCCCTGACTGTGCTTTTCTAGAGTTCTTCCAGACTTCTCTAGCATAGGTTATTTTCTAATTTTGAAAGTATTGAAGGGCATGGTCTGTTCTCTGTTATTTCTAAGGCTGTTTGAGTGAGTGACTGGTTTTGGGGAGGATTATTGTGTGAATGTGCCAGTGTTTTCCATGCTAAGCTTCAAATGCACTACAGTGCCAGCTCTCTGCAGCCTAGAGAAACAAATGCAGGCTGCTCTGGACCGGAGTTGCTGCTTTTGGGACAGGACTTTTGCTGACCCCATCATACAGTGATGCCAAGCAGACAAAAACACCCGATATAATCAGTGCATTTTGGCTTGGCTTGGTAAGTTATCAAATTCTGGGTGTGCTGACACTGTGAGTACTTTGAAAATTACTGAAGAGTCCTCAGAGTGATTTGCAATTGCTTATGCTTATTCAGAGGCTTTCAGAATGACGTTGCTCAGTAGAACAGACACATCCGTCTAGGCATCTGTTTGTGTGAGATGCAGGATGAGGATTTTTTTCTCTTTATTGATTATGATAGATTGATCTAGCTAAATTAGGCCGTAAGAAGTTGAATTATGTAAATATTATCCTACAGGGGAAGTATCTGTATCTGGAACTTCTGTTGGGTATTTCTGTTTCACATTTATCTCTTTCTTTTATCTGTCTCTTGGACTGCTGCACTTACCTTATATCTCTCTGGCCATACACTGGCCACTGGTTTCTTCTTCTTCCTCCTGTTTTTCCTTCATAAAACTGAGGTTTAGGTGAGTCATCATAGCATAACTGGAAAATCTCTGTTGGAAGAAAGTGAACAATATTTAGAAAAAAAATTCTGTAAAAGTTGTTAGCATCTGAAGACCCCAGTTGGTAAATGGAGAGACTGTTCAGTTTTGATCAGCTTAGCCAAAAAGTGAACTTTACAGCATGCACTGGGCTGGAGAGGAAGATTTTGGTAAAATGGAAAAAACCCTAGAACTTCCCAGCTAAGAGTGCAAACAAATACGTGGGGGAGACCTGCATAAAAGAACTGTCTTCGTATTTGTCTATACTAGGACAAGGGGACAAGTAGCTTCTCAAGAAAATACTAAAGCTGGTAGAAGGACGTACAGCAAATAATAATGCCTAAATGAATGTCAGTATTAAGGAGAAAATAGACTTACTGCTTTTACTATTTTACTATACTGCTTTACTTAACAGCTCATTGTCAAGATTGAACCCTAAAATAACTGTATGTATTTAAATTGGAAAGCAACAACTCACTTTGGACAACAAAATCTAGCATTTAATTTACTGTAAGTAGTATTACCTCTGTTTGAAAATTTCCTGTAAATACAACAACCACAGGAATACTGTTAGTCTCCTACTTTAGAGAAACGATCGCAACAGGCACCCCCTGCTGTTTTCCTATGGTGGCAGTTCAAACCACAATGGGAATGATGGGGATTTTGATGTTAATTTTTGGGCAATGTTTCTTATAGCAGTGAAAAACAACAACTTTGCTCCTTTGAAAACTGTATAAGTGGATAAAACTTGGTTCATTACTCTGTATGAAGAATGTTAAAGAAAATGTCTTAATTAGAAGTTTTTTTAGAACTCCCGAACGATTTAATACATCGAATTATTATTTTCATACACACCGTTTATATTAACTTGTGCTAGTTTTCCTTGTGATCCATTCCAATCAGTAACTAAAAATTGTTGTGTTTCAAACAAACAAACAAACAATGTGAGTTGCTTCTCATTGTTACAATTCCATGCTACAGAATATAAAACAATATTCTTGACATTTTATGAGGTATTATAAACTATTCTGAATTAATGTGACATGCACTGTTAGGCTTTTATTCTGACCATCACAGGCGTCTCAGAATCTTTTTTTAATCATTGATTGTAGAATAAACTCTCTTCAAGGGAGTCTTCTGGTCATTAGTATGAACTAAGGCTTTTCTTGGGAACTAGTGACCTACATCAGGCACAAACAACCTGTGATGTGCTTGGCTGATTAAACATGTTTCTCTTTCTGTATGAAGTGATGAAAATTTTTATTCTTAATAATGTGCTTCATAATTCCATGGTTTAGGCTCTCAGCTGGACCTCATGGATTTTTATCTGGATTGTTTGTGGATGGCTTGCAAAAAGGAAAAGATGCTGTATTTGTACAGTGGCAGGTTTATTAGAAATCCCAGCTTTCCTTTGTTCATCAGTTTCCCAAAGACCTTGGGCTCCAAGCCTTGGTTTGTGTTCATCCTAGGGAATAGTTGGAATGCCAGAGGGACTAAACTCCTGATGCCCATGGGCTCTAGTGAGGGAGGGCTGAGGCTGAGGCTGCCTTTACGTTGTGTCCGAGTAACAGCACGGTCAGGCCAGGGCAGTTCCAAAAACAATTCATCAGTTGCCAGCCATTAGTTCCTATCCTCTGCATTCAAGGGAATGATCAGACTGAAAAATAATCAGTGCTTTTCTAAGTAATTGTTATATCCTCCACTCTGTTTAGAACTAAGAGGTTTATTTTTTCCTGTGTGGAGCTCAAGTGCTGATTTCACAGTGTTGTGGAGAGGCATTAGTCTGTGGTCAACCACCTGGACCTTTTTTCCTTTTTAAGCCCAATGTTTAGGTGTTAAGTGTTTTTCCTTTCCAAGCAGTAAGTTGGTAACTTGCTCCAGCTGGTTGGAATCCTAAATGTTCACTGAACAAAATGCTAGAGGAGAGAGAAAGCATTTCAAGTGGTCCTGAGTGACATTCCTGGTGATGGGATGTTTCTGGAGGGTATCTGCAAGCCCTCCATGCTGAGCTCCCTGGATCTTCCTGGCCAATGGCACCTGAAGCACTTGGTCATGTTACAGGGACAGCTGCACAGCTTTGCCTGTTTTGTCCCAAACTGTCTCAGTGATTATTATTTCCCCCTGTTCCTATTGATGTGGTTTGAGCCCCATGAACAGAGGGAGGAGATGCTGAACCCAAGCCAGCCGTGCCTGGGGTGGCAGGTGGCTTCTGGTGAAAGCATGGAAGGGGACCTTAGCTGTCATCACCACCTCAGGCTTTGGAACAATTTCCCTTTTCATTTTTCCTAAGGTTGATGGAACCAAAATATGTGAAGTTGCTCTTAAAGTGAATCACAGTTTCTTGCTGCTACTGCTGTCTTCTCCCCTGGATTAGATCTGAATGAGCCAAGTAGCCCTGTTTCTTGTGCTCTATTTTGCAGGTTTTCTCAAATACATTCTTGAATTACTTTTCAAACGTGACAGAATTTGACTTTTTAAAAGTCAATTCTATTTCACTGCCAGTTTTCCATTAGCAGGTCTTTAAACTATGAAAAGGAACTGGGAATATTTTGCTCTGCTTATCTTAACATTTCAGGGAACATCCTGAGACCCTCAATGGACCTGACTGAGGAAGCTTTTGGTAAACAAAAGCATCACATTCTAATGTAAGATGGTCTCTAACAGACTGTAAATAAAATACTGTTTCTAATTGCACAATTAAATTTTACTTCCCCCCTCCTCCCCTCCTTTGGAATTAGTGTGTGACATTGGTTATGTTATAGACAGCTTGAAATATCAAAGCCTTGTTTTGTAATCCAGCTTTGGTTCTCCTGCTCCAGATGGATTCCAGTTGTATGATACTGGCTAACTTGTATTGTTTTAGCTTTATAAAACCAAATTCTTCTGCAAAGAATGTTTTTAAAGTAATTGAACCTGGTGTTTGGCATTACAGATATTAGCCTCACCTTGACTGCCTAGGAAAAAAATCATCATATGAAGGATACTGCTTTAAGTGAAGTGCTTCACTCAGAAAAGCATATTTTTAAATATCTTTGAAAATTGCAGGATACCAGTGCCTGTTTAAATTTTTTGTTGTTTCCAGTTGGGAAGATCACTTTTAAATAAATCAAAGAATTAGGATTAGAACCAAAATATGTTTGTTTTAAATGTATTGGTAAGGAAATTCAAAACTGAGGGAAGAAATACAGGCTGTATTCCTGAGAAGGCTGGGATTATCTTGTATGGTGGTGTTATAAAACTTCTGTCCTGTGGGAAGAAATCCCCACCTCTCCCCAAGCAAAGAAAAGATTGAATAAATCTTTAATTTTAAAATGTGGAACAGCTGTCTTCTTCATCTGTATTGTAAATAAGGAATACATACTTGCAAAGCCACTTAAAAAATACAAGGTAGAGATTTAAAATCCAGTAAGATTAAAAACTATAATATATAAATTAGTTTATATCCCTTCCACCTTCTTGCTTCAAGGTCATCCTATAGCATGTTGTCTACCAGGTGGTAGGACATGGCTGCCAGTGTGAGCTAGCCAAATTTTGCACTAGGGATTTCCATCCCAGACAAAAATCCAGGCTGATTCTGCATAAAAACTGCCCCAGGAAAGTTGGAAAGCATATTTTAAAAGCTTAAAGGCTTTGGGGGAAGAGGCTGTGCAAGCAGTAGGATCTGGGTTCTGGAAGTCAATGCAATTGCTTGGGGTTTCCTTTATTATTAGCAGGAGAAAGTCAATCTGGGCATGTTATTTTTATTATCAGCTGCAGCAAAAATGAGTCAGTCACACAGGGCACACCAGTCCCTGCTTATCTTGCCTCTTTGTTCTGATGGGGGAATGCTGAGCTCACGAATATTCACACAATTCAAACTGACCATCATGAGCATGCAGAATCACCCTGTGTTTGGACTGTTTTCTCTTCTACTGTAAGTGCATAGAAATATATAGTCTGTATTCACTCTCAGGGCTGCAACTTCAGCACTTGTAAAAATTGTCTTTAAAGACTGCAGGAATTACTGCTTAACAGAGGAAGCAGTTTTTGGTAGGTTTTTTTTCACTGAAATGATAGGGATAGTTTCATAAAAATTATATTTCTAGGTGAAATGTTGGATATTGTGCTAACAAGCTACTGAAGCTTCCTAAATCTGCTGCCTTATTTAAAAAAAAAAAAAAAGCAAACAGCTAAATGCAAGCTTTCAAAACAAAACCACAATTTTCCTTTGTAAAATCAATTTAATTTTCTGTATTTATTCAACTCAAGCCATATTACTGTATCCCACAGCCGTAGGGAGGAGAGGAGAGAAGATCCAGCAGGCAGAAATTGTGCAGCAAGATTGATTCATTTAATTATTTTACAAACTCTTTTATAGACTTTTTTTCTTCATCGTCTAATTGGTCAAAGGATCAGCCACCCCCCTGGGGTGATTGGCTAAAATCCTAAACATCCATTGTCAAAATACTTTTCTACTGTACCATAAACAAGGCTTTGCAAGGTCGCAGGTGTTCATAGTTTATAGAACTCTGCTATTATCTTCGTGAGAGAGAAAAGTATCTCACGGGCTTAGAAAGAAGCAGGAAAATTTCTTGCTAACGGCATTTTTGTATCCACAATTTCCCCTTTTTGTTTTATAAGATAACAATTCTACTATTAATCCTAAATAGAAATTTACATCAGTTATTAATTTTAAATATGTCCTTAAGGCTTTAGCTATCTGACTCCATAACAAGAAATTTAAAGTTCAGTCTCTGCTTGTGGAAGGACCATCCGCCTTATGGTTGACATCCTGGTCATCATCAGAAGAGTCATTAGGCTGATGATCTACATTCTGGTCGCCATTTAGATGGTTGGCGTTCCGGTCATCATTTGGAGGTTGCCTGTTCTGCCTCTGGTGCCGTAGGGCAGGGCGAACACATTTTGAAGGTAGCCTCCGTACCCCAGTATCTGTGGAAACGCAAGTATACCCATGACCCCAAACGATAAGCTCATGAGGGCCTTCCCACTGGTTAGTGAGTAAATTCTGTACCCAGACTTTTGCTCGGGGCAGTTGTGTCTCGCCTGAAGACTGCAATGAGAGAAAATGATTCAGAATAACAGGATTATTTGAATTTTGTGGTACTGTAAGGTGATTAATTGTATACAAAGCTTTTTCTAGTCAACTCTGTGGGGTTTCTCCATGCATTCCCCCTTTTTATTTTTCCAAAACATGCTTCAAAGTACCATGAGCACGCTCGACAATGGCTTGGCCAGTAGGAGAATGTGGGATACCAAAGGTATGGTCTACACCCCGTAGGTGCAAGAACTGCCGTGTCTTCTCTGAGGCGTAGGCAGGACCATTATCAGTCTTCACAGCAGCCAGCACGCCCAGGACCGAGAAAGCCAATTTCCAATGGGCAATGACATCACGGCCCTTCTCTCCAGTGTGAGCAGTAGCCCACATAGCTGAGGAGAAAGTGTCAATAGACATGTGCACATATTTCAGCCGACCAAATTCAGGGATGTGCGTTACATCCGTTTGCCAAAGCTGCAAGGCTTTTAGCCCTCGGGGTTTACCCCCGGTGGCAAAGGTGCAGCAAGTCCGTGACAGTCAGCACAAGCACTGACAATGTCATGTGCTTCAGTTGGCGTTAAATGAAACTGCTTCTGCAGGGTATGTGCACTTTGATGGAAGAAACCGTGCGATGCCTTGGCTTGTGCAATTTTGTTCGGCTGAGGCCCTACCCACGCAGGGTTGGCCAGCCTGTCAGCCCTGGCATTGCCTTCTCTAGGGTGGCTGAGTAGGCCTGTGCCACCCTCTGGGGGAGCCACTGCATCAGAGAGCAATTCCTCCTCCTTGCACCCCAGTAGAAGTTTCCCGACTGTTGGCATGAGTCAGAGATCTACAATAGTCTGAGCAATGCTCTGGTCTGCCACACCTCTTGCACTGGGGGTGTAGCCACCACGACCACCGCTTCTGTCACTGGTCTCAGCTTCTCTGGTGGCTGGAGCGCCGGCGCTGTGCCGGCAGATAACGCTGGGACCGGCGCCACCGCCGCTGCGGGTTCCAGGTTTGGAGCTGCTGGTCGCGCCACTTCCATGTTCACCGTATCTCTCACAGGGGCGCAGGCGGCGCGGAAGGCGCAGGCGCGGCGCACCCTGCACAGAGGGGCACCTCTGGCCACTGCAACAGCTGCTTTTGCAAGCTGAGCAGCTCCTCCAGCTGCCGTGAGATGTTCAGCAGCTCTGTCAGCAAAGGCAGATGCTGTATTAGAAGGTCGATTGCTTGGTTCTGCTTTTCCACAGCACTGTCTGTCGCTGCGGAGGGTGATGAGCTGCATCCGGGCATTCTCAGCATGGCAGGTGCATGTGCAGCCGGGCTAGGAGCCACCATGGGCATCTAAGATGCCAGCCCGCTGAACCGCAGCCCTGAAAAACCGGTGGCTGCCACTGAGTCAAATGGCAAGGCGGGCTGCACGCCCTCCCCGCTGCCCCGACACCCCCACCAGTTTCTCTGCCAGTGCAGAGTCCTTGGGAGGCATGGAGTCCTGCGACTGCGCAGGGTGACCCTGTACAGGCTCTGGGACATGCTCTGCCCATGGAGCTGGAGTGGATTTTTTGGATCTCTCTCCTTCACATTCCACTGAGGCAGTCGAGCCAGCTTTACTGCTACAGTCAAGGTCTATCAGCAGAGAAAACAACGACTGCCAAGTGCTTAATAATTCTAGCACTGCCGAATCCCCATATGGGAGCTCATGTATAGCACAGCCTAGTTCCTGCCACAGCCCAAAATCCAGGGCAGTGTCTGGGTTCCAGGAGACACCATGTAGGGCAGCCCAGTCTAATAACTCACAAAGTGAGTCCTCAGCGATGGAGGCGTTCATTGAAGTGGTAACACCTTTCCAGACTGATAGCAGAGCGTTGGGTTTTAAACTGCTGTTTGCCATTCTCTCAGTCCCATCAGACATCCCGGTCTGGGGTGGGGGGAAGGTAACAGCGTACCTCTAGAAAAATTTGGCTTGGCTCGCAGCGTGCAGGACACATTGCAGCGTGCAGATCACGTCGGGGTGCACCAAATATTACTGTATCCCACAATTGTAGGGAGGAGAGAAGATCCAGCAGGCAGAAATTGTGCAGCAAGATTGATTCATTTAATTATTTTACAAACTCTTTTACAGACTTTTTTTCTTCATCGTCTAATTGGTCAAAGGATCAGCCACCCCCCTGGGGTGATTGGCTATAATCCTAAAACATCCATTGTCAAAATATTTTTCTACTGTACCATAAACAAGGCTTTGCAAGGTCGCAGGTGTTCGTGGTTTATAGAACTCTGCTATTATCTTCGTGAGAGAGAAAAGTGTCTCACGGCTTAGAAAGAAGCAGGAAAATTTCTTGCTAACAGCATTTTTGTATCCACAAAGCCAGATGTGTTTCCACAACAGAAATGGTTTGGTATTGCATTAGGTGCATGTGTAATGTTGCCCAGTCATGTTCTGTTCCCGCAAGTGCAACTTGGGAGGATGCATTTCTTCTCCAAATGGTTATCTCCTAAAGCAGAGGAGCTCAGGACTGCCTGGGAGTGCCTGTAGCTATCCTGGGCAGGAGCAGGAGGTATTTTGGGATTCCCTGTTACACATCAGCAATGGATATTGCATAGATGTTATACATGTATATTTATACAGATGTATAAATATACATCATGTATATATATACACATATAACTGATGGTTGTGTAGTGGATGTGTGTTGTGGCTGTAACTAACATTAAGGATGCTTGCCCTCAAAATCCCTGGTATGTCCAAATCCTTCTGAGTGCTTTGGCAACAGCTGTTGATGCAATATGCAAAGCCCCTTGCCTACAGTTAGTAAATGTGATTACTGTGAGTCCTCTGAGGCTTGAAGTTCTTTTATATTGTCTTTTGTTGAAATCACAGGAAAGTTAAGCTCCTAATTCAGATCCGTAAGTGCCATGGTATATATAAATGCCTAGCAAAATTGAAGAAAGCTGTAGCCAGCGATACTGGGATGCAGCTACTTACTCCAGGAGAAAACTGAAAATAATCTAAATCAAATTTTCAGAAAAAAAAGAGGTAATAATATACACAGAGGCTGAGATTTTTGCTACTAATATAATACCTTGTATGAAACTGTGAAGTATACCTTCTGTATACTGTAGAGTAATATTCTGTATATTCTGTAGAGTAATATATCCTACTAGGATGGGGGGTAGCACAACACACCGAATGAAGCAGGAAAATTATTAAGCCCTTTAACTCCAGTGCTTTTGATGAAGGATACATGTGTGCAGGGGCAAGTTTCCCCCAGAGAATTAAGAAAGAGCCCAATGAACCCCACTTTTGTGGATATGAAAGGAAGCTAAATAATTTTTGGCAGGCTTTAAATTGTATGGGTCAGGATGGAATCATTACTTGACTGAGACCCATTTGGCAGGAATGCTGCAAGTGGGTGTTTTGGTAAAGATGTCAAGGAGCTGGAGTGATATTGTTCTATATGGATAATAAAGCAGCTGGGCATTCAGTGGAAAGCATAATATTAAATACCATGTGTCCTCATTGCAGAGAAGCAGTTGCACAATCCAGATTACTTTGTTCAGTTACAGCCTTTAGAAATTGTAAGAAATCTGGCATAAATAGACAAAATGGATGATAATCCTCACTGCATGAGGAAATGCAGGACTTCAGGTTTTCAAACTGATCATCATCAGGAAACAACACAGAACCAGTGAAGATGCTGTAACTCCTCTACAACTATTTTGTAAAAAATAAAGAAGCTTAAAATTTTAGTATTTGAACTAACAAAAGTTAGGAATGATTTCAGTTACATCCATTAATTGCTGCAGAGTTTCATGACAGGCTTATTAACAACTTTGCAATAATTGAACAGACAGAAAATCCTTCATCCAAGGATTATGGAAAAGGAGTCATCATTGTATCAGGCAGAGATTAAAATACCATTGTATCAGGCAGAGATTAAAATGAAATAGGGTGTTACTGCAGGATTTTACATGGAACAAATGCAAGAGATTAAACCGGATTGAAAAAAAATTACATCCATGCAGATTAAAAAAAAAAAAAAAGAAAAAAAAGAGAGGGTGTGAAATAGCACTGGGATTAAATTTAACACAAAGGAGAAATGCCTAAACTTTGTAACACTGTGCTACCAGCTGATCAGTAGGGGAGGATGTGAGGAGCTCGAGCCATATGTCTGATGCTCCTCATGTAGAAAGACCCACATGACAGTCCCTAGTCTGAGATAGGCAGGGCATTCATTCTCAGCTTGGCAGGGCATCATTAGTCTGGTTTTGCTCTGGGATTGCAGCAATTCCCTTGAACAGAGAAAAATGTGTTGGCCTTGTAAATGGAATACAGAGTGTTTGTTCCAAGACATGTCCAAACTACCAAAAAACAGGCCGAGATTTGTTCTGGTGTCAAATGAATGCTCAGGGTAGCCATCAGGAGGTTGTAGACTGTTTTCTAATTTCATGGTGCCCAAAGCACCAGGAGACACTTGGACAGTTTGCAATATGACAAAGAACCAAAGCCAAGGTGATCTTCATCGGCCAGTCTGACTTTGCTGGAGATAAGGCCTTAAGGATAACGACCCAGTGCAAGCTGCCATTGCTGGTGCTGCCATGAGCATGTGCACTGGGACCACCAGCTACTGCCACATTTCTCTTCACCAAAAGAGCTGTGGCACCAAGAAAGGGGCTCTTATGGAACTCCAGCCACATGTGCTCAAAGAACGGATGGGAAAGCCACTTGAATAAAAGTACCAGCTCAGGATTTGTGCTCTAACCAAGGGCAATTTTGTATGTAAACGTACTACACCCATTCAACAGACACAGGTTTTCAAAATGAAATGCCTGCCACAAGTCCCTTTATATTTTAGTGAGTGGCAGCTACTCCACAGAGACATGGATGAACACCTTGGGAGGAATCCATATTTTTTTGCATTAGATTGCCTTTCTGATAGCTATAAGGAATAATTCAGACGAGAGACATTTTTTTCAGCACAAGTAGTTAATGTTTGGTTTCAAGGCAGGTATTCCTGTAGATGACAAACACACACAATTCCCATCCAAAGGAAATGAAGTTTTGATAAAAAGCAGAAAAGACCATGTTGCTCCCTCTACTTGCATACTGATCTACTCTTCTTAGTGCTAAAGAAATTAAAACACGAGAAAAAAACAAAAAAAGATTAAATACTATCAGACAGAGAAAGAATTTTTGGTAATAAAAGCTGAATGTTTGATGTTACAAACTGAAACCCAGCAGCTTGTTACCATAGCAAATCATAGCAAATCATAGCAAATATATGACATTACATCAAGTATTCCTTGCTATAAAATATCTAAAGTTCCAAATTTGAAATGTACTATTTCTATTGCATAGCTCTTCCCTATAAAGGCAAAGGTGCCAGTTCCTGAGCATTTCTTTTTATTTTGCTTCTTCAAAATCCAGAAAGCATTCTTGTGGCTGTTGTCGAGGCAGACATAACAGCACACACTTGTCGTAATCCAAAGTCGAGAGAGATCTTTTATTTTCTCTACTGCTATTCTTATACCTCTTGATAATTGCTGTGGCCTATTGAGATTGGCTGCTTAGCAAGCAATGACAAGGCTGTCTAACAAACAATGACCATTCAAGCAGTAAAACAATTAGCTATACAAGCAAAGGTATAGTTGCTACATATTATCCACAAGTTCTTCCTTGTACACTCTTAATGTCCCATAACAAGAAGATCTCATCCTTATGTCCAGAACATCTTCTCTCATTGATATGTTCTTGGCCTTCTCTGTGGGTTTCACTGAAGCTGCAAAATTTCCACTGTAAAATTCTCACGGGTAAATTCTGACTGATTTCATGTCTGATTCTGTGAGGCCCTCAGACCAGCTGTCAGCCTCATCAAATTCTGAAAAGTAAAGTGAAATAATCAATGTTCCGAATATGCTGTATTTAACTAGCTGCAAGGTGATATTTGGGGAAAGGTATGGGATGCTAGCTCTATAAAACTATTTACTGCATTTATTGAACTCCTAAAGAAGCTGTTTAATTAATTGTGTTTAATAGACATATAGTTTAGTATAGGATGAAACAAGAAAGTTAGAGACAAACCTTCTCCTACTGAGCAGTTAGAGTGGGATGATGCAGACCTTTGACAGGAAGGTTAGACGAACAGGGTAAGAGAGAATTTACTCAAGTAAAATTTAACATGCAACTGGTGGGTGATGTGTTCAGTGTTCCTGCAGAGTGTATCTGTATAGAGACTGCCTATTACTAAATATTGCCTATTACTAATTATTACCTATTACAGACTTTTTATAGAGACGAATTGCTTTATGCGTAAAGGAGTATTGAAAAATATCTGGTTGGCAATCATGGAATTGCAGCCTGAATCTTCAGCCTGATGCTAGGATATTTTTACATTAAAACTACCCATGATGTCTTTCCAAGATTATGTGGAGTGTAGATGTAATGTCCTATGAATTTGACAGAAATCAGAAAACAAAGCCACAATATCTGCAAGAGATAATATACACGTTAGAGAATATTTGCCTATGTCTAAATACATGAAAATAGATCCAGTTTATAGGTTTCTGCCCCAGGGTTGGAAAGAGGCAGACTTTCCCTGGAATTCAGTTTGCAAAGTTTTATTTGCCTGATAAAATTTAATCATCTGATAGATCCTGTTGTCTTCAGCTACTTCAAGCATATATGTTGGGCAGCTACTTCATGCTTTGTGAGCCTTGATTGCTCACCGTCATTTATGATGGTGAATGGAAAGAGACAACAATTATCTTTCTTATTTGATTCATAGAAACTGTGAGTGAAGTCTTGGATGTTGCAGCTTCTTCTGCCCATGAGGAAAACTTAGACAGTGATAAGGAAGCAGTAGCCTCAGCAGCTCAAGAGATTTCTGACACAGACTCAAAGAGCCAGGACACTGATGTTGAGGAGTCATGGCAAACTTCAGAAGGTGCAAGAGTCCAGCTGGGTCTGCAATGTTTGTCAAGTGCTGATGGCTGTGTGCACTGAACCAGCTGCAAGAGCATGCAGAACTCAAGTGATGCAGTGCGGCTGCCCATGATGGCTGTGTTTGGCATCACAGTGTTATCAGAAAATCTGATTTTGAAATTATGTGCTATGCAGTAGAAGTAGGTTGCTAAATTCGATTGTGTAGTGTGGTGACTCAGTGCCCTGCTCAGTGCCCTGCTGTAAGTGGCTGCATGTGAACTTCATTAAGAACAAGAAATTCTCCTTGTGCTGCATATAACACATTTTTTCAACACCTGACTTGATTTGAAAGACAGAATTTTCTTAAATTCTATTGGTGTAAAGAAAAATATAGAACATGTGGTATGAATAAAGCTTGCAGTGCTTTGGTGCAACTATAAACAATCTCATATTCCTTTTGAAGTTGAATGATGTAATTAAATGCAAAGAAAAATGTGTGTTAAAATCATCACTGTGGATATTTTCAAAGGAGTTTAGAAGTTTGGCCTCTAAGCTCTTTTAAAATTGGAATTAAAAAGCTAAAAGGAAAAATGTCTGCATACCTAATACGGATTTGTAAATTCTATCCCTTTAGTCCAAGAATCCTTTGGACTAAGGGAAACAACTTACTTGACTATTTGTCATTGAATAAGTAATTTCCATTGTTTCTCATTGGTGTTTTGTCTCCATTTTCAGTTTCTGAGGAGGAGAAGACAACTGAAGAAGTTGCTTAAGATCCCTAAAGGTACACAGTACAGTTGCAGCATGTGGTTTTCTGCTCTTCACCTAAGTTTTTATCTCAGTTAGTGACAATTGGAGCATGTGGTAAGTGCACATGCACTGTTATGGTGAATTTGTATTTCTGCTCTCAAAAAAAAAAAGAACTTCATTGAAGTATTTCTTATTTTTTGGGAATCATTGCCAGCATCTTTTAGAGGCTAGGGAGCAAATCCTATATCAATTGTCATGCTGTGTATTTATTTATAGCTTTATTTTAGTCCCATGCAAACTGGATAAAGATCTGAGAATTGTAGCTTTCTTCCAAGCAAAAAATGTTCTTTGGATATTTGGTTTAAATTATATATGGCTACTGGACTTCTGGATTATTGTTCTATACAATAAAGCAGTAGCCCTCTCGACTGTCTTATTTTAAATAAATATTTTCATTATTAGTCTCTCCGCACTTTCAGTTTGTGCTAATGAAAAATACTGGATATAGTATTCTTTCTATTTTGCTAGTGTCTTTCTCAGTTGGCTTTATTTTTTGATTGTCAGAAAAGTTGCAAGCCTATGCCTCTCAAAGTTTTTATTTTTGATCAAATTAAAAGCCAAATGTACCTGAGGGTACCACATCAGAAAATCAAGTAACCAAGAACACATAAATGCTGTGGTATAGAGAAGGCAATCAAGTTACGAATCTTTTTTTTCCCTTGTAAACATCTGGCATCTAGATTAAGAAATAGATTAATCTCCTACCAGTGTACAGGTCCACTCCTTTCTGTTTAAACTGCTTGGACTCTTTTTGACAAAAAAATTACTTTTTATGAGTATAACAGCACAAGGTTACAAAAGAGCTTCTTATTGAGTTCCAATTTGATCTCGTGCGCAGGGGGAAAAAGATTTATGAAATATTTTACTACTTGGTGCTGTAAGATTACTGGCTGTCATTTGACCAATTTACAAGTCTAGAACCATACTGCATTCCCAGTCAGGAAAGAATTCTTTCTTCCTTTTTATTTTGGTGTTTTGATTGTAAACACTTCGGAGTATGAAGCTTAACTCTGACTTTGCATTAAAACACATTATACTTTTTAAGGAATTCAAGGCAAAGAAAATGAAATTAAAAGAACGTTGGTGTGAGAATCAAATCACTATCTAGTTAACTTTTTTTAAAAAATAGTGGTTATTTAGTGAAGGGATAGAGGAAGTAGTAATGGATTAAATCCTCAGATAAAGCCCTAAGTTGATGCTCAGAGAATGCCTGAGAAGAGATGTTCAGCTGTTCTACTGATTGTGTCTATTGGGCCCAAATTGACACTGCTATGGAACTACTTATATAAGTAATCTCAGCAAAAACAATTGGTTTACCTTGTGCTTAAAGTTAAGCAAGTAACTATTTGTAGAAGTAAGTCCAGCGTGCAGGGAACACTTATGCCTGAGCAATGTGGATGAACATGACAGATTCCTTGAAACTGGGCTTTGGTGATGGCAACAGAGCAAGTTCCCATAAGCCATCCCAGATAAGCATGATTTACACATCAGTGCTGTGTATACTCTGTAATTCACTTAACTGGTAACCTGCAGTCAAATTTACAGTGCGCTTTGAATGATTGCAAAGAAAAAGACCTGCTGAATTTTGTCTGTTGCTAAACATCGTTTATTGTCGCTTCTTCTAAATCAGATTCTTTTTTCTTTTTCCCAGTAAGCAGTGCGGAAGCCTTTGGAAAGTTTAATGCAAATATTTGTGGCAATCAACCAGCTGATTCCTGTGTGAAACCTCATACTCTTCCTTGGAGACATAAAAGAAACTGTACAGTCTGTCCTATCACACACCGGTCATTAGGGTCAGTATTAGTGCTGCAAGAGATGATTTACATTGCCTAGAGAGACGCTTCTGTGACTAACATCTCTGCTGTAGAAAGTAGCATCCAGTCAAGCCACTCAGGATGTTCTAAATACATGTGCTAAGAGAAGCAGTAGACTTAACTAAACCATGCCAGATGAACTCCTTCTGTGTCTTTGTTGTCTTGATACGTACATTGATTTCTTACTTTTGGTCCAAACTGTTGTTGTGCATAGTTACACCTTTGTAACATTCCATGCTAAAATGTAAGCAAAAGGTTTTAAAATCAAGTCAAAATATTATAAAAGTAGCTGTTAGCATTTTTAAATTGGATCACAGGGAAAATAACAACCTGTTTGCTCCTGAGTTTGGATTTCTGATTGTAAGCATAGGACATCTGGCTGTACATGATCTGATTTCCCCCCTGCATAAACATTTCAGATGCTACCATTCCTTGCACAATAACATCCAGGAGTAAACATTTAAGGCTCCTGCTTTGGGAAGAAAACCTGTTTGCAAGTAGTAGCAATAGGTACTTCATAGCATTACAATCAAAATAGCACTGGTCGGTGTTGTCATCATGGATCAAAGTAGTGGCTCCTGCCTTCGGTGGGCTGGGCTCTGCTCCTCCCAAATCTCATTCAGCTTACTGTGGTCTTTCTGTGTTGCTCTGTCTTCACAGTGGCATGTGGTGGTAGTATAGCAACACAAAGTTTTGGTGTAAACCTTCAAACTGGTACAAATCACAAGTGTTTTAGGCCATGGCAAAGCCTGTCTCCAAGCACTTGCAGACAGAGAGCAAAATGCCTGTGAAGGGCTATGCAACAGGTGTTCAAATGCATTCTTAGGGACTAAGAAAGAACTGAATAGCTAAATAATGTTGTTTTCTCTGTATTAGCTTAATAAAAAATACATATATTATGAATAACAGGTTTGTATGCCACTGTGCTCCCAACGCTCCATTGTGCTACATGCACAAGCGTGCATCTAAGACAAAACATTGAGACCCCATTGCAGCCATCACAGAATGGCAATGATTCTAAACCAGGGCTAAATAAGGTATATTATGTACAATTTATATAGAAAGTGTGTTTCATAAGGTGTGTCTGATTCTTCTCTCTTCAAGCAGAAGTTTGGAAAATGTTGAAAGAGAAATTACAGCATTATGACATTCCTACCCATAGCACAAAGTGACACATGCTCCTTCCCCCATCATAAAGCAAATTATAATAGTGTTCCAACAAAAATATAACCTGTTGCTCCTGGACCTACTTAGGAATAACTGGAACAAGGCAGAGTCAAAAGCAGGCTCCTGAGCTTCAAGAAGAAAAACCACAGCCTTCTGTTTAAAGGATAAAGCCTCTGTGATTAAAAGCAATTTTTGTAGCCAAAGCTACTGGAATAAAAATCTTAGACCAATATTTTGTTGGATAAGAGTCTATTTATCTGGTAGATTAAACATGCTGCGATGGATGTATGCACTTAAATGTTCTATTTCTTCATTTTCACTAATTGCTAGTAAAAGAAGTTATTTTAACTGCTTCTAACAGTATGGTTTCTGAAATTGTAGGCTTTTCTGAATGGCTTTTTATCTCTGGAACTGCTCTGGTACATGGCAAAATATTTTAGCCCTCCAGAACAACTGCCTGAAGGACTGAATCACAAACTATGATGAGCTTTCCAAAGTTTTTCATCCTTCCAATTTCAAAAAAATGTGAGAGTCCCAAAATAGCCTGTACATGTGCTTTATGTCAGAGTTCCTCTTTTTTTGCTTTTGTTTCATATAGGTTTTTTTTAATTAAAAAAAAAAAAGAAACTACTCTTGAAAGACAGAGGAATTAGGAATATATTATGAACTCTAGCTGTGATGATATGTAGCACAGTATGGTCTGCTTCAGCACTTGACTCTCTTAGAATAACAACAGAGATATTTTGCAATTCGCAGAGCTCTGGCCATTGTTGATTCAGTCTTGCTAGTATGGAGTCTGAATACCACATAAATTAATATTTTTCTGTCCTTCACTTTCAAAAAAGTGAATTTTTGAGTTGCTATGCAAAGGCTGTGATGAACCATGGAAAATGTTGAAAGATATTGTTGAAATGGATCATTAAGAAGAACAAGGCCACAGCAGAGAACAGACATAATGCAAGACTAAAGGAGATGGGAGGAAAGGTTTGGTCTTGAGAATATACTTCACTGGCCAGAGCAAAGCTTGAGATTCCAGAATTTGTCCAAATGGCACATTGCTCCTTTGCTGTCAGCAACTATCTGTGAAAACAGCTGGCAAGGATTTTCACCTCCCTCTAGAGCCAGTTGTCCCTCTAAGTTCACCTCTCTGAAGGGCAACAGCCTGTTGCTGCTGGCAGCTATTCACAAAGCTGAAAATTCTGGAGACAACGAAGTCCATCTAACAGTTTCAGGTTTACTCTTTGCCTGTATTGATGTAGATATAGAATTTCAATTTTATGTTCGTTTGTTTCTTCAACACATAAGACAATTACTAAAAAACATAATTCAAACTGCAAGCTGGTTCTCAGCACTTGGAAAATCCAAGAGTGAAATACTTTAATCAAGATTTCTTATGTCTGTAACAAGCTTTGATGATGTGATACTACTTTTTAAATCTGTTTTTCTGAAAAAGGAAAAAAACCACAAAAAAACCAAAACAAAGACAAAAACTCAATGTATTCCAACCCAGCCAAGAATGTGCTGTGATTCTTTTCCTCACCTGTTGGCCTCTTTCCCTCAAAAATTTTGAGCCAACTAGCCACCCCAACTTCTGCTTTACTAGGCAGCTGAGAGGAACACAAAGTTCCTACCAGCTGTGTGATAACTGAGATCAGTTATATATAGGTGTAACTACACCTATACACATAGGTGCAACTATGCACAACAACATATATAACAGATAAGTAAATATATGATGCAGCTCTGTGGCACTTTTGTGGCTGCAATCAGCTACTGTAGGTGCTGTTTCCTCCCTGTGGGTGGTTAGGAAAGACTGAGAGGAGAGCTGAGAGGACAGAGGCACATAGAGGGTGAGGGCAGACAAGCAGGGACAGAAGGTATTTTATGTAAAAGGACACAGGAGCTCACTTTGTGTGCTGCCCATGGGGTGGTCCATTTCCATGGAGTGCCATCCCTGTTGTGATACACACAATTCTGCTCTTAGGAAAGGTATTACTTGGTTGTGTGCTTTTCTTTCTTGCCCTCCTCACCTGCTGCAGAAGATGGAAGCTGTGCAGGATGATGGAAGTCAATTCCATTCCCAAGCAACAGGGTTCAGGCATCACCATGGGTAACTGGATTCTCCTGCATTCTGGGCATTACTCTTTTCTTTGGGATGCTGCAAGAGATTTTATCTCCTCCAGCTCTTTTGGAGGGGGAAAAGGGCTAAAACTGTAGGTTTCTATGCTGGAGTTATTCCTGCTACTTGCTTGAACTACAGGTAATTAAACAGGTTGTTGAAATAGCATGATTTGCTTGTGGTTTATTGAAAGAAACCAATTAATTTTTATTTATGCCTCAACATATGTTATAAATCCATTTTCTGACATGGGGTGAAAAATTACTATAGGGGCATGTGGGGAGCCTTAACACCTGCCACATGCAGGAGGCAGCTAGGGCATGCGAGGGGGAAGGAAACTGCCGACATTACAGGCAACCCCTTTAGAAAATGGCAGTAAGCCCTGTCTGTGAGGGGACTTCGCCTGACAGGGCAGAGAAAGCTTCCACCACTGGGCTGCAAGCGACCATCCCCCTGCTGGTGTGGCAGACCCCCGGATGCCAGGGAAAAAATGCCTGGGAAATTGGGCCGTGGGAGGAGTCTTAGCACATAAAAGCAGTGAACTGCAATGGAATTACCCCCCACCATTTTTTTTTGTCTCTTGGAGGACCGAGGGCTCACCTGGAAGTTCAACTCGCTTCCCCCCCCCACCCCGCCTGCTTTTTCTCCCTGCTCTCCTGCTTCTTCTGATGCGCGGGAAAGACTCCACTACTAGAATAAGTAGTAAAGTAGGTATGTTTATTCCAGCGCTGGGACGCATGGGGGATAGTTCCTCCAAAGTCATGCACGCTAACAGCTGCATTCAGCTTGGTATATGTCAGGTTACAAGCTTGAGGATGTGCAGCTGTGCAGATAAGATGTACTGACCAGGAGAAGGGAGGGTGAACTCTGAATTCTTTAATCATAACATAACTAGTAGAAGCTTGCCAATGTAGTCTAATTATGTAGAAGCAGAAATGCGCTTTGATAGGTTTGAGTCAATTAAGAGTTAACAAGCTGGTATACTATATAAGTGCCTCGGGATTGCTAATAAGGGGAGCTTGCTTTTATCAACCATATTGGCTGGTCTGCAATTTCTCCCCCTGCCGCAGTCGCTGGACTTTTCCAACAATTAAGTTTCCCAATACGCCTATACATATTCATTGCCTAGCCCCGCCTAGCTTCCCTTCATATTACAATGAGCCCAAAAGTCATTTACATTCGCGTTGCGCTTGCGCAGTGTTGTCTGGTGGTCGTGGGTAGGGGTCTCTGAGACGAAACAAGAGTCTTCCTCAGATGAAGTAAAGGGTCTTCCTCATCTTGAACTTTTAACCGTTCCTCCCTGCGCATGCTCTTTATGTCCCTGGCCTAAGGCCAAACTTCAAGACTGGTTTGAGTTAGTTTTAGGTTAAAAACAGGATCTTTGGTCAAGATTCCTTCCCTTTATCAATAGTCTCATATCTTCTTATCCTGCTTTGGTAGGCACAATAAGAGTTGGGCAAGCAGTACGCATTGCTTCTAACAAAAAACTTCTTAGTAAATAATTTAACCTCTGCTTCCCCATCCCCCTGATTCAGTCCCCCCTTTTCTAAAGAGTTAGTAAATTCTTTTACTAATACATAAATTCTTTTCCTAATGATTTTTTACAGTAAGCATCCCTTAATGCTCTTCCATGTGCATTTGACAAAGTAGTTAAAACTGATAACCTTTTATAGTACTCTATAGTTCCAAATAAGCAACATAATAGCACAAGGCAGGCACTAACCAAGATTAATAAGACAATTATGGGGTGACATAACATATTTAGGATGCCAGTTGCGGTAGGTGACCACTGAAAAGCACATCCCACCAGTTATGACTTGCATCTTGTTCTATTCTTTGCAAGATTCTGCTTATTTCTTGTGTGTCATGATAGATGGTGACTAAGGTCTTTTTCCTGTTTTCTTCAGATTTCTTCTAAAATCTCAGTTAGGTCCTGATGTTTCGCTAATTGCTTTATTAATGTGAGGTCCATCCCAATAGGTGTGGGTAGCAATTTATGGTATATGGTGTAGTGAGACCTTATCAATTGATGAGACCCAACCAGTGCTAAATACGAAAGGTCACACCCAACAATCTTGGCAAAATTACAAATACAAAAATTAGGGTGATTCCTGGCAGCTACATTTATATTACTGTCATCTATCATCATAAAAGTGCAGATAGTTCTTAAGCACACACAACCTTGACCAATATATACAAGTACAGCTTTTGCTGAAGTGTCTGGATGGATCTCAAAGTGACAAATGCCTTGTTCTGCATCAAGACATATGTCTTTAGCATCAAGTGTATTACTTTCATAGATAAATCCTTGTTGTTCCCGTGTGATGCAAGATTCTAAATTTACTGTTTGCCACTTTTCTCCTACCATCTGAGCCCATACTCTATGTTCAGAGGGGTAAAAAACTGTCCCTTCATAGTTTAATCCCAATGCAACAATAGGATAAATTATATAAACTGTGGCATTACGTATAGTAAGCACAAAGGCAGTAGCTATGTTAGTCATTGGGTCATAGGTGAAATTTACCAAGGTCCACCAGGATTGGAGCTTTCTTTCTAATTTAGTAGCATTATTCCAAACAGCTCCTCAGATGTCAATAGGGAAAACACCTTCATTTTCTTCTCTTATAATTAAGGAAGCTGTTGATTGCATCCATAATTGGGCTCATATGCAGCTAAGGGCTAATGATACATTGTCTTGAGCTACACCAAGTGTGTTTAATATCAGTCTGTGGTCCAGGTCGCTGATTTTTGTGAGGTCTGGGAGTATTTTTGAGACTTGCCACTGGCTGTTTCCTAACACTAATAAGGCGGATTGTAGGGGCTGTTTTAATTTGGTCAGGTCACTTGTTGCCGTGGCCAATTTATTCACCAGTCTCTCTAAATCAATTCCATTTATAAGTCCCAGTCCTGTTCCCAGCATGCCAGTCAGGTCTCTCCGCATTCTGCCTTTGAGGGGGGGGGGTTGCTTCTGCAGCCAGGCTGTCCGCCCTTCAAAGGATGTTTGTATTAAAGCGGAGCAGGCTGGTTGGACCTCAGAAATATTAATTTGCATTAGTAGTTCTACATGCTTAAGAGACCACTCTGGATTAAACAGCAGTAATTGCTGGCCTGTGTTTCTCACTACATAAAGGCCAATCTCATAAATCTTTGGTTCAGGTTTAAGTGATGTGACCTGGGTTTGGATTCGATTGCCAGTGTAGGTTGTAGGCCTAGCTATGGCATTTATCTGGAATTTGAATGAGAGCCCATTACTGTCCTAGGCCCAAAGACAAACCACTTCAACAGTCTGTACTAATGTAAAATTATACCAATGTCTTGGTTTGAAAGACAGGTGTCTGCTAAGGAAGGCAGGAGCCTCCCTTGGAATGGCAGATGCAACCCCCTTTCCCTCCAAGTTATTATAATTTTGAAATTAAGGGGCTTTCAGGCAAAGATACGGGAAATAGGAATAACAGTTCTTTACCATTATATATCTATATGTGTATAACAAGTCAAACAAACAACAATAACTATGGCAGTAACAGCAAACAATCACAAACCCAGTCCCAGCCTTCTCAGCTGTCGGGCCCTTTCCCCTTGGGTGCAGTTCCGCTCGCAGCCGGCAGGGGCGCTGGCGGCTCCCGGTGAGCAGGGCAGGTGTGATGGTTCCCCCACGGCTGCAGAGGGCGCTCCGGAGCAAGCTCGGGGAGCACGTGGCACTGGTGCCCTGGGATCCCAGGAAGGGATGGGACAAAGGCTTCACAAACCCCTGGGCAGCCGATCCCAGTGTCTGGCTGGACCCTCGGGAACAGCAGGCTGGAACAGCAGGCTGGAACAGCAGGGACGAGCACAAATCCCGGGTGGCAGATGAGATGTATCCAAACTCAGGAGCTGCGGTGGAAACCCCCCAGAGATCTAGGCAGGCAGAGCACAGCGGGGCTACAGAGTGCAATGGTGGGGGCAGGGCGGCCACAGCCCAGCTCCCAGGGGGGCAGGGAAGGCGGGCTTGGGATCCCGGGGTTTCTCCGGTAGAAGGAAAGCAGCCGAAGAGGCAGCCTCTCTCTCTCTCTCCGTCCAAACGCCGGGAACTGACTGCCCGCAAACCTAGGTGAAAGAGACACAGCCTTCCCCCCTGTGGCCAGGTCCTTTGTTTTCCTTAAGCACCCAGCAATTAGTCCCCATGGCAACATGTATGGGGAAAATTCCTTTAAGAGAAAAACAAAAACAGGAGGAGAACTAAAACCCCAACAACCAACAATCTACTTCACTTGAATGACTACAGATTTCATTATGTTTGTCTGTAGGAGTAGCTGAAACACTAATTCGGGTTCTTTTTTATGAGTAGTTCCGTTAATCATTTGGCATCCTATTTTGATTTCTTCTCCTACAGTTCCCTGAAGCTGCCAAGTTTTTTGTTTTTCCCATTCTTGCTTTGTATACACTTGATTTCCATGCATGACCACAGTCAGCAGGTTTATATCCTTTAAATCAGAATATTTCCCCATGAATCCAGTAAACTGCATAAAGGCTTGGGACCATATGTCTTCTCTCCTATGAATAACTTCCCAACTGGAGGTTAGAATTATGACTGTGAAAAAAACAATTTTCTGGGTTATACTTGTGTGCCATCCTAACATTTTCATTTTCTTCGGGTAAACTTCAATTTCAGTTCATCATCACCAGGGGGGTGATCATCAAAGGGGCCTCTGGAGCCCTCTTTACTCAGGTATGGTGAATCCAGGCACTCTGATCTTAATCACGGTATAAGTGGTGAGAAGTACCTGAAATGGTCCTTCCCACTGTGGTTCCAGAGTTTTTTCTGTAAGAGAATTAACATACACATGATCTCCAGGTTGAATGTCATGTACCGGACCATCCAAGCCTCGACTTCAGGTTCCAGCCACATGTTTTCCAATTTCTCTAAGCTGTTTGTCTAAAGCAATCATATAGGTGGTTAGCACCTCTTCCCCTATTTGGGTAGATACGCCTTTCTGTACCCTATATGGTCTCCCATAAAGTATTTCGAAGGGACTTAGCTTTTCTTTAATTCTGGGTTTGGTCCAAATTCG
This sequence comes from Corvus hawaiiensis, assembly GCF_020740725.1. Taxonomy (NCBI): domain Eukaryota; kingdom Metazoa; phylum Chordata; class Aves; order Passeriformes; family Corvidae; genus Corvus; species Corvus hawaiiensis. The sequence goes on from NC_063217.1 coordinate 64,293,326, forward strand.
TAACAATGCAAGTGGAAGAGATTGGGGCCAGGGTAAATTAGCTTCTTGCCCTAGTCTCACAATTTGCTGTTAAATCAAATGATTCATTTTCTCTACTTGACCACTCGACTGGGGGTGGTATGGAGTGTGGAGTTCCCAATCTATGCCTAAATGTCGGCTAGTTTGTTGTACCACCCTTGAAATAAAATGTGGTCCCCTATCTGAGGATATTGTGGCTAGAACTCCGAAGCGCAGTATTATTTCTTGTAGTAATGCTTTGGTTACTTCTCGAGCCTTAGCAGTTCTAGTAGGAAAGGCTTCTGGCCATCTTGAAAAAGTATCTGTCAGCACTAGCAAATATCGATACCCTCCTTTTCTTGGAAGTTCCGTAAAATCAATTTGCCACTGCTGTCCAGGCCCATGGCCCCTCCCAGTTTGGCCCATTTTCGGTTTGGGGATATTTTTGGGATTAGTCTGGAGGCAAAGGTTACACTGTCAGGTTACCTGCACAACAGTTTCGTGTAAGTTTCTAGTGATAATTTTCCCAATTAAGTAGTTATATAGGGCATTTGTTCCCCAATGCGTTTTCTGGTGCTCCTCTCTAACTAGTGACCATAGCAAATAGGAGGGAATAACCAAATTTCCTTCTGCAGTGATAGCCCATCCCTCTTGGTTGAATGTTCCCCCTTCATCTTTAATCAATTTCTTGTCCTTTTTGTTATATGTTGGCTTACCCTCTAGGGAAAGTTGTCCATCTGGGATCAAGGCTACAGTCGTCATTACTTCACCTTTTGCTGCTTCTTTTGCCTCTCCGTCCGCCAGTTCATTTCCTTCTTCCAATTCTGAGCTCACCTTTTGATGTGCTCTTATGTGCACATGTCTTGGTTTGAAAGACAGGTGTCTGCTAAGGAAGGCAGAAGCCTCCCTTGGAATGGCAGATGTAACCCCTTTCCCTCCGAGTTATTATAATTTTGAAATCAAGGGCTTTTAGGCAAAGATGTGGGAAATAGGAATAACAGTTCTTTACTATTATATATATAACCAGTCAAACAAATAACAATATCTATGGCTAAGTAACAGCAAACAATCACAAACCCAGTCCCAGCCTTCTCAGCTGTCGGGCCCTTTCCCCTCGGGTGCAGTTCCGCTCGCAGCCGGCAGGGGCGCTGGCGGCTCCCGGTGAGCAGGGCAGGTGCGATGGTTTCCCCGCGGCTGCAGGGGGCGCTCCGGAGCAAGCTCAGGCAGCACGTGGCACTGGTGGCCTGGGATCCCGGGAAGGGATGGAACAAAGGCTTCACAAACCCCTGGGCAGCTGGCCCCCGTGTCTGGCCAGACTCTCGGGAACAGCAGGCTGGAACGACAGGCTGGAACGGCAGGCTGGAATGGCAGGGATGAGCACAAATCCCGGGTGGCAGATGCGATGTATCCAAGTGGGGAATCCCCCGGAGGTCTAGGTAGGCAGGGCAAGCATGGCTACAACGTAGCGAAAGGCTCAAAGCAGCAGCAGGGCAGGGTGGCCACAGCCCGGCCTCCAGCGGGGCACGGAAGGCGGCATTGGGATCCCAGGGCTTTCCAGCACAAGGAAAAGCAGCCGAAGCAAGCTGACTCCTCTCTGTCCCAACTGCCCACACACCCAGGTGAAACAAAAGGAGTAGCCAGGTCTTTTGTTTTTTCTTAAGCACCTAGCTATTTGTTTCCCTAGCAACATGCATAGGGAAAAATTCCTTTAACAGAAAAAAAACTAGGACTAAACTAAAACCCCAACAGCATGATTGCTACCTTCTCAGGTAGCTGGACTGCTTCCAACAGCCACATTATTTCTTGTGCATGTTTGATGTTCTTTCCCTGCGAATTTAACAGTCCTCTTTCTTTCCAAATGGCCCCGTGTGTGTGTACAACTCCAAACGCATACCTTGAGTCTGTATAGATGTTTATTTTCTTTCCTTTTGCTATCTCTAAGGCATGGGTTAGGGCGATTACTTCAGCCTTTTGCGCAGACGTGTTTGTTGGCAGGGGTCCAGATTCTATTCTTCCGGGCAGGTGGTAACTGCATAGCCAGCATGCCGTTTTCCACTGGTGACATAACTGCTCCCATCGGTAAACCCGGTTTCTGCATCGTCTAAAGGAGTATCCTTCAGATCCTGGCAGCTGGAGTAAGTAGCTTTGATAGTTTCCAGGCAATCATGGCTTACCGGTTCCCCTTGATTTCTACTGAGAAAGGAAGCTGGGTTGACAACGTTAGTTACCACTATTTCTACATCATCTTGCTCCACCATGATGGCTTGATATTTCAGGAACCTTTGTGGGGAGAGCCAGTGCCCACCTTTCACTTGAAGCACCGCGGACACCGTGTGGGATACCAGCACAGTCATTTTCTGAGCCAAGGTGAATTTGCGTGCTTCTTGGATGTTTAGCATGACTGCTGCAACAGCTCTGAGGCACCCAGGCCATCCTTTGGCTGCTGCATCTAGCTGCTTAGAGAAATAGGCAACTGCCTGTCGGTATGGGCCCAGGTCCTGTGCTAGTATTCCCAGGGCAATCCCTTGTTTCTCATGGGAAAATAGAAAGAATGGCTTACTCACGTCTGGAAGTCCTAGAGCTGGAGCTGACATGAGGGCATTCTTTACCTGACTGAAGGGCTGCATGGCCTCCTTTGTCCACTGGAGATCTCTGCTTTCCTTTGTAATGAGCTCATATAATGGTTTCACAAGCAGCCCGTAATTGTAAATCCATAATCTGCACCATCCTGTCATCCCCAGAAGAGTCCGTAACTCTTTCACTGTCTGGGGTTTTGGGGTTTGGCATATCGCTTCTTTGCGATCTTGCCCCAAAGTTTGTTGCCCGGCACTGACTTCATAGCCCAGGCAGATCGCTTTTTGTTTTACCACCTGAGCCTTTTTCTCAGGTACCCTGTACCCTTGGAGTCCCAGAAAGTTTAAGAGGCTTACCATCCAGGCTACACAAGCTTCCTCTGTTCGGGTGACTATTAAAAGGTCATCCACGTACTGCAATAGCTTCCCTTCTCCTGGTGGAGTTTCCCAGGACTCTACGTCTTTTTCAAGTTGTTCTCCAAACAGGGAGGGATGGTTCTTAAATCCCTGAGGCAACACCGTCCATGTGAGTTGAGTTTTGCGCCCACTCTTAGGGCTTTCCCATTTGAATGCAAAAATTTTCTGGCTGACTTCATGGAGAGGGAGGCAAAAGAAGGCATCCTTTAAATCTAAAATGGTAAACCAAGTTAGCTCTGGTGTTAAGCATGTTAATAGAGAGTAAGGATTCGCTACCACAGGATAGAGACCCTCAGTTATCTTGTTAACAGCCCGGTAAATCCTGTACCACCTGCTACGACCCATCAGGTTTATGGACAGGCAAGATAGGAGTGTTAAAATCAGACTGGCACTCTTTTAACAGTCCTAACTGTAAGACTTTTTAAATTATTGGGCTAATTCCTTCTCTGTCTTCCCTTTTGAGGGGGTATTGTTTAATTCTAACTGGTTGTTTTCCCTCTTTGAGTTTGATCTGTATTGGCGTTGCATTTTTGGCTCTCCCAGGTACATCTGTGGCCCAGACTCCTGGGAACACTTGACTCATTATCTCTTCTCTAATTTCTTCTGGAGAGCCTTTAGTTGTTAATATTAGGCTCAGTATTTCCACATACTGTTGGTCATTTACCTCCAGAATAATTTCCCTGTTCCTAAAAGTGATGGTTGCTTGCAATTGTTCCAATAGATCTCTTCCTAAAAGCGCTTTTGGAGAATTGGATAAATATAAAAACTTGTGAATACCCCATTGTTTCCCAATTTTATATTTCAACGGCTTGCAAAAATAAACTTTTTCAGATTGACCAGTTGCTCCCTGTCCACAATGTAGTCATCCCCCACAGGCATTAAAGCTTTATTTAAAACTGAATATGCTGCCCCTGTATCAACCAAAAATTCTATTTCTTTTTCCTTTTCCCCTAGTGTAGAGGAGTTCCTTGTGGAGCAGGGGCATAGGATACCCCAGGAAAGCTTGGGCATCCCAGGGCTGTTGCAGAAGTACCCCTGACAGGGCCTCAGGCTGAAGACAGGCTTGCAAGGCACCTGCTAGCCGGCAGCCTTGAACAGCCTTGGAAAAGGTATACACTGGTCAGCTCCCCCGCTGCTTAGAGGCTTTCTCATGGGAAAGGGGCGTGAACTTTGAAAAAGTGTAACTTGGTGAAGGAAAACAATAAAACTGGAGCACAATGCTCAAATCGTATTGGTGTTTGTATCGTGACTCTGGCTGGCTCTCCTGCACCCGGGACCCCCCCCGCTAAACGTGGTGCCTGAATGGCAGGGACCCGAGTGAGTTTTGCTACATGCAGGTTCGCTTAAACGCGGTAAGACTCCGAATTTCATTGTATCAGTGCGGCGGAGCCAGGGGAACCAGAGCAGGTGGCCCCAAAGCCGAGTAAAGCCGGGGGCCCGGTCTCGAGGCAGAATAGAAGGCCGAAGGATAAGCCCCAAAGCCGAGTAAAGCCGGGGGCTAAACCTCAAAGCCAAGTGGCCGGAGTCCGTATTTTCACATGGCTAAGCGAGTACCCGCAGCAAAGAAGCTATGGATTACGAGGCGGGGACTTGACTCCTAGCTAGCATCCTCTCTGAGAGGTGAGATTGTGAAAGACTAAGATCTGAATGCCCTCATTACGTGGGCCCGGGAACATGGGTGTGTGAAATACGCTTCGCTTTTGTTCTCAGTCGAAGTGTGGGGGGAAGTTGGAAACGAATTGTGGCTCTCCACAATTGAGGGAGGAAAGGAAGCTAAAGAAGTTAAAGCTCTTGGCTTAACCTGGAAGGCAGTAACTGGCACTCTCGCAGAGATGAAAGCAGAGAGGACAGTGGCTGCAGCCGCCATAGAGGCTTTAGAGAGTAGCAGCTCCGGGTGTGGTGGCTCCGGGAAGGGAACAGACGGAGTTCTTACGGAGTGGCGGCCAGGGACCAGGGCAGAGTCCAGAGTTGCACAGTTCTTTGGGCTGGCCGTGAGAAAACCGATTAAAGGCACAGCAGCACCCGTCCGCTCACTGCGGGAATTGCTGGACTCAGCAGGGAAGGAAGTTATCCCTCCGACGTCTGAGAGAGAAATGGCTGCGGATGCGGAAGCAGAGCCGCCTGACTCAGGGGGCGGGGCACAGGTGGGCCAAGGAGAAACAGGCGGTCCTAGCTCCCAGCCAAAAGCAGCGGCGCAAACCAGCGGTCCTAAAGCCCGGCCGAAAGCGGCAGAGTGCAACCCCCCTCTGCCGGACAGCGGAGCAACATCCAGCAGCGAAGCAGCTTCTGTGGTTTCATCGCCTGTAGAGCCAGAGCCAGCCAGGGCTGCCGGGGGTCAGCCCCAAGAGGGGGAGAAGCACCAAGAAATGATGCAAGAAGTAATCAAAAAGCTTGCTGACTTATCTACACGGCAAGACGCGCTAGAGTCCAAAGTGATATTACACCATCAGCACCGTGGCGTCCCGTGGCCCCACCAGTCAAGTTAGCACTCAAAGCTCCTACGTTCCCATTGGGAGAATCAGGCACAGTGCCTACAGCCCCTCACTTCCCACAAGGGGAGGTGCAGCTGTCATTTCCATCAGCCCCGACAGAGAGGACTGACCCATTGCAAAGGAGATGGAATGGAGTTATCCGTGATGCAATCATTGAAGGTGATTGGCAAGCAGTGAATGCCCTCGCTTGCCCTGTACAGATACAAGGGGACACTGCAAAGTGGGAACCCCATGACTGGAAGATCTTGCAGCAAGCCAAGCAAACAGTCACCACGCATGGCTTCCAGTCTGAAGCTACACGAAGCATTCTGCAGTTTATCTTTACAGCAGATGTCCTGTGTCCGAATGATTGCATCAGCATCACACAGTTGTTATAAACCCCTTCACAGTTCCTGCTCTGGGAGTGAACGTGGAAGCGGCTAGCACAAGAAGAAGCTAGCAAACACCAAGGTGACACACAAGACCCACTGTATGCACTTCAAGCTGACATGCTAACTGGGAGCAGGGCTTATGGAGCAACGGTGACACAGCTGACCATGCCCGTAGTCATTCCTCAGTTGTCACAGACTCTTGCCCACAAAGCCTTGTTGTCAATACCTGAAAAGAAGAAGTCGTATGCAGCAGTCCGACAGGGGCTGTCAGAGCATATGGTCAGGTCATTGACCGTTTGTCAGCAGCCTTAAAGGATGCAACTGAGCTCTCTGAAGAGCTCCACGAGCAAATGTTCCGAACACTTGCCTTTGAAAATGCTAATAGGAAAACTAAGACAATTCTTGCCACGCTGCCCCAAGGAGCAGGTGTAGACGAGATGCTCGTACGTGCTAGCCGTGCGGAACAGTTGTCTCAAACAGCTGTTTTTACTGCAACACTGCAGAATGTCCTGCAACAACAGGGACAAGTCATCGCCACAGCACTGACCAGAGGGGTGCCCAGCAAGTGGTGCCGTGCTACGCATACAGGACCCTGAAGCGAGAAGGTGCAGTCAGCATCAGCTCCTGAAGAAAGTGACGCCACTACTACAACAGCTGGAACTCTGGGACCCCCGTCCCAAGAAGCCTTGGGAGAGGCTGCAGACGTGGCTGAGTGAGGGAGCTGAGGACTTGCCAGATCCACCACTGTCCATAGCAGGAGAAATAGTGAGACCCTGGGGCGAATGTAACAGCTGCCGTGGGTGGTTGCTAGTGACTTGTGGTGGGTGTCGGGGAACCCTCTCCAAAGGCAAAACTAAGAAGGAGAGTTGCATAAATTTTTGGGTATAGCACCAGACACAAAGGTAGAGTGAGAAATTGTTTTTTGACTGTCTTGAGACAGGAGCATTAGCGGACATTTTCAATCAGCTGTCCACCCATTTAGATTGAGTGAAGGCAGTTAATTTGGCTAGCATCTATGTTTTTACCTGGTGCTTCAGCAGCCGGGGCTCACGCTATTTTGCATAAACTTGCTTGCTGGGCAAGGGATAAGTTAAACATAACTTCGCAGATGCTTGATGAGCTAAGTGCAGATGTTACTAGTGTTAGACATACAGTATTACAAAATTGAGCAGCCATTGATTTTCTACTACTAGCTCATGGCCACGGCTGTGAAGAGTTCCAGGGTATGTGCTGTATGAATCTTTCTGACCACTCTGTCTCAATTCACAAGCACCTCTCTGACCTCCAGAGGGGCCTACACAACCTTCGGGAGACAGACGACCCTATTAGAGATTGGCTTAAGGGTCTGGGTATCACCGGATGGCTGCGTACCTTGGTAGTAGAAGGCTGCCGATTGCTATTTGTAGTTATATTAGGCTTAATAATACATGGGTGTATTTTTTCTTGCCTTAAAGTGGGGCTGCAAAAAATCATCAACCAGGCCCAGGTTGCCCAAAAAGAAAATGGGGGAAATATAGAGGAATTCCTTGTGGAGCAGGGGCATAGGATACCCCAGGAGAGCTTGGGCATCCCAGGGCTGTTGCAGAAGTACCCCTGACAGGGCCTCAGGCTGAAGACAGGCTTGCAAGGCACCTGCTAGCCGGCAGCCTTGAACAGCCTTGGAAAAGGCATACACTGGTCAGCTCCCCTGCTGCTTAGAGGCTTTCTCATGGGAAAGGGGCGTGAACTTTGAAAAAGTGTAACTTGGTGAAGGAAAACAATAAAACTGGAGCACAATGCTCAAATCGTATTGGTGTTCGTATCGTGACTCTGGCTGGATTCCCCTGCACCCGGGACCCCCCCACACTAAACCCTAGCTTCATTATAACCAGTGGATCTGCTAGGGTAGAATCCCCGGGTCTTCTTCAATCTTCTTTCACAAGTGCAACCACCCTCCCTCTTTCTCGGTTTCCTCTGTTCTGGCAGTCTTCTTGTCTTCTTTCTGGGCACTCATTTTTCCAATGACCATATTTTCTGCAAATTGCGCATTGGTCTTTACCCTAGGTGGGCCCTGTCTGGGAGGTCTCTGTCTGGGGGGTCCCTGTCTAGGTTTTTCTCTATTTCCTTCCCTTTTTACTGCTACTAATTTCCTCATCCCTTGCTTGTAACTTTCTTCTCAATTACTGAATACCCTCCAAGCTGCATCTAATAGAGTTTCCAGGTTCCTCCCCTCTGACCCCTGAAGTTTTTGCAATTTACGTCTGATATCTCCCGTGGATTGTCCTAGAAACAAAGATACTAGCTGTTGTACCCCTACCTTGGTCTCAGGATCCAGCGGTGTATTGCGACGCATTGCGTCCCTCATACGATCCAGAAATTTGGATGGTGACTCGGAAGGACCCTGTTTTACTGCATACAAAGCTGACCAGTTTAGGGTTTTGGGAATAGCCCTTTTCACCCCTTTTGCTGTCCATTCTTCATAACTTTTTAATTTCTCTAATTCAGCTGTTCTATTCGGACTCCAGTGTGGTTCCTGGAGTGGGAAGTAATCTTTTATATCTAACTGTTGCATTTTGTAATAGTCCTCTGCCAAGTCTCTTGCTGTTTTCAAAACTAACTGTTTCTCCATGTCTGTTAGTCCACCCAGTAGTAATTGTATATCAACCCAGTCTGGATTATGCTGTTTGATTATGAGTCATAAGTGTTCAGCGGTACCCGCTGGATCACTTCAGTAATTTTTGGCAATGTTATACTATGCATCTAGGTCAGCAGTAGAGAAAGGTACTCTAATCAACATTGTATTCCCATCACGTGCCACTGCCTCTCTCAGGGGCACCATCAATAGCTTCTTCCTGGTCCAGGATGAGACAGGACTGCCCGGGGAAGAAGGGTTGGCGTTGGTGTTCCTTCCGAGTCCGCATCCTCTTCCCGTCTCCTAAGGGGAGGCTTAAGCAAATTGGTTAGTTCGTCATCGTCTTGTCCCTGAGCTGCTGCTTGATAAACTTTGTCTGACCTTGTACATCTCTGGCCTATACTGCATGACGAACAACACTGCTTATTTTCTTCCTCAGCCATTTTTATTCTCTTTTTCCAGAGCTAACACCATAGGATCACTGGGGGTTTGATTCCACAATCTCTCTGCCATTCAGGATGATTTCGGAGAGAGAAAAAAGCGTCAGCATAGGAAACTTCTTCCCATTTACCTTCCCGTCTCAGAAATAGCATTAACTGTAGCAAGGTGTTATAATCTAAAGTTCCATTAGGTGGCCACTTTGCTCCATCTTCTAATTTATACAGTGGTCACCATTGGGTGCAATATTTTATAAGAGTTCATTTATTTTCTGTGCCTCTAGCTCCTACTATCTCTTTCCAATGTGCCAAAATACAGCCAAGCGGGCTTGCTCTGGAGATTTCCTTACTCTGTCTGGTTCCCATCCTATTCAGAGTTCGAGTTCACTCAAATACTGTGCCACCCCCTCTGGGTCACCCGTATAGTGTATAAGCCACTCTTTATAAATTCTCCTATGCCTTCTGCCAAGCCTGCTTCACTGCCACTTAAAATCTTCTTCAAAAGCCTTTACTACCCCCTCCCAATCTGTTTCTAGCACGCTACTATTTTAGGAGCGTGATGCTTTTTGCCACACAAAAGTTTTAAAACAAAATGTTCCTTGCTTTCCCAGCACTCCGGGCACGGATCTCTGCCTGCTAAATAAATAGAATCGTATTATCTCCAACTTCTGAAAAACCCACAGCCGGTGTGGGGCTGGAGTCTTCTTACATACACACACAAAGCAGGGAATCCTTTCTATCACTCGTGCAGGTAGGACAAATGAACGGAAAGAGTCGAGGGCTATACTCCTACCATATAACTGCTGAGGGATGGAGGGGGGGCAACGACCTCCCTCCCTGCTTAGCCACTGTTGTTTCTATCTCTTTCTCCTAGTTTTATCTCACTTCCACCCAAACCTTTCTTTGCACTCTCTCACAGTTCTTTCCCAGTTTTCTTCCCGAACCGCCCAAATCTCAGGTACCAAATGCAACTTTCTGCACACACACTTTAAAATCTCAGGCTCAAAATCAACTTCACTAGAGTGCTTCCGATAGCACTGAGAACATAGGCTCCGCTGCCTGGCAGAAGAGCAGTACCACCTCTTCTTACAAACTTTAAACTGTATTAATACCCATGCAACATGCCACCCTCTCGCTGAATGAAAAGTTCTGATACATCCACAAAAACAAGCTATTCCACGTACTCTTTCAAAACCTAAATCCTCTGCTGCTGGTTGCTCCCAGTCTAAAGCCACCAAACTTCCTGCAGAAGTTTTGTATATTCCCTCTAGAGGAACTCGTTTGCCTCTTCTCTCTATCCAATGTCCTATTGGATTTATAAATTCCTAAGAATCAAGACCAAACCACTGAGGGGAAGGGGTTCTTCTAACCTCTCGCCTAGCCACAATTCCAAAATCAACAATCAAGCACCACCCCAAACAAATGCTTCAATACTACACATTCAAACAACACACAGCACCATACATGTCTCCAATTTACAAATGAATAGGCGAGCTAATTGTTGGGGTTTTAGTTTAGTCCTAGTTTTTTTCCTGTTAAAGGAATTTTTTTCCCATATGCGTGTTGCTAGGGGACAAATGTCTGTACTTAAGAAAGACAAAAAGAGCTGCCCATTGGGGGTGGGGTAGGCCTGGCTACTCCTTTGTTTCACCTGGGTGTGGGGTCAGTTCGCTCTCGGCGTTTGGAGAGAGAAGCTGCAGAGAAAGGAGCTGCTGGTTCTTTTTCTTCGGCCATTTTTCTTTACTGCTGGAAACCACGCCAGGATCCCAAAGCTGTTTTCCCTGCCCTGCTGGAGGCTGGGCTGTGGCCGCCCTGCCCCGCTGCTGCTGCTTCGAGCCTTCGCTACACTGTAGCCGTGCTTGCCCTGCCTGCCCGACCTCTGGGGGGTTCCCCGCTTGGATACATCTCATCTGTCCTCTGGGATCTGCGCTCCTCCCTGCCGCTCCAGCCTGCCGCTTCAGCCTGCCGTTCCAGCCTGCCGTTCCAGCCTGCTGTTCCCGAGAGTCTGGCTGGACACCGGAGCCAGCTGCCCAGGGGTTTGTGAAGCCTTTGTTCCATCCCTCCCTGGGATCCCAGGCCACCAGTGCCACGTGCTGCCTGAGCTTGCTCCGGAGCGCCCCCTGCAGCCGCGGGGAAACCATCGCACCTGCCCTGCTCACCGGGAGCCGCCAGCGCCCCTGCTGGCTGTGAGTGGAACTGCACCCAAGGGGAAAGGGCCCGACAGCTGAGAAGGCTGGGACTGGGTTTGTGATTGTTTGCTGTTACTGCCATAGTTATTGTTGTTTTGTTTGACTGGTTATATATATAATAGTAAAGAACTGTTATTCCTATTTTCCCACATCTTTGCCTAAAAGCCCTTGATTTCAAAATTATAATAACTCGGAGGGAAAGGGGGTTGCATCTGCCATTCCAAGGGAGGCTTCTGCCTTCCTTAGCAGACACCTGTCTTTCAAACCAAGACACTGATATATAGCCACATAAACATAAAAGCAGTCCAGTAACAACCAATATCCACACAGGCATATAAGCAACACAACAACAGTCAAATCAGCTACTAGTAGCAAGAATATTCACAACACTCACTTGTAATAACTTCAGGGTCCCTCTTATATTTTCCCCAATACAGTAACAAGTTCTGGTGGGACCCCACCCCGTAATCACCCGATCTGCTCTCAGGATTGCTGGCAGCCACTCTATCGGTTGACAATTCCCCTTGCTGGCTCCCGTAGCCAGTCACTTGCAAGCCCCACCTTTACCCACACAGGGACTACGCTGTGCGTGGGACATCTCCTCGCGGCTTACCAGCAGCCCTGGCCACGCGTATGACTTACAGGCACCCTAAATGCAAAACATACCGTTTATCCACAGTTTCAGCAGGTCGTTGTCTATCCCTCACAGTGAGTGAGCCAAAGGGGCGGAGTTCCTCCAGGAAAGCCCTGGGGTGCCCCTAGGATGCCCGCTCCTCAGCCAATCCTGCAGTCAGACAGAGTTTCTCCTGGCTGCTTTCCAAAATGATTGCCAGGAAAGACTCCACTACCAGAATAAGTAGTAAAGTAGGTATGTTTATTCCAGCGCTGGGACGCATGGGGGATAGTTCCTCCAAAGTCATGCACGCTAACAGCTGCATTCAGCTTGGTATATGTCAGGTTACAAGCTCCATATTCATTAAGTTTCCCAATACGCCTATACATATTCATTGCCTAGCCCCGCCTAGCTTCCCTTCATATTACAATGAGCCCAAAAGTCATTTACATTCGCGTTGCGCTTGCGCAGTGTTGTCTGGTGGTCATGGGTAGGGGTCTCTGAGATGAAATAAGAGTCTTCCTCAGATGAAGTAAAGGGTCTTCCTCATCTTGAACTTTTAACCGTTCCTCCCTGCGCATGCTCTTTATGTCCCTGGCCTAAGGCCAAACTTCAAGACTGGTTTGAGTTAGTTTTAGGTTAAAAACAGGATCTTTGGTCAAGATTCCTTCCCTTTATCAATAGTCTCATATCTTCTTATCCTGCTTTGGTAGGCACAATAAGAGTTGGGCAAGCCGTATGCATTGCTTCTAACAACTTCTTAGTAAATAATTTAATCTCTGCTTTCCCATCCCCCTGATTCACTTCCCTGCCTGTCTTTCCTGTCCGCACCCCCTGAGGCAGCCCATCCTCATGACTACCTGCTTCGCAGCCATTTGCACCCAGCCTGCAGCCATTGCCGCCGCCGCCTTCCCCATGTTGCTCAGAAGCCAGCCCGCAGCCGTCATTCACTGACAGAAGAGACACGCAGCCTGCTGCCGCTTGGAAGTCACACCCAGTCAATCACAAGAGCCGCGCAGACTCATCGCAGCTTGTAGCACACACGCTCTATCTGACAAGCAGATGCCAACGGGACGCCCCGGGGTACAGCGGTAACATTCTGTTCTTGTCTTCTGTTTCTCTCTCCTTCTCTCTTTTCCCCTCTCTGCTCCCTTTATTATCCCACTTCGGTAGGAACACTTATCTTTCTTTATCAATAAACAGTTCTCAGATACAATATTGCCACATTTGTGATTTATTTCGTCCAAGAAATCTATCAAAAAGAATCCTCCCCGACTCCCCTTACAGCAGGACGGGACATTTCTCTATCTGCAGATGTTCTCCACTTTGTCTTGACATTTTACCCAACTCAAATAATGGCTTTAGCAAGCTCTGAAAGGCTGATTTTGATTAATGCTCAACAGCTCCTGCATAACAAACGGGAAACTTCGGAGCAATAGAAAACTCTTCTTTGTGCGGTTAGTTAATTTTTTGTATAAGTTTCATGTGCAGATCCAGTCACTTAATTACCTAAAAATCTTGGTTTCTTAGTGATAAATAGTTTCCCTTATTTATAAACCTTCATGACTCAGAGATCTTAAAAAAAATATATGCATGAGCTCTGCTTGTGCCCTAGGAAAAGTGTAATACAATGTTGTAGTTGCTGTGTTTCATCTCAGGAAGTTCAGCTGCCTGTGCCTTTTCTTCTCAGTTCAGCATTGACTGTGGTATGCAAACCAATTAAAGAGGGAAAAATAGAAAAGAAGTGAAAGAGGAGAGACAGTAATATGTATCAAGATCATATTTCCTCTTTCTATCTCTATAATGTAATTAAATTACTGAGGCCCACGGAGGTTCACTGATTACCCGCCCCATAATGTGATTTTTTTTTCTGGCTTCCTTCTTCCTCCTATTTTCTTTTTGAGTAATTAGTGGGAAATGTTGTTCTCCTGTGAGGGCTAATTGAGCATAATTAACCATTGGACAACATGCACTCACATCATCAAGCAGAAGAGGGCAGTAAATCAAAAGCAGTAAGATTACTAAAATCTGGGACAGAGAAAGAATTCCCTTATCCCCAAAACCTGGAGCTGAACAACACAGGAAGAAATTAATAATGTATGCTTTTTTCCTGCTGGAGAAAAAGGGCTTGACTTGTTTGGGGTTTTTTTATTATTTGTGGTTTGTAGAAAATCCAAATCATACAAATAGTTTTCATTCCACTGTTTTAGTAAGTGACTGATTTCCAATGCAATGTATTTGGTGTTGAGGCTCTTATAAAGTGAAAGGAGCCCAACCTGGAGTAACTGTTCAAGGCTTGACAGTTCTTGCCTATGGGAACACAATGAGGCTGGATGTGAATGTCCTTGTTTCCATTTAAATTATTAATGAAGTTCTATAAAATCAAAATCACTGCAGTCTCACCCCTCTTCGTTACTACAAGTAGTGGCAGCAGCAGCAGCAAGCTACACAAAGTACTTAGTTCTAGTTATAAACGAAGAGAAAAGAACTTTCAAGTGTCTGAAATTGTTACTTTATGAGTAACCCTTAATGGCTTGATTTCTACCCCACTTCCTTTCTGCATGTCTCTTCACAGAGTCATGTGTTCCATACCAGTTCTGAGATATCCTCACTCACCACTGTCAATGTGAATTGCAGACCTTGGCTGTTCCTAAACGAAAAGTAGTTTTAAATGCTGAAATATTTTGCTGTGAAAAACAAAAATGTCTTCGAGGACAATTTTTTTTTTCTTTAAACCAAAATAACTGAAAGCAAACTGGTTAGTCTCTGTATGGAATTTCTTCTTGTAACCCACCACAATTTCCAAAGGGTTATCATGTATAGGAAGGGGGCATTCTGTTTTGTGCTACCTCTAAATTAAAAAGACCAACATGCCATGTACATCCCATGTATTTTCTAAGTGAAAATGAGGTAAAGTCCTCTTTCACACTGATTCTAACTTTTTCTTTCTAAAATATTGCAACTGCTGTATTTTGAAGTCTAACATATAGCAACAAACCACTTAGTCTTTTATTTCTATGTAACTCTTTCTTTTTTAAAATCAAGATAAATTTATTCAAGAATAAAATCCTGCCTGAAACAGGCTTGTTTTGGCATTGCATTGTTCTCCTGCCTGAATCACATAACTCCCATGTAATTAGTGGTGTTACAACCCCAGCTGAGGATCAGAAGCCTCTTGGTCTTACCTACTTTACAAGCAAAGTAGCATTATAACTTTAAGGAAAGGAAGGTATGTGTTTCGGTTTCTTCATTTGACGTTTTGTTTTATTTTATTCTAGCATGTATGTTATTAATGGACAATTATAAATGAGAGGGAATGAATTCAGAAAATATTTGGCTTAAACATGCAATGTAAAGGCCTTTACAGTAAAATATAAGCTGCTTTAGGAGCCTACAGTATGAATAAAATCAAGGGGGTGTGGAAGGTATCTTTTCAGCTTTATACCAGCTAGCGCTTGTATTTCAATTCCTTAGAAAGCCTCGAGCAGCCTTGAGAGGTAGCAAGGGCGATCTAGCACTTTAGTAGCTCTAAAATCGGTACCTGAATCAGCTGCAGAGCAAATACCATCAGCAGAAGCAAAGAGGGAGAAATATAGCTCCCTGCTCGCTCAATTTCCTGCAGTTAGAAGCTTTCAAATGAGACAGACGACCAGAGATGTTCACAGGAAAGTAGCTGAGCTGAGAGAGGGCGTTTGCCTCCCCTCGACCATCTTTATTAGGAGAAGGGGAAAGGGGAGGACTGGGGGCGGACCCGGGGTGAGCGGCCAATCAGACACTGCTGAAGAGTCTGAGTTACATTTGGCTTTGCCCGCGCTTGGAACAAAGGAGCTCAGAGCACATGTCTTTGGGAGGGGGGAGGGGAAGCTCAAAACAGGCAGCAACAGGGGGGTAGATAGGAAGTTTAAGTAAATGTGAGTGAAGTTGACACTAGTCATGTGTCTTCATAGCACAGAAACCTTGCAGCAAGTCTGAAACTTTGCCTTAATTCTGTTGGATCTGGAATTCTCCACAGATGGAACTTTTATTTATCTGGTATTTATCTTCAGCAATAGAAATATGTGAATCAACAGGTTTATAGACCTCTAATTAGGTCACATATCCCTGCAAAAATAACTCCAAAAGCTGGTTGGAACTAGCTGATCGATCTTTAATGTCCCTTCCAACCCAAACCATTCCACGATCCCATGATTTGGGGAAACATTTGTTCCTTTGTCATGTACAAAGTGGATATTCAGTGGCCCTTTCTGGAGTGAGCATTTGCAGTGTTGCCTGGGACTGCTACTAAAGACTGGTTCCAGTTATCAGTAGTGTGTCAAAATAGCCACCTCCATGTGAGACTTTTCCACCAGCAGTAATCTTTGAGCTCTCAGCTCACAATGTAATACTTCTTTTTTTCCTACAAGGGCTTTTTTTTTATAGAAGCAAGACCACTCAAATGTTTCAGAGTTGTGCTAGCAAAGTGACTACTTTTGTGACAAATACATGCAGCAAAATATCCATCCCAAAGAGCCCACCTGAGATTTCTTTCCTGCTAGCACAGACAGCTTCAGCAACGTGCAAAGCAACAGCAGTATGTCCTGTGGCATCCAGAGTGTGGAGACAACCTAAGAGGGCTGCATAGGCCAGGTGGCAGGAAAATGAACATCAGCTTTACAGAAAGGACCACTTAAGAGTCTGTTTTTAGAGCACCCCTAAGTAATGGCCATGTCACCTCACGAAGGAGCTACTGAGATGTGCAAAGCAGCTTTGGTGTACATGGCTTTTGTTCAGCTGACAGTGGGTCTGTGTTTTAATGAAGTTGTCTACTCTTTTCCATGAAAAGGATCAAGGCAAGAGGTTTTCTAACTTTTCTGAGTTTTTACTTGGACCCATGGAAAGAAGAATAAGGAATAAACCCCAAATCAAACCCCAAAAAGTGAGCACATCAAGTCAGGACTTACTAAGCACTAAAGATGAAACTGACAGCACTTAGATCTGCCAGGCTGCAAAAAAACTGTCATTAAGGGCTAACATTTCCATCCAGCCGGACACGTTTCCAGTCTATAACATAGCAATTTTTGCCAGGAAGTCTTTAATCTTTTCCTCCCAATACCCCACCCTTCTCTTGACTTGCTCTTTTTCCCATTTATTTTATAATTGTCATCTACTATCTTCTATCATCCACTATTAATGAGATTTTAGCTTTACATCTTTGTTACATTTGTGACACTATTTACATGCTACACTATTAAAATAATTACATTTTCTAATGTGCAAACACTGAATATTATAATTTCTAGCAGCAACGTGGATGTCAGCTATATTGTTAATAAATGATAACATTTTTCCCCATATAATTTGAGGCTTGTTTTTAAAGGCAAACAAAAGACCTAAAAGTGATACCTCTTACCTTTTGAAGAGCAGACAGACAACTGAAAATTTGTTAATATAAACTAGGAGCAAAATCTGTAACTGACAACATCCAAGTGTATGCCTTATTACACATCTGGCAGGCTTAGTGCGTGGAAAAAGCTAAATTTTGCTATGGTGTGTGCTTTACTACAAAGCCACAGCTCATTTAAATTTACACCTCAGTAGTGGCCACTTACATAAGAGGCTGCTGGTAGCACCATCTATTATTAGTAATGCCTGACATGTTTTTGGAAAGAAAGAATCACCAATGTTTCCATGCTTCAGGGCACAGGACTGATATTTTTAGACCTACCTTTATAGTCAGGGAGATGTTTGTGCCATACCTGAGTAAAATAACTGGCCATGTTATTTATCCTGGAAAACTCAACTTGTATGTAACCTGCAAAAGTCAATCAGATTCCAGAGCCTAAAGACCCCTGAAAGATTTTATTTCCTTAGGAAAGGAAGCTGATGCCCTGAAAATGCAGAGGGAAGAAATATTCAGCTCAAATGCATAAGGAAGAGGAGCCAGAGCAGTAGAGCAGTGGGTGGTAACATGCAGAAGGCAGAAGCTGAAGACCGGATATCTATTAAAATGCCCTAGGGTATATTACCGTGTCCTGCAGCCGTAGGGAGGAGCAGAGAAGATCCAGCAGGCAGGAATTGTGCAGCAAGATTGATTCATTCAATTATTTTACAAACTCTTTTATAGACTTTTTTCTTCATAGTCTAATTGGACAAGGATCAGCCACCCCTTGGGGGTGATTGGCTAAAATCCTAAAACATCCATTGTCAAAATATTTTTCTACTATACTATAAAAGAAGACTTTTCAAGGCTGCAGGTGTTTCATTGTTTACAGAACTCTGCTACTATCTCTGTGAGAGAGAAAAGTCTCTCATGGACTTAGAAAATAGCAAGAAAATCCTTGCTAGCAGCATTTTTGTATCCACAATTCCCCCTTTTTGTTTTATATGATAACAATTCTACTATTAATCCTAAATAGAAATTTACATCAGTTATTAATTCTAAATATGTCCTTAAGGCTTTAACTATCTGACTCCATAACAAGAAATTTAAAGTTCAGTCTCTGCTTGTAGAAGGACCTGATGGTTGACATCTTGGTCATCATCAGAAGAGTCATTAGGTGTTGCAAAATGGTTAGAGGATCAGGGACATAGATCATTGATAAAGGGAACAAATCAATAACTGTACAAGCAAAAAGCGTGCAAGCAAAAGGCCTGCATGAGAAAAACCCTCCATGAGAAAATCCCTGTGTGAGAACCAAGCCTGAGAACAAAAAGGGAGTTTGAGGATGTGCAGCTGTGCAGATAAGACCCGAAGAAAGGAGGGTGAACTCTGAATTCTTTTAATCATAACATAACCAGAAGAAGCTTGCCAATGTAGTCTAATTATGTAGAAGCAGAAATGCGCTTTGGTAAGTTTTAAGCCACTTAAGAATTAACAAGCTGGTATACTATATAAGTGCCTCTGGATTGCTAATAAATGGAGCTTGCTTTTATCAACCATATTGGCTGGTCTGCAATTTCTCCCCCCGCCACAGTCGAAGGACTTTTCCAACAATTAGGCTGATGATCTACATTCTGGTCGCCATTTGGATGGTTGGCGTTCTGATCATCATTTGGAGGTTGCCTGTTCTGCCTCTGGTGCTGTAGGTCAGGGTGAACACATTTTGAAGGTAGCCACTGTACCCCAGTATCTGTGGAAATGCAAGTATACCCATGACCCCAAATGATAAGCTCATGAGGGCCTTCCCACTGGTTAGTAAGTAAATTCCGTACCCAGACTTTTGCTCGGGGCAGTTGTGTCTCGCCTGAAGACTGCAATGAGAGAAAATGATTCAGAATAACAGGATTATTTGAATTTTGTGGTACTGTAAGGTGATTAATTGTATACAAAGCTTTTTCTAGTCGGCTTCAGTAACCAAATTCAAAGGTTCCTGTGAGAATCATTGAAAAGCCATGGTAACAGCCCTTAATTCAACTAACTGAGCAGAGCCTGACTCGGATTGGTGTGTTAGTCAGCCACCACAAAGGCAGTGTAGGATACTGTGTGCCCTTACGTACAGTGACCCCTGCTAAAAATTTGTCCCAATCTGTACCCCCCAAGCTGCCAACACGTCCCATCCCCAAAGGTTAAGGGAAGTAGCGGTAACATAAGGCCTAATTGTAGCTGTGTGCCCCTCTGAGTCCTTCACCATCACAGGCCGTTCACTTCAATAGCTCTGTGTGGTTCCTCCTAATCCTGCGATGGCCAATCCCACAGGGGCTAAAGGCCATGAGGGAGGCCACACAGAGAAGGAGATGATAGTTACATCAGCACCCGTATCAATCAAACCTCGAAGCTGAGTCCGGGGCGGATGGGTGTTCGGCAGGATCAGGGTACATGTCATCTGTGGCCTTTGATCAGAGATGTCTGCAGTCCAGAAGGCCTGCGGAAGTCCTGTAGATCTACTGCCATTATCTTCATGAGTTTGTTGTTCTATCCTGGGGACACAAGACTTAAAAGGCACTAATTTAGCAAGGCAGGTCTTTTCAGGAAGGGGTTTTTGCATGGAGACCATAGCGCAAATCTGACCTTTAAAGTCAGCGTCAATAACTCCTGAGTGCACCAAGATTCCTTGATGGGTAACATCACGTTTTCCCACCAGCATCGCACTGGATCCCTGGGCTAAGGGTCCATATGCATCCAAGGGAACCTTATAAATACCGCTAGAGTCTAAGACGACTGCTGCTGAGGTGTGGACGTCAAACCCGTCTGATCCGTGGGTGCTGTCTCTAGTGTGGCTGAGTAGGCCTGTGCCTGTACCTGTGCCACTCTCTGGGGGAGCCACTGCATCGGAGAGCAATTCCCCCTCCTTGCACCCCGGCGGAAGTTTCCCGATAAAGGCCGACCGTCGGCATGAGTCAGAGATCTACAATAGTCCAAACAATGCCCTGGCCTGCTACATCTCTTGCACTGGGGGATCGGTGTGTTTTCTTTTTGGCTTGGCTTAGGCTGCTTCCGTTTTTTCACCTGTTTGGGTTGCTTTGGTTCACGACCAGAAGATGCGTGAACAGGCTGCAGAAACGCAGCCAAAGCAGACCTTTTCTGGTTCCCAGATCCTACCTTAGAGCAGGCTTCGACCATGTCTGTTACCTCAGGGTCCCCTGGTAAGGCATCTATGATTTTTCTGCACTCTTCATTTGCATTGTCTCTCACTAACTGCCTTAACAATATCTGCCTTAACCTGTCATCCTCAACCTGCTTCTCAAGAGAAGCAGCAACTTTTTCTACAAAAGAGAGGAATGACTCTGATTTCCCTTGAACTATTTCAGTATATCGCTTTCTAGGCACAGATATCTCTATGGTTTTCAACAGGGCAGCCATGCCGACCTGTTGAGCTTGCTGCAGGATGCTAGAGGATAAGGTACCCTGTAGATTGGGATCAGAGAAGGGACCAGTCCCCATCAAAGCATCCGTTCCCACTGTCCGTCTAGGATCGGCAGAGGGAACTGCATATTCCCTAATGCAGCCTTGTCAGCTAGCTTTCTCCAGGTTTTCTCAAAAACTCCAAACTGTACAGGTTGAAATAGGATTTGACCTAAGTGTCTGATATCAAATGGAGCAAGCAAATCTGTATTTATCACCCTTATTATCTGCATAACCTCAGCAGAACCAAGCCCATGTTGTGCCACCTTGGATTGCAAATCCTGGGCAACCTTCCAAGCAATTACCTCATGCTTGTCATGCTCACTTGAATTTGGGACAGCCTTATCCACTGAGAAAGCTTGGATCTCCCCTTTTGGGGAGTCACCACCATCCTGAACTGCTGGCACAGCCTGTGGATGGGGTGTAACAGCTTCCCAATTACTCCCAGAATCCTCAAATCTATTTGGCATTCCCAGGGTCTCCAATAATTTCCAATCCCCCTCCTCCAACGCTCTCATCTTAACTGACTCCAAGAAGCTATTGTAGTGGGTCGGACGCACTGTTACCGTGCAGTCCTGAAAGGTCCAGGGGCGAGACCAGAGCAGCCTTTTCCTTCGCCGCCCAGCTATGGCAGCTTTACGCCCCGGGGCCAGAACCTCATCTGCCTCACTTCCTGACGAGGAATCATCAGGCAAAGGCAACTTTGAGGCACTGTGAGCGAACAGAGGTGGGCGGGGAGGTGTTGGGGTCTCCTCCCCTGCCGTGTAGCCCTGGGAGAAGGGCCCTGAGGGGACAGACACGGGGTTTCCCTGCCCCTGCTCAGCCTTGTTCCCCATTGGTTGGTTTGTGTTCCCCTGCGCGGGCGAAGGACCCTTGGTCCCGTGACTGTAGCAGTTCCTCGGCAGAGCTCCGGCCATGCGGCTGGAGAAATAAACATCTCTCTGAAACAGCTATCAAGAATCTGTCTGTCCATATATATTTCCTTTCCATGGGACTCCTGGTTTGGTATATGTATGTTACAGGATCCCCACAGCAACATAATGGTGGATAATGCGAGCAGAACGATCCCCAATCCCTAAGCGACTGATTTGTGTGAGTAAACCCTGGAAACTTTGGATTCCTCTTCTTGGTTTTGCTTTGCTATTCCATATCTAAACTATGGAGGAACCGTGGAAGACTCTTGGCTTGGACATTTATCTTAAACTTAAAAAGATTTTTGAACAACGATTTGTAAATTTTAGCTTGATTCAAGCTCAAAAAGAACTGAAACACTTCCTGGCATGGTTGTTTAAGAACTTTTTCTATGTTTCTTGGGATTTAATTCTTACCAAGGGCTTTTGGAAAACCGTTTGGACACAGTTAATATTGGAGTCAAAATATATGCCGATGGAAGAATATTTTCGTGAATATTATTTAATTACCGAGACTGTTGAGCAATGTCAGCTGTGTCTTGGCGAAGGGAAGCCTGGCTCAGGGACCGTGCGGCCCAGGCCACGTGCACCGAGTGCTCTGCGAGCAGCAGCGAGGCAGTTCCCGCGCGCGGGCGGAGCCACGCGAGCCGCAGCGAAGCTGCGACCAGAGGAGGCGATGCACGGAGAACTGAGCAGCGCGGCCCGGCCCGGCCCGTGCAGCCCCGAATGCGACCCCGGGAAGAGCACACAGGCACCAGCAGCTCTGGCAGCCCCAGCAGCTCCGACAATTCCAACACGGGAGCGACCGAAAGAGAGAGCAAAGACGCAGCGAGACAGAAAACAGCAGCCACTCGGAAAAAGGAAAAGATCATAGTAGTTAAGATCTTAGGGGTAGTAAAATGGTATAATGTTAAGCAAAATTATGGTTTTATAACAAGATGTGACAACCAGCAAGACATATTCGTGCATAGAACTGCTATTAAAAAGAATAACCCTGAAAAATGCATCCCAAGCTTGGGAGATGGAGAGGTGGTAGAATTCAAAATTATACAAGGTAGAAAAGGGTTACAAGCATCGCAGGTCACTGGGCCTGATGGTGTTCCTGTAAAAGGCAGTATATATGCAAAAAATCGTAGTCATGTTAGACAATATCTCCATTGTAAGCCCCCCCTACAGTCTCCCTTTTCTAATCCCACCTTTCCCTTTTACCCTATGTCCTATTACCCCCAGTGTATTCCCAATCCGTTTTTTCATCCATGGTTTCCCTCACAAAACCATGCTTTTGCCAATTGTTTCCCCAAAAATCCCTTTCCAATGCCGAGTGGGGGATGAAAAGGGGGAGGGAAGAAGTTAAACCCTCTCCTGCCTCAGTTTCCCCACAAAGCATGCCTGGAGAGTTCTGTCTCCCTTCTGTCAGCCCTAAGATGTTCCACAGAATCTGTTTGGACATTTAAAGACTCAGGAGGGTGGCTTGTTTTGTTTTGAAACTGTTCTTGTTATGTTTATCCAGTTGTTTTCATTCTCCTTTTATTAAAATAAAACGGGTGAGGTGTTGGGGTCCCTCCCCTGCCGTGTAGCCCTGGGAGAGGGGCCCTGAAGGCACAGACACGGGGTTTCCCTGCCCCTGCTCAGCCTCGTTCCCATTGGTTGGTTTGTGTTCCCTGCGCGGGCGAAGGACCCTTGGTCCCGTGACTGTAGCAGTTCCTCGGCAGAGCTCCGGCCATGCGGCTGGAGAAATAAACATCTCTCTGAAACAGCTATCAAGAATCTGTCTGTCCATATATATTTCCTTTCCACAGGACTCCTGGTTTGGTATATGTATGTTGCAGGATCCCCACTGCAACAGGGAGGGACACACTGGCTAGGTTGGCTAGAGGCAGAACAGACAGCACAGACTACAGCTGGCTGCGCTGCAGTTTGAACAGCAGCCTTTTTATGGGATGCCATCTCGGCCAGTTCCGACCGAACTGGTACTGGAGCTGCTGCAGCTGTCTCCAGGGCTGCTGCCACGCCCGGTGCTGCGCTCGTCTCCTGCACTGTGCCAGAGTTCGGCACCGCCGCTGGCCCTTGCTCTGCGGCCGCGTTCGGCGCT
This sequence comes from Corvus hawaiiensis, assembly GCF_020740725.1. Lineage (NCBI taxonomy): Eukaryota > Metazoa > Chordata > Aves > Passeriformes > Corvidae > Corvus > Corvus hawaiiensis. The sequence goes on from NC_063217.1 coordinate 64,316,850, forward strand.
GCCACTGGCCAAGGCATGGCCACTGCGTCCGCCACTTCTATCACCGGTCCCAGTTCCGCAGGCAGCTGGAGCACTGGCGCTGTGCCGGTTGCTGACACTGCAGCCCCCGCCGCCACCACTTCCGGGTTTTCCTGCGGCAGTGCTACTTCCGGATTCGGCATTGGCCGCGCCACTTCCTGCCTCGGAGCCGTGTCTCCCACAGGCAGTGCAGGCAGTGCGGGCGGTGGGGTGCCTCTGGCATCTGCAGCAGCTGCTTTTGCAAGCTGAGCAGTTCCTCCAGCTGCCGTGATATGTTCAGCAGCTCTGTCAGCAAAGGCAGATGCTGTGTTAATAGGTCAACGGCTCGGTTCTGCAGCTGTGCAGAACAGTCCAGCGCCATAGAGGGCAATGGACCACACCCAGGCAGTCTCAGTGCAGTCACTCCAGGGGCTATGCCGGCCAAGAAGGTAGATCCAGGAGTTCCTGGCACAGCCGATGCATGCGGAGACAGGCTAGGAGCCACCACAGGGGTCCAATTCGCTAAGCCGCTAATTCACGGTCCCGGATAAGCTGTGGCCACTGCTGAGCCGAGCAGCAAGGCAGGCTGTGTAGCTTCCTGCTGCCTTGACACCCCCGCCTCTGCCGGCGCGGGGTCCCTGGGGGCCGCGGAGTCCTGCGACTGTGCAGGGTGAGCCGGCGCAGGCTCTGCCCGTGAAGCCGAGGGGGCTTTTTCGGATCCAGCACCACATGCCCCTGAAGCCCAGTCAGTGGGATCCCCTTTGGACATTCCCCCGTCACTCACTACCGAAATAGGCGAGCCAGCTCTGCTGCCACAGTCAAGGTCTGTCAGCAGCATTCCAAGTTCGGAATAATTCTAACGCTGCTGGGTTCCCAAACGGGAGTTCGTGCCGGACAGCACAGCCAAATTCCTGCCACAATCCAAAGTCCAGGGCAGTGTTTCTGTCCATGGGAATCCCTTGCAAAGTAGCCCAATCTAATAATTCCCGAAGTGAGTTTTCAGGAATGGAGGTGTGCATTATACTGAAAACACCTTTCCAGACCATTACTACAGCGTCAAGTTTGTGAGCCGCTGTTTGCCATTTTCTCAGTCACGTTGGACCTCCTGGTCCCGGGGGGGGAGCGGGGGGGGGGGGAGCGGGGGGAAGGGGAACAGCGTACCTCTAGAGAAATTCAGCTTGGCTCGCAGCAGCAGGACACTTCCCAGCATTCAGATCACATCGGCAGTACCAAATATTAAAAAAATGCCCTAGGGTATATTACCGTGTCCTGCAGCCGTAGGGAGGAGCAGAGAAGATCCAGCAGGCAGGAATTGTGCAGCAAGATTGATTCATTCAATTATTTTACAAACTCTTTTATAGACTTTTTTCTTCATAGTCTAATTGGACAAGGATCAGCCACCCCTTGGGGGTGATTGGCTAAAATCCTAAAACATCCATTGTCAAAATATTTTTCTACTATACTATAAAAGAAGACTTTTCAAGGCTGCAGGTGTTTCATTGTTTACAGAACTCTGCTAGTATCTCTGTGAGAGAGAAAAGTCTCTCACGGACTTAGAAAATAGCAAGAAAATCCTTGCTAGCAGCATTTTTGTATCCACAGATATCAGAGTTGGTAAAGCAGGAGATGCACAGAGTGTCAAAGGAGCAGTGTATGTGGATGGTCAGATGGAAATTGAGATGCAGCAGAGGTACTTTTGCACGCAGATGGAGGTGAGGAGCAGATGTGTGTGACTGAACTGCCTGTCACAGGGGCTGGGCTCCTGTCAGAAGGGAGATCCTTAAATCAGACCCTTACGATGTACAGGCACAGGAGGCCCAAATCAGTCTGAACAGAAACCTTCATCCTAGAGCTCCTTACAGCAAGTGGCTTTGCATTGCAGAAAACCTCCCTGGCAATGTAGGGGTTTCTTTCTATTTGTAATGAAAACGTAATGCCTCCTCTTCAGCTAAAGCTCTTCTGTTTTTTTCTGTGAAATGCCAAGGGCATAATGTTTGAAGCCCAATGTTTGTAAAGGAGAACACCAATTCTGTTCAAAACTTCGGACCAGGCAAGATCAAGACAGTCTCAATGCATACTTGCTTTGTGAGCAGAGTCTGACAGTGCATCTCGTACTTCCAAGGGAACAACAAAAACTGGATTACGAATTTGACTGGTTTCAAACCCATGCGCTCTGTGAGCCGGCTGCGGCGTGGTAGAACTGGGGGCCGGCATTTCAGCACTGCCCTGACAGGACAGGACATTTCAGCACTGCCTAGAATTGGTTCTGCACGCTTGAGGCTCCGCAGCTGGCCACACACACGGACAGTTCATTCTCCTGTACACAGCAGCAGAACCGTTGCCGGGACAGCACCGCGCTCGCAGGATCGGAGTGAGCTATGGGCGCAGGCACCTGTTCCGACACAACGGAGGGACAGCGACACCCCGGTGCCTTCTTCTCCTCGGCCTCGCTCCCTGCGTCCTGACCACGGACTGCTATCGGCTAGGGACACGGCAGCCGGGAGCAGGGAAAGACGAGGCAACGCTCCTTCACGGATACGCTCCCGGCCCCGCCGCGCCCCGCGCAAGCGCGGAGCGGCCGCGCATGTCCGCAGCGCCCCCGCGCGCCCGGCGGCGGCGGCGGCGGCGACAGCGGGGCGGGGGGGGGGCGGCCGGGCCGGGCAGGTCGCGCGCTGCGCCCCCGCCCCTCCCGCGCGGGACGGCCCCGGCCCGGCCCGGCCCGGCCCGGCCCCGGCCCCGGCCCCGGCCCCGGCCCCGGCCCCGGCCCGGCTCTGCCCGGACGGCGCTGCCGCTTCCTGCTCCTGGCCCGGGCGGGCGACAGACGCGGCCTCCGGGCGCACGGGCACGGTAAGGGCGCGGTGTCGGCTCCTGCCACCGCCGCGCGGGCGGGCGCTGACAGGCGGCAGCTACCCTGCCAAGAGGCCGCGGGGCCGTCTCGTCTTGGGGGCGGCCGCCGGGGTGTGTGAGATGGCCTCGAGGTGGTGGGGCCGGGGGTCGCTCCGGCGGCACCTCCCACCAACCGCCCTCCGCAGCTACACTTTCGGTTTCGCGCGGGCTGCGGCGGAGGAGCTGGGGCCGCCCTGTTCCCTCCGACTCGGCTCCCCGCGGGGTCCGCGCCCGCCGGAGGGGGCGGCGGGCGGTGCCTGGCGCTGTCAGTGTAAACAGCCCGAGGCAGTGCGGCCTCCCGGGCTGGGCCCGCAGCCTCCTGGGCCGGGCCGGGCCGGGCTGTGCTGGGAGCGGGGCGGCGGCGGAGCGGGGAGGCGACTGGGGCAGCGCCAAGGGGCAGCGCCTTGTTTACCCAGGGCGTCGGGAGAACATGGCAGCCCGGGCGTGCTGGACACTCGATGTCATGCGTGATCGCTCTTCCCGTGCCTCGTCCCTGGGATCGCTGCTTGCACCACGGATAAACAGCAGAAGTCTGGCATACTTTTCATTATACCGTGACTGTAAAACGTCGTGCTGGGTGAGCCCAGTTCGTGTTTAGCTGTTACCTTTTTGGATGTGTTCCCTCTTGTCTCTCCCCACTTGAATAATTCAGTTTTTCATTCTTCCTGCTTCCTCCCTTATGGCTAGTCACTGTTATCTTTCTTGGGACTTTTCTTTAGTCATTCAACTTCTTAAGCAAAGACACCACAACCTTACTGTAAGTTTAAAAACAGGTTCTGGGTCTAATCCTTACTGCTTTTCCTTCTCCTCTCACGCCATCTCTTATAGTAGACAGGATCAGCTTTAGGAAAGGTGCTGGGAAAAGGATGGTTCTTTTGTGTGGTGCTGTCAGTGACACACTCTTCATCTCTCAGGTTTCAGTAGTATCTGGTTCAGAAGGTGCCTAAACTTTAGACTGTTAGACACATCTTTATGTTCAATAGTCTCATAAGCCATTCAGGGGCTTTGCCTTCATAAAGTTGTCTAACTTAAATCTTAGAAGTTTTTGACCTCGAGAATATCCTATCAAAGCTAATTACGGAATTTACACACACTGCTTCCTTTTAGAGTGTGTGTGTTGGGGTTTTTTTTTAAAACGTACATCCTCACCATTTAATTTAATCGTCTCTGCTAATTTATTATGTAAAACGATGAATAATTCCTCCCTACTCTGGCTTGTGGGGGAGTGGAAATGATTGCGAAGGACCAACAATCAACTCGCTGGAAAGAGAGGTACAAAATAAGGGTAAATATGTAAGATTTCTGTCAGAGGGAAGAGAAGGTTTCAGGGTATCTTTAAATAGAGAGGAGTGGGAAGAGAGTCTGCTAGTAGGATGAGATACGGGAAGGTCCAGAAGAAGCCTGCTGAAACCACAAAGCTTTTTGCAGAACGTTAATAGTTTCTAACTGACTAGTTTCTAGCTTACATGTTTTGGGGTTCATCAGCTTCAGCTATTGAGGTTTCAGAGCAAACTTTGGATGTTCAGATTATCAAATTAAATATGTATGGCAGGAGGTCTTCTAGTTTTTACTGGATTTGATGCATCATTAATTTGATCCAACGTAATAATTTCTGTGCATTCAGCAATAAAATTAATGCTTTTTTGTATGAAAACTTAGGAAGTATGGAGTGGCTAGGACTACCTTGCCCATTCCTTATTTTGATTTGTGCTTTATAAATTTTAGTGCTTGGTGTAAATTGTAAGGTACTGTAAACTGCATGGATTGCATGTTCCCCTGACCTTGTAAATATAAAGATTTACTTTGTATCCTAATTTTGCTATAATCCCTGCAACAGACTTTAGCAACAAGTTTTGGGGCTTTTTTCTGCTCAGACAGCTTTTTCAGTGGCTTAATTTTTCACTTCTTAGACTTGTTGAGTCTCAGACAAAGAAAGCTAATTTCCCATTTCTTCTGCACATGCCAGTGTTAATCAGATAACAAGAGCTGTAAATATGATCTTGGAAAATGTCTTTAAAAAGACTTTTCAGTCGACATGAAATGTTTTACAGAGTGTGCTATGGTTTATATGTATCAGAGTGATAGTGGCATTTACTGCTGTATTTGAGGTTCTGCTTATGAAAGAACACCTTAATGCCCTTAGGAAGCCTTGTTCTTGTTAATGGGATTCTGCAGTGATCTTGGCCGGTGTATTTCTCCACGTATAACTACCTTCATTTTTCAAGCCAACATTCTTAACTTTTATTTGATTAAACCAAAAGAAGGCTATTTTGAAAAAAACAAGCTGTGTGTGATGCTACTGCTAGCTGGAGTCCTGCGCTTGCAGTTGCATCTGTATAGGTACCCGCATAAATCTCTCCTCAGGATTTAGGATGCCAGCTGAATAAAAGGGAGGCGTTCCAAGTACTCTTGTGGTGGTTCTGAGTGCTGTGGGAGCAGCTGCCTCTGGTCACTACTGCCCAGACTTCTCCATGTTTGTCTTGTTTTCACGTATGGGCATCTTTTTTTAAGCATTGTGTTTTGGGGTGGTTTTTTTGCTAGTTTCTTTTATAGTTAAAATAAAAGTGTGCTAAAGCTATTTGCACATTTATATTGAGAGTTTTGTTTTGAAACCAGTCCTAAATAAATTCACTTGAAGTCTGGCCTAGAAGAGATGACCTTCTCTGCCATCCTTTCCACACTGTTTTTCAATTATTATCTTTTATTCTGTTGAGCTGCATGTTTGCTTCCCTGTTAACTTGATAGGTGGCTGTGCATAGGGGAATCATCTTAAGATACTGTTTTTTGTGGGATGTGTTCATCACAGTTGTGATTTTCAGTAGTTTTAAGCTAGTAACATACAAGAACAATTTGGATTTCTTGTGGGCACACACTTGGGTACATAATGTCGGTCAGATAAATGTACTATTCAATATGTGAAGGAAATGGTATTTTGCAGCCTTTATGACAAGTGCCCTGTAGCCTCTGAAGACTTGCTCTAATTGGTTGTCTTGACCAGTGAAAGCTATAAAAAATATGAGTCTTTGTTGTGTGTTTTGTAGTGGTAAATAGAAACTTCTTGCTGTTGAGGCGAAGTATTCAAGATTCAGAATTTTTTGTTTGGTTGGGGTTTTGTTTTTTATTATTTGGTGATGGGAACATGTAGACTTATTTTTGTTTTCCCATGAGATATGTATAAAAATAACAGATTATGCAGCAAGGATGTTTTTGTGGTTGTAAGGGTTTTTCCAAATGTTTCAGAACTAGTTTTTCTCCAAATTTGCCATTACCAGGAAGAAGAGGAGTGGATGTCAGAGCTGTAACAATATGATTTGGTAATTTTTTTTGGAAGTGTTAAATTTATTTTTTCTCCTCTGATGTTATTCTGTATTTTGCTTTATTGTAAGCATCTATCCAGAGAGGAATTACATTTGCAGTGTGCATTTTTTGGTTTTATTTTTAATCTTTCTGCAGGTTGTTCTGTAATTCAAAACTAGCTGTACTTTGAACCAGCTTCTGTGCTGGCTAATTGTATCACTGGGGACAGCCTGGTCTCTTACAAACCTGAATCATCTCTTACTTTAAGAGTCTGAGTCTAATTGTCTTTTGGCCTTTTTGGCTCGCTTAGTCTTGGGAAATGTGAATTTCTGAGCTGATTCCTGGAAGTGACCAGGCAGGCTTTTGCTTTTACAGGAATCAAATGAGTTGGGACTTGCTGGAGAGAGGATGGGGAATAGATTCAGTGTCCTACTGCAATTTGAGGGAGAAGCAAAAAGTCTTCCATAGAGACATACTACTTAGGGAAAGGGAAGAAGAAGACAAGTGCTGGTTCATTCAGAAAGGGCTGTTTCTGTGGGAATCTCACATGCATGTAGGTGTATGGGTGTGTTTGAGTGTTTGCTTTAACTTAGAACTTCTAAATCAGACTGAACTGAAACTCTTTTACCTTTTCACTTGCTGACAAGTGGGCTTGTTGTTTTCTCTACCCTGCCAGAGTTTTGAAAATTTTGCTGACTGAATGTCAGTATGAAGTTCAAATCCTATTTATATAAAGACTTCGGGTTCCTTGCTGGGCTATCCATGTATTCAGTCTGAAGATACTATTCTTTTAATGCATGCTGTGATTTAGCATCTCATGCATTCTTCTGTGTACTTCCTTTCCCCTGTGAGGTCCTTACTAGGATTTCTGCCCCAACTGGAAAATTCAGATTATCATTTATGCCCCAAAATTATGCTTAATTTATTGCCTTAACTTCATTTCTATAGGAAATTGGTGATTTATGTAGAGATAGATCAGCATAAAAGTAATTTAAACCTTTTGTAACCCAGGAGATGGAAATCACATATTTTTGAGAGAACCTGATCTTGTAAACAGTATTGAGTGTTTTCAGTTGCTGCAATTTGGCAGTTACTTGGCCACCTGTGCGGGATTATAGCACGTAAAATATAAATATACAGCAGATGTGGTCTAGTATATGATTGTTTATTTGCATTAATATTTATTTATTATTATTGATTGTTTGCATGAATATTCTGCATGAGAATGAAATTAGCTTTGTGACGTGCTTAAGCAGAGGTACCATATGAAGCACGGTATGCTATTACGTAGCTACAAGTCTGATTTGCAGGAATAATGCTGATGTTTGAAACAGGTTGGAATGTCTGGGCTTCCAAATTAAAATGCAATTTAATTTTTCTGGATTTCTATTTTGGGTTATGATTCATTTGCAATATTTCTATTGTGTATATAAATGGAAAACTGTAGAAGAAGAAAGGTTTTTGCAATAAAACAGATTTTTAAATTTTTTCTTCTGATTGATTATTTTAGTGTACTCATAAACAGTTGGTTTTCTATTTTACATATTTCTGAACTTATAGATTTTTGGAATAATTGATAGGTAAGGAGTAGACTTTTTGTTCTAAAAATCTAGAGGGTGACAGGTATATATGGCTCCAAGGGATACCTGTTAAAGGCTTTCCAGCCCGAGTCTTGTTTGGAGAGCAGAGGAGATCTTTGCTTTCTTTTTCATCAAAAAATGGTGCTAGGTTTACAAATGAAACAATGGAAAATAATGTAGTAACTGTGGGGGGGTTTTTGTGCTGTTACAAATGAAATATAGTTAGGTATGAGTCATGCTTTGTCATGTAAAGTAGACTGCCTATGTGAGCAAAACAAGCCTTATTTTTTTTCTAAATTGTGTATATTTTTTCTTTCTTTTGAAATGTATCTTATGCTTATTCCTTGCTTAGTTTGCAAGCATTTGTTTGATCAGCAGTTGTAATTTTTGTTAGTGTAACCTTGCCTGTAGGAAGCGCAGTTACATTGTACGAATCCAAACAAGTTTTTCCCTAAATGTGCAAGATTAGTTTCGTTTAAGCTGGCTTCCTGCTACTGAAAAGCAGATTCATTGAGTTTGCCCATTGGAGTATTGATTATAATTTGTTTTCAGTACGTATTAGACGATCCTGTTTTCTTGCAACCTCAGTGAGTGTTGTAGCCTTCTAACGGATGGGTTTTATTAAAAATGTTGGGCCAAATTCTGACTTTTGTTAGAAAGCACTGATCTCAGTTTTTGCTGTAGAGATGCAGCATGCAAGAGATTTCATAAACATTGGAAGACTTTTGAGTATAAATTATGCAAATAACTTTAAATTATTTTGTGTTTCAGTAACCTCTGCCCAGCTGTTTAAGAGCAGTGGATTGTGAATTCAAGCCTTTGATATCCTGAGGCTATCAGCATTACTATCTTCGAGAGAGAGAACAGTTCTCAAAGAATCTTCGGGGGATGCACCATGACATCGGTAGTGATTGACACTGGAGGCCCTGCCCTGGAGTTTGACAGCAATGGAATAAAAAATCAAGAGGTTAGAAAACTAAATAGCACTTACTTACTATCAAACTTTGAAACCTTTTATCTTAATTTGGAAGAAAAATTCACTGTAATCTTGCCATGAAAACAAATGAAAGGGATCTGAGATTGTTGTGTAAGGAGGAAGAGTGCAGCCATTTTTCAAATATCTTTTAATAGAAGATTTTGTTATCACAGAAGTGGAAGCAAGAAGTTTTGAAGTCTGCAGTACAACTGTAGACTGGGTTTACAAAATTATATTCTGTACTAAGCTTTCTTTAAAGATCTCAGACGTGTCTTGAGGTATAGAACAAGTTGAGCAGAACAATACATGGACCTCTTTTAAACTTAGGCAGTACAGCATATTTTATCGTGTTTTGCATTCTTATCAATAAATAATGAATATATTCTACTCTCCTGTAGCTTTTAATAAACAGAATCTGGCAGTGTTCTACTTCTGCAACACTATAACTGATTATATATGCTTTTACAGACATTTTGATCCTTAAATTAGTAGAGATGAGCATATAGGCTTTGAAGTAGTCAGTTCTTCTGTAATAACTTATGTACTTAACCCAAAACATGTGTTCGTAAGACACAGGTCAGATGTAGGTATTTTGCAGTGCATAGTCAGAGCCTTTGTTACATCAAGCAGAGGGAGGAGAAACACTTCCCACAGCTGAGTGTCTTCGTTAGAAAGTGTGCTCTTTTCTAGTATCTTAAAGCTGTCTGCTGGTTTAAATTTTAAGTCCTTAAACCCAGGAAAATATCTGTGAGATTTAGAAAGCACCCTCTGATGGCTGATAGCTGTCTTTTATTCTTTTAATCTCTTGCTTTGGAAGAAAATTTCCTTTAAAAATATTTAAAATTATTATTATTCCATAAAGAATGTAAGAACATAAGAAGAAAATATTGACATAGAGTTTAATAGTGCAGTATTTAGAGCATTTTTTTTTTCTTTTCTTTCCTTTTTTTTTCCTTTCTATAGGAAAATGAGCCAGTCTCTGAATTCCCTGCAGTGATTGTGGAGCCAGTTCCTAGTGCCAGACTAGAACAGGGTTACGCTGCTCAGGTCCTGGTTTATGATGATGAGACTTACCTGATGCAAGATGTAGCAGAGGAACAAGAAATTGAGACTGAAACTGTGGAAACAGGTAGACTTACTTAATTTTTTTCTTCCATGAGGTTTTTGTACTTTTAGAAATCCCCAAGGAATGTGACGTGTTTAGCCACAGGAGGGAGGTCTTGACCTGGGTTCACGTCTATTTCCTCTAAGCTTAGTTTTGCTTAGGCTTCAGTGGTGACAGAACCATGTTGGCAGGTAAAAATGTCATGTTACATTCATGGTGCTGCATTGTAACACTGTGACTCCTCCCTCATGAGCAGACAGATTTTTATTTATGTCTTTGCTATGTACTTACGCAGGGAGTTTCCTAGACAACTGAACTTGGAGTTTTTAAAAATCAGCTGAGCCAGGAAGCCGGTTAGAATTCAGTTTTACACTATGTGTGAGCCACACAACTGCATGGCAGCTGGAAATAGGGACTGCATGGCTCTATTTACCCCATCTTCCAACTCTTGCCCCTTCCTGCCTGTCCCTTCCTATCCTGCCGTTTTGGTGCAGAGTTGTATTATGGCTAGTTAGGTGGCAGGAGTGGGTGGCTTGGGGGAATGGAGTTGGGCTGTCCCATTATGGGCAAAAAGCCTAATAGATTGAAATTAACTCATCTATAAAATAACAAGTTAGGAATGAAGGAAGGAGTGGAGCTTTGCTGTGAAAGCTGAACTTTCCAGTGATAAACACAAATCTTTCTGTACACCCTCTCTCCGAAGAACACAATCAGGAGGTTTGCATTTTCCGAGGAGCAGCTAAGTATGTTTAAAGTGTCTGTGGAAGCAAAAGTTGTGCTGCTATAGCAGCCTAATTACATCTGACTGTTGGGCTGTGATTCCTGCTATCCTTCCCTCTTGCTCTCTTGTGTTGCTTCTTGTAGCAATGGGGAACAAAGACACACGCACCTCCTTGTTTGCTCCAAAGAAGATGGTTTATTGTAACAAACCAAGCCTTTTTATGTGCTAAACTTAACCAAAAGAAGCACACATTGGCTGCCTGCTGCTGTGCTGTCACTGTTCATGCATCCCTTTACTCAATCAGCTCTCTGATCACGTGGTATCCACACGTCTCCCCAACCAATCACTGCCTCACACGCGAGGCCGACCACATGCCAGCCATACAACCCGCTCTCTGGTCATGTGGCCTGTTTTTTACCTTGCTGTTAGCTGAACCTTTCCCAGAGTGCTTTCTGTTAAGCAAGAGTGAACAGAACTGAACAGGATTTCTTATCTCCCCTGTCTCCCCCCTTTTTTTTTAATAGCATGCACTTTGATAGCTAGCAACATATCTAATATAACTATCATCAGCTGCTTAAATACTTTGCCATCATCCAGAGTCTGCAATTGCTGGGGAGCCCCATCTCACAGTAAGGACCTGGAGGACCTTTCCCAGGCAAGGTTTCCAAGTTTACGTCAAAAGGGGGTCCAGCTTTTATAAGACGAAATCAGCAAGTCAAAGTGACTTGACTACATTTTTAGCACAGAAACACCTGGGTCTGGTGGTGTAATTCCTGATCAGTCAGGGCCAGGGCTTGGCTAGAGCCAAGACCTTAACTGGAAGGGTTTCCCTAATATATCCTACAAACAAACCTCAATTAGTATCAGTTGGGAACATGACTTCACAAGACCTTATCTTTCTCATGAACAGGGGGACAGATTATAACACCCAATAACTGGCACAAAAAGCAGTCAGAACAATGCAGAGGGTCACAAGGTGGTATGGTAAAACTTTAACAATGAGCATCCAGGGCTGACCAGCTGGGAAAGTTGCTTACAGCTAAATCTCTTAACTTACAAAATGACATATACAACAACTACATCACCTGCAGGAAACTTAACAATACCTGAATTTGCCAATTTTCCTTCACAGAAGGTATATATAAGTTTATAAATCCAGGCCTGGGACTTTACAATTATATTAACTCCCTAAGTGGTTTCAAAAGATACTTGCATTTTATCGAGGCAACTCTAGTAATCTCCAAGATGCACTGAAGAATATTGCAAATGTGTGTAAGTTGTTAACAAGCCCTGAGTCAGAATTCGCTGTGGGGTGAGAGGGTTACTGTCTTTATCCAGTGTTGATCTACAAGCTTCATTCCAGTGGTATAGTCTTTTCTGCATCGGGGAAGCAGCAAGGCGGGAGCCATTCTTCCACGGGTTTTTTTGAGTAGGACAAAATTTCGCAACTCAGTTTCATTAATTGAAAGGGTACTTCGAAAAAATAAGCACGGATCAAGCTATGAAGTGCTGGATGGGCTCCCGGGGTTTCCAGCGCGGCGCCCGTCCCTGCCACTGCTTTCCGCGACTGGATGAAACACGCTGAGAACAAAGGGGCCGGCGCGGCGGGGCAGCTCCGCAGCCGTTCCCGGGTGCAGCTGCCGCCGCACGGCTCGGCCTCGGCGGGCAGTGGCCGGCCCCGGTGCGCTTCCAAGGGGTCGGACCTGCTGCCACTGTGTTTCCCACGCTGCAGCGATCACCGCCGTGTTCCCGACGTTACCCGCGGCAACAAGCCCACGGCACCCAACCCGCTGCCGCCGGCCCCGAGCGCCGTCCGCCGCTTTACGCTGCCGCGGCGCGCGGCTGATAGAGCCACCTGTGCCGGGACGGAGGTGCTGTTTCTGATGCCCTGTCAGAACCCCGGCGGCTGCTTCAGCTGCTGGGGAAGGAGAGGGAGTGAAAAGCAGTGGCAGCCCCGCTGCCGGAGCAGCCCCGACGCAAGGGAGCAAATGTTTCACTGCAAAACACAGGAGGGGTAGTATTGGGAGGGTTGCAAAGATGGTGCTAAGACTTCGTCCAGTGTGTTGGAAGTGGGTGTGAGGAGGCCTGATGTGAGAAACGCCGCCTCACGTCTTCAAAACTTTGAATTTTATTAGTTAACGAAGGATAATTTGACAATCGGGGATCAATGTTAGCGATCAGCAATTCCACAAAGCAAAGGATTACAGCGCTGGGTTCGTCACCGCTCATGGCATATGGCCAGAGCCACGCCTCCTGCTTGGGAACACGGTTTTTATGTCGTGGGGCTCAACGTGTCTCCACCCAAACCCTGCCTCCCGAGGGTTATCCTGATTGGCTGGTTGGTCTTGGGACCTTCTCACTGGCTCGTTGTCGCCCACTAGTGATCCCCCGCTTATCCCCTTCTGTTAATACGGTCAATGCCCCCACCCCCTTCCTTAAAACCAGATTAACATTGTCAACAAACGACCCAACCCCATCAACAGATCATATAACAATCAACTTATTTACCTCATCAACAATTTCAACTCAACCACCTTTAACCATAAACCCCACATATGAAAGCCAACATCAACAATTCTCATTTATAACTGAGGGCTCAGGGGAATCAGTTTCTGACGTTGCGAAATGGCGGACATCCACACGACTTCTTTAAGAAACGCCATAATAGTCCTCCATGGGGTGAAGTGCCCACAATCATTGGCATCACCGTTCCCGGCAATATCAAAAAAGTTTCTGTCCTACTGCCTGCCAGGCTTCCAATTAAAGTCTCAGTAGAAGGGAAGTCTTTTAAATGCATGGACACCCTGTCCAGCAAGCTTAGCATTGGAGATGTCTGTACTTTGCTGATGCAGGAGCCACCATAGGCTCCATCTTCATTCCGTGGGAGTTCTTCTGCCTGTAATTCTTCCACTGCTCACCTGGCACTGTTCACCTGGTAGGTGATGGGCATGTGTTTGGGTTCCTTTGCCAAACTTTCCTGGTCAACCGATTCCTGGTTCAGTGGAAGTTGCTGCCAGTGCAGTCCACGTCTTTCACTGCCTGTGAGATGTCCCAGATTGGGCTGCCATTTGTTGCAATGGGGAACAAAGACACACGCACCTCCTTGTTTGCTCCAAAGAAGATGGTTTATTGTAACAAACCAAGCCTTTTTATGTGCTAAACTTAACCAAAAGAAGCACACATTGGCTGCCTGCTGCTGTGCTGTCACTGTTCATGCATCCCTTTACTCAATCAGCTCTCTGATCACGTGGTATCCACACGTCTCCCCAACCAATCACTGCCTCACACGCGAGGCCGACCACATGCCAGCCATACAACCCGCTCTCTGGTCATGTGGCCTGTTTTTTACCTTGCTGTTAGCTGAACCTTTCCCAGAGTGCTTTCTGTTAAGCAAGAGTGAACAGAACTGAACAGGATTTCTTATCTTTCACAACTTCTCATACTTCTCTGTGCTAATTTTGCAAGAAGAAAAATAGCAAGGAGACCCTCAACTGTTCTGTATTTTTGTTGAGTTAAATTTCTGCTGCATTAGCAGAGTGTTAGGGTAGGGAGTACGGCGAAACTGCAGCCAAAGGACAGGTTCGCTTGGGCACTCCATGCTTAACTGGTGAGACCCACTGACATGGGTAGTATATGTTCCTGTCCTAGGGTTGCCTAATTTAGAGCTGGAGTTTAAATTCATGATGTCAGGAAAGCAAAACAAAGGTGAGAGACTCTGTCTCAGCTGCTTAACCTGGCATCCCAGTAAGTCTATATGCATTCCCATCAGATTAGGCACTTCAGTGCAGATGTCTCAGTAAACAGTGGATGCAATTGCTTATACATCCTTCTCAATTCGGATGTTATTCTGTAGCACTGTAGCAAAAATCACAGGCATCAACTTCACGAGGCAAGCATGAACTAATGATTCAGGTTTTGGGACAATACTTACAATTCCATTTACTGAAATGCGTTTTGAAAGAAATATGCTAATTAGAAGTTCAACAAATTAATGTGAAGAGAAGTTATGAAATAATGCATTTCTTAAATTCAGTTTTTGACTATGGTAATAAAACTTTTAAGATTCAGGTAAGTGAGAAGTAAGGGTATTCTTCCCAAACTGAGTTTTACAACTTAAGTTTATATATGAAAACTTTTAGGAGTTTATACTTTGAAGGTTTTTGTATTCAGAAGTTGTTTTTTAAACATTAAATATGCTGTTTCTTGTAAGATTTTTGTAGATTAATGGCTAACAGAACAGTTCTTTTAGGATAAAGAGCTGCTGCAAATGCACTCCTTATGTTTTTAAGCATAATTTTATGGCCATAATAAACTGGGGGAAATTACAATTAAAAACTTGTAGCTCTTCTATAGGAATAGTTTTATGTAAGCTGCCATTCAAAGAAAGGGGTGTGGGTGCTTCCAAGCCTTGATATTTGAAAGTATAGTCTTAAAATTTATAGAGCAGTTGATATGATAATTTGGTGTCTGTGGCTGGAGATGGTAAGAGATGTGTCTTGACTGCATGTGGCTTGTTGATGTTTTCTGTGTTGGTTTTATTTTAATTTCACAGTTTGACATTAATATGTCCTTAAAAATTTAGTATAAGATAATCATATATTAAAATCAGTTCAAATATTTATTTGTTTAATGGTTTTGATCTAAGAATTAATGGGCAGTGAAAAGCCAATAAACAGCGGAGGAGAAATTAAAATTAATGAAGATTTTAAATTTATGAATGCACACCGGTTCCTACTGTATTTTAAGTATTATTTGGGTAGTGTATACCCCATTAATCCAGTGTGGTTTTCATGGTGTAATTATACATGACAGTGAGCAGAGGTCCTTGCACAGAACTTGTGTCCAGTGTTGGTGAAAGGAGTGCTTAGTTTAGGCTGTTCTGAGGGAGGCAGTGTTACGGGGCATGTGTTGCAACTGACATGTTTTGGCACAGCCAGGAGTCCTTCTGAATTATTTCTTTTACAGAGAGGTAAGATGTGTGGAGAGAAAGTATGAAAGCCTGAAGAAACATTCATTTTGGTAATGCACCATTATTAGCAATGAATTGCAGGACAGTGAATCTGAGTGCACTGGTTTTTAATTTGAATTTTGTAGTAGAGATAGGCTGTGGGTAGGTAGCAATTTAATGTAGGAGAGGTGGTAACAGGTGCCATGGTAATTGTTAATGAGAAAGCAGGCTAAGGCAGTAAACAAGGTATAATGTTTAAAGAGCATTTTAAGGTGTTAATTTTTTGAAGTACATACCTTTGTTATGCTAATAATCCCAATTTAGAGAGGTGCAACAGTTTGATTTCTGTACATCTTAGAAAAAAATCTATTATTGCTAAAATAGTCTCAATAGATTCTACTTCATAAACAACAGAATTAATTGCTACAAAAATATTCATGTTATTTGATAAATGATCATTGTTGCACCAAGAATGAGTAGACTTAATACCTTTTGTGGTTCTAGACTCTACAGGCAGTATGGTAAATCCTAAAACCCATCTTAAAGAATCCTTGGCAGTACTTGAAAAGGATCCCTTTTCTCATAATATATCCCCTCTTTTTCAGTATTTTTCCTGTTGGTCATGGACCTGAATTTTTTGCCTCTCTTTTGACAGTTCATTGGTCATTCCAATGTCTACTGATTTACGTGGTTTATTGCATTACAACACAGATTTGAAGAGCCTTGGGCTAATTTGCAGTTAATCTAAAGTTTCATAGTTTAGTAAAATGTAGCATTATTGTAGCCTCCAGAGATAGGGATCAGTACCCTGTGTGAAAAATGTTGTAGGGAAGCTGCTGTGAGAAAATTTACTTAGGGTGCTAAAGAAATTATCTGTGCTGTGCACTAAATGGTTCTACTTGTGGTTTGCTATGCAATGAATGGATTTGAGACTGTGTGGACTATAAGGATAGTCAGTGCTGAGCCAAGGGCAGAATCAGGACCCACAATGTTGTTTTTAATTTAAAAATTTCTCACATTTATGAAACCACAATTCAAATAAAATATACTATATGATCATATAAATACTCATGAATTTTTAGTTAATTCTAGTGGAGTATGAGGTTTTTTGCCTAACAGACTCCTTTCCACTAATCTATCTTGATTCATTAATCAAGGATCATTATTTATAATTAATCCTTTAACTGTAAAATTAATCCACTAACTACCAAAGTACAATTCAATACAATCTTTCAGCAAACAAGAAAGACTTAGTCGTTCATGTTATGTGTTTATTCCAGAAAAAAAATGCCTATTTGCTTGGAATAGAAAAAGGAGTTTTCTAGAAAAACAAAATACAGAAATTTGGGTCATTTCAGGTGACCTTATGACATTCTCTGTGGAAGTAGTGAGTGCCTTTTGTAATGGTTGGAAGGGGAAATACAATATTTAGATTGACACAGTGTTTAAAGTTCTTTCCCTTTTTGTTTGATGCGCTTGGGACTAGTACCTTTAGATTACTGAGGACTGAGTTACAGCCTTAAAATTTTGTCTACTGCAACAAAGTGTTTGTATCATAAAAGACACGTCCTTCTTAACAAGTTTTTAATAATACTCAAATTTTATTGGATTTCATTTCCTCCACAGTTTTTTGTCCTAAAAGTAATTAGCCCTACAGTTTTAGGATTTATTCAGCAATACATAGTAGCAGAAGCTGCTTTCTTTAAAGAAGCAGTCAGTCTAAAGTTAACAACTGCTACAGTTCTGTTTATTTTGTCACCATACAGAACTTGTAACGTGGATGTGTAGGTGTGATAATGGGGTCATCTTATTTTGGAATTTGCCATAGGAGCAGTACAGAAGGTAACACAGTCATGGTCTGCAGATCTTAGACATGGAGGATGCCTACTCTTTTAGTTAACTAAGACGTGAGTATTTAAGTATTGCCGCTGTAGATCCTGATTTAATTGTTTTTGTGAATCTAACATCTTGTATAAATAGGTTTTTTCCCCTTGTTTTTTTATTAATCATCAAAGCACCAAGTACAAGTTTGGGATTTATTTTTTCATCACAGCTTTAAGATTAAAAAGGAATCTTATTTTCAAGAAGCTGAAATATCAGTCAATTTGTGAACTGTCACCAGTTTTTTTTTTTTTTAGTTTCATGTCCTATAAGAAATCCTCCCTTTGGTAAAAGTTGAAAATCTGTTTTGATTCTAAAACTGTTATTGCCACAGGGGGGTGGAAGATACGCATGAAAAATGTGGATCTGAAAAATGACCCTTTCCAGGATGGAAAAATATTGGGCTGCAAAGACCAGGAAGTTCAGTTGAAGCTATCATGTAAATTGATAGCCATTTTTAAGGAGGGAGGATGTTGAATCAACGGGGAGTTCAGGCTTAACTCTCCCCCAATTAAAACATATGGATAAATAAAATACATACTTTAAGGGAAATCATCTTCTTCAGTGGAAGTTTCAGATTACTACTTACACAGTTATCACCATGGGAATCAGTTTTGCATCTCTATGTCTAGTCTTTAGTTACTGCCTGTTCCTTCTGTCTTTGTATGTCTTCCCTTATTATGATTAAAACTGCTTTCTTCTAATGTCTCTTATGGAAATTTGAGCCTGTGAACTCTATAGTTTCTATGATAAATTTTAATCAGTTAAATATTATCTACTAAGAACTCTGTATTAGATCTAGTTAGAATCTTACCTTTGCGATTATGGTATGTGTGTGTAAGGGATAGACAAAACAGTGTTATAATTCATTCTGGCCAGACATCATTTGATTAAACTTCCTCTCAGGAAAAATGAGGTAACACAAGTATCTGGGGTACATTTTGTTAGTGGTGACATACCCTATTGACTGAACGTGAGAACTTACACATGCAGAGAGACCATTTGCTTTAGAGGACAGTGCTGACTACAAAAAAAAAAAGTTTGGACATTCTAACAGCTTGATTAAACTCTCATTTTAAGTTGGTGCTGTTCCTCAAAGAGCTAAGACAAAGCCTATTAGCTGGATAAAAACAAGATAAAACTTTGCTTGCTCTACTGCAAGAATTAGATGCCTCTTACACATTAATGGGTTAAGAGTCTATCCTTTGAATTATTTTTCACACCATGCTGCTATTGCTACTGAAGATCCATGTGAATCCTCATTTTTCCAAGAAGTCCACTGCACTTTTGGTAGTTAAATATCAGTGACAGTGAGGCAAAATGATTCCCCTCGTATTGCATGTGTTATTGTGTAGTGCTTGGAGCAGTTATGCCAAGGGTATATACATCTGTTTTCAGTAACATTCTTCATTCAGGAACAAAATGCAACTGCAACTTAGATTTTATGTCATCTTGGTTGATGTTACCTTTTCTGAGAAATTAAGGAAAAGAGCTCTACAACTGCTCCATGGACAATAGTATTTTAATGTAATGGTAACAGCCTAGTTGTGGTGTCCAGTTCTTTCTAGATTTCAGGTTTCTGCCTTACAGCATTCAGTGCTCCATTCATACCAAAAGCATGCTACAAGACTATTTTGTAATAAAGCTGAATTTAACTGCACATTTCAGGCATAATTTTTATTTTCCGAGGCTGATGTGAGGCTAATTCAATGGTTTGCTAGTGTAGGGCATTATGGGTTGGACTTCAGATGCACAGAGGGATTCTCCTCTAAACTCCCAACTCCAATTGCAGCTGGGAGTGAGAATTTGTAGGATGTTACTGTCAAGACTCAGCCACAGCATTTTACTAATGTAAGCTGAAAAATTTGGGGCTTTTTATCTTGAAATTAGAATGTGATGGGGCATCCAAACCCATTGTGGTATGAGTGCACAAGAGTTAGTGGTGTTTATTGATCAAAAATATAGTCACAAACTATTGAAAGTAATAATTTTTAAAGGTGATCTGCATATTAAAAGGGAGATTGTAGTTGACAACAAACTGTAGGATGAGAGTAAAGCCATATGTGTTTGAGCAGAACATTTAGTCCTTAAAAACATTCAGTGGGCTTATAGAATAGATGTTTGTTGTTATCAGGAAAGACTTAAGGACTTCAAAATTATAGATCTGGGACAGAGAAATTGCTCAAGTGTGACATAGTTGATATGCCAGCCTATTACCAGTCTCAAATACTGTTAATTTTGTAAAATCATACAGAATGCTATGCAAATACCTGACTTACCATTGTCAAATAGACTGCCCTGGAAAGAAGGAATTTCCTTATAAAGCAGGGAAGTGTAAATATTGATTGTTTGTGGGTTTGAGGTTTGTTTTGCTTTTTTTTTCAAGACAGCTGAGTTTTCTTACTCTGCATGCACAAGTAATAATGCTGGAATGTAGCACTTGCTATTTTGATTAACTCCTTTTCAGTTTGTCAAAGGTAGTATCAAATCCTGAGAATACATTTGTTTTTTGTCTGCAGTCATTAATTGCTGTATGAATGTGACATCAGGATCCTGAGTCCACTCAAAGGTGCAAATTGTAACAGACACATGGCTTTGGTATTGTTAGACTTCACATGGTGTAGTCAAGAAGATAAGCTTGGCATAGTCATGGACCCCTTTCCTCAATATTTCCCTGTTTCTTCCAGGGACACTTCGTGGTTGTTTTGCTATTTGGGCATTTTCTACTGTGGAATCCACAGTGGATGGTAATGATTATGTTGATGTTCTGATAAAACAGATGGCTGCATTTTCTTACATGTTTTCTGGCATTTAACTGTTAAAAATGCTTCTTTTTATTGTTACCTTTGCAATGAAGTAATAGCTATCAACAGTTTGATGGCCTGCTGTTGAAGACAGCAGCTACTTCAGTAATTATTAGATGGGAATTTCTTTAGAATCCTGGGCAAAACTGAACTTTCTGTAACTTTAAAATTAGTAGGTGATTTGGGCACTTGGGACAGGGCATACCTGGACTTCTGAAATTACTTGTGGCTTTTTGAAATGGTTGGCATTTTAGGATTGTTACTCTGTTATCATTTGCAATTTCTCATGTAGACTGCAAATACTACCCTCAGACAGATTGCCATCTACCCTCCACTTACTTAAATTAAGCCAAACAAATCACCTCTGTAAGAATAAGCAACTGCTTTATGACAATTGCCTTTTCCAAGGGTAGCTTTGTCTTACTAGAATATAACTGGAATCCTCTGTGGCTAAAATAATTAAATGCACACAGTTTGTTCTTTCTGATTAATTATTTGCCGTCAGTGGAGGGAAAAGGTGCCATTTTAAGGCTGTACTTTTAGCATTTCAAGCTACAGTGCTTGTGAAGTAGTTTTCCAAGAGAAACTACAGTCTTATCAAAGAATGTTTTCATCATATTTGTGAGAGTTGTAGGAAGGGCAGCTTTGCATAGGAGACTGTAGGAGTGGAGAATGACAATTCCTCTATGAGCACTGAATACTCTATTAGTTTTGAGGACTGCTCAAGGAGATGGTTAAGATAATTGATGATTCTATTCCAACCCAAGTCTGAAAATCTGATGAAACCCACCAGTAAATTCTACTTTGAATTTACTTCTGCTGTCTTGGATGCAATTAGTCACATCCAGCTGCTTTTTTTGAGTTGTATTTCACTTTTTCTAAAGAATCAGGATGATGTTTAACTGGTGTATATTGCAGAGAAGAAGTGATACATTTCCTTTAATGTGAGCAAAGTTGTTCATATCCCCTAACCAGAAAGCACGAGCTGATAGATATTTTACTCCTGTGTTATACAACTATGGAGACACAATTCACTTGTCTTGAAGTTACTTAAGACTTGTGACAAACAGGAATGTAGTAAGTAGAAGCATAATTTTGAATGGTAGCTTTCCAGCTTATCAAACATTTTGGCTGGGGTTTTTTCCTGGCAGTTGGTAAATGTACCATGTAGGTCTACCTGGCTATCTTGACAGCTGAACTTGTGGGTTAAAAAATTACAACAAAGCTTAGTCTCTGTATACTAACAGTAAAAACAAACAAACAAACAAAAAACCCCCTCAACAATAACCTAAGTTAAATAAACATGTTTCTGTCTGACAAAGACTGATTCTGGTCAGGGATCTGTTCCTCTACATATTTTTTTTTTACTTTTTTCATGCCAGAGAAATAAAAGTACATCTGCAATTTCCTGTGGCCCTGTTCCATTACAGTTAGTATTTCTTGCTTCACTGGGCCACCCCCTGAGTAGATTTTGTAGCCCTCTTTGTTAGCCTAAAAAGGAGGTTTTGAAAGAGATTTAAAAGTTAAATGCATGTTTGCTTTTTTCCTGTTGACTGTCTTTTTTTCCCTGAAATAATAAGATTTTATTAGCATGACAAATCAATTAGCATTCATAAGATACTAGAAATCATATAATTTAAACAGCTGAGACTGCAGGACTTTTGGACAAAGTTGCATTCCTCCTTAAAGACAGTGTTATGCTTTAATACTGTACTTATAGGTATAAGGTATGCACAGGTCACTTCATAGATTTGTTGTGGTTTTTTGCCACATATTAATCTTGAAAGTGCACAGGCTCAGATTCTTTTCAAGTGATTGGAATCCTCTTGGGCATCCAGTGATATTCTCTCTGTGTATGATCAGAGAGAGGGAAGAACCAGAACACTGTGCAGCTGTTCAAGTCCATTTCATGTGAACTGGAAAATACTGTGCTAAGTCTGTGCTTGTAGTTTTAAATAAAAGCTATTTAGGAAACTGGTATTAAACCAAGAACTTCATGTTTAATACTCTCTCTTCTTCATTTTGGACCTACGGTGTTTGTTGGAAGTTACACAATGCCAATTACTTGCGTGCACTTATTCAAGGAGTCCACACATCTCAGGCAAAACTTTATTGGCTATGAGTCGAACACTTTCGTTTGTGACTGAAAGCTGCAATCAGTAAACAATCCTCACTGAATTACACAGCAACCAAAAAAAAAGGAAAAAACTGTGAGTGCACCTTTTCCAAAGTATGGTAGTGCGAACTATTGACATGGGTGTGGATCTTCAAAAGCATTTTGTATCTCAGTACAGCTTTTGTTCTGGATCTAAACAGACAAACTTTTAAACTCTATTTTATTGCTTGAAGTATGGGTAAATTATAATTTTTAACAAGAGGAGGTACATAGGATAAAGTGACAGGACTACATGGTTATTGCAGTACTCTGTATGTAAGCTGAAGCTATGGTGTTGCTAAACTACACCATGTAAGGCTTCCACTTCAATCTCAGGATGTTCTAATGAAGGGCTGTTAAATTTTATTGCACATTTAAGTGTGTGCCTAGCTAAAATGCCTTTTCTTGTCCTTGGGCTTGTCTCCACTCGGTAATTTCTGCTGGAGAATACAGCAGAGTCCCCTAGTAGAAATATGCTGATGGAAGGAATTCTTGTTAGTACTGCTGTTCCACCTCTCTGAATAACAAAAGCTGATGGGAGCACTCTGCTGTTGGCAAAGCTGGATCTGCCTGAGAGCTTTTTGCCCTAAGAGCTGGCTAGTTGCCTTTTTTATCTATGCTTCTGGCTGGAAGGATCTTGGCTGGCAAAATTTTAGCACAAACCTACTCTTAGATATCATGGCCTGCATGTGAGAATCAATGATGTCACTTGCAGGTCTTGCTCTTTATCTGATGAGACGATGAACAAATTTAATTCTTTACATCCAGGAATAGGTGACTGTGGTCTACAAAATGCCTGATTTTTCATTTGTGTATTTATTTGTGTACTATGTATTAATATTTGTGTATTATAAATATTATGTATAAATACAGTCATGGAAATGTATTCCTAAAACGTCTTGAGAGTTGTAGTGAAGGAGTAGGATTTGTCAAGAGTTTGAAGCACTGAATTTACCAGCTGGAGGTGATTTTTGCTGGATACTATTTTGTGATTTCAGTGGTGAGGAAAATTGCTTCTAAATTGTTCCTTCTAATCTAGGTCCTAGGACTACTGAAATTTGAGAGGGGAAAAGATTGTGTATTGTCAGATTGCAGCTGGAGCCCTTCACCTTCTTTTAATGGAGCTGTGAAGCTGTTGTGTTCAAGGAAGTCACTGTAGGCAGCAGGTGTTTGCCAGATCCTTGGCTTAACAATGTAGGCCTCCTCAGGAGTATGTGGTGTTAATGAAGGAATTCATGTGTGTAATTTCCATGCATAGCTCTGTGTAAGACATAATAGGCTTTTCTTGGTGCAGCTGCTCTTGGCATGCAGCTCTGAAGTTTTACTCCGGGAGTAATCAGGACAGGGACTTGTTGGGAAGTGTGGAGAGTGTTCTCTGACTGGTGCCTCTGTTCAGGGTCCTGGGAAGTAATGCTGTGGTGTTACTGAAGCAGATTTCTTCAGAGGGGAGTGGATGCAACCCTAAAAAGTGGTGGTTTTTTATTTAAGAGAGCAGTGAAACTTTTTTTTCACTCCACAAGTCTTTTCACAGAATAGATTTGATGAAGGATGGATGGGGCTTCTGGCTAACTGGAATCAGCCCTGTTACTCTAACGGAGATGAGATGGATTGCAGGTACGGAGCACCGAGCTTTTCTGGCGAGTTGTTACTAACACAGGTGCCCCAGGGACCTGTCAAGGAGAAATCATGTTAATGCGTCAGTGGTCGCCTCGGTGAGGACTGTCCGGCTTATCCTGGTACGCGGTCTGCCTCGGTCAGAAAGTGTTACCGGGGCACGGAGGTGCGGGTGGGCGAGGGCTGCGGAGAAATGGAAGGGAAGGCGTTCGCGGCAGTCCGGGGACAGCCGGACTGCGCTGCGTCCTTGCCCTCGGGCGCCTCTGGAGCCGTCCGGGAAGACGCTGCCTGTGCCGCGGGGCGTCTGGCGGGGCCCGGCGGCTCCCCCCGCCCGCGGGCGGCCCCGCGCTGCGGCGGGAGCCGGCGCGGCACTTCCTGTCTGGGGCGGGCAGCGGAAGGACCGCGCGCGCCGCCCCGCAGGAAGCGCTGCCGCGCGCCGTGGCGGTGACCGCTCCGCCCGCCCGCGAGAGCGCGCTTCGCCGCCGGCCCCTGCGCGCGCCCGCCCGTCAATGTGAAGCCGCTCCGGCAGCGTAAACATGGCGGCGTCCGTGCATGAGGGGCCCACGAACCAGCTCGACCTCCTCATTCGGGCCGGTGAGCTGCGCTGCTCCGGGCCGACGCGGGGTGGGAGCGTGGACGGGCCGGGGCGGGGAAGACACGGCGCACAGCGCGCTCCGGCGGCGGGCGGGAGGCAATGGAGGGCAACCAGGAAGTGATCACCTTGGTAGCGGCCGGCCCGGCGAGCGGCTGGCCCGCGGTACTTGCCTCCCGGCGCGGTTGGCACCACCGCGGCCGCCGTGTCAGGAATTGCGGCGGGGCGCGCGGAGGAGTTTAGTGGGGTTTTGGAGGCTGGGGCGAGAACCAGGAAGTGCGCGAGGCTGTTGTCCTCCCGCCTCCCTTGGCCCTCCCCCTCGCTCCGAGCACTGCCGCCACGCTGTCTGAGCAGGCAGGCCGAGCGTCACCGCACACTGCACGCAGGGCCGCGGCCCGGCCTCCCCGGGTACCGCACACCCGCGCGCGTCCTCCGCTATTCTGCCGCCTGGCCCCCGTGCCCTTTTAAACTCTGCTCTGGCGGCGGGGCGGGAGGAGGCGCTGCCGGCAGGGCCGCGGCCCCACGTGTGCGACGCGGGGGGGCGGTGGCGCCCCCTCCCCCACGCGTGCCGCGTAGCGGAAGCGGCGCGCTCCCCCGGGGCCCCGCGCAGAGGAGGGGCCGCCGCCGCTGGCGGGTGGGGGGCGGCGGCTGCCAATGGGCGCGCGGCGGACACGGGAGTGGCGGCGCGGCGTTGGCGGCGCGTACGGCACCGGAGGAAAGCCGACTGTAAACACGGAAGTGGCCGCGCCGCCGCCGCACGTGGCCGCACCTGCCTGCGGGCGCCCCCGGCGGGCGGGGGAAGGGCGGGCGGTTGCGCCGTCCCGGGCCGAGCTTCCTCTCCGGGCAGCTCCGCGGTCATGGCGGGATGAGGAGGCGCGAGGCCGCGGGAATTCCGTTCCCTGCCGCCAGCCCGTGCGGGTGCCGCGCTTTCTCTGGCCGCTCCTCCGCACCGTCAGACATTGCAGCCCCCGGATCCAGCCGCTGCCGGGACTCGGGCCGTTTACCTGAGCTGTAGAACTTTTTCGGGGTTGCATTCAGAGACCTGCCTGGTTTGGCCTCTTTCCATTTTGTTAAAACTGTCTGACAACAGGATACTCCAGTGATCCCAGCACTTGTCTTAAAGTGTGGTAAAGCCCTGGAGAACGAGCAAGGTTACAACTGACCCAAACCTCAATGCAGTGTCAAGCATTCAGTTCTCCACCGAAGTTGTACCAGATCTGGTTTTATTTTTGCCTTTACAACATGGAGTTCAACTTCTAAAAGTAGTCCTTGGAACCATAAATAGTACAGTGTAGGGCATTATAGGTAATGAATTGTGCAGTAGGTGCACATGAATTTACAGAGAGAGTCAAGCTTAATACTGGCTTTACATTGACATGGCAGTGGGTTTTTACAGGTCTAAAAGTAAATGCTCTGTCGTTTCCTAGTGTATTAAGATACTCTTTTAAAGAGAGCCAAGTCACATAGTCTTCATCATCATTTATTTTATTTAATGTGGAAAAATACCCAGGTTTTTTTGGGGGGGGGGGACCCAAACCTCAGACACGCAAAAATACCCCACTACAAAGCAGTGAAGAACTGTTCTGCTGAGTAACCAGAAGGGGAGTAGGTCCTAAGCATTTGGACACTTGGGTCTATGATGGAGCAATAGCTTCACTTTGCCAGTAGAACACATCTCCGATTTTTGCAGGTTTCACTGCTGCAGATTTCAGTGAGTTGTTTTTTACTTTTGATTGTCCATAAATAAAGAACGTTTAAGTAGTTGATCATTGTGTCAGCACCTTCTTAAGTCACTGTAACTAGATTGCTTGAGAGCCAGCCCTTAGATAAATAATGAATGACCTTTGCATTGCTCTTTCTGGTGTCCTTTGTCATACTGATCTCATTAGCCCAACCAACTTCATTCCTTCTTTTTCCATATTTGCATTGGAGTGAGTGATACCTACGCATGTCTAGTATTCCTATCATCATACTATCAAGATACCATATCTGTTTATTTAGTTTTGTATGTAGATGATATCACGTGGATTTAAGTGAGGAATTCTTTATCCTAAGGGATTATAATAATTATATGTTGCCTTTTCCCATGGCTGCTGGTTTCAGTGTTGACAAAACTTCAGTGTTTGATAACTGTGGGAAGTAAGAGGAACCAAAGATGTTACTGCTTAGTGTTAATCTTAATTGCCAGTTGTAAGAGCAACTCTTAAATGACTTTACAAAGATATATTTTGGCTTTATAGCTAATATTTGTGTCAATATTGGGCTGATGACATATGGCTCACAGTGAAACAAGTGTTTTGAGATGGTTGCTCTCATCTTTGTTATTGATTTGCCTTATGCAGTGGGTTAGGCATAATCCTTAAATTTTGTGCAGTTGAGAGTGTGGAAAAGAGCCAGGCGTAGGGAAATACTAAAAATCCAAGGAATTATTTTTCAGTTTCTGAATAAATATCCACCATAAAACAAGCAGTAAACTGAGAATGCTTTCTTTTCCAGTCAAGTTTTGCATACAGAAAGATTTCTGGATATTACCTATAGAGGCAATTCAACTGCTTCTAATTAAGATGTAGCTTAAGCACTGTTACTTCCACTGCTGTTTTTAAATGCTGAAATAAAACAAGCATGTGAACAAGCATTAAAGTAAACTTTAATGTGGTTTGTTAGTGTATGTGTAGTCACTCTTGACTGAGTTCCATGCTTGGAATTGTGAATTCTTCATTAAAATCTTGCTTTGGTTGCCTGATAGTATTAAAGGGTAAGCTATTGCAGGTGCTACAGTTAAGTGTTGGCCTTGTAAATGCAGACACTGATAGCACTTCAGGTTGAAGGGGGGGAGAGGAGAGCTGTACTGCAGTGCAAAAGAGTACCATTTTGAAAATTTCAGTCTGCTTTTTTCATCTCATAAATTTCTTTCATTAATTTTGTTCCAAATGGATATGTTGCCACTTTTTTTTTCTGTAAAGCTGAAGTACAGCCCTGTCAGACTTAATTTTACCAAGGTTGGTATTTTGTAACAGTTGTTGAGAACCTTGAATAATCTATAGTACACACTATTTGGGTAGAAAGTGGAGCTAGAAGGCATTAGGCCAACAGTGAAGATAGACATCAACTAGCCTAGTTATCTATTTACACTTTAGATTTGAAATTGTTTTCTAAGATTTTTTTTTTTTTTTTTTTTTTTTTTTTTTTTTTGTAAATAGATAAAAAATTTTTAATGAAATATTTTAAAATAAAGTGCCATGGACTTAGATTCTGTCATAAAAGCAGTAAGATGAGATTTGGGTTAAAAGAATGGAAGATAAGTGGTGGTATTAGCTCTGATGTGTTCTCGATCAGTAAATGGCAGTTCTCATGCTACTCAGTTACCAAAGTCTGGAAAATTTACTGTCATCCACATAAACTACTTTGCTTCATTTGGGCAAGTGACAGTTCTTCCTGAAATGATTGCATAAT
Source organism: Corvus hawaiiensis (assembly GCF_020740725.1). Classification (NCBI taxonomy): domain Eukaryota; kingdom Metazoa; phylum Chordata; class Aves; order Passeriformes; family Corvidae; genus Corvus; species Corvus hawaiiensis. Next base: position 64,344,859 of record NC_063217.1, read on the forward strand.
ATAACAGCTACACCTTACATCGTTTACTCAAACAGTACGGTCTGTTTTAGCTTTGGGGTCTTGCTTATAGTTGATAGCATAAATTTAATAGAAATAGAATTGGGCATTTTTAGAGAAATGGGTGGTACACTTCAGTCTTTGATTAGAAATGTTTCTGCCCATTGTGATACTTGTGTATCAAAGTGTTGGAAAGTTGTGGTTTTTTTAATTGTGGAAGCCTACTCCTTTGGTTTGCTTTTAGCCCCATCTTTATTGTGAGAAGTGTTACCAAGTGTTGTGATACAAATGTAATTTAGTTGATGACACTTGATCAAGTCATCTGCAAGAAGAGCCGCCTGGTTTTTTTCTGGTCCCATCCCCTCTCTGCGAGAGCTTGTTCCCCTACTTCATCTTTCATGATGTGTTTTTTATCTGTATTTTTCGATATCATGTCTTCTATCTGAGCATTCTGACATACCGTCTTCTGTTAGACATTTTCTAGTGTGTCAGAAAGATACTTTACATAAATTTGTGTTGAGGTACAAATTTCTGCTTTTTTCTTCCTACTGTATTGGCGCAGTAACATTGCCTGTGAGCAAATGCAAACTCATGATATTCATTGGGTAACCAAATAAATTCCTCTGAGGCTAAAACCATGTACTGGTTAAAGGACAATTAGCTAACTGGGAAGACTTGAAACTTGGTAATAGAACTGAATTTAGTAAGTGTTTTAATAGCTGTCCTTTTGGCAATGTTAGGTTAGTTTGTTAGCTGTCATGATAGACAGACAGCATGTGTTGTTCGAGCCAAAGCCAGAAGTGTTACTATTTTTTGCTTGATATTTTTTAGGTGACAGTTTTAGTGGAGTCCCAAGTAGCTCACACTGGAAAAGCATCTGTGAAGTGTGTATTTTCCAGCGTCAGAGGCTTTTGTGGAGTAGATAATGCTGTTTTTATTGGAAATGGAAGGGTTGCTTAGGGGAGAGGTCGAGTGACTCCTTTGCTCTGCTGTTACGGTTTTGCAGTCTTAGTCCCTAATGCTGGTTGTATTTCCTTTCTCTCCACTCTGGTCCTTCAGCAGAATGCCCTAGTACTGGAAAACTACATAGATGGCTTTCTGCTGTCTTTCTTGCCTTGTTCCTGTCCTCTGCTAAGTACCTCTTAGTTGTGATGCAGCATCTAAACTGTTCCCTGTAGGAAAATTTTGTATACTTTTAAGCATTTAGGAATAGTGAATTCAGTACCCTCTTACAATTGAAATTTGTCAACTTCTTTACGAAAGTCCTTCTTATACTGAACCTAATGGCACAGAAGCAGCTATTTGATTAGAGAAGCTTTGCTGACATGCTTTGAATCTTATTGCATGCATTAGAATAACAACATATTAAATACTGATTCAGACTTTCTAATTTCAGTACTGTTGTAGAATTGATACATTTTTAACGACTATCTGAATATTGTTCCTGTATTTTGATAATCAATCAGTGAAAATTTTTATGAGGTAGATGAGGGAAACTTTGTCATCAATTTCTGTGCAACTGAAACTTTTATTTAGAATGAGAAATGTTTAGGCAGAGGGTTTCCTGCAGGGCCACTCTGTTACAGTGCAGGTGGTCAGCCTCTGACTTTGGATATGCCCAAACAGCTGTTTGGGAAGGAAACACTTGGCTGAGCATGGGGAGCATCCAGGGTTTGGAGCTGGGGAAAGGGCTCACAGTGCAAAATTCGTGCTGGTTGCCACTGGTTATCCAAAGAACAGAGTGCACAGTAAAGACCCTTTCCTGATTTTCCTGTGCTCTTAGGTAGGCTTTTATTGTTCACAGCCTGGGGTGAAGCAGTGTTGGAATGTCAGCTGTAACAGGCATCTACTATTCCAAAAGATAAAGCCCTCTAAATAGCATCCCAGGCCATAGCTAATAGGCTGTGGTGGGAATCCCATCAACCAGACATCAGGTGGGCAGCAGGCCGGTTCAGCAGGAACTTTCAGTCACCCGTAATTTTGCATTTGTGCATCTTCCACATTTCATCCACTTTCAGATATGTTTAATCTGCTGGCTAGTAGGTTTTTCAAGTTTTTAATCCCTGGATTTGAAAAAACTGCAGTATGCTGGAAGGCTTTTACACCCTTGTGAGCCTGCAGGGAATCAGTGTGTATCTGGTGTTTCCTTAAGTCAGAAGCAGCTCTGGCATTATTTTTCCCTGCTTTTCACTAAACAAACCTTGAGTTATTTCTTAGATGTTTTCAGTAACAACATAGGTGCCTCGAAGTTTTCATAGAGAATTATTCCCAAATCCTCTTTAGTTCTGTGATACTGGAGATAGGTGACTCTGCTTAGGCTAAAGATAGCTCTCCTGGTTGCTGGCTGCCTTGCTGGAGTGGTTTAGCTTAGAGCAGATGGCCATAAATGGAAAGAGCAACTGGAGAGAGCCAGTTACCTTGGCCAGAGTGTGGATAATGGGCAACAGGTGCTTCTGCAGTCACCACTTTTCAAAACCTTTACAAGGGTGAGGAATATGGAGTTAGCTGTGAATAGAATTGTAGTTTTACATGATATGTTGGGGGTTTTTTAGTGTTGCTGCTGTGTTCAAGGTGCTGTGATCTGCACTGCATCAAACTTACCTGTGCTCTCTTGAAGTTGCATTATTTTTGATTAATTAGTTTTCCTAAACTTTCAGAACTTGAAAAAAGAGCTGCTTTTACCTTCTTCCCTTAGTTTTTGCATAAAAGCACACCCTTTATACTGTTTGTTGTGCTTTGTGGTTTTTTTTAACAACCAAGCTGCTAAAACAAACTCACAATTATTTTGAATGTCAGAAATCAAAACAGGATTTATGTTTTAGAAATTAATCTTATATCTGTATGCATATCTATATATATATATATATGCATACATAGATACATATATGTATATATTTATCCAATAGACTGAAAATTTTAAGAGAGGTGACCTTTAGGTCAGTGTCCTTTAGGAGCAGTGTCAGTTCTGCTTGTCTTGTGTCTTCCCTAAATATTTCTGTTGATGGGAAGGTATAAAAGGTGTGAAGACATCTGATAATCTTGTGTTTTTCATGTTAGAGAAGTACAGTTGTACAGGGATACATGTGGACTTTTATAAGTAACCTGTTCTCATACATTTTTTTGTATCCTTCTGCAGTGGAAGCATCAGTTCATGGCAGTAATGTGCACTGCACAGATAAGACAATTGAAGCTGCAGAGGCCTTGCTTCATATGGAGTCTCCTACCTGCCTGAGAGATGCCAGGAGTCCTGGTATGTCAGCCACAGTCTCTGCTCTGGGAGCCATTTCTCCTCCTACTAATGAGTAAAACAAGCAAAGTGGGAAACCTATGTCTGTGGAGAGCTGTATGCTGTTTAAAACAATTGCCTTCATATTTAAAAACTACTGATTTGTTTTGAGTTTTCCATTATTTCTCCACCCTGCAACAAATATACTTACAGATTAAATAATTTATCTGAGAGGGGTTGTTGGAAAGAGATAGCTGAGTAACTACATATTTAAAATTAATTTTTCCCCCTAAACATCACAGCATACTTTTTCACTGTGCAGGTGACAGAGCTCTGGCACAGATTGACCAGAGAGGCCATGGAGACTCCATCCTTGGAGATATTAAAAAGTACAGGATCCTGGGCAGCTAGTTCTAGGTGGCCCAGCTTGAGCAAGGAGTTGGACCAGATCCCCTTCTAACCCCAGCCATTCTGGGTTCTGTGAATCTGACATTTTAGATTGCAAGAATAGTTACTTTAAGGGAAAAGTATTTCTATTCATCTTTCTATTTTAGAAAGCATACCTGAAAACAATGTGTTGCAAAGTGTTAACAGTCTAAAAAACCAAACCTTAATGCTGATGATTACTTTAACTGGTGTCCCTTCTGAAGTTACTTAATATATGTTGGATGAAATGGTCAAGCTGAAATGCAAAGACTACAAAATAGGAAATGGAGATCAGAGTAATGATCAAAGATGAAGCTCTAATTTGTTTAAATTAAAGTTGAGTTTAGTTCTGCAGAATATTGGTGTGATACCTTTTTTTGCCTAAAACTACTGACAAGTGTGCATGTTTTGGGGAGTTGGATTGATTTTCAAGGTGACAGGATTTTGGAGCAGAAACTTGCTACACCATTGCATATGCTTTGTTTAAAATAATTTTATGTAAGCTACATTAAAATAATTAGGTAGAAACTTCATCTGATACTCTTTTTTTTCTTCTCTTGTAGTGGAAGTTTTTGTCCCTCCTTGTGTGTCCACCCCAGAATTTATCCATGCAGCCATGAGACCTGATGTGATCACAGAAACCGTGGTGGAAGTATCAACAGAGGAATCTGAACAAATGGACGTATCTTCTGTTCCAACTTCCCCTGATATCCATGAACCAATGAAAAAGAAAAAGGGTACATACAGCTTTTCATAGGAGCAAGCTCATGTTTACTTCTGTTGTTCACTGCCATGGATGGTACAGTTGATACAGGGGAGGATGCATTGGATGGTCTGATCTCTTTGCTCATACAAACAGATTGATGGGAGTCTGAAATGTGAGTTCTTAGAAAATGGGTCTGCAACAAGAAAAAAGAAGGAGCAGGAGAATGAGCTTTGACAAGCCATAAAGGAAGATGGTGTCTGTGTTGTGTATTTTAACACAAAGTGGAGGATGGATAGAGGATTCAAAGAGGACTTCTGTGGTGGGTAACCACTGATGTCTGAAATATGGATATATTTGGAGAGACGGTAGACTTGGGGTTCATGCAATGAAGCAACAGGGTAAATACTAACTTAAAAAAACATAAGTCAGTTTACAGAATCATTGTAAGATCTTTGTGAAATTTTTGTCTTTTGCATTTAATTGGCATGTCTTGGAGGAGAAACAATTCAGAACAGTGTTTGGTTTCTAAGCATTTTGCTATCAAATGAGAGGTTGGCACCTGGTAATGTTGTTCTAGTCTAGCAGTTTTGTTAAAGGCATCAGTACAGTTCATAACTTTAGGAATATTGATTTAATAGAGTTTCCAGACATGCTGAGATGGTATATATACTTGTAATTTAGAGGGAAACAAGTGCAATGTAGTGATAAAGTGATATAAATCCAAGATCTGTGAGTCTTAGATTTAATAAAAATGCACATTAACTTGTCTGCAATTGAGTTGAATCTGCCTATGAAGTAAGCAACCCAAGGATAATTAAACTGGAAGTGCAGTAGTAATCTAAGAATCTAAGTTTATCCATACCTTTAGCAAGGAAACAGCAGGGGAAAAATACACAGACTGCTTTTTTCAGCAAAGGCAAACTATAAAATTCTACTCTGCATGTGATTAATACTTCCTTTTCCCCATGTTTTATGTGCAGCTGGCCGTAAACCCAAGACCCAGCAATCATCTTTATCTGATGGGTCTCCAGATCTAGGTATAAAGAAGAAACCTAGAGAAGGCAAAGGTATATTTTTCCTTTTATTGAGTCTTTAAAAATAAGCAGGGTATGTGTATGGTATTTATCACAGGAAATTTACAGATTTTAAAAATTGTATGGATGAGATTGTACTGACTTTATTCAATGTCTTCAAATTTGTTTGTACAAGATCTAGCACAAGGATGTATGCTCTAGGAGTCTCCTCTAGAACCCTCCACAGTTAATAGGCTTTCCCACTTTATATTTGCTTTGCTTTGTGGTTATTGACGTGTGATGTCTTTTGTGTTGTGTATCAGCTTAGTGCTACACATACAATTCTTTAAGCTACTGCTGTAAGACTTGCTCTCAAGTAGAGGCAGCACATGAGCATTTAGAAAGGTGATTGTTGGAAATACGATTTCTTAGTTGACTGACAAACTTCAGTGGGAAGTTCCTTGACTAATAGGTTCCAGTTAGTTTAAGGGGAAAAATAAATGGTGATGTGTTTCTGTATTGGTTGAGTGGAGGATTATGTGCAGGAGAGTTCTACTTCCCTAATGTTTCTCCTGATAAATAGAGGTTCCTTTCTTGAACTCCAAGCCCCTACTATTCATTCAGCAAGAAGACAGATTGGGACAGTTGCTCACAGGTTACCTTTGAGGTGGCATGCAGCGTATCAGCTCTTCCCCTGGCTACAGGTGAAAAATCTGGATCTCTTCTCCACCTAGTGCACTGAAAAGTTGTTTGGAGATGTTGCTATAGCTGGGAATAACAAAGTTTAGTGACTTGGAGTGGCAACATGCTAGCTGAAAGAGCTCCTCTATTATTTTAAGATTTGTTTGAAAGCAAGGTCTCTGCTGTTCACATAATACCTTATCTGGCTAGAGCTCCAGAGTCATCATGTCAGTAGGGCAGGGAAGAATGACTTCATGGAGATGTTTGCTCATGGAAACCAGTGCAAACTCTAATTAAACTTCCCTGCAGTGCCCACAGTTGCCCACAGATTTGGTGTAGCAGTGGACTTCAGTGGAGATGACAGATTTTGTATCTGCTATATTGAAAAATACCTCTTGTAGCCTTCTTGAACCCTTACTTTTCTTTCTATTTCACATTTTAGTATTACAGCTTTCCATGACCTGAATAGTACTTTCTGGTTGTCCCAGGTCTTAGTTTCCTGCACAAATAATTTGAAAAGGGAGGCCTGTATTTCTCTCTGTTTTCATTTTTGTGCTGGTGATTTCAACTCTATAGCTTCTTGTTTTATGAAGTGGGAGATGATACTGCTTTGTGGTTTTTGGGGGACTTTTTAGCTTTCTTTTAAATTTATTTTATTTCTATGGCCCTTCCTAATGACCTACATATGTCTCTTTTTCTCTTGAAGTATCTCATTCCATATTTTATACTACAACTGCAATAAATTAATTTTTGTTCTTGATGTCCTGCAAAATATTTTGTTAACTGGATTTAATTTTTGTTACTTATTTTAAAAAATTACTTGCAAAGGTAGGCTATTTCATATGCAGCATGTTTTTGGAAAACCAGGTATTATTCTGCAGTTCAGTACTATCAGAATTAAGTCATGGAGGAGGAGATGGTGCACATTTGGAAAGGGGATCCCTTGTTGGCATTCCTTCCTTTGTGCATTCTGGGTACTTTCTGGTGCAAAGTGAGGCAGCTGTAAATCTGATTTAATTGTGTCCTACAGTTTATTTCTTCTCTTGAAGTCCCTGTTTGCTTTCTAATCCTGAAGCCCACTTACATTGTTGCAAAATATCTATTGCAGACCTACAGCATTTGGTGGTCGACCCAGAAATTCTCCTTCTAAGGAGCTAAGGAATAAAACCCCAGGGATTAATTCCCTAAAATCTAGGATGATTTAAAAATTCTTGAGTTCTCTTGTTGACTGGTTCCTCACATAGGTCTTATTCAAATATCTCTGAAATCTAGTTGGGTTTTGGTAGTCAACTTAGTGTTGTTTGGAGCCCATTGTAAAGTACAGTTTTTATCTTTGAGGTGTTTTTCCGGAAGATGGAACCTGTGATCTTCCCTATCCTTTGAGGTTTTCAAAGATAGCTGACTTCTCAAAATCTGCAACAGTGGTCTTCAATCTGCCTTAATTTATTTTAATTATCTTTGCATGGCATAACAAGTGCTGTGCTAGGGCTTTAAATCTCAGGAATTATTGCCCTTTTTTCACCCACACACAAAAATATAATTTGGTCCATGTCCTTGGAGGTAAATAATTGTTATTAATGTTCTGAGGTAATTGTCCTTGTGGATCTGTCTTAGTTCTCCCTTCTCAGAAACTTGAGGAGTCTTCCCCAGCTGTACAAATTGGAATGTGATCTGCTCTTTTTCTTTGGCATCTCTTCCTCTTTTCCTAGATGCACATGGTCTGGTCAGAATGCAGACAGACCCTGTGTTACATTCTGTGGCATCCTGATAGTCACTGTCACAAACCCCTTCTTGGGGATTCTCCAGTGAAGATGGTACACCTCTTGAATACCTGACAAGTGCATTAAATTCTTTAGCCTGACTTCATTTTATAACCCCCTGATTACAGAAGAGTACATGGGATTTCTGCCCTGTTCAAGAAGTTGGACTGGCTTTGCACCTAGAAGGATGTTGGTCACTCCACAACATATTTGGGAAGGATCAGAACATGGGGCTGTCACCAGTTAGTGTGAGAGCCCCAGATGCTGGACAAACTTAACCACAGTTGAGATGGTTTGTTGCTGCAGGTTGTATGCCTTTTAAAAATTACGTATTTATTTTCTCCTGTCCTTCAGTGTCATAAAATATAATGGCATTTTCATGCCCTGTTTAATCAAATATGAGAAGAAAATTCTGAGTGCTCGTCCTGCTGAATAGATAGGTACTGACTTGGAACACCCTCCCATACTTCTTTTCAAGAACTGAAGAATGGGTGTTGAACAGGCTCCTGTGCTGTATAGAAGATCACTTGGATCAACTCCTTTCAGAATGTAAATATTTATGGAAATGTCAGTAAACTTAACAGAATGAATGAATATATGCTGGTTACATCCTCTGTGTAACATTGTTTGTAACGCAGGTCATGAAGAGTCACCTAAATATGGAGAACTTTCTGTTATCTTTAAAAGTGGCTTTCTAACACAAGAATGCTTTCTGATTATAGGAAATACAACGTACTTATGGGAGTTCCTTTTGGACCTTCTTCAGGACAAAAATACATGTCCTCGATATATTAAATGGACTCAGAGAGAGAAGGGAATCTTTAAACTTGTGGATTCAAAAGCTGTCTCCAGACTCTGGGGAAAACACAAAAACAAACCTGACATGAACTATGAGACTATGGGAAGAGCTCTGAGGTAAAAATTTTTAGATTCTGAAGTTACCTACTACAGTTTAAAATCTGATTCTTAATTTTGCCCATAGAAATATAACCGTTCTGAAATTTTAAAAACTTTACCCTCTTGCAGATTTAGCCTTCAGTCTTGCAGTCCCTATAACTTTTTATGTTACCAATAAATTTGCAATTTTAATTTCTGAAGTATATATTTGAAAGGTCAGATTTTTTTCAGGTAGATCCCTCAGATCCTTTGCCAGTGTGTTCTCACAGCTTCTTTCCATACCTCCTTTTATCATAGATTTTACTGTGATTACTTCAGGTTTTCTTGTTAGCACAGATTGAGATTTTCTTTAAAATCTGTCACTATGTTGCTTACTACTTAATTGTACTTTCCTTGCAGATACTACTATCAAAGAGGAATCCTGGCAAAAGTTGAGGGACAGAGGCTTGTATATCAGTTTAAGGAGATGCCAAAAAATATAGTTGTCATAGATGATGACAAAAGTGAGTCCTGCAATGAGGATTTGTCAATATCTACAGATGAAAAGTCCCTGGAAAGAGTGTCTTTATCTGCAGAAAACCTTTTAAAAGCAGCACCCTCTGCACGTGGAGGAAAAAATTCCTCTCAGTTAAGCTGTACCAGAACAGAAAAAGCAGTCACCAGAGTTGTGAATATTGCCTCATCAGCTCATGACACATCCTCATCTCGTCCTTCTACTACCACTGCTACTGTCCCAGCAACAACACCTCCCAGGTTTGTGTTAATGGGGCTGTTAAATTTCCAAAGTCCTATTGCTAGATGTGCAAAAGGTTTGGGAGTAGGTTCTTTGCTTGCTGGTTTGGCTTTTTCATTTTTTTGTTGTGATATGGTTTGGTTTAGTTTTTTTTCAGAACCAACTGAAAATCTGTCTCTCTTAGAATTGTCTGTCCTTGTCATCTGTAAGGATGCCCTGTGTTTTGGCCTAAACACACACATTTATTTTGTAGGACTGTTCGTGTGGCAATGCAAGTGCCCGTTGTCATGACCTCTCTGGGACAGAAAATCTCAACGGTGGCAGTGCAGTCAGTAAATGCAGGGTCACCGTTAATAACCAACACAAGTCCAACCACAGCAACAACTCCAAAGGTAGTAATCCAGACAATCCCTACTGTGATGCCAGCCTCTGCTGAAAATGGAGACAAAATCACAATGCAGCCCGCCAAAATCATCACAATCCCTGCCACACAACTCACACAGTGTCAGTTGCAAACAAAAACGGGCCTGTCTGGGTCAGGAAGTATCAACATTGTGGGAGCCCCATTGGCTGTTAGAGCACTAACCCCAGTGTCCATAGCTCATGGGACACCAGTAATGAGACTATCGATGCCTGCTCAGCAGACCTCTGGCCAGACTCCTCCCAGGGTGATTAGTGCAGTTCTCAAAGGTCCAGAAGTTAAATCGGACACAGCAGCTTCAAAACAGGAATGTGAAGTGAAAACACTGCAGCTGGTAAAAGAAGAGAAGCCAGCAGATGGAAGCAAGACTGTGACCCACGTAGTAGTAGTTAGCACACCTTCAGCTATTGCCCTTCCTGTAACAATGAAAACAGAAGGAATCATCACATGCGAGAAATGAAGAATAGGTTTCTTCCAGCATGGACTTCTGACTGTTACGGTTTTGAATATACTGACATAATTGGGGGAGGGATGTAGATGGCTATCACCAAGTCATAAAGGAGAGTTTTGGAATGTTAATAAACATGCATATGTTGAAGACTTACTGGAAAAAAAATTATTTTCCTGTGTTTCAGTGGGAATTAAACCACATTGATATGCAGTTAAAAACTGCCTCTTCCAGTTGGGAAACAGCTGAACCTATGGAGAAGGAAAGAGGGGCTGAAAAGGGACCAAACAATTTCACTACGCTACTGGTTACCAAGTTACACTAAGACCTGAAACACTAAGAGAGAGCTGTGTGAGAGGTTTGCCTTGGTTTTTAGTTTTCATTGTTACGCAAATGGCAAAATTGATGTATTTTTTCTGCATACCAGCGATTACTACTGTGTGCCCACAGTACTCAACTGGTGCTATGTGAAAAACTATGCTACTAGGTATTGTAGGAAGTGAAATAAAGGAGATTAAAGAACTTCTAAAAGAAGACAGAGGCCTAGAGGGATTTTTGTATCATACAGCTTAAGCAGGTTCAAATTGAAAGCCTTAGACTGATTTTCAGTTATCTTTCTTGAAATAAGCTAATGGCTTGTTTGTGTAAAGCTTTTTTTATTAAAACAAATTTTTTAAAGACCTTGTACCTAGCACAGTATTGTTATAGAATGACATGTAACATATTTTGTATGGTAGTTAAAAGTCTGTCTAAATTTCTTAATCGTGGACAAAGTAGCAGCAGGTTTTCTGCCTTCTGCTGTACCATGCCTGTATCTCTCACTTAGCCTTGACATCTGTGCATACATTTCAGTTTCAGCTCTACTCTCACTTCAAAGGTCACACCCAGCATGAGCTTTTGTCAGGTAGTTCTAAACCTGTACATTTTTTTTTAGTTGAAGTTAAGAGGGAAGTACCAGTGTTCAGAACGAACTATAATAGTTTGTATATTCAACGTTTGAAGTATATTCTATTTTGTTGTACTCTTGTTTCAAAAGTGTATTCAAGTAGGTTTTACTGAAATACAGAAAGAAAATTTAATGGTGTTTGGTCTGCTTTTTATTTTTTCCTTCTTCCTTTCTACTAACCTGTTAACCTTCTTTTTTTATTTGAAATCTTCCAGGCATTTATTCTAATATAGATGATACAGTGTGAAATTTTGGGACTCCTCACTGCTTCAAAGGGCTGACCAGCTCACTCACTCAGTTGTTTAAATACCTGTGAAGCTTGCTGTAGCTGATGAGGTAGCTTCTGACAGGAGTCTAGTTCTTCCACTTTTTCAGCATGGTGAGCACACATATGAGCTCTGTGAACTACCTAGCTGCTCCTCCAGCTACACCAGATATTAGCTCCATATTTCCAGTCCATGTGCATGGCTTGAAATGTAGCTTACCTTGTTTTCACAGGGACCACACTGGCACATCAGGCTTTGGGTGGTCAGGTGCCCAGTGGACCCCCAGTTCCTAGTGATATGCCCTGGAAAGTCTTCAGGGCAGGAACTTGGGTATCTTGAAATTACTGAAGTCTAAATGATCATCTAAGTACTTCATGTCTGGAGGAGCAATTTTAACAGATGTCTGGAACTGAGGTCTTCTGTAACGCTAAAAGACACCAGAATTAAATACTTACATGCTGAGAATCAAGTTACTTGTAGAGTCCTAGCATCAAGGCCCATTCTTCCCTTCAACTGGTAAGAAATGTGGAAATAGCTCCATACAGCCAGGCCAGCATGTGGGGGACTATGAAAGGCTTCTGGAAAAAGTATTCTTTTTCATACTCCTAAGCAGGGAAGTGGAGTTTAAGAACAAAATAAAGCTGAAGCAGATAAAAGATTGTGTATAAGGCAGCAATCCCTTCCACTTGCAGCAACCCAAAGAATCAAAGGTTCCTACACATGAACTGTGTTTCTGGCACGGGGTAGAGGACAAAGAGCCTTCAGGCAAGGAAATTGAGAAAGAAGAGGACTTTTTTTTTTTTCTAAGAAAGATGTAGGAAAGGGAAGTAGGGGAAGCTGGGCAATCACTCAATTAATTTGGCAGTCTGGGAGGCACTAATGTTCTGGGTAAAGGGAAATGGAGCAGTGTAAAGAGAGGCAGGTGAAACAAATCTGAGTCAGACAAGAAGAGAGAAACAAGTCTTTTTAAAACTACATTTTTAAGTCCAGTCTGCAAGAAATCCTTTTCTAAGCGGCTATTACTTGATTGCATCTGAAAGAGTTTCTATATCTCAGAGCGTGAAATATCTATGTTGAGTATTTGTAATTAAGACCTTTCCAACACCTAATTTAGATACATTGGAAGTCAAATGGGGACAAACTATCTTCCTGGAATTAGATAAGGATCTCCACCTGATAACCTCCTCTTAATACCAAGACTTCATTATGTAATAGCAAAGACTAGAGGAATGAAGGTGCACACATCTCCGCTACTAGTGGGGTAGTCAGCTCGTAGCCAGCTCTGAGATGCCACTGCTGCATCTTGCCACGGAACTGGTGATGGTCCTTTGGCTCTTTCCCCTGGCCACCAGTGAGTGGCACATGATACTGGCTGCCAGAGGATATTTACCAGGAGTTCATGAAGTGCTGTGAGAATCTCTGTGTGAGGATGTGCTGTAACTGAAATGGAAAGGGAACTTAACCTGATTGTGTAAATTAGTATGTGTTTACTGGTGGTATTGGAGGATGTGACCTCGGGATGAGGGAGCTTTGGTCAGGTTTGTAACATCTGAAACAGATGAAAAGAACACTAGAATATTTCAACAGTTAGTATCTAGCTATACTGCCAGACTTTTGCAATCCCGTTGAAGAACCTGTTTTATATATGTGTGAAAGCAGGACTCCCTTGTACATCTGAAGCTGGTGGCTCATGTAGAAGAGTCCAGGCTTAACTCATCCTTGGCAAGCAGTAACTCTTAGATGTGTGGGTGGAATTAAACATGCGTGAAGTGAGCACGCTTTACACAGAAGGCATTGAGACATATACAGTCATGGTATCACTAATTTTGCAGATAAATACAAATATTTTTACTTTTCAAATCCACTGTTTTAAGTTACAGAATGAAAAGGGTGATGCTGTGTAATCCACAGGGGAAAAAAATCTTAACTGTGAGTTGCAACTCAGAGTAAATGACCGAGTACCAAAAATAAGAAAAGTTGAAAGGGGAATCCCATTCCAGAGACCATTGTTTTTGTTAGCTCTCTCTTGCACATCTTTCCTAGTGAAGGGTTCTGGGCCTTGACACAACTCAAGTTGTCTGGGTAAAGCATGCTGAAAGGAAGGCTGAGGTCTTGGGATGCTCTGCTAATTGATCTCATCAATTTTAGGGCTTTGGAGAATTACACCTGAGGTGATCAGGGATGAGTGAGCCAGGGGCAGTCAGGAGTTGAGAAAATGGAGAGGTGCCTGAAGCCTCAGTTCATACTCAGCACATGTCCAGCAGGGATCTTGGCTGCTGCCAGAACAAGCTAAGTGCAATTCTGCCTTGTAGAGACAGTTCAAATAGCAGGTGTTAAGCTTATTAAGAAGATCCAAGTGACACTATGTACTTGGAATCTAATTGTTCTCCACAAGAGATAGTGTTTTAATAAGCTTGCAACAGCTTTTGCCTTTCAGCAAATTAAACAAATGGGTCAGTTCTTCCTGCAGCTTGCTTGAGAATGAGGGAAAAGTGTCACTGCTAAAGCTAAGGCAGCCTGTATTCAAGATGAAAATAAGGGATCTGTGGAGACTTTTTTTAGCCTTAATGTGCTTATAAGGTGTACAGCCATAAGAAGAGCTTGGAAGACATTTTTACTCAGTCATACTGCTACATAGGAAAAAATATCCTTTCTGCTTCTTCTGAAAAATATTTAGTGTACTGATATTTATAGCTGGCAAAAGTATTTCAGTGCTGCAGGCTTGCCTCTTGCTGTATCAAAGTAAGAGCAATAATCCATTTAAGTTTTCCAAAAGAGTCTGTCTGCAAAATAAATTATGGCATGTACTGGAATAAAAGGGTGAAGCTGCCTGAGAACTTACCAGTTAGTTTCTGTGGGCTGTCTACCTTTTATTAAAATACAGCAGAAAGGGTTCACCGTTGGGCTATAGCAGGGATTTTCTGAGTATGACAGTATCAAGAATTGCCTTGAGATGGGAAGAGTCCCCAGCCTTTTCAGTTATTCCACCCCTCCTTGCCTTCAGAATTACCCTTTAAGGAGATGAAGCAGTGAACATCTATCGTAACATGTCCAGGATGAAAGAAGAATCCCAGCCCTTTCCACTTCAGAAGGGGTTCTGCAGTGATGGCAGTATCATACAAATCATGCTCTTTCTCAACAGTTTGGTTTCTTTTGTAGGATAGTGTTGCAGGCAAGGGTATGAACTAAAATGTCTTAAGAATGATAAGATACAAAATACTCCACTGTGAAAGTGACAATGGGAATTCTGCAGCTGTGATAGTTTGGTTCCTGCTGGTAAAGAGCCTTCCATAATTGGGCCTGTGGCTCTATGCTCTGGCAGTGGGAAAGGTGCTGCCCTGATGGACACCTTGACTGGCCTGAGGAAAATGGAGCTCCTTATACAAAAGTGAAATGAAATCATGGGCTTTTTGGTGGGAGTGTTGGGGTTTTTGGTTATGGTTTAGTTTGTTCTTAAATACAAATGTGATCTTTGTTCTCAGTTTAGGGCTTTCTACCACAAGTATAGTTTCTTCCAGAAACTGCCAAAAGGAGTCTGGATGGAAACTCCAGCTTCTGGTGTATCTTTTTGTGGTAGATGAGCAAGGATTTGACTTATTAAAGGTACCGTCTTATAGGTCTACATTGTGGTGCTGATTTTAGAAGTGTTTAGCTGCAGATGAGTACAGACGTCAATTAATGGGCACTTGCATTATTTCTCCTCCTTGCAAGACCACTTGAGGGAAGGTCCTAGGAGAAAATACTACTAAAGGAGAAGCACTGCATCTCACCCCCTCTGCACAACTGAGGGCAGCCAGCACCATGAAAAGGAAGCTGTCAGTGTCTAGTTGGTATGAAACATGGGAGCAATGCTCAGTCTTTTTGTGGAGTATTGGGAGTGTTGCATCTCTGGCCCAAAATCTCCCCCAGAAGTGCCACCCTTATGGCTTCCAGGGACACAGTTTGATCTTTCTGAAATTCCAGCCAAAGGAGGTGCTGGCTTGTTGCATGTGCCTGGTAGGAGTATTCACCAAGGCCATTGTCTCCTTGGTTGTAAAATTCTTTCTGTCTGAGGAAAGTCAAATCCACATAAATCCCGGGCTGGTTGAAGGGGCCTCTGCTTGGAAGTAGACCATTGCCCTCATCCTGAAAGGGTCAGGAACATGTGCAGAGTGTGTTACAGCTGTGCAACAGCACTTCATTTGTTTGCCTAATGAGGAGTGTTTGTGGGGGAATTTGGGACTTCCAGTCACCAGACTCCGTATTTCCCTTCTCAGCAATGCAAGTACAGTAATTTATGGGCTGTATAAAGCTCATACCTGCTGCGTTTCTTCTTTTCAAATGCGGTTTTAAAAGAAAGTGGCAGATACAGCTGCATCTTGTGAGGGACCAGTCTTCCCAGGCACACTTAGCAGCCCTCAGGGAGGAATTCTTGCACCCTGCTTTGCAGGACTAGCTAGGTTTATAGCTCCACACAACTGTTGGAAAGGGGAATATTTACAGTAATTCAGTGTAGGTTTCCTCTCTTAACTAGAAGAGTGAGCAGCTTAACAGCTAAGGGTAACGCCCTTCCCTACAGACTTGTGAAATTTGGACATTCCAAGTTGGAGAAAGAATGTGTGCTGTGAAGGCAAAGCAGCCAAGGCACCCTGAGATTAGGGTTAGGGGTGGGGAAAAAGAGGTCTGGAAGGGGAAACATTAGCACCAACTTGAAGCTCAAACTAATTGAGACATGTCACCTCCTTGGCAACAGGAACTTGGAACAGGGAAGTGAGAAAGACAGCAGCAGAGATAAACTTCTTTCTAAAGTGTTTTATTAATAAAAACCTGGAACATTTAAGGGTTACTATGCACCCTACTTCACATGGAAATACTGCTTTATTTGCCCTGCCATATCTTCCTCAACTATCTAAATGTCAGCCCAACTCCCAACTGTTGTCTCTCTTCCCTCCTTTCTTCCTACGTCATTTTCCAGCATAACGGCATGTTTACAATCCATATATGCAATTCCTATGTCACCAGTGAGCATCACAGGAGTTACTAGACTAACACACCTCTGCTGTAACCCAGATGGTCACAGGAAGAGGCTCCTGAACACTATCACTGTACAATTTCCAATCAGATGCAGGATCACCAACTTCTCTCAATAAATAAATTACAACACGTTCCAGTGTAGCTTTAGATTCTGAAGATAAATAAATCTTTCAACATTAAGATTGGCCCTTTACTGAAACGGCAAGATTGACAAGACTACAAATTTAAATCATTTAGAAAAATAATACGCAGAGCAGAGGAAGAAGTAGTCCCTGGTTAGCTGTGTCCTCCAGAGCGAAGCACAGAAAAGATGAAGGTACAGTCACTGTGTACATGCCTACAGGCTATATCCATGTGACAGACACATGCACACAGTTCTGGAAAAGTGACGGTATTACTCTAGGTCATAGCCTCTGTTTCCTCACCTGCTCTTACTGGAGGGGGCCTTCCTCACACTTCTAATGAATTTCTCATCTCAGGTCATAGAAAAATGACAAGATCACACTACTATGAGCTTAGCTTTTTGTCTAAACTGCATTAAACTTCCTTCATATTGCAACAGAAAAAGATTTAAGAGACTCTCACTGGGTAGTCAAACCTCACTCTCTTTGGTACTTGCAGAAGCTTAACATGAAAGAAATAAAATTAGCATGCTGTCAGGGCAAGTTGTTTCACAAACAGAAGTGTTTTGATTTAAACACTAAGGCCTCCATATTCATTAGAGGATTAAATCTTTAAACAGGGGGCTTAGTGATAGAGCTCATTTGCCTTCTAGTTTTCAAATCCTGACATGGCAAGAAGACCATGACGAGAACACTGGCTTCTTTCTTTCTCCCTAGAAGGCTGCACATTGAGGGCTGAACAGCAAGTGTTAACTCCAAGCAAGTGCCTTAATGGTTAGTCAACAGTATTTCCTCATCTTTCAATAGCATCCAGATTCAAAGGCTTTCTCTAAAATAAAAGACTGGCAAGTTCAGACACTGCAATACCAGGTGGCATTCCAAGACGTTACAGCAGTCTGTCAGGGTCTTGATTAAAACTAAAGTCACACACGAGGGACAGGTGATCGGAAGGGTAATTGAATGAGGGCAGCCTGTTGGGCCCAATTTGCTCTTCAGTCAGCAAGCCCAGGGCTGAATTCACATTCAAGGCATGCTGGGAATACCAGATATAATCCAGTGTGTGCCGGCACTCTCCAGAGGGCCGGATTTTCCAGGTGGTGTAGGGGGGCTCCGATTGTCCATCAGGGCTCAGCAGCTTGTATGCACTGTTTAAATTGAGGCTGGAGTTGGAAAACTCCCTGTAGACCTCCTCAGTTGGCTCTGCATTGAAGTCTCCACAGACAATCAGGGGGATCTTCGCTCCTTGGGTGATATTTTTCAGGTTCTGGAGGAGGTCGCAGCCCTGAGCAGAGCGGAACCTCTCCCAGCCCGTGCGGGCTTTCAGGTGGGTGACAGCAATGCAGAAGAGTCTCCCAGTTTCATGGCACTTCAGTGTCTGAGCAATGGCCACCTGGTTGGTCTTCAGCTTCATGGCCGTCAGCCGGATGTTGGCACTGTTGACGAGCTCAAAGCGCTCCTTGAGGAAGAACATGGCGCAGCCATCTGGCCCGTTGTTGTGCTCCACATCCAGGCACGGTGACCACGGCTTTGGGAAGAAAGTGCACTGGTAGCCCAGGCGGCTGAGGAGCGGCTCAAAGGTGTCAAAGTAGTGGTCAACTTCCTGAAGGCACAAGATGTCGGGCTTGTACGCAAGGATTTCCTCCAGGATGAGGCATTTCCTCTCCTCCCATTTCAGAGCTTCCATGGGGCACTGAACAAAGTTGTCTTTGCCTTCCCCAAGAGCTGGAATCAGCAGGGAGGGGGGACAAAAAACCCAAAAGTTATTGATAGCTGAAACAGCCTGTCATCCTCCAGGTTTTATCAGTTTAAATGCAGGTCATGGGTTTTTCAGGAGTAGCTGGTTACTTTAAGGGTACCAGATTTACCAATGGGTGTGAGAACCCCTCCTCAAGTCACTGGAGTCACTCCAAAAAAATTAAGTTCCTTTTACAGATACAAGTAAAAGTTTTCCCCCCTCTGCCCACTACACAAGGGCAAGTACTTCCACATGTGGCTGCTGCAGCTTAAGCCAAAATAGAAGGAAGTGGGTTAAAAGTGACTTAACTGCAAAAGGTAAGGCAGTTCCTACGAAGGGAATTTCCCACCCCAAAAGATTTTAAGATGAGGCTGTTGCACAAGTCAATTTACAGCCTTGACTCAAAACTACCAGTTAAAATTATTTTTAAGCATTGAGAATTCCCATAGCAGATCTGAATTTCTGGATAGTTCACCAATAAGGTAATCAGAAACTGAAGAGAAACTTTACAAATAAAATTTAGGAAAAGAATGAGTCTTCTCTGGGGTTAACAACCATCTATAAAACTGATGGGTCACAGCTTTTAGAATACACTGTATTCAGTTAGGATAGGAATTCAGGGCTACCTTCGGCATCAGAGTTGCGAGGAAACACCTTTTTTTTCTCTCCTATGGGACAGAAGGAAAGCCACTACTTCAAGTACTCAAAATATTCCCCCTGGCCCTCAGTCTCATGTATCTCATGTAGTTCACTCCTCTCCCTTTGCTCTGCCAGGGTTTTCATTCATGCATTTGGTCTCAAGGTCATACCTTGAGCTCACAAGCATCTCCTACCTTGGGCAAGGATGTTCCACTGCATGACCCGGATGGGGCGGTGGTTACAGGTAGTATTCTTCTTCAGGTTCACGAAGTTCCTCTGAAACCGGGGCGGCCGCTTCTGCAGAACAATCTGACATTCCTCCAGCAAATCCTTGGGGTCTAAAGGATCCAGCCGTGCTGAGTCCAGCTGCTCCAGGCAGTCCTGGTGCTGGGACACGGCACCACTGCTCAGCGTCTTGGCGAGCACACTGTAGAGCCGGCTGGTGCTGTTTCCCATGGAACACACTGCAAGGGAAAAACAGGTGTTAGAGCTGGTCCACCACAACTCTTCTCATCACTTGGGTGCCTTGTTGCAGCCATTGGTGGTTTGTGCAGGAGCCTGTTCCTGAGTCTGAGACAAAATAAGAAGGATGCAGAGATAGGGTTAGTCCTGTTCAGTCTCATGTTCTGCCTGTCATCAGGGGCTGCAGCCTGCAAACAGCCTGGTTTAAGACATCATGCTGCTGTCTTCTAAGGCAATAAAGAAGTCTTTCAACCAGAACAGTGTTACAGTGGGGATACTGCAACACGCATATCAAACAACAAGGCCCGTGGAAAAGAGATATATATGGACTGATTCTAGATAGATGTTTCAGAGAGATGTTTATTTCTCCGGCCTCATGGCCAGAGCTCTGCTGAGGAACTGCTGCAATCACGGGACCCGAGGGTCCTTGCCCACGCAGGGGAACATAAAACAACCAATCAATGGGGAATGAGGCTGACCAGGGGCCAGGGAAACCCCATGTCTCCCCCCCAGGGCCCCTTCTCAGGACCACATGGCAGGGGGAGAAGGGACCCCGACATTTCACCCGTTAATTTTTAACAAAAAGAGATTTAAAACTTAACATTGAAAACAACTGGATAAACATAACAAGAACAGTTTCAAAACAAAACAAGCCACCCTCCTGAGTCTTTAAATGTCCAAACAGATTCTCTGGAACATCTTAAGGGTGACAGAAGGGAGACAGGACTCTCCAGGCATGCTTTGTGGGGAAACTGAGGCAGGAGAGGGTTTCTTCTATTTGTACCTGTTGGAACTCTAAACAACAAGGGTTAATTTCTTCCCTCCCCCTCTTCATCCCCCACTCAGCATTGGAAAGGGATTTTTGGGGAAACAATTGGCAAAGGTATGGTTTTGAGGGAAACCATGGGTGAAAAAACGGATTGGGAATACACTGGGGGTAACAAGATATAGGATAAAAGGGAAAGGTGGGATTAGGAAAGGGAGACTGTAGGGGGGGCTTATAATGGAAATATTGTCTAACATGACTACAGTTTTTAGCATATATACTGCCTTTCACAGAAACACCATCAGGCCCAGTGACCTCTGTTGCTTGTAACCCTTTTCTACCTTGCACAATTTTGAACTCTACTACTTCTCTAGCTCCTAAACTTGGGATGTATTTTTCAGGGTTATTCTTTTTAATAGCAGTTCTATGAACGAATATGTCTTCTTGGTTGTCACATCCTGTTATAAAACCATAATTTTGTTTAACATTATACCATTTTACTATTCCTAAAACCTTAGCTATGGTGATTTTTTCCTTTTTTTGAGTGGTTGCTGTTTTCTGTCTCGCTGCGTTTTTGCTTTCTCTTTTACTTTCGCTCACTCCTGTGTTGGAATTGCCAGGGTTGTCAGTGCTGCCAGGGCCGCCGGGGCTGCTCGTGCCTGCGCGCTCTTCCTGGGATCTCATTCGGGGCTGCGCGGGCCGGGCCAGGCCACGCCACTCAGCTTCCCGCGCGCCGCCACCGCCTCTGCCCTCAGCGGCACTGCTGCTGCCTGGGGCCACACCCACATCATGGCCGGGCCCCCAAGCGACAGCCCCCTTGCGCCCTGCTCCAGCGCACGTCTCAGCTAGGCGTGGCTCCGCTCTGCTGCCACCGCCACCAGCAGCTGCCCGCGCGCCGCCCCCCTCCGTCAGGCGTTCACGGGGCTCGCTCCACCACGCGCTGCACGGGGCCGGGGGGACACTGCCGGGTTGCCCGGCTCCCGCCGCGTCTCGCTCTGCTGTCGACACTGCAGCTCATGCTGCGCCGCCCATGCACAGGAACTGCCTCGCTGCTGCTCGCAGAGCTCTCGGTCCACGTGGCCTGGGTCACACAGACTCTGAGGCAGGCTTCCCTTCACCAGGACACAGCTGACATTGTTCAACAGTCTCAATAATTAAATAATATTCATGAAAATATTCTTCCATCAGCATATATTTTGACTCAGAAATTAACTGTGTCCAAACAGTCTTCCAAAAGTCTTTGGTAAGAATTGAATCCCAAGAAATGCAGAAAAAGTTCTTAAACAAGCATGAAAGGAAATGTTTCAGTTCCTTTTGAGCATGAATTAAGCTAAAATTTACAAATCGTTGTTCAAGAATCTTTTCAAGTTTAAGATAAATGTCCATATGCAGCTCTGAAAGCCAAGAGTCTTTCCACAGTTCCTCCATAGTTTAGAGATGGAACAGCAAAACAAAACCAAGAAGAGGAATCCAGAGTTTACTCACAAATTAGTTGCTGTCCTTAGGGATCGGGGATCGTTCTGCTCACATTATCCACCATTTGTTACAGTACGGATACTGCAACACGTGTATCAGACAACGAGGCCCGTGGAGAAGAAATATATATGGACCAATTCTTGATAGATGTTTCGGAGAGATGTTTATTTCTCCAGCCGCATGGCCAGGGCTCTGCTGAGGAACTGCTGCAATCACGGGACCCGAGGGTCCTTGCCCGTGCAGGGGAATACAAAACAACCAACGGGGAACGAGGCTGACCAGGGGCCAGGGAAACCCCATGTCTCCCCCCCCAGGGCCCCTCTCTCAGGGCCACATGGCAGGGGGGAAGGGATCCCGACAGAATAGCAGGGCTAAGATTAACTCTGCACATGTAGAAACCACAATAGAGCATACCTTTTCCCTGTTCACATAGGAGAGAGCCCAGCAGTGGACAAATGCTGCCTGCTCCTTATTTCATGTGCACCATTGGCTTCTGATGGAGATAGCACTCTGTATGGCCTGGTACCGTGCCTATCTAGGATGCCTCCAGACTGCAGACTATGGCCTGCAGGACAGCCAGCAGGGTGACTCATTCCCTCAGGTTAGTATTTAGTCGGAATCTCTGATCACAGTTTCATTTACCCCCAAAGCAGTAACGTTGTCATGAGCATGAAGCAGCCAGATGCTTCTGCTGGCTTAGATCTCAGGATGTGGAGTGGAGAAGGCGGTGTCTCTAGCTCCCCTTCACATCCTTATGTTCATTCTCCTCACCTTCCTTTCTCCCTTTATCTCCTCACTCCTTTGTGCTGTGCCCCAGCTCAGCAGTTTCCAGCACTCCCTGCAGTCCTCCCTGGGCCCCAGCCACCTCCTGGTCCTTTGGCCATCTTACCCACATGACCTGCACACAAGCTGCTGTCCCCAGCTCTCCCTGCTAATGCAGCTGGCCCTCACCCAGCCCTGCGTCTCCTACAGGGAGGTCTCCCTATCCTACATGGGGTCACAGCTGTCAGGGGACGGAGACGCACGTGTGTCCCTGCTCTGTTTTGTCCTTTGGCTTATGCACAGTTTGTGGTATTTCTACACTGTGTGTGCCCCAAGAGCTCTCCAACCATTTCTCAGGGAGAGGGCTTTGCTCCTTCAAACACAGGCAGGATGGGCAGTGCTTGCACCACAGCAACTTGCTGACTGAGTTTTGTTGCTGCCTCAACTTACTTATTTACTCTGAATGCCTTTTACAAAGGGAATCTTAAGCAAAAGAACTTCAGTGTTGCACTACTGTTGGCTCACAGTGGTTTTTAAGTAAGTTTATTTGTACATTTGAGTTACTTAAAAAAGGAAGAGGATGAAATTGTCATCTTGTGCTCACATCTTGCAGCAGATTTGGGGTGCTACCCAACACACCTACATGTTCAGATTGGACTACAGCACTACCACTTATAAGAGCTGGTGACAGATGTACAATAATGACAGGCTAGAGGGGCAGGCAGGAAGATGGATACCCTCACAGTTCAATAAACATACTCAGGAGGAAAAGAAAGACTGCAGTATAAGCCTCACGTCCTTGTATTTAGGAAAATATATACTTTTAAAAGACACTAAAAACTACTTGCTTTAATGTGTGTTTTGTATGTGTAAGCCCATGGAACAGTTCTAAGAAAGTTGTGAACTTGGAATTTAGATTAGATATAGGATGTTTCTCCTCATCTCCATCCTTTTAGTTAAAGTTTAAAGTACTAGGAGTTCCTCAAACTGAGATGCGGTCTTGAGCTCACATACACAAATGTCTTTCTAGGGAAGCTATGTGCAGTGTTTCAGTTTCTGCAGTCTTTCTCAGTGTACAATTCTTCTCAAGAAGCCAAGTACTGCTGAAGTAGAAGAAATGGCATTTAATAGTGAGGGAAAACACAAAATCCCTAAGCTGGACCCTTACACAGCTGTGAGAGGATAGGGAGCAGGAATGAAAGCACGCTCTGTGCTGGATACAGAAGGGTACGGTTTACACACAACCAGGGCTGCGAGGCAGCCATGCAGAAACCCCAAAGAAATCAATCGAGCTTTTAATAGAAGCTCCACAGGGAGCCACTCACCTATTTTTAGGGTAGGTACAATCCACAGCTAAGCACTGCAACTGCAGATAAGCACACAGCGTTTTCTGCTGCATCAGGGGTGCTGTCAACAGCTGAGTACAGCCCCTGCCGTGCCATGGATGCACATGGCTCATGTGGGGCTCTCCAAAGGAATACTGGGAAATAACTACCCTCCAAGAAGCCATTAGCAAGATCTTAGGCTCTCTGTGGCTTGATCTGAGTCAGAGGGATGATGCTGAAGGGACAAGGTAGGTGTAACACAGCTGGAATCAAAGGTCTGTTGGCAAAGCCCTGAGCAGCTTACAGCTGTTACAGCAGGATCAAGGCTAAGTTCAGCCTCCACCTGCCAAGCTGCAAAAAAAGCTAAAGTATTGTCTAAATCTCATCATCCCTGGGATCCTGGGGTATCCAGCTCTTTATAGGGCATAAAGCATAGCCTAACCTGTGCTATGGCCCAGAACTGATCTGACAGCTTTTAAAGTCAGTCATGTGTCAGGAAGGAAAAAGAGCTTCAGTCTTCTTTTGAGGAACCAGAGAAGATTGCGTGAAAGAGGATCTGGACTGTAAATTAAGCAACTTCGGTCCTGGTATAGGTGGCTTGAAAGCTCTTGGCTGAAGGAGGGGGGCTCCTTGGGATGATTCCAGCTTAAGATGACTGCTGATCTGCATAAGTTCTTTGTCCCGAAAGTGCTGAAATCATGACAGCATAGACTGAAGTATTCTACAGAATAGGGGTCAGACCAACAACCTGAATACGAAAACTCCAAACACAAAATTCATTTTGTTATTTCTGCAATGTTGAACCATGTCCACAGCAGTCCAGCTGTACAATACAAGGTCACCACTTCAAAATCTTACAGTGCAAGTTAAGTGATCTGTAACTTCCTGGGATAATGTGTTCTGCCAGTGCTGTGACACTGTGGTGCTGGTGCAGGCAGAGGAACAAGCAGACTCCTGAGCTTGCACTGAAGCAGTGGATAGTGAACATAAAAGTGATTCTCTTAATGTGATGTAACAGGGAACAATCAACTCAGCAATTACCATTCAAGGTGCTTAAAATCAAAAAGTTCCTTCCTCTCAGCAAGGGTGGTACCTCAGCATAGTAAGGGCAAGGGAAGAATTCAAACTGTGAATTAAATTTAAGAACAGGGTGTAAAGTTGGAAGGTTTCTTGCATCATCCAGCACAGAAGAGATGAACTTCTAGGAGCTCAGGCAACAAGCCGTCAGAGACTTTATTTTAAGGACTTTGCTTCAGAGATGAGGGCTGCAGAAGGGTATTGAACCCTAACCTTTCAGGTAAGGTGAACAACATTCTCACTTCCCTTCCTTTCAGGTCATACATCCCAGAACCACTTTCAGCTAGAAGCCCTACCTTGTTTACCACAGGTCTTTCCCGGCCCGGTGAATGGCTCCCCATACTTGCAGTCTGGCCTGGTAGTTGCATCAGCCTCCACGGCCCCAGGGGCCAGCAGCAGCTAGAGATGGCCTCCCTGGAACCCCAGTTCTAGGAACAACTTGACAGGCACCAAGTGACAAATTCTATGCTACAAGGTATCATACTACACGTACAACCTTTTTCGGGACAGCAATGAGAGTTTGTCAGAGCAAGGCAGAAGCTGCCTGTTCTCAACAGGCAACACCAGAAAGAAGAGGAAACCTCAAATCCTGCCTCCAGTAATATAGAGAATCAGTACTTGGCACAAGCTCTGGAAACCTTTATCCTCATGAGTGCTTTATTAATCATGAGCTCAATTCTGCCAGCTCTCAGATGCATATGCTCCTCTTCCCTGTAGTGCCATGAAGCTTCAATCCTGCCATATGGCATCCTGGCCTGGCATCAACAGGAGGAATGGAAGCACCCTGCCCTACCCCGGCTTTTACACCCCTCCTGTAACAGCAACAGCAGGGAATGAACTCACTTCACCCCAACCCCAGCTGAGGGCAGTAGGGGAAAGTGGATCTCCTGAATGCCAGGTATGTAATACAGCCTCAAACATATCGTCCAGAAAAGCTGTGGCTGCTCTACAGCTGGAAGTGTCTAAGCCCAGGCTGGATGGCACTTTAAGCAACCTGGTCTAGTGAGAGGTGTCCCTGCCCACTGAGCAAAGACTGGAACCAGAGGACCTTTAAGGTCTCATCCAACCCAAACCATTCAATGACAAAGCTTATTACCTCTCCCACCAGCAAGTCTGGAGCAATGGTGGCTGCTACCTTGCTGCCCTGCCCCAGCTTTCACAAGGAATGGCACCAGGTGAGCATCTTGAGCCATGGCCAGAGCCAACAGAGATGCCTTAAGGCTGGATCCGACCGCAGGAGTCCAGTGGGTGCATCATTGCCCTGATTCGGGT
Organism: Corvus hawaiiensis; assembly: GCF_020740725.1. NCBI lineage: Eukaryota > Metazoa > Chordata > Aves > Passeriformes > Corvidae > Corvus > Corvus hawaiiensis. The sequence goes on from NC_063217.1 coordinate 64,371,028, forward strand.
CTGGCCACAGTCACAGGGCAGGGTGCAGGGCACACGCCAAGGTAGTGTCCGCACAAGCACCCGAGGACATCTGGGCACTTTCCAAGTCTCATGTGGGGAACAAAGAACGGGGTGTAATTATTTAACGGTATAGACAAGTAGGGACCTGATGGCTGCTGCTGCCTGCCGTAGAGTAACCTGGGCTGTTCCCACACACTATCTTGAGTGAAAAGACCCCACTGTGAGCCAAACTCATCCTACACAAAGTGCAACGCTAAAGAGGACAGCTCAGCTATCTGAGAACATGCTCCTGCCAGCGGCACGTGGACACTGACCCTCGGGCTCACCAGACAGGTCACCCCACCGATACCCGGGTTTACTCCAAGCACCCAGCCTACATGTGAGTGCAGAGGGTGCCCTATCCCTCAGATGGAGGACACCGAGCCAGAAACCCCTGAAGTTCCGGCGGGCTGTCCGGCAGCGCCGCGATACTGCCCGCTCCTCACAGCTGGTGGGCGAACGCCACGGCCGCTGCCTTAAAGCCCAAGAGCCGGTCCAATCCCGAAGAGGTGGCTGGCGAAGGGACAAAGGACACGCTGATGCGGGCAGGACAGTCCAGATCCTGCTCCGACAGCAGCAGCCCAGCACCAGCCGCCCGGTGACCGGGGCCGCCCAGCTGTGACCCCGCGCGGTGCCTGGGGCGGCTCCGCACTCTCCTCGGTCAGTACCCACCTGTGCGGGGCGGCGCCTCCGGGGCGGGCGGGCCGCCCGCTGCTGCCCGCGAGGCGGCGGGGTGGGAGCGGGGCCGCGACAGCGGCAGGCGGGAGGCCGAGGCGGCGGCGGGAGTGCAGCAGAGGGTGGGCAGCGCCGAGCAGAGGCAGCGCGCGGGGCTCTGGTACATGCTCCCGGTGGGACGGAGCAGAACCGGCTGGGATAGAGCGGGATCAGTTACGCAGCTGCTCCCACGCCTGCCCGGCGGCGCTGCTTATAGAGGCGGTGGCGCCCCGCGCAGGGCGTACATCGGGCACTACCACCCACCCTTGAGGGGGAGACACAAGGTACAAGCAAACTCCCTCGGCACCGCTGCTCGCACACCGAGCCCGCCCACGGAGGGCGGCGAGGCGGCGCTTCTCCCGACCGTCCCGAGGCTCCTGCTGCCGCAGGACGCTGCGGTAGGAAGAACACGCCCCGTGGCCGCTCCCGCCTCCCCTACCTCACCGTGAAGTGGTCTGGCCCGGAGGAGGTTTCCCGCCGGTGATGTCAGCAAGGGGCGCCCTCTGCTTCCACGGACGTCACGGCAGAGTGGCCCCGCCGCCCCGCCCCGCCCCGCCCCGCCCCGCCCCGCCCCGCCCCGCCCCGCCCCGCCCCGCCCCGCCCCGCCGGGTACAGCTTTGGGCGCCCGTACGTGCAGGCCTTTGCCCCGCTAGGGAGAGGCGCTGGGCTGCCTCGCTGAGCCCTGTGCATCCCCCTCCCCACGCCCGCCACGTCCCCAGGACCACGTGGAGAGAAGGACACTCTCCCAGCGCAGCATCCCGCATGTACCATCCCCTGTGGGAGCCTGCGAGGGGGTTGGGGAGAGAACAATGGAGCAACCCCTGATAAGGGGGGTCTGGGCCCCAAAGCAGGGAGCTGGGGCTCCCTCTGTTGGGTGCTCTTGTGTCTTGTTTCCCCGGCTCCCGTGTCCTCTTTGCTCCGGCACCTTGTGTCAGGCCGGAGGGGCCAAGGGCAGCCCGAAATTCCTGTGCTGAAATTAGGGCAGTGCCTGCAGCTAGTCTGAACAGGCTTCCTTCTGAAAAAGTACTGACTTTTTTTTTTGACAGACCACCGAGAGGGCTTGGGGGAGGCACATGCCTTCTGTGAGGGATGCTGCTGGAAGAACTAGGACAAGCTGGCAGCATGGCATTAGACCTGGGTCTGCTTAAACGCCCCTGGCTCATCCGTCTTTTTCTCAGGCTTTCCCTTGCCAAGAAGATGGCATTAGGGCACAGCAGCTGATCCCTGTGTTTTGGTGTTCCAGTGCCTGCTGTCAAACTTGCTGCCTAGTGGGCTTAGGGTGGTTATAGCCATCCTCTGGAGACAAGAGAGGATAGTAGAATCATTTAGGTGGGAAAAGACCTCCAGGATCATCAGGGTGGAAGGTTTTGTTTGATGGGAGCGTCCTTCTCTTGGTGGGCTCCCAAGCCCCAGCAGCCCACTCCACCAACCATGCAACAGGATAGGGGACACCCAGGAAAAGGGGCACTGGGGAGGCTGAGGATGCTTCTAGTCCTGTCACATTAACCAGATGGAGCCAACAACCCACCTCTGCCACTGCCAGACAGTTCAAGGACTGATAAATATGAATAAATGGTGATCCTCAAAAGTATGGTGCAAGCATTAAAAAAGACCATTTCAGAGCAACCTCAGAGGAGTTGTCAATTCAGCAGCATCACAGGCTGGGCTCCACTGCCAAGCAGAAGTCAGGTTTTGGAGAGGATCTTACCTCTGTTCTTTGTGCTGTCAGGATGAATTACCTGCAGACTGCCTGTGTGGGGTGACATGTAACCTCGTTCTAAGCTGCAAGCGAAGGGGATTTCACAGCCTCCCTGAGCTCCTAGAAAACTCTGTCTGTTTTGGTTTGGGGCACATATGTAGGCATGCCTCTGGGTCCAGAGGAAAGGGAGTTCTCACCTCTCCAGGGACTTAATTGGCCTCCAGGGCTGGAAGCAAATGCAGGGTGCCATCAGAAAGATGGGACTCGTCTTTTCCACTGGCATGTCATGAGAGCTCTGACTTTCTAGATGCTTATCTTTCCTAAGCATAACAGCTGATCCTGCTTTCCCCAGTGCAAGAAGTGCATCTTGGCTTGGGCAACATTGGTTGACCCCTGTCCTTGTTCTAGCAGTCTTTTAATCTACTTGCAGACTATTTTTCATGGGCCTGGTCTTTCTTTATTTTCCCCTAAAAAATTAGACATGCTTCTTTCTCATCATGTCTTCTAAATCTTTTCTTATTGCTCTCTCCTCAAGCCTCTCCTTCCCCTAGCTCTTCCCCGCTGTCTCCTGCTTACAGCCCGCCACAAATTTGCTCGTCTTTCTTTGTGTTACTCTCCATTCCAGCCACATTTGTCATTGTCAGGTCGTTCCTCACCACAGACTTCATAGTGCAAGGAACTTTCCTTCCCCTTTGAAGGCAAGTGCATTGTTTGTCTTTCTTTCATCACCTGGTGCCACTCTTCTTGCCTGGATTTTGGAAGGCACTTGTTAGGTGTTCAGAGATAACGTGGGAGAATATCTAGAGTCTTCTGGGTTGATGAAGGTACCAGTTAGCTTTTCTTTCTGCCTCTCTTCTACTTACTTTGCGTCCTTGCTGACTTTTCTGTCTCATTTCTAGAGTTGAGTTTGATCCCTTGTACCATTCTGATGCTTTGGACCCTCTTGGCTCTGACTGATTTCATCCCAGTTTCATCCCTGGAGGCTTGTGCTAATTCTGTTATTCTCATCTGTAATTTTACCTATGTGTCTTTGTTCCTCATTTCCTTTTTGATTATCAAGGCATAGATGGTGGTAGTCTCACAAGCCCTCTCCTGATGGTGTTTTTCTCTCAATGCTGTTTTTCTCTTCAAAAAGACATGTATAGAGCAGCTGCAATTTCAAAGGTGGGTCCTAGATCTTGGTGCTTAAATTTACACCTGGATGTGTGTAGGCTCATCTAGCCCTCCCTAGGCAAAATACTCTAATGTAAATGCTTTTAAACAAAGTAAAAACCCCAAGAAAGATAATTAAACAACAGGTAGGTAATTAGTACCCCACTAACTTTTTCAGTTTTGTTTTCTGTAAAATAAAGTAGCCTGTCCTCGGCAGAGAATGCTGGGAACATGGGGGAGAAGCAGCTGGAGAGGCTGGGTGGGTGTAGTGGTGCATTCATCCCCTCCCTCTCCTCCCCCCACCGCCACGTCCAGGCTACAGTGTGATCTGAGAAAATGCTTGTTTGGCCTTCTCCTTGAAAACACTACCTGAGCTCAGTTCTTTCTGAGCTTATCAAAAAACACTGTCTGCTCTTAGGAACTCCTTAATGAGCTTCTGTTTTTCTCATGACCAGCCTTGGAAAATATTTCCCTGGCCTGAATGGTATAACATTCCTATTCTCACACTTTCAAAGAAAAGCCAAACTGTGGCCAGGCTGAAACATTGTTATGGCTGAAGCCCACTCTCTTACAACCCTATAAATATCAGTCCAAGATGGGGCCCCTTGAGCTCTCCTGGGACCGCAGCAGGCCTGTGACCAGCCATCTCCCTCTGAGGGGGACACCTCTCAGAGCCAGCAAACCCTCAGGTTGGCTGTACCTGGAGGATCACCGAACAATGATGCATCCTGGGCCAACACCCTCACTCCTCAAGGCCTGATCCTTCGCCCGTCAGGAGATGCAAAAGCATGCAAAGTGAGTATTTTCACTGACTTCTGAGGGAAATTTTTCCACAGGTACCTTATCTTGCACTGACTGTTTCTGTCTGCATACTCCATACTGTTTGCACATATGCTATAGCAAGTCTGGAAGTTAAGTTAAATTATAGTAATAATTTAGGCTAAATGCTGTTAAGTGTCATTTCTCTGTTAGACTGTTAAGGTTAAGATATAAATTAAGGTATAAGTTAAGTTAAAGTACTGTTAAGTTTAAGTGTTGTTAAGCTTTATGCCGCATTCCTTTTTATCCTTGTTTACACTATCTTTACACACAGATACACACGCATACTTAGGTAGTTTCAATTCATTTCTGTTTTGATTGCCTGGCTTTTGTTTGGTTTTGTTGTTGCCTGCTTTCCCCTTGGGGTGCCTTAGTTGCCCTTTGTAAGTAGAGTGAAACTTGCTAACAAATCTGTTGTCCTTTGTAGTTTAATATTAAATCTGACTTTTGCTCATACCCTTGCTGGTGATTTTTTGAATGATCTCAAGGACACTTGTTCAGGACAGAGGGAAAAGGCTGGAACCTGGATTTCTCTGCTTTCAAGTACGTGGACTACTCCTTGAAGATCTCTCAGCTCTGATTCATATCCTTTCCACTTTAAATACTCATAGAAGGGACAGAGGCTTGACTGCCATGCAAGACTGGGAGCCCTGGTTCCTTGCTGGGCTCTGCACCTGACTGGGCTTGTTTGCTCTAAAGTCTGGGCACCCTTATCAGAAGAGCAAACTTGTGACTAAGAGTTTATTTCTATGCTTTTTGTGCATGAACCTCTGTAACCAGCATTTCCCCCCCTTTCCAGAAGACCAGATAATTCTGGAAGGAAAGAGTCATTGGTGATCCAAGGAATTCATGAACTGTCCCAATGGCCCTGCCGTTTCTGGCGGGATTTGGCAAAGAAAATCCCTGACAGTAGTGGCCAAGGGGATAGGTAGCCTGGGTTTTGCTGCTGACAGATTAGACTTGGTGACAGGGGAGCTGCTGGCTTTGTGTCCTGATCAGGAGATGAGGCAGCTGGGCCCATCTCTGAGCTCCAAGTCCTCAGCTCCTGTCAGGCATTTGCTGGCATTCAGGTGCATCTTATCCTGATGGCTCTCTGTTCTGCCCTTGTGCTCCATGGAAAAACCCTTGAGTTTTCCCCAGAGCTGGCGGCTCATCTTCCTCACCTCATCTTCCAGCAGATTTCTTGGAGCTGCTCACCACCTAGCAAGCTCAGCAGTCCTTAAGTAACTAATGAGTGGCAGTGCAATATGCTTGTTATTCATTTTATTTCTCTGATGACTCAAGTAGTTGGGTTTAGGCCAAACCACCTCTTCATGTGATCTCCAAGGAGGAAGGACAGAAGGTTTCCTGCTGTACTGTATATGCTTTTCTTTGCTCTTTTGAGTGTTGGCTTTCCTTAGCCATGTGTGCCCATGCTTTCATGGCAATAAAGAAGGCATTTGTGAAAGAAAAAAAGTTGCTGATGATGCATGAAACTGTTTTCCACGCATACCACTCTGTTCCCAGGACTGGGAGGAGTGGTGATTTAGCTCCACAATGTGAATCAGTGTTTGCTTGGCATTCCTTGGGGTGGTTCAAAAGCCCTATTAGCCTTCTGCAAAATCCTTCTGAAAATACACAAAAGATATTATTAATTTTAGGTACATGTGACTTAATGAAAAGAGAGAAGTTTCTTCAGGAATTGATCTCAGCTATCCCATGTGCATCTGACTCATGTTTCCACAAGCTGGGAACAGTGAGCAAATGGAGATAAGGGGTCCAGGTCAAAGGGTGCATAGTCTGTGAGAAATGCTTTTTTCTTAGTTTTGTGACCTGTTCTTACCCTGGAGATGCTGATGTTTCAAATATCCTGCCCAGACTATTAATCCTTTTCCAATGCTGTGGAAATCTCAGAACCAGCAGGCTGTTATTACTTACTAAAAAGTATGCTTTGACTTAAGTTTTTCCAGCATCTAATAAAAACAATGATGTCCTCAAACTCCGCTTCCTTGGGATTAGAATGATCTGTGGAAATGATCCTTCCACCTCCACTTCCTCCCAACTGGTCATCCCTGTGTCAGGAAAGCATTTGTGCTGTGTTTGGTACTGCTGCGCTAACTGCCAACATTTTCAGCTTGGAAAAGCATGCTCTGAAAGGAAACTACCATCTCTGGGGAGATGGACAGCAATCACTGTAGTGTCACAGTGCATTAACAGGAGAAAGCCTGTGGCAGTTTGATTCTGAGCAGCATGGATGGCTGTGAGCGTAGTGGTGAACTTCCTGGTGCACACATATCCCAACACCTGATTTCTCCCGTGAGCAATGCCATCACCTGGAGTGCTGGATGCTTTCCTGTGGGATGCCTTGTGCCCCCCAGGATGCCCTTTTCCCCTGTCATGTCACCAGGAGCCCTTCACCTCCCCACCATCAACCTGCTGTGGGGCTTCTTCCCTCCCTGGGCAGCAGTCTGGGAGTGCTTGCCTGCTCTCCCCTCCCTGCCTCACCTTGCTTTTGGATACCTGGGAAGAAGCTGTGAGCCAGGACTAGTGGCAAATATGGGGATCATGTTTGAGGAGGCTGCCCTGAAACAGGTTCACCTGACATGAAGCAGGGCAGAGATTTAGGTGTTTAAAACAGGCAGCATTACCACAGATAGCTGAGATAGCTTTCCAAAGCACTCAGCTCTCATTTTTCAAGCATTTCAGTCACTAAAGCATTTCACAAAGTGGAGCTCTGCCACTTGAACCCAGTATCTGTCTTGCGGAGAAATTAGTAGCAGCAAGTCTGGGTAGCAGATGGTAAAGTGTTCCAGGCAGTTAAGGAAGAGGGAACAATAGTGACACTTAATGACATCTTGTTAAAAAAAACATGCATGTCACTTCATCTCAGATATGAATATACACTAGAGTGGAGATGATTAAGTAGAGTACTTCATATTTAGAAATAGGTGTCTGTTTGCCTTTGGAATCAAAATTTCCAAGACTTCTACGAGGCTGCCAGACTTTGTCTTGACTTGCTCAGTACCTCTCTGAATCTACTTTCTGACACTTCGTAATTTTTAGAATACTTATTTATGCTCCAAGGACCTGTTATATGCCTTTTTTTGGGCAAAATCATTTTATTTTCCTTCTATGTGTGTTAGTGACTTTGAAGTGAGCTAGTGAATAGCTCTCCTTGGAGCCACTGCAGCCACTTGTGCTGCAATGCTCACCTGTATCTGAACAAGGGGAGGATCATTCATTTCCATTTAGCACATTTAGCAAACATTTCCATTCAGCCATTAGTCTGCCTTTTGAGAGACAGAAATGGACACATTATCCATTTAGGATGACATTGTGACGTGGTTGTAGCTTTCGAACAGCTGTCAGATGTTGACATGATTTTCAGAGGTCCTTAGAAAGGTCAGGCCTGGCAGGGCTACCATTTCCTGACCTGCTGGAAAGACCTGGAACACTTACTGATACAGGAGTGGTTCATCTGCCTCTGCTTAGAGTCTGAGGCAAATGGGACGCTGATGGAGTGAGGACCATTGAAAAGCCTGGGATTTGTACAGCATTTCTAGAGCCCAAATCAGTGGAGGTGCTGCTCCTGGGGAGCTTCTGGTGGTGATGCACTTCCTGGCACACAGGCATGTAGAGGCAGCAGGAGTGGGTCTGGGGCTGCTCAGTAGCACCATTCATTGTCACTGGTCCTCCCTGGTGCCCATTCAGACATGGTCTGCAAGTGCTGCTCTCTGACACATGCTCCAAGAAGCTGAAGATCCATCCTCCTTCCCAATGACTGCTTTGGGATATCTTAAGCTAAGATAAGGACAGTCTTCTTGACATAAGCATCATTTTTCCTGCATTGTTACTGTCTGGGCTCCTGTTGAAATGCAAAGTGATGGAGAACTGTGGTCTGACATAGGGATGCTGAGGACCCTTGGCTGGGCACTGCAATCCTCATGTAAAATGATGCTAATTTTCATCTTTGGAAATAAATGCAACTTCTATTTTTCACACTCTGTTACCCTGGTTTCATGGTACCTTGGTGCCTCAGTAAAGAAACCTGCCAGTCATCAGTTTCCAAGCCATATATTTGTAATTGAAGAGGGACTGGCATGGTGGAGCTGGCAGCCAAACCCAGGACTGGACTTTCCCCCATGGGTGTGCTCAGTGGCGGCACGCTGGTTGGGCTGCCTGGAGGTAGGACTGCAGGCAGCTCCCACCTCCTGGTGGCCATCCAGCCCTGGCCGGCATCCAGCTGTGTCTGCGTCACTGGCCCTGCTGGTTATGCAAGTGCCCCTCTACTGGCGTGACCCGCAATGGCTTTCGTAACCTGGCTGGCAGGGCTCTGGGGGGCTTTGCCCTCTACCCCAGCTGGACCCTGGCTTTCCCCAGTGTTACAGCGGGGATTACCGTAACACGCATATATCAAACCAGGAGGCCCGTGGAAAAGAAATATATATGCGGACAGATTCTTGATAGATGTTTCAGAGATGTTTATTTCCCCAGCCGCATGGCCAGAGCTCTGCCGAGGAACCCTCACAGTCTGGACTGAGGGTCCTTGCCTGCCCAGGGAAACACAAACCAACCAATGGGGAACGAGGCTGACCAGGGGCTCAGGAAACCCCATGTGTCTGTGCCCTCAGGGCCCCTCTCCCAGGGCTACATGGTGAGGGGAGGAGACCCTGACATTTCACCCGTTTATTTTTAACAAAAGAGATGTAAAACTTAATATTGAAAACAACTGGATAAGAATAACAAGAACAGTTTCAAAACAAAACAAGCCACCCTCCTGAGTCTTTAAATGTCCAAACAGATTCTGTGGAACATCTTAGGGCTGACAGAAGGGAGACAGAACTCTCCAGGCATGCTTTGTGGGGAAACTGAGGCAGGAGAGGGTTTAATTTTTCCCTCCCTCTTTTCATCCCCCACTCAGCATTGGAAAGGGATTTTTGGGGAAACAATTGGCAAAGGTATGGTTTTGTGAGGGAAACCATGGATGAAAAAACGGATTGGGAATACACTGGGGGTAATAGGACATAGGGTAAAAGGGAAAGGTGGGATTAGGAAAGGGAGACTGTAGGGGGGGCTTACAATGGAGATATTGTCTAACATGACTACGATTTTTTGCATATATACTGCCTTTTACAGGAACACCATCAGGCCCAGTGACCTGCGATGCTTGTAACCCTTTTCTCCCTAGTACAATATTAAATTCCACCACTTCTCCATCTCCCAAGCTTGGGATGCATTTTTCAGGGTTATTCTTTTTAATAGCAGTTCTATGCACGAATATGTCTTGCTGGTTGTCACATCTTGTTATAAAACCATAATTTTGCTTAACATTATACCATTTTACTACCCCTAAGATCTTAGCTACTATGATCTTTTCCTTTTTCCGAGTGGCTGCTGTTTTCTGTCTCGCTGCGTCTTTGCTCTCTCTTTCGGTCGCTCCCGTGTTGGAATTGTCGGGGCTGCTGGTGCCTGCGCGCTTTTCCCGGGGTCATGTTCGGGGCTGCGCGGGCCAGGCCGGGCCACACTGCTCAGTTCTCCGTGCATCGCCTCCTCTGGTCGCAGCTTCGCTGCCGCTGCCAGGCACTGCATCTCGGCCGAGCCCCTGAGCGATGACCCTCCCGCGCCCTGCTCCAGCGCGCGTTTCGGCTGGGCGCGGCTCCCTTCCACCGCTGCCAGCCGCTGCCCGCGTGCCACCCCTCTCAGTCGGGCATTCACGGGGCTCGCTCCACCACACGCTGTGCGGGGCCAGGTGGGCGCTGCCGGGTCCCGCTGCTCCCGCCGCTCCCGCCGCGCCTCGCTCTGCCACCGACACTGCAGCTCGCGTGTCTCCACCCGTGCGCGGGAACTGCCTCGCTGCTGCTCGCAGAGCGGTCCACGTGGCCTGGGTCGCACGGTCCCTTAGCCAGGCTTCCCTTCACCAGGACACAGCTGACATTGTTCAACAGTCTCGGTAATTAAATAATATTCACGAAAATATTCTTCCATCGGCATGTATTTTGACTCCAATATTAACTGTGTCCCAGCAGTCTTCCAAAACTCCTTGGTAAGAATTAAATCCCAAGAAACATAGAAAAAGTTCTTAAACAACCATGCCAGGAAGTGTTTCAGTTCTTTTTGAGCTTGAATCAAGATCAAATTTACAAATCGTTGTTCAAGAATCTTTTTAAGTTTAAGATAAATGTCCATATGCAGCTCTGAAAGCCAAGAGTCTTCCCACGGTTCCTCCATAGTTTAGATATGGAATAGCAAAACAAAACCAAGAAGAGGAATCCAAAGTTTCCAGGGTTTACTCACACAAATCAGTCGCTGTAGGGATCGGGGATCGTTCTGCTCGCATTATCCACCATTTGTTACAGCGGGGATTACTGTAACCCGCATATATCAAACCAGAAGGCCCGTGGAAAAGAAAAATATATGCGGACAGATTCTTGATAGATGTTTCAGAGATGTTTATTTCCCCAGCCGCATGGCCAGAGCTCTGCCGAGGAACCCTCACAGTCTGGACTGAGGGTCCTTGCCTGCCCAGGGAAACACAAACCAACCAATGGGGAACGAGGCTGACCAGGGGCTCGGGAAACCCCATGTATCTGTGCCCTCAGGGCCCCTCTCCCAGGGCTACATGGCGGGGGGAGGAGACCCTGACACCCCAGTGGCTTTGCTCAGCTCTGACCGGCCTCAGCACGAGTCGGGAAGCCCAGAATTCAGGCTGGGAAGCTCTTGGTGCTGCTGGACACACGAAGTTGGAAGCCCCCTTTTAGGCATCTGGTGGAGTTTTCGGCTTCTCGTGCCTTCTGCAGCCACCCTGACCTCAGGGCACCAGGTTGCATGTGGCTGAGCGCCCCTGACCCCTCTGGCCTGGTCCAGGCAGTGAGTTGGCAAAGCTTGAGGTTTTGTTAACTCCCAGCCACAAAGACAAGGGTTGGGAGCTGGCCACTTCCCAGGTGGCCGGCTGGGCTGTGTCCTCTCCCCAGCTGTGTGCCAGAGGGGCTGCTTTGCTGAGGTAATGCAAAAAAGTCATGGCAAAGGCAACCTGGACTGTGCCTAGGTTTATCATCCTGCAAAAATGATCTGCTTATTCGATAGCAAAATCCTCTCTGAATTCCCTACTTGCATTGCATCGAACATCATAGATTTCATTATGAATGGATTTTTGTCCTTCCAGGGCAGCTTTAAGAGACATGGAAAGGTTCTCTTTCCTCCATGGGTACACCCTGGAGTTTGGGTGAATCTGCTCTTTTCCTCAGAGAACAGCTGAACTTGCTGCCTTTATTGTGTTCTAGTTTCTTTTTTTGAAAGAAGTTCTAGTTTCACCTCTATGCCAGGGATATCAGAGGATTAATGAGGGCTCTTCCTAACAGACTTTCAGTAGCTTTAAGTCCAGAAGACAGTTTGCAGAGAAAGTCTGATCTGGAGCTGATCCCTGCAGGGTGAAAGCATCGCTCTCCTTGGCACAGCATGCTTCCTGTCTTCAGGGAGCTGTCAGGGCTGTCTTCTGAATCCCTTCACTGCCATGGGTCAGTCTCTTCCGACTTCTCTTCAGCCCCTTTTGGTGCTTTACCACCCTGGGGTTCACTGTGTCACTACAGCTCAGACCTGGCTTTTGGAGCATGTGCCACCTCCACCTCCTGCTCCTGGGTGTATGGCATGGAGCAGGGCTACCCGTGACTGGCTCTGACTGATGCCAGAGAAGCGCTCCAAGGCAGCAATGGTCTGAAGAAATACTGGTTTTATTATCTCTTGACTGTTTGGTGGGTTGCCCAAGGCTCTTCTGAGATCTTGCTGAAATTGTTTAAATGATATTTCATCCTTGGCCTCTCAATATAAAGGAGGGATACACTCAGTGACTGACAAGGTGAGGGCATGGAAAGAAAGAGTCATGCAATAGATACACAAATGTGATATTAAAAACATCCCAAAGATACTTCTGGAGTAATTTCAGGATTTCTGTCTGTTGGATGGACAAGGGACAGTTTTGAATAACTCGTCCTTTGCAAGGGAGCAGACACTGCCTTATGAGAGACCCTTCACCTCAGGAAATTAGGACTTTGTTTGACACTAAATCCATTTCCCCTTCACTGAGCTGAGTCCAGGTCAGCAGAAAATTCCTCCTGAGATGGACAGTAAGCTCTGGGCACTAAAATTCATGGCAGGAACACTGTCCAGGCAACTCAGAAGCAGCCAGTGACCTAGTCCAGCAGCAAGGCAAACCTGTGAAACAAAAAACATGCTTGCAAACGCAGTGAAGCCAGGGTGGTTGGTCATTAGTGACTCCAGCAAGGCTTGAATGTGTGTCCTGGAGGGGAAAGGCTGTTTCGCAGTCCGTGACCTATCTGAGCATCCCTCCTGCGATGCCATTCAAGATCCAAAGTCTAGCAAAGTAAAGGTCTGATTTTTACTCCAACTTGGGGCTTTTAGGGCACTGTCAATGGGCAGCATCCTGGCCTGGTATCAGGATTTAGAAATCCTGGACGCACTTATTCTTTATACAGTGCAGGGCAGACATATGCAAGAAGAGAAACTCACTCATCACAATTGACTGAAAGCCTGTCTAGCTGCTGGTGGTAGCCAAGTTCACATTATCACCAAACCTTCTGTAATTGCTACACTGACTTCTCTTGTAAATGTAGGAAATTACCATTTGGTTGTCCTCATGAAACAGCGTGGTTGTACCACTCTCAGTTGTGATGGCCTCTCTCTTCTTTAAGGAAACCTTATCACTTGTGCTGTCACCTTCATTTAAATGGCTGAGAGTCAATATGAAGACCAACTCCATTTCCAGGTTCTGAGACGTGGTTTAGGAATGGTATTCTCCAATTTAATGTTCCCACTAACACACCCCAGACCACGTGCTGCTTGCTAACTTTCCCCCTCCGCCCCTGCGGTGAAATGGAGAGGAGAATTGAAGGCACAAAAAGTTAAAGTTCACAGGTTGAGATAAGAACAATTTACTAGAAACAGCAATGGAGTAAGAAAATTAACAGTAACAACAAGACACTAATAACAGAGTGTACAAGATAGGCAAACTATTTACATGTGATTGCTCACCACACAATTTATGTTCCCTGTGCAGCAGGATGGAGAGGAGAATTGGAGGCACAAGAAGTTGAGATAAGAGCAATTTACTAGAAAAAGCAAAGAAATAGGAAAAAGAGTAACAACAATACTAATAGCAGAGCATGCAGATCGGTGCACAAGTAACATGTGACTGCTCACCACGTGGAATCCAGGCTGATGTGACCACACACCACCAAAGAAACGGCACCACCCTATGTCCATGGCATGAGGTGGCATCAAATCATTCCAGGGCTATGCCCTTCCTGGCTGCTGCAAAAATTAACCCTGAGACAAGCAGGATAAATGAAATGCCACTGCATCTCCAGGTGAGGTGTCAAGCAAAGAGCAGAGCTGGCCTGCTTACAAAAACTGCATACATTTATTCGCTCAGCTAGAAAACAGTGGGATTTGACAGAAAAATAAACATAGCCCTGGTCTGTTTTAAAGGGAAAAACCCCCCAAACTCATATGCCTGATGTTTTCAGGTCATGGATGGGCTTTGTATATGGTTTTGTAGCTTTCAGCATGAACTCTGCATCACTTTAATTGAATGGTGTCCAGTCCAAGCTGTCTCAGTGAGCACAGCACAGCTGGGCTGGCTCCACAGCTACACGTGTAGGTGTATGGGAAAGCAGGAGCTTTGCCAAAACACTTGGATTAATGAGCACTGCATCTTTTCCAGCACATCATCTCCAAACCCTTTAGTGCCTTCCACCAAGATAGATGGTGAATGCAGCTCTCTTAAAAAAAAAAGTTATATATTTATAATAATCAAATATGAGATGATGGTTATGGGTGATGGCACATTTTATTTGCAATGCCACTTATTTATTGTCTGCAGCATCAGTGCTGTGTGCTGCATGTCTTCAGTCTGAGGATGTGGCAATGCCCTGCTGAAACCGCTTGCAGGGAGAGGTGACAATTCCTTGGCTGTGGGTGATGGGTGCTGGGGCTTTGGGGCATCTGGGTGGTGGGGTGGGGGGTGCTGGGACCTCACAGCTAGTTATTTTTCAAATGGCATTTGCTGCAGTTTCTATTTTACGTGTTTTCCAGTTACTGTCCAGCTGTCAGGTAGCTCTGAGACAAAGCTTGGGGATGCCTTCATTGAGTGCAGGGATCCTGGGATCCTGGAAGTTGGTGGGAAATCTGGGGCTGCCAGCAAGCACTTTGACACAGTGCCAGCTGCAGAGTTACTTGTGGCAGGTATAATTATAAGGTCAGGATATACCATTGCCTCCTTCCACACATTGATGGGCTTCAGCTGGCACTTGGCAGCCCCTCCAGCACTCAGAAACACACTGTGAGCCCAACCTTTCTTCCAATTTCTATTTTTTTAATCTCAGACAAGTGCAATATGAGCCCTCTATTTTTACTGCTAGGTGAATAAACGAGTTTCTGCTGGGTAGTAGTTCAGCCTTGTTTGTGAGAGACCCTTGGTGATCTCTGTCGGGGTCCCTTCCCCCCTGCCTTGTGGCCCTGGGAGAGGGGCCCTGGGGGAGAGAGATAGGGTTTCCCTAGCCCCTGGTCAGCCTCATTCCCCATTGGTTGTTTTGTGTTCCGCTGCGTGGGGAAGGACCCTCGGGTCCCGCGATTGAGCAGTTCCTCGGCAGATCCCGGCCATGCGGCTGGAGAAATAAACATCTCTGAAGCATCTATCAAGAATCAGCCTATATATGTTTCCTTTCTACAGCCCTCCTTGTTTGGTACGTGGTACAGTATCTGCACTGTAACATAATGGTGGAGAGTTGATGGCAAGACACCGATCCCTAAGGACAGAAAATTTGTGAGTAAAAACCACTCTAGATCTCTCTCTTCTCACCTTGGTTTGGATATTCTCTCTGGACTATGGAAGAATCGTGGGAATTGTGGCTCTCTGAACCACAGAAATAAATGTATCTAGAAGTTAAAGGAAACTTTGAACAGCAAAACAAGAAAGTATTTGTTCTGGGAGATCTAGAACATTTTTTTAACCGGCTTTTCAAGAATTTCTTCTATATTTGATTGGAGATGGAAAATTGCTTGATTTTCTTCCCTTTTTCTGTGCTTGCATAGGGAAGTCTTTTCCCCTGCTGGTGAAGTGAAGGAAAATGTAAAAAAGGAGAGGGAAAGAAAAATGCTGGTTTTGTTTCCACTTTATATTCTGCTACCAACATTAGCAAACAATACTGTTGCTTTTCAGAGCTGTTTTTCCACATATGTGAGGCCTCCCTGGGGAAGCACAGCAAGGCAGAGGATCCGGCAGCTGCAAATCTGGATGATTTCCTCAATTTTCCACAATTCTTCAGTTCTATCTGGCTCCAATCTGAAAATGCCCTGAAAAAACAGGGTTGCTTTTTCAGCCTCCTTATCTGTGAAATGGGATGATCCTTACTTGTTTTGTAGAGGGTGTAGGAAGGTTGAGGATTGTCAGGAATGAAGCCACACTCAATTTGAATTTTAAAATTTAATTTATTAAACAACACGACCAAATTCCCTAATCAAAAATAGCTTATCTGGGTTCACAGTGATCAAAGATCCTTAGAGCCAATACGGCTATTGACCCAATGCAGAGACCCACAGCACTGGGGTTTGCTTGGGCTAGTCCCAAGCAAAAGTCTTCTAAGAAGCAGGCCTAATACCCACAGTGGCAGGCTTTGCTTACGCTAATCCCGAGCAAAAAAAGCAGTCTCCAGTCCGGGACTGGAATTTTATATCCCTCTGGCTCCTCCCATCACTGCCCAGTGTCCCACCTTCAAAGTAGGAGAGGATTGGTAGAGTCCTTTCAAAGTCCAAATCATTGGCTCTAGTTTAGGCTATGATGTAAAGTCTTTTGACCAATGGCTCGCTTGCTGCTAGGGGTGCAGTCTCTCGGTGATGTCGTCCAGATTTTTGGCGGGAGAATCCTGCATTAAAATTCATGGTTTCCATGGACCTCGGTGACAGGCTCCCATCTAGCCTTCTAAATATAGCTCCTTGGCAACAGGTGAGGGCTTTCCCTTTCTGCAACACAGCTTAACTTGAAGATTAATTCAAGAAATATTACAAGGTTTTGTAATACAGTCTAAACTTTTAAACTTTGACTGGAATATTAGAGTAACACTTAGCATTTAAACATTTGTAACAGTGAAGAATATGACTGTAAACTTTCTTAACTTTAGGGACTAATTGACAGCTCAATCATGTACTAATAAAAGCAATAACTTCACACCAATTTCTCGTCATCCCATGAATGCGAAAGCCGAACTCTTTACTTCATTTATGATAAAGATATTTCTCTTTTTGACATATCCCAAAAAAAACCTGTCTCAGAGGTTTTTACTTGTTCAGTTTGGAGAAGGAGGGATGGAAGGTGTGGGCATCAAGGGGAGTGTAAAATGTTGGATCTGGGTGAGGATCTTTTCTGAGCTGGCTCCCATGGATCTGTCTGCCTCTTCTTCATTGATCTGGCAATCCAGTGAATGGAAAGAAAAAGGAGGGAAAACCCCAACCCCACACCTTGACCATTTATGGCAAATACATTTTATTGCACATCCACAGACTCAGCTGGATTCACATAGCCAAAATGTGAGGAAATGTTGAGCTTCCCAGTCCCTCCAAGGCAGAATTACTGTAAGAAGCTTTAATTTTTTCAGAGGAGCCCCTTGCCCACCAAACTCCCTGGCAGCAGATTGCCTGGAAGGTGAGGAGATGCAAGCACCATAATTTTATGCAACACTTCCAATAGTGCTGATCCTCTGTAAATCATGGAAGCGACATTTTCTCCCAGCCTATATCTGTGTGTAAGGGTGGTCCAGCATGGCTGTCACCCCTTCCTTCATGTACGGAAGACTGATTTAAAATGTTCTTATTTTTTTCCCTTGTCACTGAATTTTCAGGAGCTGTCACCATCTGCGTTAGGCTAGCAGAGCATTTGACAAATAAGCCTGAGTCCTTGCAAACCACCGGAGGGTGAGTAGCATGGAGGAGGAAAGAGGGTGTTTCTTTTGCAGTGAAAGTACATGAGCAGGGAACTGCTGAACCTGGGGGCTGCAGGAGTAGCCCCAAGCACAGGCACAGAGAGTAGAACTGGTAGTAACACAGTGTTCCTTTAACCAGCTCTTGTTGTGCTTGCCACATCGTGACCCAATATTTGAGCAAGATATCTTGTCTAGGAAGTTGTTGAGGGGAGCAGAGGGTTCCTGGGCTGTGCTGAGCAGGGAGTGCTCCAGCAGTACCTGGAGATGACTAATCAACAAGCAGAGAGTGGGAAGGAGACAAAGACAAGCCAAATTTCTCCATGTGTTCACTTTGCAGTCTGCAGACTTTTAAACTGTTCTGGTTTGATTTTTTTGAATGCTGCAGCATGCCTGAATAGAGCTGGTCATCATGAACCACTAAATGTCTGAAACCAGAAAGGTTTGCTTTTGTCTCAGTGATACCTGGAGGACTCTGGAAACCTTTTAGGGCTTTCTCCCTTTCAGGAGCAAGGACAAGCCTTTTGTAACTGCTTCCCCTTCCTCGACTTCCCTCTAACATCAACTCACTGAATTTTTAGCATGTCCTTCATGGAAACAGCTATCAATTGAGCTTTTTGCAAATCTCCCCATCTCTTGGTGTTTCTCTGTTTCCTTATCTTGTTTATAAAACTGTGTTATGTGAGGCAAAACTCATTTGTTTGCTGGGAAGAGACATTGTACTCAATGGGATATTTACTGTGTACCTGAGATATAATCTATTCTCTGCAGTAATACGGGCTCCAAAATGAATGGGTACTACTATAGCAGACAGTCCATATGGACGTGTAGTCTTGTTTGCAATCAGTTGTGGCACAATGCTCTGGTTGCAGCAAAGTAACACTTTGCATTAAGCGATGAATTGGTTCAGTCTTCTTATTCTGTCATTTCTCTTCACTGAAGATGTATTGCCTCCATTATGCAGCCCTTGTAGGTGAGCATCAAATATCCATGGGCACTTAAAAGGGAGCATGTGAGATCATGCATAGCCCCATGTAGGACGGGAAGGGAGCCATGCTGTTAATTATAGGGAGTAACGTGTTCCAAATAGGTGACTCATTGCAGCACGAGCCACTCTTGTGGTGAGGAAAGCAATGATTTATTCTGCTAAAGTGTGTCGTTATTGTACTAACATTGTATTTCTGGATTGATTTCAACTCAGAATCTGATAATAGAGTGGATATTTTGCTGCTGGAGAAATAGACCATCCATGACACCAAACAAGCTAGATATATTTTAAAAGAGATGTTCTTGGTATGCTGAAGAAAACAACAACAAAACCTCTATTAAAAGGTCTGTATTTGGATGCTGTGGAGATGCAATGGATATGTCTGTGTTGTCAACTTATGGTTGTTACCATCAAATGGGAAAATCTGCCCATTGCTCATGAGTGAATTGCCAGAAAAATAATAACTTGCTTTATGGAAGATACTGTATAAAATGGAGCCACATAGTAATATTTGAAGGCTGTCTTGGCTTGGATCTGGATATTTCACAATGCAGTGCTCCCCAGAGAAGGAGGGCTCTGAATGCCAGCAGGGTGGCGGGATGGGGAGAGAAAGTGGAGCTGTAAGGTGCTTTTGTCCTTGTGCCCTTCCCTCCCATGCTTGTCCAAAGCCTGGGATACCACCTGTATCTTGTCAGGGGTTTTGCCCAGATCATTGTCCAATGGCCCTGTGCCTCCATGATGTCCTTTAATATGTGATAGGTTAGACTTGTTTGTGTGTGCCTTGTCTTGTCCTGCTGTCCTGAGTTGCAGTGTATTCTATTACCATCCTCATGAGCTGTTGAAACCAGGTGGGGCAGTGTTTCGTTGCCTCCTCCCTCTGGACTATCTTCCATTAATTGGCCCATCAATGACTTGCTGCATGACTCATAGATAACTCCCTCCTGACTATCTTCTATTACTGAGTCCCCTGTGGTTCTGTGGCTCATATGCATAAGCACACAGATGCAGGGATGGCTTCAGTAATATTAAGCTGACGGCAAGGATTTGAGAAGGGTTCTTGCTTAGAGTTTCACAGAAAGCAGTTTATTGCTACAACTTGTGAAGGGTTCTAGAGACAAATGACCCCGAACACATGAGAGCTCGAGCTTAAGTACAGGGGTGTGGCTAACACCAAGAGCCAACTGGGTAATCATAACTGGAGTACATTACCATAATCGAACAAGGCATCCTGGGAGAGGCTTCTTTCCCTCACCATAGCCGATAAGTCTTAGGCACCAGAGACTGTCTTACCAAGAGCCCTCTCTGTCTCTTGTGCCACTGGTCAATTGGCCACCACAGTCTTCTGTTAATGAGCCCATCAGTGCCTTGCCTCATGACTCATCATCCCATTGTGAGATGCTCCACCCAGAAGGAGGAACCAAGCAAGCATTCCATCCTGGATATAATCTGAGATTCCAAAGACCACAGACACCCTTTCCACTGGATTCCCAGTGGACAGGTGCTACATAGCCACCACTGGACCTTCCAAGGAAGAGCAGACCCTTCTATAGGAAACACATCCACCACTTCAGGAGGACTGCAGCCACCATTTTATCAGACTGCTACCACCACCCTAACTAACAGGGTGTCAGGTTGTATCCTGACTGTCAGTTTAAACCAGTGTTTTCTGCCTTTATTTTTTTTTTTAATTTCCCTATTAAATTGTTATTCTGACTTGGTGCCTCCCACTGTTTTTTTTTCAAACTACTACACCTGCACATAAATAGGTTTGAAGGCTGAGAGACACTTAAGAGGAGGAGAAAACAGGCCCATTTTTCATGTATCTCTTGTGATACATGAGTGTAATGGTTTTAAAATTTAGCTGATGGACAAGTTGCTGGTCTCCTGCTGAGAGGAGGGGAGGGAACAGGCCCGAGCTCCAGACCGGGCTCCCTCCCCCGGCACGGCGGCACTTGTCTAGCTTTGTCTAGCCACTGGGGAAAAAGCCGTCCCAGAGCCGCAGGCAGCTGAGAAACAGCTATGAGCTGCCACACGGCTAGGACCACATGGCCAAGATTTCATCTGAAGCCACTGCAGCCCTGTGTGAAGCCGGCAGCTGCAGGTAGAGCTTCTCTGCAGCCAACAGAGCCAACAGCTTGTGCCAAACTGAAAAGAACACCATATGCAGCCAACAAGGCCACCTTTTCTTCCAAGTCAGTGAGAAAAAAGTAAGTCATGTGAGGGAGAAGAACATGGCAACTCCAAGGTCAGAAAGAAAGGAAAAGTAAAGTCACATTGGACGAAGCCAAAATGGCGGTGGGAAAAGAGGGCAGAGGCACTTCTAGCGCGGAGCTTAAAATTCTCTTTGCAAGCCATGGTTAAGACTGTAATATTAGAGACTGTTTTCTCTATAATTCATTAAAGTACGTGGGGGGATGGAAAATCCACGCGCGGCTTGTGAAGATAAGAGAATGCCTATGCCAGGTTACATAGAAGCTGTGAGAGGCCTTTAGAGATTTTGAAGGAGAGAACCTTTGTTTTCAGGCTAGAATAATTCATCCTTAAAAGACTGAAACCCTATGTTATGGCCCATGGTTGGCAGTGTGAGAAGACTCTAAGATTTCATGGGAGAGATTTTTTTTTGTCACTTCAGCAGATTGTTTTTTCCAGGCGGATTGCTGAGTTGTGAAGAATCCCACAGCACAGCAGAAGAAACTCCTTTCCTTATGCATAAAAGGACTCTTAAGAAATGCAATACTGACCAAATCCCATGTTTTGTTATCCCTGGCACAGGTCAGTGGGAAGGAGGGAGGCACTGGGAGAGAAAGGTATTTGAAAGTTTGCTTTAATTTCTTATTATGTCTTTTCACTTTTCATTCTGTTAGTAATAAACTTTCTTTATATTGTAACTGCTTAAATGTGGGCCTGTTTTGCCTTGCAGTCTTTTCTGTTTTCCTCAATAATCCTTATTTCCCCTTATGCAAATAACTAGATTTCGTGTGCTTGGCGCCTAGCTATGCATCAAACCACGACAATGAGAAAAGCTTGCAAATGGCCTTCTGTCTTTGTAAAATCAGAAACACCACGGGTATGAAGGCTGCTCTTTGCTGTATTTCCCTTGAGGCAAGAGAAATGTTTCATTTCTCAAAGAAGCAGCTGAGGTATGCAGAGACAGCATCTTGTCCTTGTCTCTGGGATTTCAGGAAGGGGTGAGAAAAACACACAAAACGCCCAACATACACTTCATGGTCTTAATAACAGCCACTTGGTTTTCAGTAGGAGTAGCTCAGATCCTTCCCCTCTGCCATCTTTCCGTAAAGTCTTCTAAGAGAAACAGATTATGTAAAAACACATTGAAAAGCTGGGAAGAAACTGGCAGGTTTGAAAGAGGCTCAAGGACATCCTTGACACTCTTCTATGCAGCACAAAGAAAAACAACCAGAAAATTGCTTTTCCTTTGTAGGCTGCCTTTGCAGATCATTAGAGTCAGAAAAATCACTTAACTCTCACAGGCTGCAGTGTTGTACTGCTGCCGTCCCTCCTGCCACCACTTGTGTGATGCCTGGTCTCCTCTGTAGACACTCCAACCCATTGTTGTTGCACCCCTGTACTGGTGGAGGAGGCAGTCATTGAGAAGGCTGGCTTTTCCCATTGTCCCTTCTCTGGCTGTGGAAACTGACTGTTGAGCTAACATGAGAAAAGGCCTCAAAATCTGTTACTCTTCTGAAGTGGGAGCTCCCACTGGGACTTGAGCTCCTGCTTCCCTGGGTTTGGGATGAAACACAGGCTGGTGGGTATCAGACAGAGCCTGCTGCAGACATCTTCCTGATCCTCAGGTCACTTCTTAGACAGAGATGCCCATGACTTCAGCCTGGGAGGAGGCTTTGCAGCCCCTCAGGCAGTGCAGGTGTGGTGGCACAGAGCTTGGCGGCAACTTAACCCCTGGAGGGCCTGCGTATTTCTTAGACACGTTGCAGTGACATTGCTGTTGCTCAGCCTGCTGGGTGCCTGTCGTCTTTGCCTGGGGCTGACTTAACTGGCAGTTTCCTGAGGGTGAAGAGTGATAGAGATGGCTGAAGTGGAGGTCTCTGCTGGTAACTGCTGGTAACACCATCCGGCATTCTTGACAAGGGCACATTTTCCTTCAGCTATTGATGATTCCTGGAGAGAAAACAGTGGAAAAACACCGTAAAATCATTATATAGGGAAACTGCTGATGTTCAGGGTCCAAGAGCTCAATGTAACATCAAACAACCTGCCATGAATGTCACTTTCAACTTCTACTGACAGTCACTTTCCAAATTCTTACTCTGGAGCATCCTCTAGCTGTTGTCTGTAACTCATTTGATCATTTCCAGAGCTTTCACTGTAATGCCCTGTTTTATAGCATCATCTCAGATATAGGTTATTAAATTTGCTCCCAAAACTAGTATACCAGGCTCTGCTACATGCAGCCTTGAACTAAAGATCTTGCTATGGCCAAATTCTTTGCTCTAAAATTCAATCTTTTGAAGAGAGGGAACTTTCACTTGCATGGCCATTTTGAGTCTTCTTTGCTCTTTTTGGAAAGGGAAAATTGACATTTGGTGTGGATTTTTGAGGTTCATTTTCTACTACAGAGCATCTCCTTAGTGTCTGGGAAGTTGTGTGGATCCTGGCTGACACTGCTGTCAGACATCTCTTCCATCCAATTTCAGCTTGGTTACTTACCTGGGAGGTGGCACAGGACCAGTCACTCCTTGCCTCAAATTTACTATTTATTTAATAAATAATAAACAAATATTTAATAAAATAAAATAAATGGTAAATTAATGTTGCCTCCATTGACTCATACCATGACAGTGCCATCCTTTGTGAGACATGTGGAGGCATCATTGCCAGGAGTTTACAAAGCCCCAGTTCTTTAAGAGAAAACCCTCTGCTGTGAAGTGATAACATGGAGAACTCGAAAATTATTCCTGTCTCTTGCTCAGTTGTGGCAGTTCTGCTTTTTCTGAGATAAACTTTGCTTTAATGAGTCTTGATGCCTCTCTACCACATATACACCATGAAGGAGCTCAGCCTTGCGCTCATCCTTGCAATGCCTTTTATTTTGATCCGTAAGCTATCTTTCTCCACACCATTGGCATTTTTCTTCTATCTCTCTCTGAGCCCTGAGTCCTAACTGTGTGATGGGACATCTTCTCTCTAGGTGAGATAAATGGAGTTAGGTTCCTTCTGTCTCCTCTTTGGACCCTTTTGATCCTGAAAAAGGATTTAGGTCTGATGCCTGATCTTCCTTTGTGTCTAATTCCCTCGGTCTATTAAAACTTCTTAATTTTATCCCAATCTTGTTTCTATTTTTTGCTGGCCTCTTTGTTTGGTACAGCTGCTTGCAAGCTTAACTTCCCTATAATATATTTTCCAGCTCTGTCACTCAGCTGCTCTGCTTCCTTTACTAGTGATTTCACTGAATCAGCAAAATCATCCCAATTCACAACTTTTACTCAGTTATTCCTGTCTAAATCTGAGACTGGGCAGGTTTAGACAAGGAATTAAGCATGTGAAAACCATTGCAGTTCAATACCATGAGTGCAGTGACCTTGCAGAGTTTTATTTGCAAAGACCACATCTCCAGAACAGCTGAATATCAGACTGAAAGTAACCTGACCTAAAAGGAAAAAAGCAGAGTGAGAGACAAGCATGTGTCTAATGGAGGCCAGCATGGGAATAGCAATGATGTCAATGTATTTAAAGTAGAAACTAAACACCCAGCAATAAAGCCAAGTGCAAGAGCAGAGGCAAATGAGAGGTGGAACAAACAACCTTTAAGGATGTTGTTGGCAGTATGTACACGAACATGTTTGTGGTAGGACTCCTTGGTAATTCATAGCTATCTGCACTGGAGAATATGATGGACTGCAGGACTGGCTTTTTCTACTGGGATTTTCCCTTCTGAATGTTTGTCTTATGGTGTAGAGGCAGCCTTGCCTGCAGAATAAGCAGGTCCTTCTCTGTGGCACTTTGTTGGGCTCTTCTGGGGATTGCTCATGGCCCAGCTGTATTTTGAACAGAGATTTATGATCACCTTCCCAGTCAATTAAAATTCTAGGTACTGCTACAGCAGAATTCAATTAAGTCTAATTGGAGCTTCTGACAACTGATTTTCCAAACAGAAACAATGGTGGGGTTGCAGATCCTAGAGGTTTCTATCACTTTTAAATAACTTTCAGTTCTGTTCTTGCTTGACACTGCTCTAATCTTTCCTCAAGCCCCATGGTCTTTCTTGCATCAAGCAATTCAAATGTTGATTTTTTTTTTTTCTGTCATAATTTATTGTTTTGGCTTATTTGTCCTTTTTATATCTTCTTTTAAATGTGAGGGGGGAAAAAAACCAAACCACCAAACCCTGCAGAAGTCTGGAAATGTTTTTGTATCAGTCCCAGTGGTCTGACATGAAAGATCTATAGCCACTTCTAAGAGTTTGATGGTTCAGTAACAATTATCTAGACAGTTACAATAACAACTCCCTTTTCTTTTTCTGTTGAGAGGGATGATGAGGTTTTAATGAATTGTCAATAAAGATTAAAAAAATAATAAAATACCAAAGAGTAGAAAAAAACCCAGGTGCAAACACAATGACATTAAAATACAACTCAGGTTTTCCATTCTACCTTAAATTTTATTTCCTTGGCATCAGGAGCTATTGTGACAGTTCTTTGCATGCTTGATTGAACAGGGGAAACACATGGGACTGTATCTTAGTCACAGAATGCAGAACATGTAGCTCTCATCTCACAGAGCAATCTCACAGAGGGGTGAATAATCCTTTCAGTAGTTTGTTTTGCCAGAATTTGCAAATTCTGGCAAATGTTGTTTAGTGTGTGGGGACTAATAACAAAATGGCAAACAGGAATTTAAAAAGTGAGAGAAGGAGCAATATATAGAGAGAGAGAGAGAGAGAACAATGACAGCTGGAATGTCCAACTTCTCCATCCTGTAGTGTGTGGTTGTCACTTGCCAACTGGAATACTTTTTCCTAGAGTTTTATTTTCCATGATTTCAGGACTACAATAACATTTCTATCTGCACGTGTCCTGTGTCTTGCTGCTTAAAGGAAACCAGAGCAACCCTCCACATAACTGTGTTTCCCTCTCTTCATATGAGATAAATGGAAGAAAAGCCATGGGCAATTATTTTGTGTGGAAGTTAAAGGGAAAAGTTTTTTTATAAGAAATGACTGTGTAATTATACAATTGCCAAAGGAGAACAGGTGGATGCACTCTCTGATGTGTGATTACTAATAAATTCTCTGTATTCCTTGTGGAAAAGAGGCACAACTGAAAAATTAATAGTCAATACCTCTTTGATGAAAGGGTTTGCAGCCACTGGTGTCCTTTATCAAAATACAGTGAGCTTTGAAGGAACAACTAAAATAGCAGGCCTCAGCTTCAAGTAAAGCAAGCTGAATGGAAAAACTTACAGATGGCTTTTTCTGTGGGAAATTTGTTTATAATGTGTTCTTTTACACAGTAGCAGAAACTTTTTGCCTGAGGAAATGGTGGGTAGGGTTTTACCAGGAGGTATGCGGCTGCTGAAGTTGTGGTCAGTGCCATAGGGCAGATGGGCAGCAGATACAAGAGTAAATGTTGCATTGGGTTGTGAGTGTTCACATGAAAATTTGACCAAAACCAGCTTCTATTGCAGAACTCTTTGTGAGAGCTGAGTTTTCAGTGAGGTTTGTATACGTAAAGGAGAAATCCTCTTAGTTCACCAGCACATTCTGTCACAACTTTTGGGCAGAAGTAGTGACTAAAATGTTGCAATGTGAAGGGAAATCTGGGTTCTCTGCTGTGCTGTGACAAGGTGCCTGCTGTCCAAGAATAGCAGAAGCTATGAAAAAGGCTTTGAGGTCCTTTGGAGATGCCATGGGTGCCTTACAGAAATAGCTTAATTACACACTAATGAATGCCAGAGTGGCAGACAAGGGAAGGACAGTGTATTATACATATATCCTAGATACAAGTTGACAGCTGATTTTTAAGTACCTTCTTTCTTCTAATGATTTTTATTTTGGTTCTTAGAGTGTTTAATAGTTTGAACATCAGAGTTTCTTATTTCTGTAGATATGTCTATACAATGGCAATTTTTTTCTGTGTTTGTTTAGGTTATTCATTTCAGAGCTTGGAAATGAGAAGAAAGCAGTTGTAAGCACAACTTTGTCTTGGGTTCTGGCCGTCTCCATTTTCTTTATTTGAACATTGACTTGGTCATTTAGGGTGCCTGGTTTCAGTCGTGCTCCCCACAATCTGAAGGTATTAACGAACAAGAATGAGGATGGTTAATCACCTTGCAGCAACCGCATGGTGTTCCCAGCTCTGCTTCTGAAGGACACTGGGGCAGTCCGTGCATTAGGAAGGTGCTGTGAATGCCTGATGAAGTTGTAGCATTTCTCAAAGCCAGAGCTGTGCTGGCTTTCTCCAAATATGCCATGAGATAGCAGCAAAGGCTTTTGAGAGAATTTTGTACCTCAAATTGTTGCTTAGGTATTCTTGTAAGAGAGCTTGATCATAAATCCCACGCCATTTAATGGGTTCATAATGCATCCTACAGAGTATATGCTGTATTGTTCCCTGAAATGCAAGGTTTCCTTTTCAGTAGAGAAGGCCCTATTTTTCCCTTTGTTCTATTTCTTCTTTTCACATCTAGCATATTCCCATTGTTTAGTGTTATTTGAAAGAAATGGACAAGCAAAGCCTTTAGTTTAGATCGGAAGGGACCTTAAAGATCATCTCATTCCAATCCTCCCTGCTACGGGCAGGGATACCTTTCACTAGACCAGGTTGCTCTAAGCCCCGTCCAACCTGGCCTTGATCACTACCAGAGATGGGGCATCCACATCTTCTCTGAACAACCTGTTCCATTGTCTCACAACCGTCCACTGAAGAATTTGCTCCTAATATCTCATCTAAACCTACTCTTTTTCAGTTGAAAGCCATTCCGCTTTATCCTATCTCTACATGCCCTTATAAAACGTCCCTCTCTAGCTCTCTTGTAGCCCCTTTAGGTACTGAAAGGTGTTACAAGATCTTCCTGAAGCCTTCTCTACTTCAGCCTGTTTTTGTAGGAGAGGTGCTCCAGCCCTCTGGTCATCTCTGTGGCCTCCTCCAACAGGCCCACATTATACTGGGGACCCCAGAGCTGGATGCAGCACTGCAGGTGCTCCAGTGAGGAGTAGAGCGGCAGAATTCCCTCTCTCTACCTGCTGCCCACAGCACTTTGAATGCAGTCCAGGACACAACTGGCTTTCTGGGCTGCAAGTGCACATTCCTAGGTTGTGTTGAACTTCTATCCACCAGCATCCTTAAGTCCTTGTCCCTAGGGCTGATGTCCTAGGTTGTGTTGAACTTCTATCCACCAGCATCCTTAAGTCCTTGTCCCTAGGGCTGATGTCCTAGGTTGTGTTGAACTGCTATCCACCAGCATCCTTGTCCCTAGGGCTGATGTCAGTCCGTTCTCCACCCAGACTGTACTTGTGCCTGGGATTGCCCGTTGCACTTAGCCTTGTTTAAATTCATGAGTTTTGCACAGACTCACCTCTCAAGCATGTCCAGGTCCCTCTGGATGGCACCCCATCTCTCCAGCAACACCATCTCTCCAGCAACACCGCACAGCTCGGTCTCATCAGCAGACTTGCTGAGTGTATCCTGAATCCCATTGTCCATGTCTCTGACAAAGATGTTAAACAGTGCCAGTATAGGGGGTTATTCCTTGCCAAAAAATGAGCATTATCTTTGTCAAAAGTATATTTGTGCTCCACAGAGAGAGGGTGACCAGATGCAGGAAACCATTTTTGCAGAGATCTCTTTAGTTATGGGAAAATAGTTAAGGAGGAAATTGAAAGTTGGTTTTGCCTTCCTAGCTATCAGGTAGGAATTTGGAATTAAAAAACTTGTGGGAAGAGAAGCAGAAGTTCTTTTCAGCCACGTGGTGACATTATATGCCCCCTTAATGATAATGTGATACGGAAAGGATGGCAGATATTCATGAAGGTGAGGAAAAACGGATTTATGTCTGCCACCCCCTCCTACTGTTCATCCTGTTCTTATCACAGGTATTACTTTTAGCACTTTCTTCTTAGCAACAGTAATAAAAAGTAGGTGAAAAGCCATTAGCAAAAATTCCACCTTATCATCTTAGAGGAAATAAAGACAATGTTGTTACATGTTGTACATGACTTGCTTGAAAACAGCCTTTCCAAAAGAATTGGTTACAACTGTAGAGCTGCAGCGCAGGAGGCAATTTAGAATTCCTCAGATTGGTTCTGTGACATGCTGGTGATGAAGTGGATGAGAGACTGTGTTGCAAAGGCAGTTGCCATTTGATTCATACTGATGGACAACTGGGATGCCAATCCAAACCTATCTTCTTTCAGTTTAAAGTCAAAACCCTGTCACTACATGCCCTTGTAAAAAGTCTGTTCAAAAAGTCTTTACTTACAATGTCTTTGAATATAAAAATTTTTAATATATTTAGTCCCAGGAATTTTACAAGTAATTTATTCGAAATGCACAAGTAATTATTAGAGGCATCCACTAATTTTTTTCTGCTAGCATTGGGTAAGTTCATCAGTGGGAGTCTGAGTCCTGCAAATTATCACTGAGGCTGCTCAGTCTGCAGTTTGGGGACAGCGTCAGCAGACAAAATCCCTGATCCTGTTTTCCACCTTCTGCTGTGTGGCAGAGCTGCTTTTTGCTGCTGCAGAGAGAAATGGATTCAGGAAGATGTAAAACTATTTGGTTGGGTTTTTTTCTCTCCTGGGTTTTTCAGCTGAACCTGTACCCAATTCCACTTCATCACAGAGTTGTGGCAAATATTAATGCTGCACTTGGATGCATCATCTAGAGGGGGAAGGGCAGACAGGGAGTGGAAGATGTGTGTTCGTTTAAATATTGCAACTTCAGAGTGCCTAAGGCCAGAGACATATACATAAATTTCCTGGTTCCTAGAGACTCTATCTTTCAGTCTGACCAGTTCTCGGTCCTCTTTTCTTAAAAGCTGGTAAGTATTTGCTTGGTTTCTCTGTAATCTCAAGGATGCCAGCTCCCTGAACTGTGCAGAATCAAGGCTTGCACCTTTGGGCACAGGCTCAAAGTATGTCCTCAGGCAAAGCTAAAGTATACACATGCAGTGCAGAGATATGCACAAAAAACAACATCATTATTTACACTGTAAATTCTCAGTTCCCTTTGTGTTATTTCCAGCATTCCCAACATTTTGCTGGGTCCCCTTGTAAAACAAAAAAATAACGTGGCACTTATAGAGAACTCCTTCCATGAGCAGCATAGAGTTTCAATGAAGTGTTCTTTTCTTGACTTCATCTTAAACCTAAAACCAAGCAAACAACATTTCTGTGACACAGTAAGGGAGCTGATATGAGAGAATTTTTCTCCAGAGACCTCAGTGCATTCTCAGCTGTATAGTCCTGAGGCATTTTGTTATCTGTGAAAACTGTTTTTATAATTCACCCCGTCCATTCCTTGACTTTTATATTGTTTTGGGCCCAATCCTGTAGAGAGGGATGGGGAAGATGGATTAGCTTATGAACACACACAAGTTTGAGTTTGGAGTGGGCATTATAAACCTAATTAGACATGCACCTATAGCTGTTGGATGGAGTTGCTTCCCACCATCCCACCCACCTTCTTTATGTCTTCATAAATTGCCACAGTGAGGAAATCCTTCCGCCTTACACATTTCTTACACAGGCCTGCAAAAATATCAGTATTTTTCCTCTGAAGATTTGCATTGACTCGCAGAGCACCGTCTATGCGCAGCGCACAGGATGCAAGAGGACCGTGGCTGCTACTCGGATGCCTTCCAAATTCATGTTAACAGTTGGAAGGAGGAAAGGTCAGCAAAAGATCCGTGGGCAACCAAGGATTCCTAACCAAGCCCCAGTGGAAACCATTACATTTCTATTTAGACATCGAGATCCAACGAACTTGGAAGGAAAGGGGCACGGCCCAGGCGTGTTGCGGCTGAGGCAGTGCACTGGAACACTTCACGGCCGGACACACTGTTCCGGGTGAGAAGCAGACGACCGTCGGCCTCCGGGAGAACGAAGGAAAGGCGTGCTCGAAAAGGCCAAGAACCAAGGCGCAGGGCGCCGGGCTCGGGGGCCCGTCATACAGCGCTGCAAGGCAAGCGTGGCAGCCTAGTCTCCTGCCTGCTGAATTCACTCCTTGGGAAAGGAGCAAGTTCCACGGCACTTAGCTGTGCTGCTGCTGCTGCTCCTGCTGCTGCCTAGTCCACTTGCAGGTCTCTGGGGAAGAAATTGCCCTTCCCTTCAGTCTCCGAGTTTCGGAGAACACGAATGCATGTAGGATGCAGTGGAGGAGGGAAGTACAGAGTGCAGCGGTAAGTTCACTGTTGCTTCTTCCTTGGGGAAGGCAAAGGAGCAGCCCAGAATTGGCTTTGACTTCTACAGACGCTCTCCATGAGAGCCACTGCTGGAGGCTGCCAAGGGAGCTGCGAGCACGAAAGCATAGCCGGGCGTCTGTCTTAGAAGAAAGGCGCAGAGCCGCAGTGGGATGCGCCCTTTCCGGAGGCTGCTTGGAGAAGGGGTGCTTTAGGAAGGCCTTCTGCTTTGACGCCTGCTCCTGGCTGAGCTCTAGCTGCAGGGACTCTGCAAGGCTGAACGACTAGGAAAGTGCCTATCTCCACGCAGTGCTCTGAAGCGCTACGGCTCCGCGTTCCCTTTCGCAGAAGCGAGGACGCCCTCAGCCGGCTCGGCTTGTGAACGAGCCCTTGCTGGACTTCTGCAACTCGGTGCACTGCACACGCAAGCCCGGTGCTCTGCGGCTTCGTTCTTCGCCTCACGTTGTCCGCACAAAAGGGAAGGCCAGCGAGGGCACTCAACTTCGCCGCTTTTGCTCGTGCATGCTGCACGCACCCACGCTGTAGCGTGCACGCTTTCTTTGCACAGCTCCAGAGGAGAAAGGCTCACGAAGGCTGCCTGCACTTCAGGCGGCTCTCTTGAAAGCTCTTTCTTGCATAGGCGAAGTTACAGCGTTTCAGGGAGTGGGTATGCAGAGCCAGCCTTACAGCTGTCAGCTACAGCTCCTAGGCATACCGGGAGCCGCTTTCTGTTCAAGTTACAAAGCATTCTATAGTTTTCTTTGCTCAGTAGCTTCATACAGTACAAGCAGTAAGCACCATACACAGTGATACCTTGACATTTGCCTGTAGCCTCTCATGACTACTACCATTGCCGCATTATAGTCATTCTTATCCAATCGCAAGAGTAAGCAAGTTACAATTTAAGCTTACCACGGAGAATTCTCAGACCCCCCCCCCCTCCAACCCCCCCCCACCCCTCCCCCTTCTTCTTCTTGCTCCATCGACATTTCTTGTTTGCCTGCGAGAGCTCTCTTTCTGGTAAAAACATGTTTTCTAGTTCCTTATGCCCTTCTTGAGACTTACTTCCTTGCTGAAAAACAGGTGCTTGTACTTGTAGTCACATACCGTTGTCCTAATCATAGAAAAAAATCCCCTTCCAACTCAATCTCCAACCTTTGCCTTCTCACTTATTCAGCGATCAGTGTTGCAGCAAAACTCCTTTTGCTCTCTGTCAAAACTTGCTTCCATTTCTACCTCATGCTAAGTTTCTACATTCACACAACTTGCTGCCAAGCCTACATAGCTGGGAAACTTTCTTACCAAACTTTCATCCTCTCCAACAAGCTCGAGCTCCAAGGACACCCTTTCGCTTTCGCTGAGTGCACGCTGCCCACGTAGCTCTCGCTGAGCCAAGTGTGCCAGGGGAGAAGCACTTGCTGCAGGAGTCTTTCAATGCGCACGGCTTTGAAGGCAGCACCACAATCGGCGCCACGAGAAGGGCTGAGGAAGAACGTGGTGGCGTCCTGGCACCTTGCTCCTGTGTGCGAGACGTTTAACTGAAGCTCTTTGCTCGTTTTCCATGAGAGCCACTGCTGGAGGCTGCCAAGGGAGCTGCGAGCACGAAAGCATAGCCGGGCGTCTGTCTTAGAAGAAAGGCGCAGAGCCGCAGTGGGATGCGCCCTTTCCGGAGGCTGCTTGGAGAAGGGGTGCTTTAGGAAGGCCTTCTGCTTTGACGCCTGCTCCTGGCTGAGCTCTAGCTGCAGGGACTCTGCAAGGCTGAACGACTAGGAAAGTGCCTATCTCCACGCAGTGCTCTGAAGCGCTACGGCTCCGCGTTCCCTTTCGCAGAAGCGAGGACGCCCTCAGCCGGCTCGGCTTGTGAACGAGCCCTTGCTGGACTTCTGCAACTCGGTGCACTGCACACGCAAGCCCGGTGCTCTGCGGCTTCGTTCTTCGCCTCACGTTGTCCGCACAAAAGGGAAGGCCAGCGAGGGCACTCAACTTCGCCGCTTTTGCTCGTGCATGCTGCACGCACCCACGCTGTAGCGTGCACGCTTTCTTTGCACAGCTCTAGAGGAGAAAGGCTCACGAAGGCTGCCTGCACTTCAGGCGGCTCTCTTGAAAGCTCTTTCTTGCATAGGCGAAGTTACAGCGTGTCAGGGAGTGGGTATGCAGAGCCAGCCCTACAGCTGTCAGCTACAGCTCCTAGGCATACCGGGAGCCGCTTTCTGTTCAAGTTACAAAGCATTCTATAGTTTTCTTTGCTCAGTAGCTTCATACAGTACAAGCAGTAAGCACCATACACAGTGATACCTTGACATTTGCCTGTAGCCTCTCATGACTACTACCATTGCCGCATTATAGTCATTCTTATCCAATCGCAAGAGTAAGCAAGTTACAATTTAAGCTTACCACGGAGAATTCTCAGACCCCCCCCCTCCAACCCCCCCCCACCCCTCCCCCTTCTTCTTGCTCCATCGACATTTCTTGTTTGCCTGCGAGAGCTCTCTTTCTGGTAAAAACATGTTTTCTAGTTCCTTATGCCCTTCTTGAGACTTACTTCCTTGCTGAAAAACAGGTGCTTGTACTTGTAGTCACATACCGTTGTCCTAATCATAGAAAAAATCCCCTTCCAACTCAATCTCCAACCTTTGCCTTCTCACTTATTCAGCGATCAGTGTTTCAGCAAAACTCCTTTTGCTCTCTGTCAAAACTTGCTTCCATTTCTACCTCATGCTAAGTTTCTACATTCACACAACTTTCTGCCAAGCCTACATAGCTGGGAAACTTTCTTACCAAACTTTCATCCTCTCCAACAAGCTCGAGCTCCAAGGACACCCTTTCGCTTTCGCTGAGTGCACGCTGCCCACGTAGCTCTCGCTGAGCCAAGTGTGCCAGGGGAGAAGCACTTGCTGCAGGAGTCTTTCAATGCGCACGGCTTTGAAGGCAGCACCACAATCAGCGCCACGAGAAGGGCTGAGGAAGAACGTGGTGGCGTCCTGGCACCTTGCTCCTGTGTGCGAGACGTTTAACTGAAGCTCTTTGCTCGTTCTCCATGAGAGCCACTGCTGGAGGCTGCCAAGGGAGCTGCGAGCACGAAAGCATAGCCGGGCGTCTGTCTTAGAAGAAAGGCGCAGAGCCGCAGTGGGATGCGCCCTTTCCGGAGGCTGCTTGGAGAAGGGGTGCTTTAGGAAGGCCTTCTGCTTTGACGCCTGCTCCTGGCTGAGCTCTAGCTGCAGGGACTCTGCAAGGCTGAACGACTAGGAAAGTGCCTATCTCCACGCAGTGCTCTGAAGCGCTACGGCTCCGCGTTCCCTTTCGCAGAAGCGAGGACGCCCTCAGCCGGCTCGGCTTGTGAACGAGCCCTTGCTGGACTTCTGCAACTCGGTGCACTGCACACGCAAGCCCGGTGCTCTGCGGCTTCGTTCTTCGCCTCACGTTGTCCGCACAAAAGGGAAGGCCAGCGAGGGCACTCAACTTCGCCGCTTTTGCTCGTGCATGCTGCACGCACCCACGCTGTAGCGTGCACGCTTTCTTTGCACAGCTCTAGAGGAGAAAGGCTCACGAAGGCTGCCTGCACTTCAGGCGGCTCTCTTGAAAGCTCTTTCTTGCATAGGCGAAGTTACAGCGTGTCAGGGAGTGGGTATGCAGAGCCAGCCCTACAGCTGTCAGCTACAGCTCCTAGGCATACCGGGAGCCGCTTTCTGTTCAAGTTACAAAGCATTCTATAGTTTTCTTTGCTCAGTAGCTTCATACAGTACAAGCAGTAAGCACCATACACAGTGATACCTTGACATTTGCCTGTAGCCTCTCATGACTACTACCATTGCCGCATTATAGTCATTCTTATCCAATCGCAAGAGTAAGCAAGTTACAATTTAAGCTTACCACGGAGAATTCTCAGACCCCCCCCCCTCCAACCCCCCCCCCACCCCTCCCCCTTCTTCTTGCTCCATCGACATTTCTTGTTTGCCTGCGAGAGCTCTCTTTCTGGTAAAAACATGTTTTCTAGTTCCTTATGCCCTTCTTGAGACTTACTTCCTTGCTGAAAAACAGGTGCTTGTACTTGTAGTCACATACCGTTGTCCTAATCATAGAAAAAATCCCCTTCCAACTCAATCTCCAACCTTTGCCTTCTCACTTATTCAGCGATCAGTGTTGCAGCAAAACTCCTTTTGCTCTCTGTCAAAACTTGCTTCCATTTCTACCTCATGCTAAGTTTCTACATTCACACAACTTTCTGCCAAGCCTACATAGCTGGGAAACTTTCTTACCAAACTTTCATCCTCTCCAACAAGCTCGAGCTCCAAGGACACCCTTTCGCTTTCGCTGAGTGCACGCTGCCCACGTAGCTCTCGCTGAGCCAAGTGTGCCAGGGGAGAAGCACTTGCTGCAGGAGTCTTTCAATGCGCACGGCTTTGAAGGCAGCACCACAATCGGCGCCACGAGAAGGGCTGAGGAAGAACGTGGTGGCGTCCTGGCACCTTGCTCCTGTGTGCGAGACGTTTAACTGAAGCTCTTTGCTCGTTCTCCATGAGAGCCACTGCTGGAGGCTGCCAAGGGAGCTGCGAGCACGAAAGCATAGCCGGGCGTCTGTCTTAGAAGAAAGGCGCAGAGCCGCAGTGGGATGCGCCCTTTCCGGAGGCTGCTTGGAGAAGGGGTGCTTTAGGAAGGCCTTCTGCTTTGACGCCTGCTCCTGGCTGAGCTCTAGCTGCAGGGACTCTGCAAGGCTGAACGACTAGGAAAGTGCCTATCTCCACGCAGTGCTCTGAAGCGCTACGGCTCCGCGTTCCCTTTCGCAGAAGCGAGGACGCCCTCAGCCGGCTCGGCTTGTGAACGAGCCCTTGCTGGACTTCTGCAACTCGGTGCACTGCACACGCAAGCCCGGTGCTCTGCGGCTTCGTTCTTCGCCTCACGTTGTCCGCACAAAAGGGAAGGCCAGCGAGGGCACTCAACTTCGCCGCTTTTGCTCGTGCATGCTGCACGCACCCACGCTGTAGCGTGCACGCTTTCTTTGCACAGCTCCAGAGGAGAAAGGCTCACGAAGGCTGCCTGCACTTCAGGCGGCTCTCTTGAAAGCTCTTTCTGGCATAGGCGAAGTTACAGCGTTTCAGGGAGTGGGTATGCAGAGCCAGCCCTACAGCTGTCAGCTACAGCTCCTAGGCATACCGGGAGCCGCTTTCTGTTCAAGTTACAAAGCATTCTATAGTTTTCTTTGCTCAGTAGCTTCATACAGTACAAGCAGTAAGCACCATACACAGTGATACCTTGACATTTGCCTGTAGCCTCTCATGACTACTACCATTGCCGCATTATAGTCATTCTTATCCAATCGCAAGAGTAAGCAAGTTACAATTTAAGCTTACCACGGAGAATTCTCAGACCCCCCCTTCCAACCCCCCCCCCCCACCCCTCCCCCTTCTTCTTCTTGCTCCATCGACATTTCTTGTTTGCCTGCGAGAGCTCTCTTTCTGGTAAAAACATGTTTTCTAGTTCCTTATGCCCTTCTTGAGACTTACTTCCTTGCTGAAAAACAGGTGCTTGTACTTGTAGTCACATACCGTTGTCCTAATCATAGAAAAAATCCCCTTCCAACTCAATCTCCAACCTTTGCCTTCTCACTTATTCAGCGATCAGTGTTGCAGCAAAACTCCTTTTGCTCTCTGTCAAAACTTGCTTCCATTTCTACCTCATGCTAAGTTTCTACATTCACACAACTTGCTGCCAAGCCTACATAGCTGGGAAACTTTCTTACCAAACTTTCATCCTCTCCAACAAGCTCGAGCTCCAAGGACACCCTTTCGCTTTCGCTGAGTGCACGCTGCCCACGTAGCTCTCGCTGAGCCAAGTGTGCCAGGGGAGAAGCACTTGCTGCAGGAGTCTTTCAATGCGCACGGCTTTGAAGGCAGCACCACAATCGGCGCCACGAGAAGGGCTGAGGAAGAACGTGGTGGCGTCCTGGCACCTTGCTCCTGTGTGCGAGACGTTTAACTGAAGCTCTTTGCTCGTTCTCCATGAGAGCCACTGCTGGAGGCTGCCAAGGGAGCTGCGAGCACGAAAGCATAGCCGGGCGTCTGTCTTAGAAGAAAGGCGCAGAGCCGCAGTGGGATGCGCCCTTTCCGGAGGCTGCTTGGAGAAGGGGTGCTTTAGGAAGGCCTTCTGCTTTGACGCCTGCTCCTGGCTGAGCTCTAGCTGCAGGGACTCTGCAAGGCTGAACGACTAGGAAAGTGCCTATCTCCACGCAGTGCTCTGAAGCGCTACGGCTCCGCGTTCCCTTTCGCAGAAGCGAGGACGCCCTCAGCCGGCTCGGCTTGTGAACGAGCCCTTGCTGGACTTCTGCAACTCGGTGCACTGCACACGCAAGCCCGGTGCTCTGCGGCTTCGTTCTTCGCCTCACGTTGTCCGCACAAAAGGGAAGGCCAGCGAGGGCACTCAACTTCGCCGCTTTTGCTCGTGCATGCTGCACGCACCCACGCTGTAGCGTGCACGCTTTCTTTGCACAGCTCCAGAGGAGAAAGGCTCACGAAGGCTGCCTGCACTTCAGGCGGCTCTCTTGAAAGCTCTTTCTTGCACAGGCGAAGTTACAGCGTTTCAGGGAGTGGGTATGCAGAGCCAGCCTTACAGCTGTCAGCTACAGCTCCTAGGCATACCGGGAGCCGCTTTCTGTTCAAGTTACAAAGCATTCTATAGTTTTCTTTGCTCAGTAGCTTCATACAGTACAAGCAGTAAGCACCATACACAGTGATACCTTGACATTTGCCTGTAGCCTCTCATGACTACTACCATTGCCGCATTATAGTCATTCTTATCCAATCGCAAGAGTAAGCAAGTTACAATTTAAGCTTACCACGGAGAATTCTCAGACCCCCCCCCCCTCCAACCCCCCCCCACCCCTCCCCCTTCTTCTTCTTGCTCCATCGACATTTCTTGTTTGCCTGCGAGAGCTCTCTTTCTGGTAAAAACATGTTTTCTAGTTCCTTATGCCCTTCTTGAGACTTACTTCCTTGCTGAAAAACAGGTGCTTGTACTTGTAGTCACATACCGTTGTCCTAATCATAGAAAAAAATCCCCTTCCAACTCAATCTCCAACCTTTGCCTTCTCACTTATTCAGCGATCAGTGTTGCAGCAAAACTCCTTTTGCTCTCTGTCAAAACTTGCTTCCATTTCTACCTCATGCTAAGTTTCTACATTCACACAACTTGCTGCCAAGCCTACATAGCTGGGAAACTTTCTTACCAAACTTTCATCCTCTCCAACAAGCTCGAGCTCCAAGGACACCCTTTCGCTTTCGCTGAGTGCACGCTGCCCACGTAGCTCTCGCTGAGCCAAGTGTGCCAGGGGAGAAGCACTTGCTGCAGGAGTCTTTCAATGCGCACGGCTTTGAAGGCAGCACCACAATCGGCGCCACGAGAAGGGCTGAGGAAGAACGTGGTGGCGTCCTGGCACCTTGCTCCTGTGTGCGAGACGTTTAACTGAAGCTCTTTGCTCGTTCTCCATGAGAGCCACTGCTGGAGGCTGCCAAGGGAGCTGCGAGCACGAAAGCATAGCCGGGCGTCTGTCTTAGAAGAAAGGCGCAGAGCCGCAGTGGGATGCGCCCTTTCCGGAGGCTGCTTGGAGAAGGGGTGCTTTAGGAAGGCCTTCTGCTTTGACGCCTGCTCCTGGCTGAGCTCTAGCTGCAGGGACTCTGCAAGGCTGAACGACTAGGAAAGTGCCTATCTCCACGCAGTGCTCTGAAGCGCTACGGCTCCGCGTTCCCTTTCGCAGAAGCGAGGACGCCCTCAGCCGGCTCGGCTTGTGAACGAGCCCTTGCTGGACTTCTGCAACTCGGTGCACTGCACACGCAAGCCCGGTGCTCTGCGGCTTCGTTCTTCGCCTCACGTTGTCCGCACAAAAGGGAAGGCCAGCGAGGGCACTCAACTTCGCCGCTTTTGCTCGTGCATGCTGCACGCACCCACGCTGTAGCGTGCACGCTTTCTTTGCACAGCTCCAGAGGAGAAAGGCTCACGAAGGCTGCCTGCACTTCAGGCGGCTCTCTTGAAAGCTCTTTCTTGCATAGGCGAAGTTACAGCGTTTCAGGGAGTGGGTATGCAGAGCCAGCCCTACAGCTGTCAGCTACAGCTCCTAGGCATACCGGGAGCCGCTTTCTGTTCAAGTTACAAAGCATTCTATAGTTTTCTTTGCTCAGTAGCTTCATACAGTACAAGCAGTAAGCACCATACACAGTGATACCTTGACATTTGCCTGTAGCCTCTCATGACTACTACCATTGCCGCATTATAGTCATTCTTATCCAATCGCAAGAGTAAGCAAGTTACAATTTAAGCTTACCACGGAGAATTCTCAGACCCCCCCCCTCCAACCCCCCCCCACCCCTCCCCCTTCTTCTTGCTCCATCGACATTTCTTGTTTGCCTGCGAGAGCTCTCTTTCTGGTAAAAGCATGTTTTCTAGTTCCTTATGCCCTTCTTGAGACTTACTTCCTTGCTGAAAAACAGGTGCTTGTACTTGTAGTCACATACCGTTGTCCTAATCATAGAAAAAATCCCCTTCCAACTCAATCTCCAACCTTTGCCTTCTCACTTATTCAGCGATCAGTGTTGCAGCAAAACTCCTTTTGCTCTCTGTCAAAACTTGCTTCCATTTCTACCTCATGCTAAGTTTCTACATTCACACAACTTTCTGCCAAGCCTACATAGCTGGGAAACTTTCTTACCAAACTTTCATCCTCTCCAACAAGCTCGAGCTCCAAGGACACCCTTTCGCTTTCGCTGAGTGCACGCTGCCCACGTAGCTCTCGCTGAGCCAAGTGTGCCAGGGGAGAAGCACTTGCTGCAGGAGTCTTTCAATGCGCACGGCTTTGAAGGCAGCACCACAATCGGCGCCACGAGAAGGGCTGAGGAAGAACGTGGTGGCGTCCTGGCACCTTGCTCCTGTGTGCGAGACGTTTAACTGAAGCTCTTTGCTCGTTCTCCATGAGAGCCACTGCTGGAGGCTGCCAAGGGAGCTGCGAGCACGAAAGCATAGCCGGGCGTCTGTCTTAGAAGAAAGGCGCAGAGCCGCAGTGGGATGCGCCCTTTCCGGAGGCTGCTTGGAGAAGGGGTGCTTTAGGAAGGCCTTCTGCTTTGACGCCTGCTCCTGGCTGAGCTCTAGCTGCAGGGACTCTGCAAGGCTGAACGACTAGGAAAGTGCCTATCTCCACGCAGTGCTCTGAAGCGCTACGGCTCCGCGTTCCCTTTCGCAGAAGCGAGGACGCCCTCAGCCGGCTC
Organism: Corvus hawaiiensis; assembly: GCF_020740725.1. Lineage (NCBI taxonomy): Eukaryota > Metazoa > Chordata > Aves > Passeriformes > Corvidae > Corvus > Corvus hawaiiensis. The sequence continues at coordinate 64,411,030 of NC_063217.1, forward strand.
GGCTTGTGAACGAGCCCTTGCTGGACTTCTGCAACTCGGTGCACTGCACACGCAAGCCCGGTGCTCTGCGGCTTCGTTCTTCGCCTCACGTTGTCCGCACAAAAGGGAAGGCCAGCGAGGGCACTCAACTTCGCCGCTTTTGCTCGTGCATGCTGCACGCACCCACGCTGTAGCGTGCACGCTTTCTTTGCACAGCTCCAGAGGAGAAAGGCTCACGAAGGCTGCCTGCACTTCAGGCGGCTCTCTTGAAAGCTCTTTCTGGCATAGGCGAAGTTACAGCGTTTCAGGGAGTGGGTATGCAGAGCCAGCCCTACAGCTGTCAGCTACAGCTCCTAGGCATACCGGGAGCCGCTTTCTGTTCAAGTTACAAAGCATTCTATAGTTTTCTTTGCTCAGTAGCTTCATACAGTACAAGCAGTAAGCACCATACACAGTGGTACCTTGACATTTGCCTGTAGCCTCTCATGACTACTACCATTGCCGCATTATAGTCATTCTTATCCAATCGCAAGAGTAAGCAAGTTACAATTTAAGCTTACCACGGAGAATTCTCAGACCCCCCCCTCCAACCCCCCCCCCACCCCCCCCCTTCTTCTTCTTGCTCCATCGACATTTCTTGTTTGCCTGCGAGAGCTCTCTTTCTGGTAAAAACATGTTTTCTAGTTCCTTATGCCCTTCTTGAGACTTACTTCCTTGCTGAAAAACAGGTGCTTGTACTTGTAGTCACATACCGTTGTCCTAATCATGGAAAAAATCCCCTTCCAACTCAATCTCCAACCTTTGCCTTCTCACTTATTCAGCGATCAGTGTTGCAGCAAAACTCCTTTTGCTCTCTGTCAAAACTTGCTTCCATTTCTACCTCATGCTAAGTTTCTACATTCACACAACTTGCTGCCAAGCCTACATAGCTGGGAAACTTTCTTACCAAACTTTCATCCTCTCCAACAAGCTCGAGCTCCAAGGACACCCTTTCGCTTTCGCTGAGTGCACGCTGCCCACGTAGCTCTCGCTGAGCCAAGTGTGCCAGGGGAGAAGCACTTGCTGCAGGAGTCTTTCAATGCGCACGGCTTTGAAGGCAGCACCACAATCGGCGCCACGAGAAGGGCTGAGGAAGAACGTGGTGGCGTCCTGGCACCTTGCTCCTGTGTGCGAGACGTTTAACTGAAGCTCTTTGCTCGTTCTCCATGAGAGCCACTGCTGGAGGCTGCCAAGGGAGCTGCGAGCACGAAAGCATAGCCGGGCGTCTGTCTTAGAAGAAAGGCGCAGAGCCGCAGTGGGATGCGCCCTTTCCGGAGGCTGCTTGGAGAAGGGGTGCTTTAGGAAGGCCTTCTGCTTTGACGCCTGCTCCTGGCTGAGCTCTAGCTGCAGGGACTCTGCAAGGCTGAACGACTAGGAAAGTGCCTATCTCCACGCAGTGCTCTGAAGCGCTACGGCTCCGCGTTCCCTTTCGCAGAAGCGAGGACGCCCTCAGCCGGCTCGGCTTGTGAACGAGCCCTTGCTGGACTTCTGCAACTCGGTGCACTGCACACGCAAGCCCGGTGCTCTGCGGCTTCGTTCTTCGCCTCACGTTGTCCGCACAAAAGGGAAGGCCAGCGAGGGCACTCAACTTCGCCGCTTTTGCTCGTGCATGCTGCACGCACCCACGCTGTAGCGTGCACGCTTTCTTTGCACAGCTCCAGAGGAGAAAGGCTCACGAAGGCTGCCTGCACTTCAGGCGGCTCTCTTGAAAGCTCTTTCTGGCATAGGCGAAGTTACAGCGTTTCAGGGAGTGGGTATGCAGAGCCAGCCCTACAGCTGTCAGCTACAGCTCCTAGGCATACCGGGAGCCGCTTTCTGTTCAAGTTACAAAGCATTCTATAGTTTTCTTTGCTCAGTAGCTTCATACAGTACAAGCAGTAAGCACCATACACAGTGATACCTTGACATTTGCCTGTAGCCTCTCATGACTACTACCATTGCCGCATTATAGTCATTCTTATCCAATCGCAAGAGTAAGCAAGTTACAATTTAAGCTTACCACGGAGAATTCTCAGACCCCCCCTTCCAACCCCCCCCCCCCACCCCTCCCCCTTCTTCTTCTTGCTCCATCGACATTTCTTGTTTGCCTGCGAGAGCTCTCTTTCTGGTAAAAACATGTTTTCTAGTTCCTTATGCCCTTCTTGAGACTTACTTCCTTGCTGAAAAACAGGTGCTTGTACTTGTAGTCACATACCGTTGTCCTAATCATAGAAAAAATCCCCTTCCAACTCAATCTCCAACCTTTGCCTTCTCACTTATTCAGCGATCAGTGTTGCAGCAAAACTCCTTTTGCTCTCTGTCAAAACTTGCTTCCATTTCTACCTCATGCTAAGTTTCTACATTCACACAACTTGCTGCCAAGCCTACATAGCTGGGAAACTTTCTTACCAAACTTTCATCCTCTCCAACAAGCTCGAGCTCCAAGGACACCCTTTCGCTTTCGCTGAGTGCACGCTGCCCACGTAGCTCTCGCTGAGCCAAGTGTGCCAGGGGAGAAGCACTTGCTGCAGGAGTCTTTCAATGCGCACGGCTTTGAAGGCAGCACCACAATCGGCGCCACGAGAAGGGCTGAGGAAGAACGTGGTGGCGTCCTGGCACCTTGCTCCTGTGTGCGAGACGTTTAACTGAAGCTCTTTGCTCGTTCTCCATGAGAGCCACTGCTGGAGGCTGCCAAGGGAGCTGCGAGCACGAAAGCATAGCCGGGCGTCTGTCTTAGAAGAAAGGCGCAGAGCCGCAGTGGGATGCGCCCTTTCCGGAGGCTGCTTGGAGAAGGGGTGCTTTAGGAAGGCCTTCTGCTTTGACGCCTGCTCCTGGCTGAGCTCTAGCTGCAGGGACTCTGCAAGGCTGAACGACTAGGAAAGTGCCTATCTCCACGCAGTGCTCTGAAGCGCTACGGCTCCGCGTTCCCTTTCGCAGAAGCGAGGACGCCCTCAGCCGGCTCGGCTTGTGAACGAGCCCTTGCTGGACTTCTGCAACTCGGTGCACTGCACACGCAAGCCCGGTGCTCTGCGGCTTCGTTCTTCGCCTCACGTTGTCCGCACAAAAGGGAAGGCCAGCGAGGGCACTCAACTTCGCCGCTTTTGCTCGTGCATGCTGCACGCACCCACGCTGTAGCGTGCACGCTTTCTTTGCACAGCTCCAGAGGAGAAAGGCTCACGAAGGCTGCCTGCACTTCAGGCGGCTCTCTTGAAAGCTCTTTCTTGCACAGGCGAAGTTACAGCGTTTCAGGGAGTGGGTATGCAGAGCCAGCCTTACAGCTGTCAGCTACAGCTCCTAGGCATACCGGGAGCCGCTTTCTGTTCAAGTTACAAAGCATTCTATAGTTTTCTTTGCTCAGTAGCTTCATACAGTACAAGCAGTAAGCACCATACACAGTGATACCTTGACATTTGCCTGTAGCCTCTCATGACTACTACCATTGCCGCATTATAGTCATTCTTATCCAATCGCAAGAGTAAGCAAGTTACAATTTAAGCTTACCACGGAGAATTCTCAGACCCCCCCCCCTCCAACCCCCCCCCACCCCTCCCCCTTCTTCTTCTTGCTCCATCGACATTTCTTGTTTGCCTGCGAGAGCTCTCTTTCTGGTAAAAACATGTTTTCTAGTTCCTTATGCCCTTCTTGAGACTTACTTCCTTGCTGAAAAACAGGTGCTTGTACTTGTAGTCACATACCGTTGTCCTAATCATAGAAAAAAATCCCCTTCCAACTCAATCTCCAACCTTTGCCTTCTCACTTATTCAGCGATCAGTGTTGCAGCAAAACTCCTTTTGCTCTCTGTCAAAACTTGCTTCCATTTCTACCTCATGCTAAGTTTCTACATTCACACAACTTGCTGCCAAGCCTACATAGCTGGGAAACTTTCTTACCAAACTTTCATCCTCTCCAACAAGCTCGAGCTCCAAGGACACCCTTTCGCTTTCGCTGAGTGCACGCTGCCCACGTAGCTCTCGCTGAGCCAAGTGTGCCAGGGGAGAAGCACTTGCTGCAGGAGTCTTTCAATGCGCACGGCTTTGAAGGCAGCACCACAATCGGCGCCACGAGAAGGGCTGAGGAAGAACGTGGTGGCGTCCTGGCACCTTGCTCCTGTGTGCGAGACGTTTAACTGAAGCTCTTTGCTCGTTCTCCATGAGAGCCACTGCTGGAGGCTGCCAAGGGAGCTGCGAGCACGAAAGCATAGCCGGGCGTCTGTCTTAGAAGAAAGGCGCAGAGCCGCAGTGGGATGCGCCCTTTCCGGAGGCTGCTTGGAGAAGGGGTGCTTTAGGAAGGCCTTCTGCTTTGACGCCTGCTCCTGGCTGAGCTCTAGCTGCAGGGACTCTGCAAGGCTGAACGACTAGGAAAGTGCCTATCTCCACGCAGTGCTCTGAAGCGCTACGGCTCCGCGTTCCCTTTCGCAGAAGCGAGGACGCCCTCAGCCGGCTCGGCTTGTGAACGAGCCCTTGCTGGACTTCTGCAACTCGGTGCACTGCACACGCAAGCCCGGTGCTCTGCGGCTTCGTTCTTCGCCTCACGTTGTCCGCACAAAAGGGAAGGCCAGCGAGGGCACTCAACTTCGCCGCTTTTGCTCGTGCATGCTGCACGCACCCACGCTGTAGCGTGCACGCTTTCTTTGCACAGCTCCAGAGGAGAAAGGCTCACGAAGGCTGCCTGCACTTCAGGCGGCTCTCTTGAAAGCTCTTTCTTGCATAGGCGAAGTTACAGCGTTTCAGGGAGTGGGTATGCAGAGCCAGCCCTACAGCTGTCAGCTACAGCTCCTAGGCATACCGGGAGCCGCTTTCTGTTCAAGTTACAAAGCATTCTATAGTTTTCTTTGCTCAGTAGCTTCATACAGTACAAGCAGTAAGCACCATACACAGTGATACCTTGACATTTGCCTGTAGCCTCTCATGACTACTACCATTGCCGCATTATAGTCATTCTTATCCAATCGCAAGAGTAAGCAAGTTACAATTTAAGCTTACCACGGAGAATTCTCAGACCCCCCCCCTCCAACCCCCCCCCACCCCTCCCCCTTCTTCTTGCTCCATCGACATTTCTTGTTTGCCTGCGAGAGCTCTCTTTCTGGTAAAAGCATGTTTTCTAGTTCCTTATGCCCTTCTTGAGACTTACTTCCTTGCTGAAAAACAGGTGCTTGTACTTGTAGTCACATACCGTTGTCCTAATCATAGAAAAAATCCCCTTCCAACTCAATCTCCAACCTTTGCCTTCTCACTTATTCAGCGATCAGTGTTGCAGCAAAACTCCTTTTGCTCTCTGTCAAAACTTGCTTCCATTTCTACCTCATGCTAAGTTTCTACATTCACACAACTTTCTGCCAAGCCTACATAGCTGGGAAACTTTCTTACCAAACTTTCATCCTCTCCAACAAGCTCGAGCTCCAAGGACACCCTTTCGCTTTCGCTGAGTGCACGCTGCCCACGTAGCTCTCGCTGAGCCAAGTGTGCCAGGGGAGAAGCACTTGCTGCAGGAGTCTTTCAATGCGCACGGCTTTGAAGGCAGCACCACAATCGGCGCCACGAGAAGGGCTGAGGAAGAACGTGGTGGCGTCCTGGCACCTTGCTCCTGTGTGCGAGACGTTTAACTGAAGCTCTTTGCTCGTTCTCCATGAGAGCCACTGCTGGAGGCTGCCAAGGGAGCTGCGAGCACGAAAGCATAGCCGGGCGTCTGTCTTAGAAGAAAGGCGCAGAGCCGCAGTGGGATGCGCCCTTTCCGGAGGCTGCTTGGAGAAGGGGTGCTTTAGGAAGGCCTTCTGCTTTGACGCCTGCTCCTGGCTGAGCTCTAGCTGCAGGGACTCTGCAAGGCTGAACGACTAGGAAAGTGCCTATCTCCACGCAGTGCTCTGAAGCGCTACGGCTCCGCGTTCCCTTTCGCAGAAGCGAGGACGCCCTCAGCCGGCTCGGCTTGTGAACGAGCCCTTGCTGGACTTCTGCAACTCGGTGCACTGCACACGCAAGCCCGGTGCTCTGCGGCTTCGTTCTTCGCCTCACGTTGTCCGCACAAAAGGGAAGGCCAGCGAGGGCACTCAACTTCGCCGCTTTTGCTCGTGCATGCTGCACGCACCCACGCTGTAGCGTGCACGCTTTCTTTGCACAGCTCCAGAGGAGAAAGGCTCACGAAGGCTGCCTGCACTTCAGGCGGCTCTCTTGAAAGCTCTTTCTGGCATAGGCGAAGTTACAGCGTTTCAGGGAGTGGGTATGCAGAGCCAGCCCTACAGCTGTCAGCTACAGCTCCTAGGCATACCGGGAGCCGCTTTCTGTTCAAGTTACAAAGCATTCTATAGTTTTCTTTGCTCAGTAGCTTCATACAGTACAAGCAGTAAGCACCATACACAGTGGTACCTTGACATTTGCCTGTAGCCTCTCATGACTACTACCATTGCCGCATTATAGTCATTCTTATCCAATCGCAAGAGTAAGCAAGTTACAATTTAAGCTTACCACGGAGAATTCTCAGACCCCCCCCTCCAACCCCCCCCCACCCCCCCCCTTCTTCTTCTTGCTCCATCGACATTTCTTGTTTGCCTGCGAGAGCTCTCTTTCTGGTAAAAACATGTTTTCTAGTTCCTTATGCCCTTCTTGAGACTTACTTCCTTGCTGAAAAACAGGTGCTTGTACTTGTAGTCACATACCGTTGTCCTAATCATGGAAAAAATCCCCTTCCAACTCAATCTCCAACCTTTGCCTTCTCACTTATTCAGCGATCAGTGTTGCAGCAAAACTCCTTTTGCTCTCTGTCAAAACTTGCTTCCATTTCTACCTCATGCTAAGTTTCTACATTCACACAACTTGCTGCCAAGCCTACATAGCTGGGAAACTTTCTTACCAAACTTTCATCCTCTCCAACAAGCTCGAGCTCCAAGGACACCCTTTCGCTTTCGCTGAGTGCACGCTGCCCACGTAGCTCTCGCTGAGCCAAGTGTGCCAGGGGAGAAGCACTTGCTGCAGGAGTCTTTCAATGCGCACGGCTTTGAAGGCAGCACCACAATCGGCGCCACGAGAAGGGCTGAGGAAGAACGTGGTGGCGTCCTGGCACCTTGCTCCTGTGTGCGAGACGTTTAACTGAAGCTCTTTGCTCGTTCTCCATGAGAGCCACTGCTGGAGGCTGCCAAGGGAGCTGCGAGCACGAAAGCATAGCCGGGCGTCTGTCTTAGAAGAAAGGCGCAGAGCCGCAGTGGGATGCGCCCTTTCCGGAGGCTGCTTGGAGAAGGGGTGCTTTAGGAAGGCCTTCTGCTTTGACGCCTGCTCCTGGCTGAGCTCTAGCTGCAGGGACTCTGCAAGGCTGAACGACTAGGAAAGTGCCTATCTCCACGCAGTGCTCTGAAGCGCTACGGCTCCGCGTTCCCTTTCGCAGAAGCGAGGACGCCCTCAGCCGGCTCGGCTTGTGAACGAGCCCTTGCTGGACTTCTGCAACTCGGTGCACTGCACACGCAAGCCCGGTGCTCTGCGGCTTCGTTCTTCGCCTCACGTTGTCCGCACAAAAGGGAAGGCCAGCGAGGGCACTCAACTTCGCCGCTTTTGCTCGTGCATGCTGCACGCACCCACGCTGTAGCGTGCACGCTTTCTTTGCACAGCTCCAGAGGAGAAAGGCTCACGAAGGCTGCCTGCACTTCAGGCGGCTCTCTTGAAAGCTCTTTCTTGCACAGGCGAAGTTACAGCGTTTCAGGGAGTGGGTATGCAGAGCCAGCCTTACAGCTGTCAGCTACAGCTCCTAGGCATACCGGGAGCCGCTTTCTGTTCAAGTTACAAAGCATTCTATAGTTTTCTTTGCTCAGTAGCTTCATACAGTACAAGCAGTAAGCACCATACACAGTGATACCTTGACATTTGCCTGTAGCCTCTCATGACTACTACCATTGCCGCATTATAGTCATTCTTATCCAATCGCAAGAGTAAGCAAGTTACAATTTAAGCTTACCACGGAGAATTCTCAGACCCCCCCCCCTCCAACCCCCCCCCACCCCTCCCCCTTCTTCTTCTTGCTCCATCGACATTTCTTGTTTGCCTGCGAGAGCTCTCTTTCTGGTAAAAACATGTTTTCTAGTTCCTTATGCCCTTCTTGAGACTTACTTCCTTGCTGAAAAACAGGTGCTTGTACTTGTAGTCACATACCGTTGTCCTAATCATAGAAAAAAATCCCCTTCCAACTCAATCTCCAACCTTTGCCTTCTCACTTATTCAGCGATCAGTGTTGCAGCAAAACTCCTTTTGCTCTCTGTCAAAACTTGCTTCCATTTCTACCTCATGCTAAGTTTCTACATTCACACAACTTGCTGCCAAGCCTACATAGCTGGGAAACTTTCTTACCAAACTTTCATCCTCTCCAACAAGCTCGAGCTCCAAGGACACCCTTTCGCTTTCGCTGAGTGCACGCTGCCCACGTAGCTCTCGCTGAGCCAAGTGTGCCAGGGGAGAAGCACTTGCTGCAGGAGTCTTTCAATGCGCACGGCTTTGAAGGCAGCACCACAATCGGCGCCACGAGAAGGGCTGAGGAAGAACGTGGTGGCGTCCTGGCACCTTGCTCCTGTGTGCGAGACGTTTAACTGAAGCTCTTTGCTCGTTCTCCATGAGAGCCACTGCTGGAGGCTGCCAAGGGAGCTGCGAGCACGAAAGCATAGCCGGGCGTCTGTCTTAGAAGAAAGGCGCAGAGCCGCAGTGGGATGCGCCCTTTCCGGAGGCTGCTTGGAGAAGGGGTGCTTTAGGAAGGCCTTCTGCTTTGACGCCTGCTCCTGGCTGAGCTCTAGCTGCAGGGACTCTGCAAGGCTGAACGACTAGGAAAGTGCCTATCTCCACGCAGTGCTCTGAAGCGCTACGGCTCCGCGTTCCCTTTCGCAGAAGCGAGGACGCCCTCAGCCGGCTCGGCTTGTGAACGAGCCCTTGCTGGACTTCTGCAACTCGGTGCACTGCACACGCAAGCCCGGTGCTCTGCGGCTTCGTTCTTCGCCTCACGTTGTCCGCACAAAAGGGAAGGCCAGCGAGGGCACTCAACTTCGCCGCTTTTGCTCGTGCATGCTGCACGCACCCACGCTGTAGCGTGCACGCTTTCTTTGCACAGCTCTAGAGGAGAAAGGCTCACGAAGGCTGCCTGCACTTCAGGCGGCTCTCTTGAAAGCTCTTTCTTGCATAGGCGAAGTTACAGCGTTTCAGGCAGTGGGTATGCAGAGCCAGCCCTACAGCTGTCAGCTACAGCTCCTAGGCATACCGGGAGCCGCTTTCTGTTCAAGTTACAAAGCATTCTATAGTTTTCTTTGCTCAGTAGCTTCATACAGTACAAGCAGTAAGCACCATACACAGTGATACCTTGACATTTGCCTGTAGCCTCTCATGACTACTACCATTGCCGCATTATAGTCATTCTTATCCAATCGCAAGAGTAAGCAAGTTACAATTTAAGCTTACCACGGAGAATTCTCAGACCCCCCCCCTCCAACCCCCCCCCACCCCTCCCCCTTCTTCTTGCTCCATCGACATTTCTTGTTTGCCTGCGAGAGCTCTCTTTCTGGTAAAAACATGTTTTCTAGTTCCTTATGCCCTTCTTGAGACTTACTTCCTTGCTGAAAAACAGGTGCTTGTACTTGTAGTCACATACCGTTGTCCTAATCATAGAAAAAAATCCCCTTCCAACTCAATCTCCAACCTTTGCCTTCTCACTTATTCAGCGATCAGTGTTGCAGCAAAACTCCTTTTGCTCTCTGTCAAAACTTGCTTCCATTTCTACCTCATGCTAAGTTTCTACATTCACACAACTTGCTGCCAAGCCTACATAGCTGGGAAACTTTCTTACCAAACTTTCATCCTCTCCAACAAGCTCGAGCTCCAAGGACACCCTTTCGCTTTCGCTGAGTGCACGCTGCCCACGTAGCTCTCGCTGAGCCAAGTGTGCCAGGGGAGAAGCACTTGCTGCAGGAGTCTTTCAATGCGCACGGCTTTGAAGGCAGCACCACAATCGGCGCCACGAGAAGGGCTGAGGAAGAACGGTGGTGGCGTCCTGGCACCTTGCTCCTGTGTGCGAGACGTTTAACTGAAGCTCTTTGCTCGTTCTCCATGAGAGCCACTGCTGGAGGCTGCCAAGGGAGCTGCGAGCACGAAAGCATAGCCGGGCGTCTGTCTTAGAAGAAAGGCGCAGAGCCGCAGTGGGATGCGCCCTTTCCGGAGGCTGCTTGGAGAAGGGGTGCTTTAGGAAGGCCTTCTGCTTTGACGCCTGCTCCTGGCTGAGCTCTAGCTGCAGGGACTCTGCAAGGCTGAACGACTAGGAAAGTGCCTATCTCCACGCAGTGCTCTGAAGCGCTACGGCTCCGCGTTCCCTTTCGCAGAAGCGAGGACGCCCTCAGCCGGCTCGGCTTGTGAACGAGCCCTTGCTGGACTTCTGCAACTCGGTGCACTGCACACGCAAGCCCGGTGCTCTGCGGCTTCGTTCTTCGCCTCACGTTGTCCGCACAAAAGGGAAGGCCAGCGAGGGCACTCAACTTCGCCGCTTTTGCTCGTGCATGCTGCACGCACCCACGCTGTAGCGTGCACGCTTTCTTTGCACAGCTCCAGAGGAGAAAGGCTCACGAAGGCTGCCTGCACTTCAGGCGGCTCTCTTGAAAGCTCTTTCTTGCATAGGCGAAGTTACAGCGTGTCAGGGAGTGGGTATGCAGAGCCAGCCCTACAGCTGTCAGCTACAGCTCCTAGGCATACCGGGAGCCGCTTTCTGTTCAAGTTACAAAGCATTCTATAGTTTTCTTTGCTCAGTAGCTTCATACAGTACAAGCAGTAAGCACCATACACAGTGATACCTTGACATTTGCCTGTAGCCTCTCATGACTACTACCATTGCCGCATTATAGTCATTCTTATCCAATCGCAAGAGTAAGCAAGTTACAATTTAAGCTTACCACGGAGAATTCTCAGACCCCCCCCTCCAACCCCCCCCCCCCCACCCCTCCCCCTTCTTCTTCTTGCTCCATCGACATTTCTTGTTTGCCTGCGAGAGCTCTCTTTCTGGTAAAAACATGTTTTCTAGTTCCTTATGCCCTTCTTGAGACTTACTTCCTTGCTGAAAAACAGGTGCTTGTACTTGTAGTCACATACCGTTGTCCTAATCATAGAAAAAATCCCCTTCCAACTCAATCTCCAACCTTTGCCTTCTCACTTATTCAGCGATCAGTGTTTCAGCAAAACTCCTTTTGCTCTCTGTCAAAACTTGCTTCCATTTCTACCTCATGCTAAGTTTCTACATTCACACAACTTTCTGCCAAGCCTACATAGCTGGGAAACTTTCTTACCAAACTTTCATCCTCTCCAACAAGCTCGAGCTCCAAGGACACCCTTTCGCTTTCGCTGAGTGCACGCTGCCCACGTAGCTCTCGCTGAGCCAAGTGTGCCAGGGGAGAAGCACTTGCTGCAGGAGTCTTTCAATGCGCACGGCTTTGAAGGCAGCACCACAATCGGCGCCACGAGAAGGGCTGAGGAAGAACGTGGTGGCGTCCTGGCACCTTGCTCCTGTGTGCGAGACGTTTAACTGAAGCTCTTTGCTCGTTCTCCATGAGAGCCACTGCTGGAGGCTGCCAAGGGAGCTGCGAGCACGAAAGCATAGCCGGGCGTCTGTCTTAGAAGAAAGGCGCAGAGCCGCAGTGGGATGCGCCCTTTCCGGAGGCTGCTTGGAGAAGGGGTGCTTTAGGAAGGCCTTCTGCTTTGACGCCTGCTCCTGGCTGAGCTCTAGCTGCAGGGACTCTGCAAGGCTGAACGACTAGGAAAGTGCCTATCTCCACGCAGTGCTCTGAAGCGCTACGGCTCCGCGTTCCCTTTCGCAGAAGCGAGGACGCCCTCAGCCGGCTCGGCTTGTGAACGAGCCCTTGCTGGACTTCTGCAACTCGGTGCACTGCACACGCAAGCCCGGTGCTCTGCGGCTTCGTTCTTCGCCTCACGTTGTCCGCACAAAAGGGAAGGCCAGCGAGGGCACTCAACTTCGCCGCTTTTGCTCGTGCATGCTGCACGCACCCACGCTGTAGCGTGCACGCTTTCTTTGCACAGCTCTAGAGGAGAAAGGCTCACGAAGGCTGCCTGCACTTCAGGCGGCTCTCTTGAAAGCTCTTTCTTGCATAGGCGAAGTTACAGCGTGTCAGGGAGTGGGTATGCAGAGCCAGCCCTACAGCTGTCAGCTACAGCTCCTAGGCATACCGGGAGCCGCTTTCTGTTCAAGTTACAAAGCATTCTATAGTTTTCTTTGCTCAGTAGCTTCATACAGTACAAGCAGTAAGCACCATACACAGTGATACCTTGACATTTGCCTGTAGCCTCTCATGACTACTACCATTGCCGCATTATAGTCATTCTTATCCAATCGCAAGAGTAAGCAAGTTACAATTTAAGCTTACCACGGAGAATTCTCAGACCCCCCCCTCCAACCCCCCCCCCCCCCACCCCTCCCCCTTCTTCTTCTTGCTCCATCGACATTTCTTGTTTGCCTGCGAGAGCTCTCTTTCTGGTAAAAACATGTTTTCTAGTTCCTTATGCCCTTCTTGAGACTTACTTCCTTGCTGAAAAACAGGTGCTTGTACTTGTAGTCACATACCGTTGTCCTAATCATAGAAAAAATCCCCTTCCAACTCAATCTCCAACCTTTGCCTTCTCACTTATTCAGCGATCAGTGTTGCAGCAAAACTCCTTTTGCTCTCTGTCAAAACTTGCTTCCATTTCTACCTCATGCTAAGTTTCTACATTCACACAACTTGCTGCCAAGCCTACATAGCTGGGAAACTTTCTTACCAAACTTTCATCCTCTCCAACAAGCTCGAGCTCCAAGGACACCCTTTCGCTTTCGCTGAGTGCACGCTGCCCACGTAGCTCTCGCTGAGCCAAGTGTGCCAGGGGAGAAGCACTTGCTGCAGGAGTCTTTCAATGCGCACGGCTTTGAAGGCAGCACCACAATCGGCGCCACGAGAAGGGCTGAGGAAGAACGTGGTGGCGTCCTGGCACCTTGCTCCTGTGTGCGAGACGTTTAACTGAAGCTCTTTGCTCGTTCTCCATGAGAGCCACTGCTGGAGGCTGCCAAGGGAGCTGCGAGCACGAAAGCATAGCCGGGCGTCTGTCTTAGAAGAAAGGCGCAGAGCCGCAGTGGGATGCGCCCTTTCCGGAGGCTGCTTGGAGAAGGGGTGCTTTAGGAAGGCCTTCTGCTTTGACGCCTGCTCCTGGCTGAGCTCTAGCTGCAGGGACTCTGCAAGGCTGAACGACTAGGAAAGTGCCTATCTCCACGCAGTGCTCTGAAGCGCTACGGCTCCGCGTTCCCTTTCGCAGAAGCGAGGACGCCCTCAGCCGGCTCGGCTTGTGAACAAGCCCTTGCTGGACTTCTGCAACTCGGTGCACTGCACACGCAAGCCCGGTGCTCTGCGGCTTCGTTCTTCGCCTCACGTTGTCCGCACAAAAGGGAAGGCCAGCGAGGGCACTCAACTTCGCCGCTTTTGCTCGTGCATGCTGCACGCACCCACGCTGTAGCGTGCACGCTTTCTTTGCACAGCTCTAGAGGAGAAAGGCTCACGAAGGCTGCCTGCACTTCAGGCGGCTCTCTTGAAAGCTCTTTCTTGCATAGGCGAAGTTACAGCGTTTCAGGGAGTGGGTATGCAGAGCCAGCCCTACAGCTGTCAGCTACAGCTCCTAGGCATACCGGGAGCCGCTTTCTGTTCAAGTTACAAAGCATTCTATAGTTTTCTTTGCTCAGTAGCTTCATACAGTACAAGCAGTAAGCACCATACACAGTGATACCTTGACATTTGCCTGTAGCCTCTCATGACTACTACCATTGCCGCATTATAGTCATTCTTATCCAATCGCAAGAGTAAGCAAGTTACAATTTAAGCTTACCACGGAGAATTCTCAGACCCCCCCTTCCAACCCCCCCCCCCACCCCTCCCCCTTCTTCTTCTTGCTCCATCGACATTTCTTGTTTGCCTGCGAGAGCTCTCTTTCTGGTAAAAACATGTTTTCTAGTTCCTTATGCCCTTCTTGAGACTTACTTCCTTGCTGAAAAACAGGTGCTTGTACTTGTAGTCACATACCGTTGTCCTAATCATAGAAAAAATCCCCTTCCAACTCAATCTCCAACCTTTGCCTTCTCACTTATTCAGCGATCAGTGTTGCAGCAAAACTCCTTTTGCTCTCTGTCAAAACTTGCTTCCATTTCTACCTCATGCTAAGTTTCTACATTCACACAACTTGCTGCCAAGCCTACATAGCTGGGAAACTTTCTTACCAAACTTTCATCCTCTCCAACAAGCTCGAGCTCCAAGGACACCCTTTCGCTTTCGCTGAGTGCACGCTGCCCACGTAGCTCTCGCTGAGCCAAGTGTGCCAGGGGAGAAGCACTTGCTGCAGGAGTCTTTCAATGCGCACGGCTTTGAAGGCAGCACCACAATCGGCGCCACGAGAAGGGCTGAGGAAGAACGTGGTGGCGTCCTGGCACCTTGCTCCTGTGTGCGAGACGTTTAACTGAAGCTCTTTGCTCGTTCTCCATGAGAGCCACTGCTGGAGGCTGCCAAGGGAGCTGCGAGCACGAAAGCATAGCCGGGCGTCTGTCTTAGAAGAAAGGCGCAGAGCCGCAGTGGGATGCGCCCTTTCCGGAGGCTGCTTGGAGAAGGGGTGCTTTAGGAAGGCCTTCTGCTTTGACGCCTGCTCCTGGCTGAGCTCTAGCTGCAGGGACTCTGCAAGGCTGAACGACTAGGAAAGTGCCTATCTCCACGCAGTGCTCTGAAGCGCTACGGCTCCGCGTTCCCTTTCGCAGAAGCGAGGACGCCCTCAGCCGGCTCGGCTTGTGAACGAGCCCTTGCTGGACTTCTGCAACTCGGTGCACTGCACACGCAAGCCCGGTGCTCTGCGGCTTCGTTCTTCGCCTCACGTTGTCCGCACAAAAGGGAAGGCCAGCGAGGGCACTCAACTTCGCCGCTTTTGCTCGTGCATGCTGCACGCACCCACGCTGTAGCGTGCACGCTTTCTTTGCACAGCTCCAGAGGAGAAAGGCTCACGAAGGCTGCCTGCACTTCAGGCGGCTCTCTTGAAAGCTCTTTCTTGCATAGGCGAAGTTACAGCGTTTCAGGGAGTGGGTATGCAGAGCCAGCCCTACAGCTGTCAGCTACAGCTCCTAGGCATACCGGGAGCCGCTTTCTGTTCAAGTTACAAAGCATTCTATAGTTTTCTTTGCTCAGTAGCTTCATACAGTACAAGCAGTAAGCACCATACACAGTGATACCTTGACATTTGCCTGTAGCCTCTCATGACTACTACCATTGCCGCATTATAGTCATTCTTATCCAATCGCAAGAGTAAGCAAGTTACAATTTAAGCTTACCACGGAGAATTCTCAGACCCCCCCCCTCCAACCCCCCCCCACCCCTCCCCCTTCTTCTTGCTCCATCGACATTTCTTGTTTGCCTGCGAGAGCTCTCTTTCTGGTAAAAGCATGTTTTCTAGTTCCTTATGCCCTTCTTGAGACTTACTTCCTTGCTGAAAAACAGGTGCTTGTACTTGTAGTCACATACCGTTGTCCTAATCATAGAAAAAATCCCCTTCCAACTCAATCTCCAACCTTTGCCTTCTCACTTATTCAGCGATCAGTGTTGCAGCAAAACTCCTTTTGCTCTCTGTCAAAACTTGCTTCCATTTCTACCTCATGCTAAGTTTCTACATTCACACAACTTGCTGCCAAGCCTACATAGCTGGGAAACTTTCTTACCAAACTTTCATCCTCTCCAACAAGCTCGAGCTCCAAGGACACCCTTTCGCTTTCGCTGAGTGCACGCTGCCCACGTAGCTCTCGCTGAGCCAAGTGTGCCAGGGGAGAAGCACTTGCTGCAGGAGTCTTTCAATGCGCACGGCTTTGAAGGCAGCACCACAATCGGCGCCACGAGAAGGGCTGAGGAAGAACGTGGTGGCGTCCTGGCACCTTGCTCCTGTGTGCGAGACGTTTAACTGAAGCTCTTTGCTCGTTCTCCATGAGAGCCACTGCTGGAGGCTGCCAAGGGAGCTGCGAGCACGAAAGCATAGCCGGGCGTCTGTCTTAGAAGAAAGGCGCAGAGCCGCAGTGGGATGCGCCCTTTCCGGAGGCTGCTTGGAGAAGGGGTGCTTTAGGAAGGCCTTCTGCTTTGACGCCTGCTCCTGGCTGAGCTCTAGCTGCAGGGACTCTGCAAGGCTGAACGACTAGGAAAGTGCCTATCTCCACGCAGTGCTCTGAAGCGCTACGGCTCCGCGTTCCCTTTCGCAGAAGCGAGGACGCCCTCAGCCGGCTCGGCTTGTGAACGAGCCCTTGCTGGACTTCTGCAACTCGGTGCACTGCACACGCAAGCCCGGTGCTCTGCGGCTTCGTTCTTCGCCTCACGTTGTCCGCACAAAAGGGAAGGCCAGCGAGGGCACTCAACTTCGCCGCTTTTGCTCGTGCATGCTGCACGCACCCACGCTGTAGCGTGCACGCTTTCTTTGCACAGCTCCAGAGGAGAAAGGCTCACGAAGGCTGCCTGCACTTCAGGCGGCTCTCTTGAAAGCTCTTTCTTGCATAGGCGAAGTTACAGCGTGTCAGGGAGTGGGTATGCAGAGCCAGCCCTACAGCTGTCAGCTACAGCTCCTAGGCATACCGGGAGCCGCTTTCTGTTCAAGTTACAAAGCATTCTATAGTTTTCTTTGCTCAGTAGCTTCATACAGTACAAGCAGTAAGCACCATACACAGTGATACCTTGACATTTGCCTGTAGCCTCTCATGACTACTACCATTGCCGCATTATAGTCATTCTTATCCAATCGCAAGAGTAAGCAAGTTACAATTTAAGCTTACCACGGAGAATTCTCAGACCCCCCCCTCCAACCCCCCCCCCCCACCCCTCCCCCTTCTTCTTCTTGCTCCATCGACATTTCTTGTTTGCCTGCGAGAGCTCTCTTTCTGGTAAAAACATGTTTTCTAGTTCCTTATGCCCTTCTTGAGACTTACTTCCTTGCTGAAAAACAGGTGCTTGTACTTGTAGTCACATACCGTTGTCCTAATCATAGAAAAAATCCCCTTCCAACTCAATCTCCAACCTTTGCCTTCTCACTTATTCAGCGATCAGTGTTTCAGCAAAACTCCTTTTGCTCTCTGTCAAAACTTGCTTCCATTTCTACCTCATGCTAAGTTTCTACATTCACACAACTTTCTGCCAAGCCTACATAGCTGGGAAACTTTCTTACCAAACTTTCATCCTCTCCAACAAGCTCGAGCTCCAAGGACACCCTTTCGCTTTCGCTGAGTGCACGCTGCCCACGTAGCTCTCGCTGAGCCAAGTGTGCCAGGGGAGAAGCACTTGCTGCAGGAGTCTTTCAATGCGCACGGCTTTGAAGGCAGCACCACAATCGGCGCCACGAGAAGGGCTGAGGAAGAACGTGGTGGCGTCCTGGCACCTTGCTCCTGTGTGCGAGACGTTTAACTGAAGCTCTTTGCTCGTTCTCCATGAGAGCCACTGCTGGAGGCTGCCAAGGGAGCTGCGAGCACGAAAGCATAGCCGGGCGTCTGTCTTAGAAGAAAGGCGCAGAGCCGCAGTGGGATGCGCCCTTTCCGGAGGCTGCTTGGAGAAGGGGTGCTTTAGGAAGGCCTTCTGCTTTGACGCCTGCTCCTGGCTGAGCTCTAGCTGCAGGGACTCTGCAAGGCTGAACGACTAGGAAAGTGCCTATCTCCACGCAGTGCTCTGAAGCGCTACGGCTCCGCGTTCCCTTTCGCAGAAGCGAGGACGCCCTCAGCCGGCTCGGCTTGTGAACGAGCCCTTGCTGGACTTCTGCAACTCGGTGCACTGCACACGCAAGCCCGGTGCTCTGCGGCTTCGTTCTTCGCCTCACGTTGTCCGCACAAAAGGGAAGGCCAGCGAGGGCACTCAACTTCGCCGCTTTTGCTCGTGCATGCTGCACGCACCCACGCTGTAGCGTGCACGCTTTCTTTGCACAGCTCTAGAGGAGAAAGGCTCACGAAGGCTGCCTGCACTTCAGGCGGCTCTCTTGAAAGCTCTTTCTTGCATAGGCGAAGTTACAGCGTGTCAGGGAGTGGGTATGCAGAGCCAGCCCTACAGCTGTCAGCTACAGCTCCTAGGCATACCGGGAGCCGCTTTCTGTTCAAGTTACAAAGCATTCTATAGTTTTCTTTGCTCAGTAGCTTCATACAGTACAAGCAGTAAGCACCATACACAGTGATACCTTGACATTTGCCTGTAGCCTCTCATGACTACTACCATTGCCGCATTATAGTCATTCTTATCCAATCGCAAGAGTAAGCAAGTTACAATTTAAGCTTACCACGGAGAATTCTCAGACCCCCCCCTCCAACCCCCCCCCCCCCCACCCCTCCCCCTTCTTCTTCTTGCTCCATCGACATTTCTTGTTTGCCTGCGAGAGCTCTCTTTCTGGTAAAAACATGTTTTCTAGTTCCTTATGCCCTTCTTGAGACTTACTTCCTTGCTGAAAAACAGGTGCTTGTACTTGTAGTCACATACCGTTGTCCTAATCATAGAAAAAATCCCCTTCCAACTCAATCTCCAACCTTTGCCTTCTCACTTATTCAGCGATCAGTGTTGCAGCAAAACTCCTTTTGCTCTCTGTCAAAACTTGCTTCCATTTCTACCTCATGCTAAGTTTCTACATTCACACAACTTGCTGCCAAGCCTACATAGCTGGGAAACTTTCTTACCAAACTTTCATCCTCTCCAACAAGCTCGAGCTCCAAGGACACCCTTTCGCTTTCGCTGAGTGCACGCTGCCCACGTAGCTCTCGCTGAGCCAAGTGTGCCAGGGGAGAAGCACTTGCTGCAGGAGTCTTTCAATGCGCACGGCTTTGAAGGCAGCACCACAATCGGCGCCACGAGAAGGGCTGAGGAAGAACGTGGTGGCGTCCTGGCACCTTGCTCCTGTGTGCGAGACGTTTAACTGAAGCTCTTTGCTCGTTCTCCATGAGAGCCACTGCTGGAGGCTGCCAAGGGAGCTGCGAGCACGAAAGCATAGCCGGGCGTCTGTCTTAGAAGAAAGGCGCAGAGCCGCAGTGGGATGCGCCCTTTCCGGAGGCTGCTTGGAGAAGGGGTGCTTTAGGAAGGCCTTCTGCTTTGACGCCTGCTCCTGGCTGAGCTCTAGCTGCAGGGACTCTGCAAGGCTGAACGACTAGGAAAGTGCCTATCTCCACGCAGTGCTCTGAAGCGCTACGGCTCCGCGTTCCCTTTCGCAGAAGCGAGGACGCCCTCAGCCGGCTCGGCTTGTGAACAAGCCCTTGCTGGACTTCTGCAACTCGGTGCACTGCACACGCAAGCCCGGTGCTCTGCGGCTTCGTTCTTCGCCTCACGTTGTCCGCACAAAAGGGAAGGCCAGCGAGGGCACTCAACTTCGCCGCTTTTGCTCGTGCATGCTGCACGCACCCACGCTGTAGCGTGCACGCTTTCTTTGCACAGCTCTAGAGGAGAAAGGCTCACGAAGGCTGCCTGCACTTCAGGCGGCTCTCTTGAAAGCTCTTTCTTGCATAGGCGAAGTTACAGCGTTTCAGGGAGTGGGTATGCAGAGCCAGCCCTACAGCTGTCAGCTACAGCTCCTAGGCATACCGGGAGCCGCTTTCTGTTCAAGTTACAAAGCATTCTATAGTTTTCTTTGCTCAGTAGCTTCATACAGTACAAGCAGTAAGCACCATACACAGTGATACCTTGACATTTGCCTGTAGCCTCTCATGACTACTACCATTGCCGCATTATAGTCATTCTTATCCAATCGCAAGAGTAAGCAAGTTACAATTTAAGCTTACCACGGAGAATTCTCAGACCCCCCCTTCCAACCCCCCCCCCCCCACCCCTCCCCCTTCTTCTTCTTGCTCCATCGACATTTCTTGTTTGCCTGCGAGAGCTCTCTTTCTGGTAAAAACATGTTTTCTAGTTCCTTATGCCCTTCTTGAGACTTACTTCCTTGCTGAAAAACAGGTGCTTGTACTTGTAGTCACATACCGTTGTCCTAATCATAGAAAAAATCCCCTTCCAACTCAATCTCCAACCTTTGCCTTCTCACTTATTCAGCGATCAGTGTTGCAGCAAAACTCCTTTTGCTCTCTGTCAAAACTTGCTTCCATTTCTACCTCATGCTAAGTTTCTACATTCACACAACTTGCTGCCAAGCCTACATAGCTGGGAAACTTTCTTACCAAACTTTCATCCTCTCCAACAAGCTCGAGCTCCAAGGACACCCTTTCGCTTTCGCTGAGTGCACGCTGCCCACGTAGCTCTCGCTGAGCCAAGTGTGCCAGGGGAGAAGCACTTGCTGCAGGAGTCTTTCAATGCGCACGGCTTTGAAGGCAGCACCACAATCGGCGCCACGAGAAGGGCTGAGGAAGAACGTGGTGGCGTCCTGGCACCTTGCTCCTGTGTGCGAGACGTTTAACTGAAGCTCTTTGCTCGTTCTCCATGAGAGCCACTGCTGGAGGCTGCCAAGGGAGCTGCGAGCACGAAAGCATAGCCGGGCGTCTGTCTTAGAAGAAAGGCGCAGAGCCGCAGTGGGATGCGCCCTTTCCGGAGGCTGCTTGGAGAAGGGGTGCTTTAGGAAGGCCTTCTGCTTTGACGCCTGCTCCTGGCTGAGCTCTAGCTGCAGGGACTCTGCAAGGCTGAACGACTAGGAAAGTGCCTATCTCCACGCAGTGCTCTGAAGCGCTACGGCTCCGCGTTCCCTTTCGCAGAAGCGAGGACGCCCTCAGCCGGCTCGGCTTGTGAACGAGCCCTTGCTGGACTTCTGCAACTCGGTGCACTGCACACGCAAGCCCGGTGCTCTGCGGCTTCGTTCTTCGCCTCACGTTGTCCGCACAAAAGGGAAGGCCAGCGAGGGCACTCAACTTCGCCGCTTTTGCTCGTGCATGCTGCACGCACCCACGCTGTAGCGTGCACGCTTTCTTTGCACAGCTCCAGAGGAGAAAGGCTCACGAAGGCTGCCTGCACTTCAGGCGGCTCTCTTGAAAGCTCTTTCTTGCATAGGCGAAGTTACAGCGTTTCAGGGAGTGGGTATGCAGAGCCAGCCCTACAGCTGTCAGCTACAGCTCCTAGGCATACCGGGAGCCGCTTTCTGTTCAAGTTACAAAGCATTCTATAGTTTTCTTTGCTCAGTAGCTTCATACAGTACAAGCAGTAAGCACCATACACAGTGATACCTTGACATTTGCCTGTAGCCTCTCATGACTACTACCATTGCCGCATTATAGTCATTCTTATCCAATCGCAAGAGTAAGCAAGTTACAATTTAAGCTTACCACGGAGAATTCTCAGACCCCCCCCCTCCAACCCCCCCCCACCCCTCCCCCTTCTTCTTGCTCCATCGACATTTCTTGTTTGCCTGCGAGAGCTCTCTTTCTGGTAAAAGCATGTTTTCTAGTTCCTTATGCCCTTCTTGAGACTTACTTCCTTGCTGAAAAACAGGTGCTTGTACTTGTAGTCACATACCGTTGTCCTAATCATAGAAAAAATCCCCTTCCAACTCAATCTCCAACCTTTGCCTTCTCACTTATTCAGCGATCAGTGTTGCAGCAAAACTCCTTTTGCTCTCTGTCAAAACTTGCTTCCATTTCTACCTCATGCTAAGTTTCTACATTCACACAACTTGCTGCCAAGCCTACATAGCTGGGAAACTTTCTTACCAAACTTTCATCCTCTCCAACAAGCTCGAGCTCCAAGGACACCCTTTCGCTTTCGCTGAGTGCACGCTGCCCACGTAGCTCTCGCTGAGCCAAGTGTGCCAGGGGAGAAGCACTTGCTGCAGGAGTCTTTCAATGCGCACGGCTTTGAAGGCAGCACCACAATCGGCGCCACGAGAAGGGCTGAGGAAGAACGTGGTGGCGTCCTGGCACCTTGCTCCTGTGTGCGAGACGTTTAACTGAAGCTCTTTGCTCGTTCTCCATGAGAGCCACTGCTGGAGGCTGCCAAGGGAGCTGCGAGCACGAAAGCATAGCCGGGCGTCTGTCTTAGAAGAAAGGCGCAGAGCCGCAGTGGGATGCGCCCTTTCCGGAGGCTGCTTGGAGAAGGGGTGCTTTAGGAAGGCCTTCTGCTTTGACGCCTGCTCCTGGCTGAGCTCTAGCTGCAGGGACTCTGCAAGGCTGAACGACTAGGAAAGTGCCTATCTCCACGCAGTGCTCTGAAGCGCTACGGCTCCGCGTTCCCTTTCGCAGAAGCGAGGACGCCCTCAGCCGGCTCGGCTTGTGAACGAGCCCTTGCTGGACTTCTGCAACTCGGTGCACTGCACACGCAAGCCCGGTGCTCTGCGGCTTCGTTCTTCGCCTCACGTTGTCCGCACAAAAGGGAAGGCCAGCGAGGGCACTCAACTTCGCCGCTTTTGCTCGTGCATGCTGCACGCACCCACGCTGTAGCGTGCACGCTTTCTTTGCACAGCTCCAGAGGAGAAAGGCTCACGAAGGCTGCCTGCACTTCAGGCGGCTCTCTTGAAAGCTCTTTCTGGCATAGGCGAAGTTACAGCGTTTCAGGGAGTGGGTATGCAGAGCCAGCCCTACAGCTGTCAGCTACAGCTCCTAGGCATACCGGGAGCCGCTTTCTGTTCAAGTTACAAAGCATTCTATAGTTTTCTTTGCTCAGTAGCTTCATACAGTACAAGCAGTAAGCACCATACACAGTGGTACCTTGACATTTGCCTGTAGCCTCTCATGACTACTACCATTGCCGCATTATAGTCATTCTTATCCAATCGCAAGAGTAAGCAAGTTACAATTTAAGCTTACCACGGAGAATTCTCAGACCCCCCCCTCCAACCCCCCCCCACCCCCCCCCTTCTTCTTCTTGCTCCATCGACATTTCTTGTTTGCCTGCGAGAGCTCTCTTTCTGGTAAAAACATGTTTTCTAGTTCCTTATGCCCTTCTTGAGACTTACTTCCTTGCTGAAAAACAGGTGCTTGTACTTGTAGTCACATACCGTTGTCCTAATCATGGAAAAAATCCCCTTCCAACTCAATCTCCAACCTTTGCCTTCTCACTTATTCAGCGATCAGTGTTGCAGCAAAACTCCTTTTGCTCTCTGTCAAAACTTGCTTCCATTTCTACCTCATGCTAAGTTTCTACATTCACACAACTTTCTGCCAAGCCTACATAGCTGGGAAACTTTCTTACCAAACTTTCATCCTCTCCAACAAGCTCGAGCTCCAAGGACACCCTTTCGCTTTCGCTGAGTGCACGCTGCCCACGTAGCTCTCGCTGAGCCAAGTGTGCCAGGGGAGAAGCACTTGCTGCAGGAGTCTTTCAATGCGCACGGCTTTGAAGGCAGCACCACAATCGGCGCCACGAGAAGGGCTGAGGAAGAACGTGGTGGCGTCCTGGCACCTTGCTCCTGTGTGCGAGACGTTTAACTGAAGCTCTTTGCTCGTTCTCCATGAGAGCCACTGCTGGAGGCTGCCAAGGGAGCTGCGAGCACGAAAGCATAGCCGGGCGTCTGTCTTAGAAGAAAGGCGCAGAGCCGCAGTGGGATGCGCCCTTTCCGGAGGCTGCTTGGAGAAGGGGTGCTTTAGGAAGGCCTTCTGCTTTGACGCCTGCTCCTGGCTGAGCTCTAGCTGCAGGGACTCTGCAAGGCTGAACGACTAGGAAAGTGCCTATCTCCACGCAGTGCTCTGAAGCGCTACGGCTCCGCGTTCCCTTTCGCAGAAGCGAGGACGCCCTCAGCCGGCTCGGCTTGTGAACGAGCCCTTGCTGGACTTCTGCAACTCGGTGCACTGCACACGCAAGCCCGGTGCTCTGCGGCTTCGTTCTTCGCCTCACGTTGTCCGCACAAAAGGGAAGGCCAGCGAGGGCACTCAACTTCGCCGCTTTTGCTCGTGCATGCTGCACGCACCCACGCTGTAGCGTGCACGCTTTCTTTGCACAGCTCCAGAGGAGAAAGGCTCACGAAGGCTGCCTGCACTTCAGGCGGCTCTCTTGAAAGCTCTTTCTTGCATAGGCGAAGTTACAGCGTTTCAGGGAGTGGGTATGCAGAGCCAGCCTTACAGCTGTCAGCTACAGCTCCTAGGCATACCGGGAGCCGCTTTCTGTTCAAGTTACAAAGCATTCTATAGTTTTCTTTGCTCAGTAGCTTCATACAGTACAAGCAGTAAGCACCATACACAGTGATACCTTGACATTTGCCTGTAGCCTCTCATGACTACTACCATTGCCGCATTATAGTCATTCTTATCCAATCGCAAGAGTAAGCAAGTTACAATTTAAGCTTACCACGGAGAATTCTCAGACCCCCCCCCCTCCAACCCACCCCTCCCCCTTCTTCTTCTTGCTCCATCGACATTTCTTGTTTGCCTGCGAGAGCTCTCTTTCTGGTAAAAACATGTTTTCTAGTTCCTTATGCCCTTCTTGAGACTTACTTCCTTGCTGAAAAACAGGTGCTTGTACTTGTAGTCACATACCGTTGTCCTAATCATAGAAAAAATCCCCTTCCAACTCAATCTCCAACCTTTGCCTTCTCACTTATTCAGCGATCAGTGTTTCAGCAAAACTCCTTTTGCTCTCTGTCAAAACTTGCTTCCATTTCTACCTCATGCTAAGTTTCTACATTCACACAACTTTCTGCCAAGCCTACATAGCTGGGAAACTTTCTTACCAAACTTTCATCCTCTCCAACAAGCTCGAGCTCCAAGGACACCCTTTCGCTTTCGCTGAGTGCACGCTGCCCACGTAGCTCTCGCTGAGCCAAGTGTGCCAGGGGAGAAGCACTTGCTGCAGGAGTCTTTCAATGCGCACGGCTTTGAAGGCAGCACCACAATCGGCGCCACGAGAAGGGCTGAGGAAGAACGTGGTGGCGTCCTGGCACCTTGCTCCTGTGTGCGAGACGTTTAACTGAAGCTCTTTGCTCGTTCTCCATGAGAGCCACTGCTGGAGGCTGCCAAGGGAGCTGCGAGCACGAAAGCATAGCCGGGCGTCTGTCTTAGAAGAAAGGCGCAGAGCCGCAGTGGGATGCGCCCTTTCCGGAGGCTGCTTGGAGAAGGGGTGCTTTAGGAAGGCCTTCTGCTTTGACGCCTGCTCCTGGCTGAGCTCTAGCTGCAGGGACTCTGCAAGGCTGAACGACTAGGAAAGTGCCTATCTCCACGCAGTGCTCTGAAGCGCTACGGCTCCGCGTTCCCTTTCGCAGAAGCGAGGACGCCCTCAGCCGGCTCGGCTTGTGAACGAGCCCTTGCTGGACTTCTGCAACTCGGTGCACTGCACACGCAAGCCCGGTGCTCTGCGGCTTCGTTCTTCGCCTCACGTTGTCCGCACAAAAGGGAAGGCCAGCGAGGGCACTCAACTTCGCCGCTTTTGCTCGTGCATGCTGCACGCACCCACGCTGTAGCGTGCACGCTTTCTTTGCACAGCTCCAGAGGAGAAAGGCTCACGAAGGCTGCCTGCACTTCAGGCGGCTCTCTTGAAAGCTCTTTCTGGCATAGGCGAAGTTACAGCGTTTCAGGGAGTGGGTATGCAGAGCCAGCCCTACAGCTGTCAGCTACAGCTCCTAGGCATACCGGGAGCCGCTTTCTGTTCAAGTTACAAAGCATTCTATAGTTTTCTTTGCTCAGTAGCTTCATACAGTACAAGCAGTAAGCACCATACACAGTGATACCTTGACATTTGCCTGTAGCCTCTCATGACTACTACCATTGCCGCATTATAGTCATTCTTATCCAATCGCAAGAGTAAGCAAGTTACAATTTAAGCTTACCACGGAGAATTCTCAGACCCCCCCTTCCAACCCCCCCCCCCCACCCCTCCCCCTTCTTCTTCTTGCTCCATCGACATTTCTTGTTTGCCTGCGAGAGCTCTCTTTCTGGTAAAAACATGTTTTCTAGTTCCTTATGCCCTTCTTGAGACTTACTTCCTTGCTGAAAAACAGGTGCTTGTACTTGTAGTCACATACCGTTGTCCTAATCATAGAAAAAATCCCCTTCCAACTCAATCTCCAACCTTTGCCTTCTCACTTATTCAGCGATCAGTGTTGCAGCAAAACTCCTTTTGCTCTCTGTCAAAACTTGCTTCCATTTCTACCTCATGCTAAGTTTCTACATTCACACAACTTGCTGCCAAGCCTACATAGCTGGGAAACTTTCTTACCAAACTTTCATCCTCTCCAACAAGCTCGAGCTCCAAGGACACCCTTTCGCTTTCGCTGAGTGCACGCTGCCCACGTAGCTCTCGCTGAGCCAAGTGTGCCAGGGGAGAAGCACTTGCTGCAGGAGTCTTTCAATGCGCACGGCTTTGAAGGCAGCACCACAATCGGCGCCACGAGAAGGGCTGAGGAAGAACGTGGTGGCGTCCTGGCACCTTGCTCCTGTGTGCGAGACGTTTAACTGAAGCTCTTTGCTCGTTCTCCATGAGAGCCACTGCTGGAGGCTGCCAAGGGAGCTGCGAGCACGAAAGCATAGCCGGGCGTCTGTCTTAGAAGAAAGGCGCAGAGCCGCAGTGGGATGCGCCCTTTCCGGAGGCTGCTTGGAGAAGGGGTGCTTTAGGAAGGCCTTCTGCTTTGACGCCTGCTCCTGGCTGAGCTCTAGCTGCAGGGACTCTGCAAGGCTGAACGACTAGGAAAGTGCCTATCTCCACGCAGTGCTCTGAAGCGCTACGGCTCCGCGTTCCCTTTCGCAGAAGCGAGGACGCCCTCAGCCGG
Organism: Corvus hawaiiensis; assembly: GCF_020740725.1. Lineage (NCBI taxonomy): Eukaryota > Metazoa > Chordata > Aves > Passeriformes > Corvidae > Corvus > Corvus hawaiiensis. Next base: position 64,437,654 of record NC_063217.1, read on the forward strand.
CTCGGCTTGTGAACGAGCCCTTGCTGGACTTCTGCAACTCGGTGCACTGCACACGCAAGCCCGGTGCTCTGCGGCTTCGTTCTTCGCCTCACGTTGTCCGCACAAAAGGGAAGGCCAGCGAGGGCACTCAACTTCGCCGCTTTTGCTCGTGCATGCTGCACGCACCCACGCTGTAGCGTGCACGCTTTCTTTGCACAGCTCCAGAGGAGAAAGGCTCACGAAGGCTGCCTGCACTTCAGGCGGCTCTCTTGAAAGCTCTTTCTTGCATAGGCGAAGTTACAGCGTTTCAGGGAGTGGGTATGCAGAGCCAGCCTTACAGCTGTCAGCTACAGCTCCTAGGCATACCGGGAGCCGCTTTCTGTTCAAGTTACAAAGCATTCTATAGTTTTCTTTGCTCAGTAGCTTCATACAGTACAAGCAGTAAGCACCATACACAGTGATACCTTGACATTTGCCTGTAGCCTCTCATGACTACTACCATTGCCGCATTATAGTCATTCTTATCCAATCGCAAGAGTAAGCAAGTTACAATTTAAGCTTACCACGGAGAATTCTCAGACCCCCCCCCCTCCAACCCCCCCCCACCCCTCCCCCTTCTTCTTCTTGCTCCATCGACATTTCTTGTTTGCCTGCGAGAGCTCTCTTTCTGGTAAAAACATGTTTTCTAGTTCCTTATGCCCTTCTTGAGACTTACTTCCTTGCTGAAAAACAGGTGCTTGTACTTGTAGTCACATACCGTTGTCCTAATCATAGAAAAAAATCCCCTTCCAACTCAATCTCCAACCTTTGCCTTCTCACTTCTTCAGCGATCAGTGTTGCAGCAAAACTCCTTTTGCTCTCTGTCAAAACTTGCTTCCATTTCTACCTCATGCTAAGTTTCTACATTCACACAACTTGCTGCCAAGCCTACATAGCTGGGAAACTTTCTTACCAAACTTTCATCCTCTCCAACAAGCTCGAGCTCCAAGGACACCCTTTCGCTTTCGCTGAGTGCACGCTGCCCACGTAGCTCTCGCTGAGCCAAGTGTGCCAGGGGAGAAGCACTTGCTGCAGGAGTCTTTCAATGCGCACGGCTTTGAAGGCAGCACCACAATCGGCGCCACGAGAAGGGCTGAGGAAGAACGTGGTGGCGTCCTGGCACCTTGCTCCTGTGTGCGAGACGTTTAACTGAAGCTCTTTGCTCGTTCTCCATGAGAGCCACTGCTGGAGGCTGCCAAGGGAGCTGCGAGCACGAAAGCATAGCCGGGCGTCTGTCTTAGAAGAAAGGCGCAGAGCCGCAGTGGGATGCGCCCTTTCCGGAGGCTGCTTGGAGAAGGGGTGCTTTAGGAAGGCCTTCTGCTTTGACGCCTGCTCCTGGCTGAGCTCTAGCTGCAGGGACTCTGCAAGGCTGAACGACTAGGAAAGTGCCTATCTCCACGCAGTGCTCTGAAGCGCTACGGCTCCGCGTTCCCTTTCGCAGAAGCGAGGACGCCCTCAGCCGGCTCGGCTTGTGAACGAGCCCTTGCTGGACTTCTGCAACTCGGTGCACTGCACACGCAAGCCCGGTGCTCTGCGGCTTCGTTCTTCGCCTCACGTTGTCCGCACAAAAGGGAAGGCCAGCGAGGGCACTCAACTTCGCCGCTTTTGCTCGTGCATGCTGCACGCACCCACGCTGTAGCGTGCACGCTTTCTTTGCACAGCTCCAGAGGAGAAAGGCTCACGAAGGCTGCCTGCACTTCAGGCGGCTCTCTTGAAAGCTCTTTCTTGCATAGGCGAAGTTACAGCGTTTCAGGGAGTGGGTATGCAGAGCCAGCCCTACAGCTGTCAGCTACAGCTCCTAGGCATACCGGGAGCCGCTTTCTGTTCAAGTTACAAAGCATTCTATAGTTTTCTTTGCTCAGTAGCTTCATACAGTACAAGCAGTAAGCACCATACACAGTGATACCTTGACATTTGCCTGTAGCCTCTCATGACTACTACCATTGCCGCATTATAGTCATTCTTATCCAATCGCAAGAGTAAGCAAGTTACAATTTAAGCTTACCACGGAGAATTCTCAGACCCCCCCCCTCCAACCCCCCCCCACCCCTCCCCCTTCTTCTTGCTCCATCGACATTTCTTGTTTGCCTGCGAGAGCTCTCTTTCTGGTAAAAGCATGTTTTCTAGTTCCTTATGCCCTTCTTGAGACTTACTTCCTTGCTGAAAAACAGGTGCTTGTACTTGTAGTCACATACCGTTGTCCTAATCATAGAAAAAATCCCCTTCCAACTCAATCTCCAACCTTTGCCTTCTCACTTATTCAGCGATCAGTGTTGCAGCAAAACTCCTTTTGCTCTCTGTCAAAACTTGCTTCCATTTCTACCTCATGCTAAGTTTCTACATTCACACAACTTTCTGCCAAGCCTACATAGCTGGGAAACTTTCTTACCAAACTTTCATCCTCTCCAACAAGCTCGAGCTCCAAGGACACCCTTTCGCTTTCGCTGAGTGCACGCTGCCCACGTAGCTCTCGCTGAGCCAAGTGTGCCAGGGGAGAAGCACTTGCTGCAGGAGTCTTTCAATGCGCACGGCTTTGAAGGCAGCACCACAATCGGCGCCACGAGAAGGGCTGAGGAAGAACGTGGTGGCGTCCTGGCACCTTGCTCCTGTGTGCGAGACGTTTAACTGAAGCTCTTTGCTCGTTCTCCATGAGAGCCACTGCTGGAGGCTGCCAAGGGAGCTGCGAGCACGAAAGCATAGCCGGGCGTCTGTCTTAGAAGAAAGGCGCAGAGCCGCAGTGGGATGCGCCCTTTCCGGAGGCTGCTTGGAGAAGGGGTGCTTTAGGAAGGCCTTCTGCTTTGACGCCTGCTCCTGGCTGAGCTCTAGCTGCAGGGACTCTGCAAGGCTGAACGACTAGGAAAGTGCCTATCTCCACGCAGTGCTCTGAAGCGCTACGGCTCCGCGTTCCCTTTCGCAGAAGCGAGGACGCCCTCAGCCGGCTCGGCTTGTGAACGAGCCCTTGCTGGACTTCTGCAACTCGGTGCACTGCACACGCAAGCCCGGTGCTCTGCGGCTTCGTTCTTCGCCTCACGTTGTCCGCACAAAAGGGAAGGCCAGCGAGGGCACTCAACTTCGCCGCTTTTGCTCGTGCATGCTGCACGCACCCACGCTGTAGCGTGCACGCTTTCTTTGCACAGCTCCAGAGGAGAAAGGCTCACGAAGGCTGCCTGCACTTCAGGCGGCTCTCTTGAAAGCTCTTTCTTGCATAGGCGAAGTTACAGCGTTTCAGGGAGTGGGTATGCAGAGCCAGCCTTACAGCTGTCAGCTACAGCTCCTAGGCATACCGGGAGCCGCTTTCTGTTCAAGTTACAAAGCATTCTATAGTTTTCTTTGCTCAGTAGCTTCATACAGTACAAGCAGTAAGCACCATACACAGTGATACCTTGACATTTGCCTGTAGCCTCTCATGACTACTACCATTGCCGCATTATAGTCATTCTTATCCAATCGCAAGAGTAAGCAAGTTACAATTTAAGCTTACCACGGAGAATTCTCAGACCCCCCCCCCTCCAACCCACCCCTCCCCCTTCTTCTTCTTGCTCCATCGACATTTCTTGTTTGCCTGCGAGAGCTCTCTTTCTGGTAAAAACATGTTTTCTAGTTCCTTATGCCCTTCTTGAGACTTACTTCCTTGCTGAAAAACAGGTGCTTGTACTTGTAGTCACATACCGTTGTCCTAATCATAGAAAAAATCCCCTTCCAACTCAATCTCCAACCTTTGCCTTCTCACTTATTCAGCGATCAGTGTTTCAGCAAAACTCCTTTTGCTCTCTGTCAAAACTTGCTTCCATTTCTACCTCATGCTAAGTTTCTACATTCACACAACTTTCTGCCAAGCCTACATAGCTGGGAAACTTTCTTACCAAACTTTCATCCTCTCCAACAAGCTCGAGCTCCAAGGACACCCTTTCGCTTTCGCTGAGTGCACGCTGCCCACGTAGCTCTCGCTGAGCCAAGTGTGCCAGGGGAGAAGCACTTGCTGCAGGAGTCTTTCAATGCGCACGGCTTTGAAGGCAGCACCACAATCGGCGCCACGAGAAGGGCTGAGGAAGAACGTGGTGGCGTCCTGGCACCTTGCTCCTGTGTGCGAGACGTTTAACTGAAGCTCTTTGCTCGTTCTCCATGAGAGCCACTGCTGGAGGCTGCCAAGGGAGCTGCGAGCACGAAAGCATAGCCGGGCGTCTGTCTTAGAAGAAAGGCGCAGAGCCGCAGTGGGATGCGCCCTTTCCGGAGGCTGCTTGGAGAAGGGGTGCTTTAGGAAGGCCTTCTGCTTTGACGCCTGCTCCTGGCTGAGCTCTAGCTGCAGGGACTCTGCAAGGCTGAACGACTAGGAAAGTGCCTATCTCCACGCAGTGCTCTGAAGCGCTACGGCTCCGCGTTCCCTTTCGCAGAAGCGAGGACGCCCTCAGCCGGCTCGGCTTGTGAACGAGCCCTTGCTGGACTTCTGCAACTCGGTGCACTGCACACGCAAGCCCGGTGCTCTGCGGCTTCGTTCTTCGCCTCACGTTGTCCGCACAAAAGGGAAGGCCAGCGAGGGCACTCAACTTCGCCGCTTTTGCTCGTGCATGCTGCACGCACCCACGCTGTAGCGTGCACGCTTTCTTTGCACAGCTCCAGAGGAGAAAGGCTCACGAAGGCTGCCTGCACTTCAGGCGGCTCTCTTGAAAGCTCTTTCTGGCATAGGCGAAGTTACAGCGTTTCAGGGAGTGGGTATGCAGAGCCAGCCCTACAGCTGTCAGCTACAGCTCCTAGGCATACCGGGAGCCGCTTTCTGTTCAAGTTACAAAGCATTCTATAGTTTTCTTTGCTCAGTAGCTTCATACAGTACAAGCAGTAAGCACCATACACAGTGATACCTTGACATTTGCCTGTAGCCTCTCATGACTACTACCATTGCCGCATTATAGTCATTCTTATCCAATCGCAAGAGTAAGCAAGTTACAATTTAAGCTTACCACGGAGAATTCTCAGACCCCCCCTTCCAACCCCCCCCCCCCACCCCTCCCCCTTCTTCTTCTTGCTCCATCGACATTTCTTGTTTGCCTGCGAGAGCTCTCTTTCTGGTAAAAACATGTTTTCTAGTTCCTTATGCCCTTCTTGAGACTTACTTCCTTGCTGAAAAACAGGTGCTTGTACTTGTAGTCACATACCGTTGTCCTAATCATAGAAAAAATCCCCTTCCAACTCAATCTCCAACCTTTGCCTTCTCACTTATTCAGCGATCAGTGTTGCAGCAAAACTCCTTTTGCTCTCTGTCAAAACTTGCTTCCATTTCTACCTCATGCTAAGTTTCTACATTCACACAACTTGCTGCCAAGCCTACATAGCTGGGAAACTTTCTTACCAAACTTTCATCCTCTCCAACAAGCTCGAGCTCCAAGGACACCCTTTCGCTTTCGCTGAGTGCACGCTGCCCACGTAGCTCTCGCTGAGCCAAGTGTGCCAGGGGAGAAGCACTTGCTGCAGGAGTCTTTCAATGCGCACGGCTTTGAAGGCAGCACCACAATCGGCGCCACGAGAAGGGCTGAGGAAGAACGTGGTGGCGTCCTGGCACCTTGCTCCTGTGTGCGAGACGTTTAACTGAAGCTCTTTGCTCGTTCTCCATGAGAGCCACTGCTGGAGGCTGCCAAGGGAGCTGCGAGCACGAAAGCATAGCCGGGCGTCTGTCTTAGAAGAAAGGCGCAGAGCCGCAGTGGGATGCGCCCTTTCCGGAGGCTGCTTGGAGAAGGGGTGCTTTAGGAAGGCCTTCTGCTTTGACGCCTGCTCCTGGCTGAGCTCTAGCTGCAGGGACTCTGCAAGGCTGAACGACTAGGAAAGTGCCTATCTCCACGCAGTGCTCTGAAGCGCTACGGCTCCGCGTTCCCTTTCGCAGAAGCGAGGACGCCCTCAGCCGGCTCGGCTTGTGAACGAGCCCTTGCTGGACTTCTGCAACTCGGTGCACTGCACACGCAAGCCCGGTGCTCTGCGGCTTCGTTCTTCGCCTCACGTTGTCCGCACAAAAGGGAAGGCCAGCGAGGGCACTCAACTTCGCCGCTTTTGCTCGTGCATGCTGCACGCACCCACGCTGTAGCGTGCACGCTTTCTTTGCACAGCTCCAGAGGAGAAAGGCTCACGAAGGCTGCCTGCACTTCAGGCGGCTCTCTTGAAAGCTCTTTCTTGCACAGGCGAAGTTACAGCGTTTCAGGGAGTGGGTATGCAGAGCCAGCCTTACAGCTGTCAGCTACAGCTCCTAGGCATACCGGGAGCCGCTTTCTGTTCAAGTTACAAAGCATTCTATAGTTTTCTTTGCTCAGTAGCTTCATACAGTACAAGCAGTAAGCACCATACACAGTGATACCTTGACATTTGCCTGTAGCCTCTCATGACTACTACCATTGCCGCATTATAGTCATTCTTATCCAATCGCAAGAGTAAGCAAGTTACAATTTAAGCTTACCACGGAGAATTCTCAGACCCCCCCCCCTCCAACCCCCCCCCACCCCTCCCCCTTCTTCTTCTTGCTCCATCGACATTTCTTGTTTGCCTGCGAGAGCTCTCTTTCTGGTAAAAACATGTTTTCTAGTTCCTTATGCCCTTCTTGAGACTTACTTCCTTGCTGAAAAACAGGTGCTTGTACTTGTAGTCACATACCGTTGTCCTAATCATAGAAAAAAATCCCCTTCCAACTCAATCTCCAACCTTTGCCTTCTCACTTCTTCAGCGATCAGTGTTGCAGCAAAACTCCTTTTGCTCTCTGTCAAAACTTGCTTCCATTTCTACCTCATGCTAAGTTTCTACATTCACACAACTTGCTGCCAAGCCTACATAGCTGGGAAACTTTCTTACCAAACTTTCATCCTCTCCAACAAGCTCGAGCTCCAAGGACACCCTTTCGCTTTCGCTGAGTGCACGCTGCCCACGTAGCTCTCGCTGAGCCAAGTGTGCCAGGGGAGAAGCACTTGCTGCAGGAGTCTTTCAATGCGCACGGCTTTGAAGGCAGCACCACAATCGGCGCCACGAGAAGGGCTGAGGAAGAACGTGGTGGCGTCCTGGCACCTTGCTCCTGTGTGCGAGACGTTTAACTGAAGCTCTTTGCTCGTTCTCCATGAGAGCCACTGCTGGAGGCTGCCAAGGGAGCTGCGAGCACGAAAGCATAGCCGGGCGTCTGTCTTAGAAGAAAGGCGCAGAGCCGCAGTGGGATGCGCCCTTTCCGGAGGCTGCTTGGAGAAGGGGTGCTTTAGGAAGGCCTTCTGCTTTGACGCCTGCTCCTGGCTGAGCTCTAGCTGCAGGGACTCTGCAAGGCTGAACGACTAGGAAAGTGCCTATCTCCACGCAGTGCTCTGAAGCGCTACGGCTCCGCGTTCCCTTTCGCAGAAGCGAGGACGCCCTCAGCCGGCTCGGCTTGTGAACGAGCCCTTGCTGGACTTCTGCAACTCGGTGCACTGCACACGCAAGCCCGGTGCTCTGCGGCTTCGTTCTTCGCCTCACGTTGTCCGCACAAAAGGGAAGGCCAGCGAGGGCACTCAACTTCGCCGCTTTTGCTCGTGCATGCTGCACGCACCCACGCTGTAGCGTGCACGCTTTCTTTGCACAGCTCCAGAGGAGAAAGGCTCACGAAGGCTGCCTGCACTTCAGGCGGCTCTCTTGAAAGCTCTTTCTTGCATAGGCGAAGTTACAGCGTTTCAGGGAGTGGGTATGCAGAGCCAGCCCTACAGCTGTCAGCTACAGCTCCTAGGCATACCGGGAGCCGCTTTCTGTTCAAGTTACAAAGCATTCTATAGTTTTCTTTGCTCAGTAGCTTCATACAGTACAAGCAGTAAGCACCATACACAGTGATACCTTGACATTTGCCTGTAGCCTCTCATGACTACTACCATTGCCGCATTATAGTCATTCTTATCCAATCGCAAGAGTAAGCAAGTTACAATTTAAGCTTACCACGGAGAATTCTCAGACCCCCCCCCTCCAACCCCCCCCCACCCCTCCCCCTTCTTCTTGCTCCATCGACATTTCTTGTTTGCCTGCGAGAGCTCTCTTTCTGGTAAAAACATGTTTTCTAGTTCCTTATGCCCTTCTTGAGACTTACTTCCTTGCTGAAAAACAGGTGCTTGTACTTGTAGTCACATACCGTTGTCCTAATCATAGAAAAAAATCCCCTTCCAACTCAATCTCCAACCTTTGCCTTCTCACTTATTCAGCGATCAGTGTTGCAGCAAAACTCCTTTTGCTCTCTGTCAAAACTTGCTTCCATTTCTACCTCATGCTAAGTTTCTACATTCACACAACTTGCTGCCAAGCCTACATAGCTGGGAAACTTTCTTACCAAACTTTCATCCTCTCCAACAAGCTCGAGCTCCAAGGACACCCTTTCGCTTTCGCTGAGTGCACGCTGCCCACGTAGCTCTCGCTGAGCCAAGTGTGCCAGGGGAGAAGCACTTGCTGCAGGAGTCTTTCAATGCGCACGGCTTTGAAGGCAGCACCACAATCGGCGCCACGAGAAGGGCTGAGGAAGAACGTGGTGGCGTCCTGGCACCTTGCTCCTGTGTGCGAGACGTTTAACTGAAGCTCTTTGCTCGTTCTCCATGAGAGCCACTGCTGGAGGCTGCCAAGGGAGCTGCGAGCACGAAAGCATAGCCGGGCGTCTGTCTTAGAAGAAAGGCGCAGAGCCGCAGTGGGATGCGCCCTTTCCGGAGGCTGCTTGGAGAAGGGGTGCTTTAGGAAGGCCTTCTGCTTTGACGCCTGCTCCTGGCTGAGCTCTAGCTGCAGGGACTCTGCAAGGCTGAACGACTAGGAAAGTGCCTATCTCCACGCAGTGCTCTGAAGCGCTACGGCTCCGCGTTCCCTTTCGCAGAAGCGAGGACGCCCTCAGCCGGCTCGGCTTGTGAACGAGCCCTTGCTGGACTTCTGCAACTCGGTGCACTGCACACGCAAGCCCGGTGCTCTGCGGCTTCGTTCTTCGCCTCACGTTGTCCGCACAAAAGGGAAGGCCAGCGAGGGCACTCAACTTCGCCGCTTTTGCTCGTGCATGCTGCACGCACCCACGCTGTAGCGTGCACGCTTTCTTTGCACAGCTCCAGAGGAGAAAGGCTCACGAAGGCTGCCTGCACTTCAGGCGGCTCTCTTGAAAGCTCTTTCTGGCATAGGCGAAGTTACAGCGTTTCAGGGAGTGGGTATGCAGAGCCAGCCCTACAGCTGTCAGCTACAGCTCCTAGGCATACCGGGAGCCGCTTTCTGTTCAAGTTACAAAGCATTCTATAGTTTTCTTTGCTCAGTAGCTTCATACAGTACAAGCAGTAAGCACCATACACAGTGGTACCTTGACATTTGCCTGTAGCCTCTCATGACTACTACCATTGCCGCATTATAGTCATTCTTATCCAATCGCAAGAGTAAGCAAGTTACAATTTAAGCTTACCACGGAGAATTCTCAGACCCCCCCTTCCAACCCCCCCCCCCCACCCCTCCCCCTTCTTCTTCTTGCTCCATCGACATTTCTTGTTTGCCTGCGAGAGCTCTCTTTCTGGTAAAAACATGTTTTCTAGTTCCTTATGCCCTTCTTGAGACTTACTTCCTTGCTGAAAAACAGGTGCTTGTACTTGTAGTCACATACCGTTGTCCTAATCATAGAAAAAATCCCCTTCCAACTCAATCTCCAACCTTTGCCTTCTCACTTATTCAGCGATCAGTGTTGCAGCAAAACTCCTTTTGCTCTCTGTCAAAACTTGCTTCCATTTCTACCTCATGCTAAGTTTCTACATTCACACAACTTGCTGCCAAGCCTACATAGCTGGGAAACTTTCTTACCAAACTTTCATCCTCTCCAACAAGCTCGAGCTCCAAGGACACCCTTTCGCTTTCGCTGAGTGCACGCTGCCCACGTAGCTCTCGCTGAGCCAAGTGTGCCAGGGGAGAAGCACTTGCTGCAGGAGTCTTTCAATGCGCACGGCTTTGAAGGCAGCACCACAATCGGCGCCACGAGAAGGGCTGAGGAAGAACGTGGTGGCGTCCTGGCACCTTGCTCCTGTGTGCGAGACGTTTAACTGAAGCTCTTTGCTCGTTCTCCATGAGAGCCACTGCTGGAGGCTGCCAAGGGAGCTGCGAGCACGAAAGCATAGCCGGGCGTCTGTCTTAGAAGAAAGGCGCAGAGCCGCAGTGGGATGCGCCCTTTCCGGAGGCTGCTTGGAGAAGGGGTGCTTTAGGAAGGCCTTCTGCTTTGACGCCTGCTCCTGGCTGAGCTCTAGCTGCAGGGACTCTGCAAGGCTGAACGACTAGGAAAGTGCCTATCTCCACGCAGTGCTCTGAAGCGCTACGGCTCCGCGTTCCCTTTCGCAGAAGCGAGGACGCCCTCAGCCGGCTCGGCTTGTGAACGAGCCCTTGCTGGACTTCTGCAACTCGGTGCACTGCACACGCAAGCCCGGTGCTCTGCGGCTTCGTTCTTCGCCTCACGTTGTCCGCACAAAAGGGAAGGCCAGCGAGGGCACTCAACTTCGCCGCTTTTGCTCGTGCATGCTGCACGCACCCACGCTGTAGCGTGCACGCTTTCTTTGCACAGCTCCAGAGGAGAAAGGCTCACGAAGGCTGCCTGCACTTCAGGCGGCTCTCTTGAAAGCTCTTTCTTGCATAGGCGAAGTTACAGCGTTTCAGGGAGTGGGTATGCAGAGCCAGCCTTACAGCTGTCAGCTACAGCTCCTAGGCATACCGGGAGCCGCTTTCTGTTCAAGTTACAAAGCATTCTATAGTTTTCTTTGCTCAGTAGCTTCATACAGTACAAGCAGTAAGCACCATACACAGTGATACCTTGACATTTGCCTGTAGCCTCTCATGACTACTACCATTGCCGCATTATAGTCATTCTTATCCAATCGCAAGAGTAAGCAAGTTACAATTTAAGCTTACCACGGAGAATTCTCAGACCCCCCCCCCTCCAACCCCCCCCCACCCCTCCCCCTTCTTCTTCTTGCTCCATCGACATTTCTTGTTTGCCTGCGAGAGCTCTCTTTCTGGTAAAAACATGTTTTCTAGTTCCTTATGCCCTTCTTGAGACTTACTTCCTTGCTGAAAAACAGGTGCTTGTACTTGTAGTCACATACCGTTGTCCTAATCATAGAAAAAAATCCCCTTCCAACTCAATCTCCAACCTTTGCCTTCTCACTTCTTCAGCGATCAGTGTTGCAGCAAAACTCCTTTTGCTCTCTGTCAAAACTTGCTTCCATTTCTACCTCATGCTAAGTTTCTACATTCACACAACTTGCTGCCAAGCCTACATAGCTGGGAAACTTTCTTACCAAACTTTCATCCTCTCCAACAAGCTCGAGCTCCAAGGACACCCTTTCGCTTTCGCTGAGTGCACGCTGCCCACGTAGCTCTCGCTGAGCCAAGTGTGCCAGGGGAGAAGCACTTGCTGCAGGAGTCTTTCAATGCGCACGGCTTTGAAGGCAGCACCACAATCGGCGCCACGAGAAGGGCTGAGGAAGAACGTGGTGGCGTCCTGGCACCTTGCTCCTGTGTGCGAGACGTTTAACTGAAGCTCTTTGCTCGTTCTCCATGAGAGCCACTGCTGGAGGCTGCCAAGGGAGCTGCGAGCACGAAAGCATAGCCGGGCGTCTGTCTTAGAAGAAAGGCGCAGAGCCGCAGTGGGATGCGCCCTTTCCGGAGGCTGCTTGGAGAAGGGGTGCTTTAGGAAGGCCTTCTGCTTTGACGCCTGCTCCTGGCTGAGCTCTAGCTGCAGGGACTCTGCAAGGCTGAACGACTAGGAAAGTGCCTATCTCCACGCAGTGCTCTGAAGCGCTACGGCTCCGCGTTCCCTTTCGCAGAAGCGAGGACGCCCTCAGCCGGCTCGGCTTGTGAACGAGCCCTTGCTGGACTTCTGCAACTCGGTGCACTGCACACGCAAGCCCGGTGCTCTGCGGCTTCGTTCTTCGCCTCACGTTGTCCGCACAAAAGGGAAGGCCAGCGAGGGCACTCAACTTCGCCGCTTTTGCTCGTGCATGCTGCACGCACCCACGCTGTAGCGTGCACGCTTTCTTTGCACAGCTCCAGAGGAGAAAGGCTCACGAAGGCTGCCTGCACTTCAGGCGGCTCTCTTGAAAGCTCTTTCTTGCATAGGCGAAGTTACAGCGTTTCAGGGAGTGGGTATGCAGAGCCAGCCCTACAGCTGTCAGCTACAGCTCCTAGGCATACCGGGAGCCGCTTTCTGTTCAAGTTACAAAGCATTCTATAGTTTTCTTTGCTCAGTAGCTTCATACAGTACAAGCAGTAAGCACCATACACAGTGATACCTTGACATTTGCCTGTAGCCTCTCATGACTACTACCATTGCCGCATTATAGTCATTCTTATCCAATCGCAAGAGTAAGCAAGTTACAATTTAAGCTTACCACGGAGAATTCTCAGACCCCCCCCCTCCAACCCCCCCCCACCCCTCCCCCTTCTTCTTGCTCCATCGACATTTCTTGTTTGCCTGCGAGAGCTCTCTTTCTGGTAAAAGCATGTTTTCTAGTTCCTTATGCCCTTCTTGAGACTTACTTCCTTGCTGAAAAACAGGTGCTTGTACTTGTAGTCACATACCGTTGTCCTAATCATAGAAAAAATCCCCTTCCAACTCAATCTCCAACCTTTGCCTTCTCACTTATTCAGCGATCAGTGTTGCAGCAAAACTCCTTTTGCTCTCTGTCAAAACTTGCTTCCATTTCTACCTCATGCTAAGTTTCTACATTCACACAACTTTCTGCCAAGCCTACATAGCTGGGAAACTTTCTTACCAAACTTTCATCCTCTCCAACAAGCTCGAGCTCCAAGGACACCCTTTCGCTTTCGCTGAGTGCACGCTGCCCACGTAGCTCTCGCTGAGCCAAGTGTGCCAGGGGAGAAGCACTTGCTGCAGGAGTCTTTCAATGCGCACGGCTTTGAAGGCAGCACCACAATCGGCGCCACGAGAAGGGCTGAGGAAGAACGTGGTGGCGTCCTGGCACCTTGCTCCTGTGTGCGAGACGTTTAACTGAAGCTCTTTGCTCGTTCTCCATGAGAGCCACTGCTGGAGGCTGCCAAGGGAGCTGCGAGCACGAAAGCATAGCCGGGCGTCTGTCTTAGAAGAAAGGCGCAGAGCCGCAGTGGGATGCGCCCTTTCCGGAGGCTGCTTGGAGAAGGGGTGCTTTAGGAAGGCCTTCTGCTTTGACGCCTGCTCCTGGCTGAGCTCTAGCTGCAGGGACTCTGCAAGGCTGAACGACTAGGAAAGTGCCTATCTCCACGCAGTGCTCTGAAGCGCTACGGCTCCGCGTTCCCTTTCGCAGAAGCGAGGACGCCCTCAGCCGGCTCGGCTTGTGAACGAGCCCTTGCTGGACTTCTGCAACTCGGTGCACTGCACACGCAAGCCCGGTGCTCTGCGGCTTCGTTCTTCGCCTCACGTTGTCCGCACAAAAGGGAAGGCCAGCGAGGGCACTCAACTTCGCCGCTTTTGCTCGTGCATGCTGCACGCACCCACGCTGTAGCGTGCACGCTTTCTTTGCACAGCTCCAGAGGAGAAAGGCTCACGAAGGCTGCCTGCACTTCAGGCGGCTCTCTTGAAAGCTCTTTCTTGCATAGGCGAAGTTACAGCGTTTCAGGGAGTGGGTATGCAGAGCCAGCCTTACAGCTGTCAGCTACAGCTCCTAGGCATACCGGGAGCCGCTTTCTGTTCAAGTTACAAAGCATTCTATAGTTTTCTTTGCTCAGTAGCTTCATACAGTACAAGCAGTAAGCACCATACACAGTGATACCTTGACATTTGCCTGTAGCCTCTCATGACTACTACCATTGCCGCATTATAGTCATTCTTATCCAATCGCAAGAGTAAGCAAGTTACAATTTAAGCTTACCACGGAGAATTCTCAGACCCCCCCCCCTCCAACCCACCCCTCCCCCTTCTTCTTCTTGCTCCATCGACATTTCTTGTTTGCCTGCGAGAGCTCTCTTTCTGGTAAAAACATGTTTTCTAGTTCCTTATGCCCTTCTTGAGACTTACTTCCTTGCTGAAAAACAGGTGCTTGTACTTGTAGTCACATACCGTTGTCCTAATCATAGAAAAAATCCCCTTCCAACTCAATCTCCAACCTTTGCCTTCTCACTTATTCAGCGATCAGTGTTTCAGCAAAACTCCTTTTGCTCTCTGTCAAAACTTGCTTCCATTTCTACCTCATGCTAAGTTTCTACATTCACACAACTTTCTGCCAAGCCTACATAGCTGGGAAACTTTCTTACCAAACTTTCATCCTCTCCAACAAGCTCGAGCTCCAAGGACACCCTTTCGCTTTCGCTGAGTGCACGCTGCCCACGTAGCTCTCGCTGAGCCAAGTGTGCCAGGGGAGAAGCACTTGCTGCAGGAGTCTTTCAATGCGCACGGCTTTGAAGGCAGCACCACAATCGGCGCCACGAGAAGGGCTGAGGAAGAACGTGGTGGCGTCCTGGCACCTTGCTCCTGTGTGCGAGACGTTTAACTGAAGCTCTTTGCTCGTTCTCCATGAGAGCCACTGCTGGAGGCTGCCAAGGGAGCTGCGAGCACGAAAGCATAGCCGGGCGTCTGTCTTAGAAGAAAGGCGCAGAGCCGCAGTGGGATGCGCCCTTTCCGGAGGCTGCTTGGAGAAGGGGTGCTTTAGGAAGGCCTTCTGCTTTGACGCCTGCTCCTGGCTGAGCTCTAGCTGCAGGGACTCTGCAAGGCTGAACGACTAGGAAAGTGCCTATCTCCACGCAGTGCTCTGAAGCGCTACGGCTCCGCGTTCCCTTTCGCAGAAGCGAGGACGCCCTCAGCCGGCTCGGCTTGTGAACGAGCCCTTGCTGGACTTCTGCAACTCGGTGCACTGCACACGCAAGCCCGGTGCTCTGCGGCTTCGTTCTTCGCCTCACGTTGTCCGCACAAAAGGGAAGGCCAGCGAGGGCACTCAACTTCGCCGCTTTTGCTCGTGCATGCTGCACGCACCCACGCTGTAGCGTGCACGCTTTCTTTGCACAGCTCCAGAGGAGAAAGGCTCACGAAGGCTGCCTGCACTTCAGGCGGCTCTCTTGAAAGCTCTTTCTGGCATAGGCGAAGTTACAGCGTTTCAGGGAGTGGGTATGCAGAGCCAGCCCTACAGCTGTCAGCTACAGCTCCTAGGCATACCGGGAGCCGCTTTCTGTTCAAGTTACAAAGCATTCTATAGTTTTCTTTGCTCAGTAGCTTCATACAGTACAAGCAGTAAGCACCATACACAGTGATACCTTGACATTTGCCTGTAGCCTCTCATGACTACTACCATTGCCGCATTATAGTCATTCTTATCCAATCGCAAGAGTAAGCAAGTTACAATTTAAGCTTACCACGGAGAATTCTCAGACCCCCCCTTCCAACCCCCCCCCCCCACCCCTCCCCCTTCTTCTTCTTGCTCCATCGACATTTCTTGTTTGCCTGCGAGAGCTCTCTTTCTGGTAAAAACATGTTTTCTAGTTCCTTATGCCCTTCTTGAGACTTACTTCCTTGCTGAAAAACAGGTGCTTGTACTTGTAGTCACATACCGTTGTCCTAATCATAGAAAAAATCCCCTTCCAACTCAATCTCCAACCTTTGCCTTCTCACTTATTCAGCGATCAGTGTTGCAGCAAAACTCCTTTTGCTCTCTGTCAAAACTTGCTTCCATTTCTACCTCATGCTAAGTTTCTACATTCACACAACTTGCTGCCAAGCCTACATAGCTGGGAAACTTTCTTACCAAACTTTCATCCTCTCCAACAAGCTCGAGCTCCAAGGACACCCTTTCGCTTTCGCTGAGTGCACGCTGCCCACGTAGCTCTCGCTGAGCCAAGTGTGCCAGGGGAGAAGCACTTGCTGCAGGAGTCTTTCAATGCGCACGGCTTTGAAGGCAGCACCACAATCGGCGCCACGAGAAGGGCTGAGGAAGAACGTGGTGGCGTCCTGGCACCTTGCTCCTGTGTGCGAGACGTTTAACTGAAGCTCTTTGCTCGTTCTCCATGAGAGCCACTGCTGGAGGCTGCCAAGGGAGCTGCGAGCACGAAAGCATAGCCGGGCGTCTGTCTTAGAAGAAAGGCGCAGAGCCGCAGTGGGATGCGCCCTTTCCGGAGGCTGCTTGGAGAAGGGGTGCTTTAGGAAGGCCTTCTGCTTTGACGCCTGCTCCTGGCTGAGCTCTAGCTGCAGGGACTCTGCAAGGCTGAACGACTAGGAAAGTGCCTATCTCCACGCAGTGCTCTGAAGCGCTACGGCTCCGCGTTCCCTTTCGCAGAAGCGAGGACGCCCTCAGCCGGCTCGGCTTGTGAACGAGCCCTTGCTGGACTTCTGCAACTCGGTGCACTGCACACGCAAGCCCGGTGCTCTGCGGCTTCGTTCTTCGCCTCACGTTGTCCGCACAAAAGGGAAGGCCAGCGAGGGCACTCAACTTCGCCGCTTTTGCTCGTGCATGCTGCACGCACCCACGCTGTAGCGTGCACGCTTTCTTTGCACAGCTCCAGAGGAGAAAGGCTCACGAAGGCTGCCTGCACTTCAGGCGGCTCTCTTGAAAGCTCTTTCTTGCACAGGCGAAGTTACAGCGTTTCAGGGAGTGGGTATGCAGAGCCAGCCTTACAGCTGTCAGCTACAGCTCCTAGGCATACCGGGAGCCGCTTTCTGTTCAAGTTACAAAGCATTCTATAGTTTTCTTTGCTCAGTAGCTTCATACAGTACAAGCAGTAAGCACCATACACAGTGATACCTTGACATTTGCCTGTAGCCTCTCATGACTACTACCATTGCCGCATTATAGTCATTCTTATCCAATCGCAAGAGTAAGCAAGTTACAATTTAAGCTTACCACGGAGAATTCTCAGACCCCCCCCCCTCCAACCCCCCCCCACCCCTCCCCCTTCTTCTTCTTGCTCCATCGACATTTCTTGTTTGCCTGCGAGAGCTCTCTTTCTGGTAAAAACATGTTTTCTAGTTCCTTATGCCCTTCTTGAGACTTACTTCCTTGCTGAAAAACAGGTGCTTGTACTTGTAGTCACATACCGTTGTCCTAATCATAGAAAAAAATCCCCTTCCAACTCAATCTCCAACCTTTGCCTTCTCACTTCTTCAGCGATCAGTGTTGCAGCAAAACTCCTTTTGCTCTCTGTCAAAACTTGCTTCCATTTCTACCTCATGCTAAGTTTCTACATTCACACAACTTGCTGCCAAGCCTACATAGCTGGGAAACTTTCTTACCAAACTTTCATCCTCTCCAACAAGCTCGAGCTCCAAGGACACCCTTTCGCTTTCGCTGAGTGCACGCTGCCCACGTAGCTCTCGCTGAGCCAAGTGTGCCAGGGGAGAAGCACTTGCTGCAGGAGTCTTTCAATGCGCACGGCTTTGAAGGCAGCACCACAATCGGCGCCACGAGAAGGGCTGAGGAAGAACGTGGTGGCGTCCTGGCACCTTGCTCCTGTGTGCGAGACGTTTAACTGAAGCTCTTTGCTCGTTCTCCATGAGAGCCACTGCTGGAGGCTGCCAAGGGAGCTGCGAGCACGAAAGCATAGCCGGGCGTCTGTCTTAGAAGAAAGGCGCAGAGCCGCAGTGGGATGCGCCCTTTCCGGAGGCTGCTTGGAGAAGGGGTGCTTTAGGAAGGCCTTCTGCTTTGACGCCTGCTCCTGGCTGAGCTCTAGCTGCAGGGACTCTGCAAGGCTGAACGACTAGGAAAGTGCCTATCTCCACGCAGTGCTCTGAAGCGCTACGGCTCCGCGTTCCCTTTCGCAGAAGCGAGGACGCCCTCAGCCGGCTCGGCTTGTGAACGAGCCCTTGCTGGACTTCTGCAACTCGGTGCACTGCACACGCAAGCCCGGTGCTCTGCGGCTTCGTTCTTCGCCTCACGTTGTCCGCACAAAAGGGAAGGCCAGCGAGGGCACTCAACTTCGCCGCTTTTGCTCGTGCATGCTGCACGCACCCACGCTGTAGCGTGCACGCTTTCTTTGCACAGCTCCAGAGGAGAAAGGCTCACGAAGGCTGCCTGCACTTCAGGCGGCTCTCTTGAAAGCTCTTTCTTGCATAGGCGAAGTTACAGCGTTTCAGGGAGTGGGTATGCAGAGCCAGCCCTACAGCTGTCAGCTACAGCTCCTAGGCATACCGGGAGCCGCTTTCTGTTCAAGTTACAAAGCATTCTATAGTTTTCTTTGCTCAGTAGCTTCATACAGTACAAGCAGTAAGCACCATACACAGTGATACCTTGACATTTGCCTGTAGCCTCTCATGACTACTACCATTGCCGCATTATAGTCATTCTTATCCAATCGCAAGAGTAAGCAAGTTACAATTTAAGCTTACCACGGAGAATTCTCAGACCCCCCCCCTCCAACCCCCCCCCACCCCTCCCCCTTCTTCTTGCTCCATCGACATTTCTTGTTTGCCTGCGAGAGCTCTCTTTCTGGTAAAAACATGTTTTCTAGTTCCTTATGCCCTTCTTGAGACTTACTTCCTTGCTGAAAAACAGGTGCTTGTACTTGTAGTCACATACCGTTGTCCTAATCATAGAAAAAAATCCCCTTCCAACTCAATCTCCAACCTTTGCCTTCTCACTTATTCAGCGATCAGTGTTGCAGCAAAACTCCTTTTGCTCTCTGTCAAAACTTGCTTCCATTTCTACCTCATGCTAAGTTTCTACATTCACACAACTTGCTGCCAAGCCTACATAGCTGGGAAACTTTCTTACCAAACTTTCATCCTCTCCAACAAGCTCGAGCTCCAAGGACACCCTTTCGCTTTCGCTGAGTGCACGCTGCCCACGTAGCTCTCGCTGAGCCAAGTGTGCCAGGGGAGAAGCACTTGCTGCAGGAGTCTTTCAATGCGCACGGCTTTGAAGGCAGCACCACAATCGGCGCCACGAGAAGGGCTGAGGAAGAACGTGGTGGCGTCCTGGCACCTTGCTCCTGTGTGCGAGACGTTTAACTGAAGCTCTTTGCTCGTTCTCCATGAGAGCCACTGCTGGAGGCTGCCAAGGGAGCTGCGAGCACGAAAGCATAGCCGGGCGTCTGTCTTAGAAGAAAGGCGCAGAGCCGCAGTGGGATGCGCCCTTTCCGGAGGCTGCTTGGAGAAGGGGTGCTTTAGGAAGGCCTTCTGCTTTGACGCCTGCTCCTGGCTGAGCTCTAGCTGCAGGGACTCTGCAAGGCTGAACGACTAGGAAAGTGCCTATCTCCACGCAGTGCTCTGAAGCGCTACGGCTCCGCGTTCCCTTTCGCAGAAGCGAGGACGCCCTCAGCCGGCTCGGCTTGTGAACGAGCCCTTGCTGGACTTCTGCAACTCGGTGCACTGCACACGCAAGCCCGGTGCTCTGCGGCTTCGTTCTTCGCCTCACGTTGTCCGCACAAAAGGGAAGGCCAGCGAGGGCACTCAACTTCGCCGCTTTTGCTCGTGCATGCTGCACGCACCCACGCTGTAGCGTGCACGCTTTCTTTGCACAGCTCCAGAGGAGAAAGGCTCACGAAGGCTGCCTGCACTTCAGGCGGCTCTCTTGAAAGCTCTTTCTGGCATAGGCGAAGTTACAGCGTTTCAGGGAGTGGGTATGCAGAGCCAGCCCTACAGCTGTCAGCTACAGCTCCTAGGCATACCGGGAGCCGCTTTCTGTTCAAGTTACAAAGCATTCTATAGTTTTCTTTGCTCAGTAGCTTCATACAGTACAAGCAGTAAGCACCATACACAGTGGTACCTTGACATTTGCCTGTAGCCTCTCATGACTACTACCATTGCCGCATTATAGTCATTCTTATCCAATCGCAAGAGTAAGCAAGTTACAATTTAAGCTTACCACGGAGAATTCTCAGACCCCCCCCTCCAACCCCCCCCCACCCCCCCCCTTCTTCTTCTTGCTCCATCGACATTTCTTGTTTGCCTGCGAGAGCTCTCTTTCTGGTAAAAACATGTTTTCTAGTTCCTTATGCCCTTCTTGAGACTTACTTCCTTGCTGAAAAACAGGTGCTTGTACTTGTAGTCACATACCGTTGTCCTAATCATGGAAAAAATCCCCTTCCAACTCAATCTCCAACCTTTGCCTTCTCACTTATTCAGCGATCAGTGTTGCAGCAAAACTCCTTTTGCTCTCTGTCAAAACTTGCTTCCATTTCTACCTCATGCTAAGTTTCTACATTCACACAACTTGCTGCCAAGCCTACATAGCTGGGAAACTTTCTTACCAAACTTTCATCCTCTCCAACAAGCTCGAGCTCCAAGGACACCCTTTCGCTTTCGCTGAGTGCACGCTGCCCACGTAGCTCTCGCTGAGCCAAGTGTGCCAGGGGAGAAGCACTTGCTGCAGGAGTCTTTCAATGCGCACGGCTTTGAAGGCAGCACCACAATCGGCGCCACGAGAAGGGCTGAGGAAGAACGTGGTGGCGTCCTGGCACCTTGCTCCTGTGTGCGAGACGTTTAACTGAAGCTCTTTGCTCGTTCTCCATGAGAGCCACTGCTGGAGGCTGCCAAGGGAGCTGCGAGCACGAAAGCATAGCCGGGCGTCTGTCTTAGAAGAAAGGCGCAGAGCCGCAGTGGGATGCGCCCTTTCCGGAGGCTGCTTGGAGAAGGGGTGCTTTAGGAAGGCCTTCTGCTTTGACGCCTGCTCCTGGCTGAGCTCTAGCTGCAGGGACTCTGCAAGGCTGAACGACTAGGAAAGTGCCTATCTCCACGCAGTGCTCTGAAGCGCTACGGCTCCGCGTTCCCTTTCGCAGAAGCGAGGACGCCCTCAGCCGGCTCGGCTTGTGAACGAGCCCTTGCTGGACTTCTGCAACTCGGTGCACTGCACACGCAAGCCCGGTGCTCTGCGGCTTCGTTCTTCGCCTCACGTTGTCCGCACAAAAGGGAAGGCCAGCGAGGGCACTCAACTTCGCCGCTTTTGCTCGTGCATGCTGCACGCACCCACGCTGTAGCGTGCACGCTTTCTTTGCACAGCTCCAGAGGAGAAAGGCTCACGAAGGCTGCCTGCACTTCAGGCGGCTCTCTTGAAAGCTCTTTCTTGCACAGGCGAAGTTACAGCGTTTCAGGGAGTGGGTATGCAGAGCCAGCCTTACAGCTGTCAGCTACAGCTCCTAGGCATACCGGGAGCCGCTTTCTGTTCAAGTTACAAAGCATTCTATAGTTTTCTTTGCTCAGTAGCTTCATACAGTACAAGCAGTAAGCACCATACACAGTGATACCTTGACATTTGCCTGTAGCCTCTCATGACTACTACCATTGCCGCATTATAGTCATTCTTATCCAATCGCAAGAGTAAGCAAGTTACAATTTAAGCTTACCACGGAGAATTCTCAGACCCCCCCCCCTCCAACCCCCCCCCACCCCTCCCCCTTCTTCTTCTTGCTCCATCGACATTTCTTGTTTGCCTGCGAGAGCTCTCTTTCTGGTAAAAACATGTTTTCTAGTTCCTTATGCCCTTCTTGAGACTTACTTCCTTGCTGAAAAACAGGTGCTTGTACTTGTAGTCACATACCGTTGTCCTAATCATAGAAAAAAATCCCCTTCCAACTCAATCTCCAACCTTTGCCTTCTCACTTATTCAGCGATCAGTGTTGCAGCAAAACTCCTTTTGCTCTCTGTCAAAACTTGCTTCCATTTCTACCTCATGCTAAGTTTCTACATTCACACAACTTGCTGCCAAGCCTACATAGCTGGGAAACTTTCTTACCAAACTTTCATCCTCTCCAACAAGCTCGAGCTCCAAGGACACCCTTTCGCTTTCGCTGAGTGCACGCTGCCCACGTAGCTCTCGCTGAGCCAAGTGTGCCAGGGGAGAAGCACTTGCTGCAGGAGTCTTTCAATGCGCACGGCTTTGAAGGCAGCACCACAATCGGCGCCACGAGAAGGGCTGAGGAAGAACGTGGTGGCGTCCTGGCACCTTGCTCCTGTGTGCGAGACGTTTAACTGAAGCTCTTTGCTCGTTCTCCATGAGAGCCACTGCTGGAGGCTGCCAAGGGAGCTGCGAGCACGAAAGCATAGCCGGGCGTCTGTCTTAGAAGAAAGGCGCAGAGCCGCAGTGGGATGCGCCCTTTCCGGAGGCTGCTTGGAGAAGGGGTGCTTTAGGAAGGCCTTCTGCTTTGACGCCTGCTCCTGGCTGAGCTCTAGCTGCAGGGACTCTGCAAGGCTGAACGACTAGGAAAGTGCCTATCTCCACGCAGTGCTCTGAAGCGCTACGGCTCCGCGTTCCCTTTCGCAGAAGCGAGGACGCCCTCAGCCGGCTCGGCTTGTGAACGAGCCCTTGCTGGACTTCTGCAACTCGGTGCACTGCACACGCAAGCCCGGTGCTCTGCGGCTTCGTTCTTCGCCTCACGTTGTCCGCACAAAAGGGAAGGCCAGCGAGGGCACTCAACTTCGCCGCTTTTGCTCGTGCATGCTGCACGCACCCACGCTGTAGCGTGCACGCTTTCTTTGCACAGCTCTAGAGGAGAAAGGCTCACGAAGGCTGCCTGCACTTCAGGCGGCTCTCTTGAAAGCTCTTTCTTGCATAGGCGAAGTTACAGCGTTTCAGGCAGTGGGTATGCAGAGCCAGCCCTACAGCTGTCAGCTACAGCTCCTAGGCATACCGGGAGCCGCTTTCTGTTCAAGTTACAAAGCATTCTATAGTTTTCTTTGCTCAGTAGCTTCATACAGTACAAGCAGTAAGCACCATACACAGTGATACCTTGACATTTGCCTGTAGCCTCTCATGACTACTACCATTGCCGCATTATAGTCATTCTTATCCAATCGCAAGAGTAAGCAAGTTACAATTTAAGCTTACCACGGAGAATTCTCAGACCCCCCCCCTCCAACCCCCCCCCACCCCTCCCCCTTCTTCTTGCTCCATCGACATTTCTTGTTTGCCTGCGAGAGCTCTCTTTCTGGTAAAAACATGTTTTCTAGTTCCTTATGCCCTTCTTGAGACTTACTTCCTTGCTGAAAAACAGGTGCTTGTACTTGTAGTCACATACCGTTGTCCTAATCATAGAAAAAAATCCCCTTCCAACTCAATCTCCAACCTTTGCCTTCTCACTTATTCAGCGATCAGTGTTGCAGCAAAACTCCTTTTGCTCTCTGTCAAAACTTGCTTCCATTTCTACCTCATGCTAAGTTTCTACATTCACACAACTTGCTGCCAAGCCTACATAGCTGGGAAACTTTCTTACCAAACTTTCATCCTCTCCAACAAGCTCGAGCTCCAAGGACACCCTTTCGCTTTCGCTGAGTGCACGCTGCCCACGTAGCTCTCGCTGAGCCAAGTGTGCCAGGGGAGAAGCACTTGCTGCAGGAGTCTTTCAATGCGCACGGCTTTGAAGGCAGCACCACAATCGGCGCCACGAGAAGGGCTGAGGAAGAACGTGGTGGCGTCCTGGCACCTTGCTCCTGTGTGCGAGACGTTTAACTGAAGCTCTTTGCTCGTTCTCCATGAGAGCCACTGCTGGAGGCTGCCAAGGGAGCTGCGAGCACGAAAGCATAGCCGGGCGTCTGTCTTAGAAGAAAGGCGCAGAGCCGCAGTGGGATGCGCCCTTTCCGGAGGCTGCTTGGAGAAGGGGTGCTTTAGGAAGGCCTTCTGCTTTGACGCCTGCTCCTGGCTGAGCTCTAGCTGCAGGGACTCTGCAAGGCTGAACGACTAGGAAAGTGCCTATCTCCACGCAGTGCTCTGAAGCGCTACGGCTCCGCGTTCCCTTTCGCAGAAGCGAGGACGCCCTCAGCCGGCTCGGCTTGTGAACGAGCCCTTGCTGGACTTCTGCAACTCGGTGCACTGCACACGCAAGCCCGGTGCTCTGCGGCTTCGTTCTTCGCCTCACGTTGTCCGCACAAAAGGGAAGGCCAGCGAGGGCACTCAACTTCGCCGCTTTTGCTCGTGCATGCTGCACGCACCCACGCTGTAGCGTGCACGCTTTCTTTGCACAGCTCCAGAGGAGAAAGGCTCACGAAGGCTGCCTGCACTTCAGGCGGCTCTCTTGAAAGCTCTTTCTTGCATAGGCGAAGTTACAGCGTGTCAGGGAGTGGGTATGCAGAGCCAGCCCTACAGCTGTCAGCTACAGCTCCTAGGCATACCGGGAGCCGCTTTCTGTTCAAGTTACAAAGCATTCTATAGTTTTCTTTGCTCAGTAGCTTCATACAGTACAAGCAGTAAGCACCATACACAGTGATACCTTGACATTTGCCTGTAGCCTCTCATGACTACTACCATTGCCGCATTATAGTCATTCTTATCCAATCGCAAGAGTAAGCAAGTTACAATTTAAGCTTACCACGGAGAATTCTCAGACCCCCCCCTCCAACCCCCCCCCCCCCACCCCTCCCCCTTCTTCTTCTTGCTCCATCGACATTTCTTGTTTGCCTGCGAGAGCTCTCTTTCTGGTAAAAACATGTTTTCTAGTTCCTTATGCCCTTCTTGAGACTTACTTCCTTGCTGAAAAACAGGTGCTTGTACTTGTAGTCACATACCGTTGTCCTAATCATAGAAAAAATCCCCTTCCAACTCAATCTCCAACCTTTGCCTTCTCACTTCTTCAGCGATCAGTGTTGCAGCAAAACTCCTTTTGCTCTCTGTCAAAACTTGCTTCCATTTCTACCTCATGCTAAGTTTCTACATTCACACAACTTGCTGCCAAGCCTACATAGCTGGGAAACTTTCTTACCAAACTTTCATCCTCTCCAACAAGCTCGAGCTCCAAGGACACCCTTTCGCTTTCGCTGAGTGCACGCTGCCCACGTAGCTCTCGCTGAGCCAAGTGTGCCAGGGGAGAAGCACTTGCTGCAGGAGTCTTTCAATGCGCACGGCTTTGAAGGCAGCACCACAATCGGCGCCACGAGAAGGGCTGAGGAAGAACGTGGTGGCGTCCTGGCACCTTGCTCCTGTGTGCGAGACGTTTAACTGAAGCTCTTTGCTCGTTCTCCATGAGAGCCACTGCTGGAGGCTGCCAAGGGAGCTGCGAGCACGAAAGCATAGCCGGGCGTCTGTCTTAGAAGAAAGGCGCAGAGCCGCAGTGGGATGCGCCCTTTCCGGAGGCTGCTTGGAGAAGGGGTGCTTTAGGAAGGCCTTCTGCTTTGACGCCTGCTCCTGGCTGAGCTCTAGCTGCAGGGACTCTGCAAGGCTGAACGACTAGGAAAGTGCCTATCTCCACGCAGTGCTCTGAAGCGCTACGGCTCCGCGTTCCCTTTCGCAGAAGCGAGGACGCCCTCAGCCGGCTCGGCTTGTGAACAAGCCCTTGCTGGACTTCTGCAACTCGGTGCACTGCACACGCAAGCCCGGTGCTCTGCGGCTTCGTTCTTCGCCTCACGTTGTCCGCACAAAAGGGAAGGCCAGCGAGGGCACTCAACTTCGCCGCTTTTGCTCGTGCATGCTGCACGCACCCACGCTGTAGCGTGCACGCTTTCTTTGCACAGCTCTAGAGGAGAAAGGCTCACGAAGGCTGCCTGCACTTCAGGCGGCTCTCTTGAAAGCTCTTTCTTGCATAGGCGAAGTTACAGCGTTTCAGGGAGTGGGTATGCAGAGCCAGCCCTACAGCTGTCAGCTACAGCTCCTAGGCATACCGGGAGCCGCTTTCTGTTCAAGTTACAAAGCATTCTATAGTTTTCTTTGCTCAGTAGCTTCATACAGTACAAGCAGTAAGCACCATACACAGTGATACCTTGACATTTGCCTGTAGCCTCTCATGACTACTACCATTGCCGCATTATAGTCATTCTTATCCAATCGCAAGAGTAAGCAAGTTACAATTTAAGCTTACCACGGAGAATTCTCAGACCCCCCCTTCCAACCCCCCCCCCCCCACCCCTCCCCCTTCTTCTTCTTGCTCCATCGACATTTCTTGTTTGCCTGCGAGAGCTCTCTTTCTGGTAAAAACATGTTTTCTAGTTCCTTATGCCCTTCTTGAGACTTACTTCCTTGCTGAAAAACAGGTGCTTGTACTTGTAGTCACATACCGTTGTCCTAATCATAGAAAAAATCCCCTTCCAACTCAATCTCCAACCTTTGCCTTCTCACTTATTCAGCGATCAGTGTTGCAGCAAAACTCCTTTTGCTCTCTGTCAAAACTTGCTTCCATTTCTACCTCATGCTAAGTTTCTACATTCACACATCTTGCTGCCAAGCCTACATAGCTGGGAAACTTTCTTACCAAACTTTCATCCTCTCCAACAAGCTCGAGCTCCAAGGACACCCTTTCGCTTTCGCTGAGTGCACGCTGCCCACGTAGCTCTCGCTGAGCCAAGTGTGCCAGGGGAGAAGCACTTGCTGCAGGAGTCTTTCAATGCGCACGGCTTTGAAGGCAGCACCACAATCGGCGCCACGAGAAGGGCTGAGGAAGAACGTGGTGGCGTCCTGGCACCTTGCTCCTGTGTGCGAGACGTTTAACTGAAGCTCTTTGCTCGTTCTCCATGAGAGCCACTGCTGGAGGCTGCCAAGGGAGCTGCGAGCACGAAAGCATAGCCGGGCGTCTGTCTTAGAAGAAAGGCGCAGAGCCGCAGTGGGATGCGCCCTTTCCGGAGGCTGCTTGGAGAAGGGGTGCTTTAGGAAGGCCTTCTGCTTTGACGCCTGCTCCTGGCTGAGCTCTAGCTGCAGGGACTCTGCAAGGCTGAACGACTAGGAAAGTGCCTATCTCCACGCAGTGCTCTGAAGCGCTACGGCTCCGCGTTCCCTTTCGCAGAAGCGAGGACGCCCTCAGCCGGCTCGGCTTGTGAACGAGCCCTTGCTGGACTTCTGCAACTCGGTGCACTGCACACGCAAGCCCGGTGCTCTGCGGCTTCGTTCTTCGCCTCACGTTGTCCGCACAAAAGGGAAGGCCAGCGAGGGCACTCAACTTCGCCGCTTTTGCTCGTGCATGCTGCACGCACCCACGCTGTAGCGTGCACGCTTTCTTTGCACAGCTCTAGAGGAGAAAGGCTCACGAAGGCTGCCTGCACTTCAGGCGGCTCTCTTGAAAGCTCTTTCTTGCATAGGCGAAGTTACAGCGTGTCAGGGAGTGGGTATGCAGAGCCAGCCCTACAGCTGTCAGCTACAGCTCCTAGGCATACCGGGAGCCGCTTTCTGTTCAAGTTACAAAGCATTCTATAGTTTTCTTTGCTCAGTAGCTTCATACAGTACAAGCAGTAAGCACCATACACAGTGATACCTTGACATTTGCCTGTAGCCTCTCATGACTACTACCATTGCCGCATTATAGTCATTCTTATCCAATCGCAAGAGTAAGCAAGTTACAATTTAAGCTTACCACGGAGAATTCTCAGACCCCCCCCTCCAACCCCCCCCCCCCACCCCTCCCCCTTCTTCTTCTTGCTCCATCGACATTTCTTGTTTGCCTGCGAGAGCTCTCTTTCTGGTAAAAACATGTTTTCTAGTTCCTTATGCCCTTCTTGAGACTTACTTCCTTGCTGAAAAACAGGTGCTTGTACTTGTAGTCACATACCGTTGTCCTAATCATAGAAAAAATCCCCTTCCAACTCAATCTCCAACCTTTGCCTTCTCACTTATTCAGCGATCAGTGTTGCAGCAAAACTCCTTTTGCTCTCTGTCAAAACTTGCTTCCATTTCTACCTCATGCTAAGTTTCTACATTCACACAACTTGCTGCCAAGCCTACATAGCTGGGAAACTTTCTTACCAAACTTTCATCCTCTCCAACAAGCTCGAGCTCCAAGGACACCCTTTCGCTTTCGCTGAGTGCACGCTGCCCACGTAGCTCTCGCTGAGCCAAGTGTGCCAGGGGAGAAGCACTTGCTGCAGGAGTCTTTCAATGCGCACGGCTTTGAAGGCAGCACCACAATCGGCGCCACGAGAAGGGCTGAGGAAGAACGTGGTGGCGTCCTGGCACCTTGCTCCTGTGTGCGAGACGTTTAACTGAAGCTCTTTGCTCGTTCTCCATGAGAGCCACTGCTGGAGGCTGCCAAGGGAGCTGCGAGCACGAAAGCATAGCCGGGCGTCTGTCTTAGAAGAAAGGCGCAGAGCCGCAGTGGGATGCGCCCTTTCCGGAGGCTGCTTGGAGAAGGGGTGCTTTAGGAAGGCCTTCTGCTTTGACGCCTGCTCCTGGCTGAGCTCTAGCTGCAGGGACTCTGCAAGGCTGAACGACTAGGAAAGTGCCTATCTCCACGCAGTGCTCTGAAGCGCTACGGCTCCGCGTTCCCTTTCGCAGAAGCGAGGACGCCCTCAGCCGGCTCGGCTTGTGAACAAGCCCTTGCTGGACTTCTGCAACTCGGTGCACTGCACACGCAAGCCCGGTGCTCTGCGGCTTCGTTCTTCGCCTCACGTTGTCCGCACAAAAGGGAAGGCCAGCGAGGGCACTCAACTTCGCCGCTTTTGCTCGTGCATGCTGCACGCACCCACGCTGTAGCGTGCACGCTTTCTTTGCACAGCTCTAGAGGAGAAAGGCTCACGAAGGCTGCCTGCACTTCAGGCGGCTCTCTTGAAAGCTCTTTCTTGCATAGGCGAAGTTACAGCGTTTCAGGGAGTGGGTATGCAGAGCCAGCCCTACAGCTGTCAGCTACAGCTCCTAGGCATACCGGGAGCCGCTTTCTGTTCAAGTTACAAAGCATTCTATAGTTTTCTTTGCTCAGTAGCTTCATACAGTACAAGCAGTAAGCACCATACACAGTGATACCTTGACATTTGCCTGTAGCCTCTCATGACTACTACCATTGCCGCATTATAGTCATTCTTATCCAATCGCAAGAGTAAGCAAGTTACAATTTAAGCTTACCACGGAGAATTCTCAGACCCCCCCTTCCAACCCCCCCCCCCCCACCCCTCCCCCTTCTTCTTCTTGCTCCATCGACATTTCTTGTTTGCCTGCGAGAGCTCTCTTTCTGGTAAAAACATGTTTTCTAGTTCCTTATGCCCTTCTTGAGACTTACTTCCTTGCTGAAAAACAGGTGCTTGTACTTGTAGTCACATACCGTTGTCCTAATCATAGAAAAAATCCCCTTCCAACTCAATCTCCAACCTTTGCCTTCTCACTTATTCAGCGATCAGTGTTGCAGCAAAACTCCTTTTGCTCTCTGTCAAAACTTGCTTCCATTTCTACCTCATGCTAAGTTTCTACATTCACACAACTTTCTGCCAAGCCTACATAGCTGGGAAACTTTCTTACCAAACTTTCATCCTCTCCAACAAGCTCGAGCTCCAAGGACACCCTTTCGCTTTCGCTGAGTGCACGCTGCCCACGTAGCTCTCGCTGAGCCAAGTGTGCCAGGGGAGAAGCACTTGCTGCAGGAGTCTTTCAATGCGCACGGCTTTGAAGGCAGCACCACAATCGGCGCCACGAGAAGGGCTGAGGAAGAACGTGGTGGCGTCCTGGCACCTTGCTCCTGTGTGCGAGACGTTTAACTGAAGCTCTTTGCTCGTTCTCCATGAGAGCCACTGCTGGAGGCTGCCAAGGGAGCTGCGAGCACGAAAGCATAGCCGGGCGTCTGTCTTAGAAGAAAGGCGCAGAGCCGCAGTGGGATGCGCCCTTTCCGGAGGCTGCTTGGAGAAGGGGTGCTTTAGGAAGGCCTTCTGCTTTGACGCCTGCTCCTGGCTGAGCTCTAGCTGCAGGGACTCTGCAAGGCTGAACGACTAGGAAAGTGCCTATCTCCACGCAGTGCTCTGAAGCGCTACGGCTCCGCGTTCCCTTTCGCAGAAGCGAGGACGCCCTCAGCCGGCTCGGCTTGTGAACGAGCCCT
This sequence comes from Corvus hawaiiensis, assembly GCF_020740725.1. Lineage (NCBI taxonomy): Eukaryota > Metazoa > Chordata > Aves > Passeriformes > Corvidae > Corvus > Corvus hawaiiensis. The sequence goes on from NC_063217.1 coordinate 64,467,258, forward strand.
TGCTGGACTTCTGCAACTCGGTGCACTGCACACGCAAGCCCGGTGCTCTGCGGCTTCGTTCTTCGCCTCACGTTGTCCGCACAAAAGGGAAGGCCAGCGAGGGCACTCAACTTCGCCGCTTTTGCTCGTGCATGCTGCACGCACCCACGCTGTAGCGTGCACGCTTTCTTTGCACAGCTCCAGAGGAGAAAGGCTCACGAAGGCTGCCTGCACTTCAGGCGGCTCTCTTGAAAGCTCTTTCTTGCATAGGCGAAGTTACAGCGTTTCAGGGAGTGGGTATGCAGAGCCAGCCCTACAGCTGTCAGCTACAGCTCCTAGGCATACCGGGAGCCGCTTTCTGTTCAAGTTACAAAGCATTCTATAGTTTTCTTTGCTCAGTAGCTTCATACAGTACAAGCAGTAAGCACCATACACAGTGATACCTTGACATTTGCCTGTAGCCTCTCATGACTACTACCATTGCCGCATTATAGTCATTCTTATCCAATCGCAAGAGTAAGCAAGTTACAATTTAAGCTTACCACGGAGAATTCTCAGACCCCCCCCCTCCAACCCCCCCCCACCCCTCCCCCTTCTTCTTGCTCCATCGACATTTCTTGTTTGCCTGCGAGAGCTCTCTTTCTGGTAAAAGCATGTTTTCTAGTTCCTTATGCCCTTCTTGAGACTTACTTCCTTGCTGAAAAACAGGTGCTTGTACTTGTAGTCACATACCGTTGTCCTAATCATAGAAAAAATCCCCTTCCAACTCAATCTCCAACCTTTGCCTTCTCACTTATTCAGCGATCAGTGTTGCAGCAAAACTCCTTTTGCTCTCTGTCAAAACTTGCTTCCATTTCTACCTCATGCTAAGTTTCTACATTCACACAACTTGCTGCCAAGCCTACATAGCTGGGAAACTTTCTTACCAAACTTTCATCCTCTCCAACAAGCTCGAGCTCCAAGGACACCCTTTCGCTTTCGCTGAGTGCACGCTGCCCACGTAGCTCTCGCTGAGCCAAGTGTGCCAGGGGAGAAGCACTTGCTGCAGGAGTCTTTCAATGCGCACGGCTTTGAAGGCAGCACCACAATCGGCGCCACGAGAAGGGCTGAGGAAGAACGTGGTGGCGTCCTGGCACCTTGCTCCTGTGTGCGAGACGTTTAACTGAAGCTCTTTGCTCGTTCTCCATGAGAGCCACTGCTGGAGGCTGCCAAGGGAGCTGCGAGCACGAAAGCATAGCCGGGCGTCTGTCTTAGAAGAAAGGCGCAGAGCCGCAGTGGGATGCGCCCTTTCCGGAGGCTGCTTGGAGAAGGGGTGCTTTAGGAAGGCCTTCTGCTTTGACGCCTGCTCCTGGCTGAGCTCTAGCTGCAGGGACTCTGCAAGGCTGAACGACTAGGAAAGTGCCTATCTCCACGCAGTGCTCTGAAGCGCTACGGCTCCGCGTTCCCTTTCGCAGAAGCGAGGACGCCCTCAGCCGGCTCGGCTTGTGAACGAGCCCTTGCTGGACTTCTGCAACTCGGTGCACTGCACACGCAAGCCCGGTGCTCTGCGGCTTCGTTCTTCGCCTCACGTTGTCCGCACAAAAGGGAAGGCCAGCGAGGGCACTCAACTTCGCCGCTTTTGCTCGTGCATGCTGCACGCACCCACGCTGTAGCGTGCACGCTTTCTTTGCACAGCTCCAGAGGAGAAAGGCTCACGAAGGCTGCCTGCACTTCAGGCGGCTCTCTTGAAAGCTCTTTCTGGCATAGGCGAAGTTACAGCGTTTCAGGGAGTGGGTATGCAGAGCCAGCCCTACAGCTGTCAGCTACAGCTCCTAGGCATACCGGGAGCCGCTTTCTGTTCAAGTTACAAAGCATTCTATAGTTTTCTTTGCTCAGTAGCTTCATACAGTACAAGCAGTAAGCACCATACACAGTGGTACCTTGACATTTGCCTGTAGCCTCTCATGACTACTACCATTGCCGCATTATAGTCATTCTTATCCAATCGCAAGAGTAAGCAAGTTACAATTTAAGCTTACCACGGAGAATTCTCAGACCCCCCCCTCCAACCCCCCCCCACCCCCCCCCTTCTTCTTCTTGCTCCATCGACATTTCTTGTTTGCCTGCGAGAGCTCTCTTTCTGGTAAAAACATGTTTTCTAGTTCCTTATGCCCTTCTTGAGACTTACTTCCTTGCTGAAAAACAGGTGCTTGTACTTGTAGTCACATACCGTTGTCCTAATCATGGAAAAAATCCCCTTCCAACTCAATCTCCAACCTTTGCCTTCTCACTTATTCAGCGATCAGTGTTGCAGCAAAACTCCTTTTGCTCTCTGTCAAAACTTGCTTCCATTTCTACCTCATGCTAAGTTTCTACATTCACACAACTTTCTGCCAAGCCTACATAGCTGGGAAACTTTCTTACCAAACTTTCATCCTCTCCAACAAGCTCGAGCTCCAAGGACACCCTTTCGCTTTCGCTGAGTGCACGCTGCCCACGTAGCTCTCGCTGAGCCAAGTGTGCCAGGGGAGAAGCACTTGCTGCAGGAGTCTTTCAATGCGCACGGCTTTGAAGGCAGCACCACAATCGGCGCCACGAGAAGGGCTGAGGAAGAACGTGGTGGCGTCCTGGCACCTTGCTCCTGTGTGCGAGACGTTTAACTGAAGCTCTTTGCTCGTTCTCCATGAGAGCCACTGCTGGAGGCTGCCAAGGGAGCTGCGAGCACGAAAGCATAGCCGGGCGTCTGTCTTAGAAGAAAGGCGCAGAGCCGCAGTGGGATGCGCCCTTTCCGGAGGCTGCTTGGAGAAGGGGTGCTTTAGGAAGGCCTTCTGCTTTGACGCCTGCTCCTGGCTGAGCTCTAGCTGCAGGGACTCTGCAAGGCTGAACGACTAGGAAAGTGCCTATCTCCACGCAGTGCTCTGAAGCGCTACGGCTCCGCGTTCCCTTTCGCAGAAGCGAGGACGCCCTCAGCCGGCTCGGCTTGTGAACGAGCCCTTGCTGGACTTCTGCAACTCGGTGCACTGCACACGCAAGCCCGGTGCTCTGCGGCTTCGTTCTTCGCCTCACGTTGTCCGCACAAAAGGGAAGGCCAGCGAGGGCACTCAACTTCGCCGCTTTTGCTCGTGCATGCTGCACGCACCCACGCTGTAGCGTGCACGCTTTCTTTGCACAGCTCCAGAGGAGAAAGGCTCACGAAGGCTGCCTGCACTTCAGGCGGCTCTCTTGAAAGCTCTTTCTTGCATAGGCGAAGTTACAGCGTTTCAGGGAGTGGGTATGCAGAGCCAGCCTTACAGCTGTCAGCTACAGCTCCTAGGCATACCGGGAGCCGCTTTCTGTTCAAGTTACAAAGCATTCTATAGTTTTCTTTGCTCAGTAGCTTCATACAGTACAAGCAGTAAGCACCATACACAGTGATACCTTGACATTTGCCTGTAGCCTCTCATGACTACTACCATTGCCGCATTATAGTCATTCTTATCCAATCGCAAGAGTAAGCAAGTTACAATTTAAGCTTACCACGGAGAATTCTCAGACCCCCCCTTCCAACCCCCCCCCCCCCACCCCTCCCCCTTCTTCTTCTTGCTCCATCGACATTTCTTGTTTGCCTGCGAGAGCTCTCTTTCTGGTAAAAACATGTTTTCTAGTTCCTTATGCCCTTCTTGAGACTTACTTCCTTGCTGAAAAACAGGTGCTTGTACTTGTAGTCACATACCGTTGTCCTAATCATAGAAAAAATCCCCTTCCAACTCAATCTCCAACCTTTGCCTTCTCACTTATTCAGCGATCAGTGTTGCAGCAAAACTCCTTTTGCTCTCTGTCAAAACTTGCTTCCATTTCTACCTCATGCTAAGTTTCTACATTCACACAACTTGCTGCCAAGCCTACATAGCTGGGAAACTTTCTTACCAAACTTTCATCCTCTCCAACAAGCTCGAGCTCCAAGGACACCCTTTCGCTTTCGCTGAGTGCACGCTGCCCACGTAGCTCTCGCTGAGCCAAGTGTGCCAGGGGAGAAGCACTTGCTGCAGGAGTCTTTCAATGCGCACGGCTTTGAAGGCAGCACCACAATCGGCGCCACGAGAAGGGCTGAGGAAGAACGTGGTGGCGTCCTGGCACCTTGCTCCTGTGTGCGAGACGTTTAACTGAAGCTCTTTGCTCGTTCTCCATGAGAGCCACTGCTGGAGGCTGCCAAGGGAGCTGCGAGCACGAAAGCATAGCCGGGCGTCTGTCTTAGAAGAAAGGCGCAGAGCCGCAGTGGGATGCGCCCTTTCCGGAGGCTGCTTGGAGAAGGGGTGCTTTAGGAAGGCCTTCTGCTTTGACGCCTGCTCCTGGCTGAGCTCTAGCTGCAGGGACTCTGCAAGGCTGAACGACTAGGAAAGTGCCTATCTCCACGCAGTGCTCTGAAGCGCTACGGCTCCGCGTTCCCTTTCGCAGAAGCGAGGACGCCCTCAGCCGGCTCGGCTTGTGAACGAGCCCTTGCTGGACTTCTGCAACTCGGTGCACTGCACACGCAAGCCCGGTGCTCTGCGGCTTCGTTCTTCGCCTCACGTTGTCCGCACAAAAGGGAAGGCCAGCGAGGGCACTCAACTTCGCCGCTTTTGCTCGTGCATGCTGCACGCACCCACGCTGTAGCGTGCACGCTTTCTTTGCACAGCTCCAGAGGAGAAAGGCTCACGAAGGCTGCCTGCACTTCAGGCGGCTCTCTTGAAAGCTCTTTCTTGCATAGGCGAAGTTACAGCGTTTCAGGGAGTGGGTATGCAGAGCCAGCCTTACAGCTGTCAGCTACAGCTCCTAGGCATACCGGGAGCCGCTTTCTGTTCAAGTTACAAAGCATTCTATAGTTTTCTTTGCTCAGTAGCTTCATACAGTACAAGCAGTAAGCACCATACACAGTGATACCTTGACATTTGCCTGTAGCCTCTCATGACTACTACCATTGCCGCATTATAGTCATTCTTATCCAATCGCAAGAGTAAGCAAGTTACAATTTAAGCTTACCACGGAGAATTCTCAGACCCCCCCCCTCCAACCCCCCCCCACCCCTCCCCCTTCTTCTTGCTCCATCGACATTTCTTGTTTGCCTGCGAGAGCTCTCTTTCTGGTAAAAGCATGTTTTCTAGTTCCTTATGCCCTTCTTGAGACTTACTTCCTTGCTGAAAAACAGGTGCTTGTACTTGTAGTCACATACCGTTGTCCTAATCATAGAAAAAATCCCCTTCCAACTCAATCTCCAACCTTTGCCTTCTCACTTATTCAGCGATCAGTGTTGCAGCAAAACTCCTTTTGCTCTCTGTCAAAACTTGCTTCCATTTCTACCTCATGCTAAGTTTCTACATTCACACAACTTGCTGCCAAGCCTACATAGCTGGGAAACTTTCTTACCAAACTTTCATCCTCTCCAACAAGCTCGAGCTCCAAGGACACCCTTTCGCTTTCGCTGAGTGCACGCTGCCCACGTAGCTCTCGCTGAGCCAAGTGTGCCAGGGGAGAAGCACTTGCTGCAGGAGTCTTTCAATGCGCACGGCTTTGAAGGCAGCACCACAATCGGCGCCACGAGAAGGGCTGAGGAAGAACGTGGTGGCGTCCTGGCACCTTGCTCCTGTGTGCGAGACGTTTAACTGAAGCTCTTTGCTCGTTCTCCATGAGAGCCACTGCTGGAGGCTGCCAAGGGAGCTGCGAGCACGAAAGCATAGCCGGGCGTCTGTCTTAGAAGAAAGGCGCAGAGCCGCAGTGGGATGCGCCCTTTCCGGAGGCTGCTTGGAGAAGGGGTGCTTTAGGAAGGCCTTCTGCTTTGACGCCTGCTCCTGGCTGAGCTCTAGCTGCAGGGACTCTGCAAGGCTGAACGACTAGGAAAGTGCCTATCTCCACGCAGTGCTCTGAAGCGCTACGGCTCCGCGTTCCCTTTCGCAGAAGCGAGGACGCCCTCAGCCGGCTCGGCTTGTGAACGAGCCCTTGCTGGACTTCTGCAACTCGGTGCACTGCACACGCAAGCCCGGTGCTCTGCGGCTTCGTTCTTCGCCTCACGTTGTCCGCACAAAAGGGAAGGCCAGCGAGGGCACTCAACTTCGCCGCTTTTGCTCGTGCATGCTGCACGCACCCACGCTGTAGCGTGCACGCTTTCTTTGCACAGCTCCAGAGGAGAAAGGCTCACGAAGGCTGCCTGCACTTCAGGCGGCTCTCTTGAAAGCTCTTTCTGGCATAGGCGAAGTTACAGCGTTTCAGGGAGTGGGTATGCAGAGCCAGCCCTACAGCTGTCAGCTACAGCTCCTAGGCATACCGGGAGCCGCTTTCTGTTCAAGTTACAAAGCATTCTATAGTTTTCTTTGCTCAGTAGCTTCATACAGTACAAGCAGTAAGCACCATACACAGTGGTACCTTGACATTTGCCTGTAGCCTCTCATGACTACTACCATTGCCGCATTATAGTCATTCTTATCCAATCGCAAGAGTAAGCAAGTTACAATTTAAGCTTACCACGGAGAATTCTCAGACCCCCCCCTCCAACCCCCCCCCACCCCCCCCCTTCTTCTTCTTGCTCCATCGACATTTCTTGTTTGCCTGCGAGAGCTCTCTTTCTGGTAAAAACATGTTTTCTAGTTCCTTATGCCCTTCTTGAGACTTACTTCCTTGCTGAAAAACAGGTGCTTGTACTTGTAGTCACATACCGTTGTCCTAATCATGGAAAAAATCCCCTTCCAACTCAATCTCCAACCTTTGCCTTCTCACTTATTCAGCGATCAGTGTTGCAGCAAAACTCCTTTTGCTCTCTGTCAAAACTTGCTTCCATTTCTACCTCATGCTAAGTTTCTACATTCACACAACTTTCTGCCAAGCCTACATAGCTGGGAAACTTTCTTACCAAACTTTCATCCTCTCCAACAAGCTCGAGCTCCAAGGACACCCTTTCGCTTTCGCTGAGTGCACGCTGCCCACGTAGCTCTCGCTGAGCCAAGTGTGCCAGGGGAGAAGCACTTGCTGCAGGAGTCTTTCAATGCGCACGGCTTTGAAGGCAGCACCACAATCGGCGCCACGAGAAGGGCTGAGGAAGAACGTGGTGGCGTCCTGGCACCTTGCTCCTGTGTGCGAGACGTTTAACTGAAGCTCTTTGCTCGTTCTCCATGAGAGCCACTGCTGGAGGCTGCCAAGGGAGCTGCGAGCACGAAAGCATAGCCGGGCGTCTGTCTTAGAAGAAAGGCGCAGAGCCGCAGTGGGATGCGCCCTTTCCGGAGGCTGCTTGGAGAAGGGGTGCTTTAGGAAGGCCTTCTGCTTTGACGCCTGCTCCTGGCTGAGCTCTAGCTGCAGGGACTCTGCAAGGCTGAACGACTAGGAAAGTGCCTATCTCCACGCAGTGCTCTGAAGCGCTACGGCTCCGCGTTCCCTTTCGCAGAAGCGAGGACGCCCTCAGCCGGCTCGGCTTGTGAACGAGCCCTTGCTGGACTTCTGCAACTCGGTGCACTGCACACGCAAGCCCGGTGCTCTGCGGCTTCGTTCTTCGCCTCACGTTGTCCGCACAAAAGGGAAGGCCAGCGAGGGCACTCAACTTCGCCGCTTTTGCTCGTGCATGCTGCACGCACCCACGCTGTAGCGTGCACGCTTTCTTTGCACAGCTCCAGAGGAGAAAGGCTCACGAAGGCTGCCTGCACTTCAGGCGGCTCTCTTGAAAGCTCTTTCTTGCATAGGCGAAGTTACAGCGTTTCAGGGAGTGGGTATGCAGAGCCAGCCTTACAGCTGTCAGCTACAGCTCCTAGGCATACCGGGAGCCGCTTTCTGTTCAAGTTACAAAGCATTCTATAGTTTTCTTTGCTCAGTAGCTTCATACAGTACAAGCAGTAAGCACCATACACAGTGATACCTTGACATTTGCCTGTAGCCTCTCATGACTACTACCATTGCCGCATTATAGTCATTCTTATCCAATCGCAAGAGTAAGCAAGTTACAATTTAAGCTTACCACGGAGAATTCTCAGACCCCCCCCCCCTCCAACCCACCCCTCCCCCTTCTTCTTCTTGCTCCATCGACATTTCTTGTTTGCCTGCGAGAGCTCTCTTTCTGGTAAAAACATGTTTTCTAGTTCCTTATGCCCTTCTTGAGACTTACTTCCTTGCTGAAAAACAGGTGCTTGTACTTGTAGTCACATACCGTTGTCCTAATCATAGAAAAAAATCCCCTTCCAACTCAATCTCCAACCTTTGCCTTCTCACTTATTCAGCGATCAGTGTTGCAGCAAAACTCCTTTTGCTCTCTGTCAAAACTTGCTTCCATTTCTACCTCATGCTAAGTTTCTACATTCACACAACTTTCTGCCAAGCCTACATAGCTGGGAAACTTTCTTACCAAACTTTCATCCTCTCCAACAAGCTCGAGCTCCAAGGACACCCTTTCGCTTTCGCTGAGTGCACGCTGCCCACGTAGCTCTCGCTGAGCCAAGTGTGCCAGGGGAGAAGCACTTGCTGCAGGAGTCTTTCAATGCGCACGGCTTTGAAGGCAGCACCACAATCGGCGCCACGAGAAGGGCTGAGGAAGAACGTGGTGGCGTCCTGGCACCTTGCTCCTGTGTGCGAGACGTTTAACTGAAGCTCTTTGCTCGTTCTCCATGAGAGCCACTGCTGGAGGCTGCCAAGGGAGCTGCGAGCACGAAAGCATAGCCGGGCGTCTGTCTTAGAAGAAAGGCGCAGAGCCGCAGTGGGATGCGCCCTTTCCGGAGGCTGCTTGGAGAAGGGGTGCTTTAGGAAGGCCTTCTGCTTTGACGCCTGCTCCTGGCTGAGCTCTAGCTGCAGGGACTCTGCAAGGCTGAACGACTAGGAAAGTGCCTATCTCCACGCAGTGCTCTGAAGCGCTACGGCTCCGCGTTCCCTTTCGCAGAAGCGAGGACGCCCTCAGCCGGCTCGGCTTGTGAACGAGCCCTTGCTGGACTTCTGCAACTCGGTGCACTGCACACGCAAGCCCGGTGCTCTGCGGCTTCGTTCTTCGCCTCACGTTGTCCGCACAAAAGGGAAGGCCAGCGAGGGCACTCAACTTCGCCGCTTTTGCTCGTGCATGCTGCACGCACCCACGCTGTAGCGTGCACGCTTTCTTTGCACAGCTCCAGAGGAGAAAGGCTCACGAAGGCTGCCTGCACTTCAGGCGGCTCTCTTGAAAGCTCTTTCTGGCATAGGCGAAGTTACAGCGTTTCAGGGAGTGGGTATGCAGAGCCAGCCCTACAGCTGTCAGCTACAGCTCCTAGGCATACCGGGAGCCGCTTTCTGTTCAAGTTACAAAGCATTCTATAGTTTTCTTTGCTCAGTAGCTTCATACAGTACAAGCAGTAAGCACCATACACAGTGATACCTTGACATTTGCCTGTAGCCTCTCATGACTACTACCATTGCCGCATTATAGTCATTCTTATCCAATCGCAAGAGTAAGCAAGTTACAATTTAAGCTTACCACGGAGAATTCTCAGACCCCCCCTTCCAACCCCCCCCCCCCACCCCTCCCCCTTCTTCTTCTTGCTCCATCGACATTTCTTGTTTGCCTGCGAGAGCTCTCTTTCTGGTAAAAACATGTTTTCTAGTTCCTTATGCCCTTCTTGAGACTTACTTCCTTGCTGAAAAACAGGTGCTTGTACTTGTAGTCACATACCGTTGTCCTAATCATAGAAAAAATCCCCTTCCAACTCAATCTCCAACCTTTGCCTTCTCACTTATTCAGCGATCAGTGTTGCAGCAAAACTCCTTTTGCTCTCTGTCAAAACTTGCTTCCATTTCTACCTCATGCTAAGTTTCTACATTCACACAACTTGCTGCCAAGCCTACATAGCTGGGAAACTTTCTTACCAAACTTTCATCCTCTCCAACAAGCTCGAGCTCCAAGGACACCCTTTCGCTTTCGCTGAGTGCACGCTGCCCACGTAGCTCTCGCTGAGCCAAGTGTGCCAGGGGAGAAGCACTTGCTGCAGGAGTCTTTCAATGCGCACGGCTTTGAAGGCAGCACCACAATCGGCGCCACGAGAAGGGCTGAGGAAGAACGTGGTGGCGTCCTGGCACCTTGCTCCTGTGTGCGAGACGTTTAACTGAAGCTCTTTGCTCGTTCTCCATGAGAGCCACTGCTGGAGGCTGCCAAGGGAGCTGCGAGCACGAAAGCATAGCCGGGCGTCTGTCTTAGAAGAAAGGCGCAGAGCCGCAGTGGGATGCGCCCTTTCCGGAGGCTGCTTGGAGAAGGGGTGCTTTAGGAAGGCCTTCTGCTTTGACGCCTGCTCCTGGCTGAGCTCTAGCTGCAGGGACTCTGCAAGGCTGAACGACTAGGAAAGTGCCTATCTCCACGCAGTGCTCTGAAGCGCTACGGCTCCGCGTTCCCTTTCGCAGAAGCGAGGACGCCCTCAGCCGGCTCGGCTTGTGAACGAGCCCTTGCTGGACTTCTGCAACTCGGTGCACTGCACACGCAAGCCCGGTGCTCTGCGGCTTCGTTCTTCGCCTCACGTTGTCCGCACAAAAGGGAAGGCCAGCGAGGGCACTCAACTTCGCCGCTTTTGCTCGTGCATGCTGCACGCACCCACGCTGTAGCGTGCACGCTTTCTTTGCACAGCTCCAGAGGAGAAAGGCTCACGAAGGCTGCCTGCACTTCAGGCGGCTCTCTTGAAAGCTCTTTCTTGCATAGGCGAAGTTACAGCGTTTCAGGGAGTGGGTATGCAGAGCTAGCCTTACAGCTGTCAACTACAGCTCCTAGGCATACCGGGAGCCGCTTTCTGTTCAAGTTACAAAGCATTCTATAGTTTTCTTTGCTCAGTAGCTTCATACAGTACAAGCAGTAAGCACCATACACAGTGATACCTTGACATTTGCCTGTAGCCTCTCATGACTACTACCATTGCCGCATTATAGTCATTCTTATCCAATCGCAAGAGTAAGCAAGTTACAATTTAAGCTTACCACGGAGAATTCTCAGACCCCCCCCCCTCCAACCCACCCCTCCCCCTTCTTCTTCTTGCTCCATCGACATTTCTTGTTTGCCTGCGAGAGCTCTCTTTCTGGTAAAAACATGTTTTCTAGTTCCTTATGCCCTTCTTGAGACTTACTTCCTTGCTGAAAAACAGGTGCTTGTACTTGTAGTCACATACCGTTGTCCTAATCATAGAAAAAATCCCCTTCCAACTCAATCTCCAACCTTTGCCTTCTCACTTATTCAGCGATCAGTGTTGCAGCAAAACTCCTTTTGCTCTCTGTCAAAACTTGCTTCCATTTCTACCTCATGCTAAGTTTCTACATTCACACAACTTGCTGCCAAGCCTACATAGCTGGGAAACTTTCTTACCAAACTTTCATCCTCTCCAACAAGCTCGAGCTCCAAGGACACCCTTTCGCTTTCGCTGAGTGCACGCTGCCCACGTAGCTCTCGCTGAGCCAAGTGTGCCAGGGGAGAAGCACTTGCTGCAGGAGTCTTTCAATGCGCACGGCTTTGAAGGCAGCACCACAATCGGCGCCACGAGAAGGGCTGAGGAAGAACGTGGTGGCGTCCTGGCACCTTGCTCCTGTGTGCGAGACGTTTAACTGAAGCTCTTTGCTCGTTCTCCATGAGAGCCACTGCTGGAGGCTGCCAAGGGAGCTGCGAGCACGAAAGCATAGCCGGGCGTCTGTCTTAGAAGAAAGGCGCAGAGCCGCAGTGGGATGCGCCCTTTCCGGAGGCTGCTTGGAGAAGGGGTGCTTTAGGAAGGCCTTCTGCTTTGACGCCTGCTCCTGGCTGAGCTCTAGCTGCAGGGACTCTGCAAGGCTGAACGACTAGGAAAGTGCCTATCTCCACGCAGTGCTCTGAAGCGCTACGGCTCCGCGTTCCCTTTCGCAGAAGCGAGGACGCCCTCAGCCGGCTCGGCTTGTGAACAAGCCCTTGCTGGACTTCTGCAACTCGGTGCACTGCACACGCAAGCCCGGTGCTCTGCGGCTTCGTTCTTCGCCTCACGTTGTCCGCACAAAAGGGAAGGCCAGCGAGGGCACTCAACTTCGCCGCTTTTGCTCGTGCATGCTGCACGCACCCACGCTGTAGCGTGCACGCTTTCTTTGCACAGCTCCAGAGGAGAAAGGCTCACGAAGGCTGCCTGCACTTCAGGCGGCTCTCTTGAAAGCTCTTTCTTGCATAGGCGAAGTTACAGCGTTTCAGGGAGTGGGTATGCAGAGCTAGCCTTACAGGTGTCAACTACAGCTCCTAGGCATACCGGGAGCCGCTTTCTGTTCAAGTTACAAAGCATTCTATAGTTTTCTTTGCTCAGTAGCTTCATACAGTACAAGCAGTAAGCACCATACACAGTGATACCTTGACATTTGCCTGTAGCCTCTCATGACTACTACCATTGCCGCATTATAGTCATTCTTATCCAATCGCAAGAGTAAGCAAGTTACAATTTAAGCTTACCACGGAGAATTCTCAGACCCCCCCCCCCTCCAACCCACCCCTCCCCCTTCTTCTTCTTGCTCCATCGACATTTCTTGTTTGCCTGCGAGAGCTCTCTTTCTGGTAAAAACATGTTTTCTAGTTCCTTATGCCCTTCTTGAGACTTACTTCCTTGCTGAAAAACAGGTGCTTGTACTTGTAGTCACATACCGTTGTCCTAATCATAGAAAAAAATCCCCTTCCAACTCAATCTCCAACCTTTGCCTTCTCACTTATTCAGCGATCAGTGTTGCAGCAAAACTCCTTTTGCTCTCTGTCAAAACTTGCTTCCATTTCTACCTCATGCTAAGTTTCTACATTCACACAACTTTCTGCCAAGCCTACATAGCTGGGAAACTTTCTTACCAAACTTTCATCCTCTCCAACAAGCTCGAGCTCCAAGGACACCCTTTCGCTTTCGCTGAGTGCACGCTGCCCACGTAGCTCTCGCTGAGCCAAGTGTGCCAGGGGAGAAGCACTTGCTGCAGGAGTCTTTCAATGCGCACGGCTTTGAAGGCAGCACCACAATCGGCGCCACGAGAAGGGCTGAGGAAGAACGTGGTGGCGTCCTGGCACCTTGCTCCTGTGTGCGAGACGTTTAACTGAAGCTCTTTGCTCGTTCTCCATGAGAGCCACTGCTGGAGGCTGCCAAGGGAGCTGCGAGCACGAAAGCATAGCCGGGCGTCTGTCTTAGAAGAAAGGCGCAGAGCCGCAGTGGGATGCGCCCTTTCCGGAGGCTGCTTGGAGAAGGGGTGCTTTAGGAAGGCCTTCTGCTTTGACGCCTGCTCCTGGCTGAGCTCTAGCTGCAGGGACTCTGCAAGGCTGAACGACTAGGAAAGTGCCTATCTCCACGCAGTGCTCTGAAGCGCTACGGCTCCGCGTTCCCTTTCGCAGAAGCGAGGACGCCCTCAGCCGGCTCGGCTTGTGAACGAGCCCTTGCTGGACTTCTGCAACTCGGTGCACTGCACACGCAAGCCCGGTGCTCTGCGGCTTCGTTCTTCGCCTCACGTTGTCCGCACAAAAGGGAAGGCCAGCGAGGGCACTCAACTTCGCCGCTTTTGCTCGTGCATGCTGCACGCACCCACGCTGTAGCGTGCACGCTTTCTTTGCACAGCTCCAGAGGAGAAAGGCTCACGAAGGCTGCCTGCACTTCAGGCGGCTCTCTTGAAAGCTCTTTCTGGCATAGGCGAAGTTACAGCGTTTCAGGGAGTGGGTATGCAGAGCCAGCCCTACAGCTGTCAGCTACAGCTCCTAGGCATACCGGGAGCCGCTTTCTGTTCAAGTTACAAAGCATTCTATAGTTTTCTTTGCTCAGTAGCTTCATACAGTACAAGCAGTAAGCACCATACACAGTGATACCTTGACATTTGCCTGTAGCCTCTCATGACTACTACCATTGCCGCATTATAGTCATTCTTATCCAATCGCAAGAGTAAGCAAGTTACAATTTAAGCTTACCACGGAGAATTCTCAGACCCCCCCCTCCAACCCCCCCCCCCCCACCCCTCCCCCTTCTTCTTCTTGCTCCATCGACATTTCTTGTTTGCCTGCGAGAGCTCTCTTTCTGGTAAAAACATGTTTTCTAGTTCCTTATGCCCTTCTTGAGACTTACTTCCTTGCTGAAAAACAGGTGCTTGTACTTGTAGTCACATACCGTTGTCCTAATCATAGAAAAAATCCCCTTCCAACTCAATCTCCAACCTTTGCCTTCTCACTTATTCAGCGATCAGTGTTGCAGCAAAACTCCTTTTGCTCTCTGTCAAAACTTGCTTCCATTTCTACCTCATGCTAAGTTTCTACATTCACACAACTTGCTGCCAAGCCTACATAGCTGGGAAACTTTCTTACCAAACTTTCATCCTCTCCAACAAGCTCGAGCTCCAAGGACACCCTTTCGCTTTCGCTGAGTGCACGCTGCCCACGTAGCTCTCGCTGAGCCAAGTGTGCCAGGGGAGAAGCACTTGCTGCAGGAGTCTTTCAATGCGCACGGCTTTGAAGGCAGCACCACAATCGGCGCCACGAGAAGGGCTGAGGAAGAACGTGGTGGCGTCCTGGCACCTTGCTCCTGTGTGCGAGACGTTTAACTGAAGCTCTTTGCTCGTTCTCCATGAGAGCCACTGCTGGAGGCTGCCAAGGGAGCTGCGAGCACGAAAGCATAGCCGGGCGTCTGTCTTAGAAGAAAGGCGCAGAGCCGCAGTGGGATGCGCCCTTTCCGGAGGCTGCTTGGAGAAGGGGTGCTTTAGGAAGGCCTTCTGCTTTGACGCCTGCTCCTGGCTGAGCTCTAGCTGCAGGGACTCTGCAAGGCTGAACGACTAGGAAAGTGCCTATCTCCACGCAGTGCTCTGAAGCGCTACGGCTCCGCGTTCCCTTTCGCAGAAGCGAGGACGCCCTCAGCCGGCTCGGCTTGTGAACGAGCCCTTGCTGGACTTCTGCAACTCGGTGCACTGCACACGCAAGCCCGGTGCTCTGCGGCTTCGTTCTTCGCCTCACGTTGTCCGCACAAAAGGGAAGGCCAGCGAGGGCACTCAACTTCGCCGCTTTTGCTCGTGCATGCTGCACGCACCCACGCTGTAGCGTGCACGCTTTCTTTGCACAGCTCCAGAGGAGAAAGGCTCACGAAGGCTGCCTGCACTTCAGGCGGCTCTCTTGAAAGCTCTTTCTTGCACAGGCGAAGTTACAGCGTTTCAGGGAGTGGGTATGCAGAGCCAGCCTTACAGCTGTCAGCTACAGCTCCTAGGCATACCGGGAGCCGCTTTCTGTTCAAGTTACAAAGCATTCTATAGTTTTCTTTGCTCAGTAGCTTCATACAGTACAAGCAGTAAGCACCATACACAGTGATACCTTGACATTTGCCTGTAGCCTCTCATGACTACTACCATTGCCGCATTATAGTCATTCTTATCCAATCGCAAGAGTAAGCAAGTTACAATTTAAGCTTACCACGGAGAATTCTCAGACCCCCCCCCCCTCCAACCCCCCCCCACCCCTCCCCCTTCTTCTTCTTGCTCCATCGACATTTCTTGTTTGCCTGCGAGAGCTCTCTTTCTGGTAAAAACATGTTTTCTAGTTCCTTATGCCCTTCTTGAGACTTACTTCCTTGCTGAAAAACAGGTGCTTGTACTTGTAGTCACATACCGTTGTCCTAATCATAGAAAAAAATCCCCTTCCAACTCAATCTCCAACCTTTGCCTTCTCACTTATTCAGCGATCAGTGTTGCAGCAAAACTCCTTTTGCTCTCTGTCAAAACTTGCTTCCATTTCTACCTCATGCTAAGTTTCTACATTCACACAACTTGCTGCCAAGCCTACATAGCTGGGAAACTTTCTTACCAAACTTTCATCCTCTCCAACAAGCTCGAGCTCCAAGGACACCCTTTCGCTTTCGCTGAGTGCACGCTGCCCACGTAGCTCTCGCTGAGCCAAGTGTGCCAGGGGAGAAGCACTTGCTGCAGGAGTCTTTCAATGCGCACGGCTTTGAAGGCAGCACCACAATCGGCGCCACGAGAAGGGCTGAGGAAGAACGTGGTGGCGTCCTGGCACCTTGCTCCTGTGTGCGAGACGTTTAACTGAAGCTCTTTGCTCGTTCTCCATGAGAGCCACTGCTGGAGGCTGCCAAGGGAGCTGCGAGCACGAAAGCATAGCCGGGCGTCTGTCTTAGAAGAAAGGCGCAGAGCCGCAGTGGGATGCGCCCTTTCCGGAGGCTGCTTGGAGAAGGGGTGCTTTAGGAAGGCCTTCTGCTTTGACGCCTGCTCCTGGCTGAGCTCTAGCTGCAGGGACTCTGCAAGGCTGAACGACTAGGAAAGTGCCTATCTCCACGCAGTGCTCTGAAGCGCTACGGCTCCGCGTTCCCTTTCGCAGAAGCGAGGACGCCCTCAGCCGGCTCGGCTTGTGAACGAGCCCTTGCTGGACTTCTGCAACTCGGTGCACTGCACACGCAAGCCCGGTGCTCTGCGGCTTCGTTCTTCGCCTCACGTTGTCCGCACAAAAGGGAAGGCCAGCGAGGGCACTCAACTTCGCCGCTTTTGCTCGTGCATGCTGCACGCACCCACGCTGTAGCGTGCACGCTTTCTTTGCACAGCTCTAGAGGAGAAAGGCTCACGAAGGCTGCCTGCACTTCAGGCGGCTCTCTTGAAAGCTCTTTCTTGCATAGGCGAAGTTACAGCGTTTCAGGCAGTGGGTATGCAGAGCCAGCCCTACAGCTGTCAGCTACAGCTCCTAGGCATACCGGGAGCCGCTTTCTGTTCAAGTTACAAAGCATTCTATAGTTTTCTTTGCTCAGTAGCTTCATACAGTACAAGCAGTAAGCACCATACACAGTGATACCTTGACATTTGCCTGTAGCCTCTCATGACTACTACCATTGCCGCATTATAGTCATTCTTATCCAATCGCAAGAGTAAGCAAGTTACAATTTAAGCTTACCACGGAGAATTCTCAGACCCCCCCCCCTCCAACCCACCCCTCCCCCTTCTTCTTCTTGCTCCATCGACATTTCTTGTTTGCCTGCGAGAGCTCTCTTTCTGGTAAAAACATGTTTTCTAGTTCCTTATGCCCTTCTTGAGACTTACTTCCTTGCTGAAAAACAGGTGCTTGTACTTGTAGTCACATACCGTTGTCCTAATCATAGAAAAAAATCCCCTTCCAACTCAATCTCCAACCTTTGCCTTCTCACTTATTCAGCGATCAGTGTTGCAGCAAAACTCCTTTTGCTCTCTGTCAAAACTTGCTTCCATTTCTACCTCATGCTAAGTTTCTACATTCACACAACTTTCTGCCAAGCCTACATAGCTGGGAAACTTTCTTACCAAACTTTCATCCTCTCCAACAAGCTCGAGCTCCAAGGACACCCTTTCGCTTTCGCTGAGTGCACGCTGCCCACGTAGCTCTCGCTGAGCCAAGTGTGCCAGGGGAGAAGCACTTGCTGCAGGAGTCTTTCAATGCGCACGGCTTTGAAGGCAGCACCACAATCGGCGCCACGAGAAGGGCTGAGGAAGAACGTGGTGGCGTCCTGGCACCTTGCTCCTGTGTGCGAGACGTTTAACTGAAGCTCTTTGCTCGTTCTCCATGAGAGCCACTGCTGGAGGCTGCCAAGGGAGCTGCGAGCACGAAAGCATAGCCGGGCGTCTGTCTTAGAAGAAAGGCGCAGAGCCGCAGTGGGATGCGCCCTTTCCGGAGGCTGCTTGGAGAAGGGGTGCTTTAGGAAGGCCTTCTGCTTTGACGCCTGCTCCTGGCTGAGCTCTAGCTGCAGGGACTCTGCAAGGCTGAACGACTAGGAAAGTGCCTATCTCCACGCAGTGCTCTGAAGCGCTACGGCTCCGCGTTCCCTTTCGCAGAAGCGAGGACGCCCTCAGCCGGCTCGGCTTGTGAACGAGCCCTTGCTGGACTTCTGCAACTCGGTGCACTGCACACGCAAGCCCGGTGCTCTGCGGCTTCGTTCTTCGCCTCACGTTGTCCGCACAAAAGGGAAGGCCAGCGAGGGCACTCAACTTCGCCGCTTTTGCTCGTGCATGCTGCACGCACCCACGCTGTAGCGTGCACGCTTTCTTTGCACAGCTCTAGAGGAGAAAGGCTCACGAAGGCTGCCTGCACTTCAGGCGGCTCTCTTGAAAGCTCTTTCTTGCATAGGCGAAGTTACAGCGTGTCAGGGAGTGGGTATGCAGAGCCAGCCCTACAGCTGTCAGCTACAGCTCCTAGGCATACCGGGAGCCGCTTTCTGTTCAAGTTACAAAGCATTCTATAGTTTTCTTTGCTCAGTAGCTTCATACAGTACAAGCAGTAAGCACCATACACAGTGATACCTTGACATTTGCCTGTAGCCTCTCATGACTACTACCATTGCCGCATTATAGTCATTCTTATCCAATCGCAAGAGTAAGCAAGTTACAATTTAAGCTTACCACGGAGAATTCTCAGACCCCCCCCCCTCCAACCCCCCCCCACCCCTCCCCCTTCTTCTTCTTGCTCCATCGACATTTCTTGTTTGCCTGCGAGAGCTCTCGTTCTGGTAAAAACATGTTTTCTAGTTCCTTATGCCCTTCTTGAGACTTACTTCCTTGCTGAAAAACAGGTGCTTGTACTTGTAGTCACATACCGTTGTCCTAATCATAGAAAAAAATCCCCTTCCAACTCAATCTCCAACCTTTGCCTTCTCACTTATTCAGCGATCAGTGTTGCAGCAAAACTCCTTTTGCTCTCTGTCAAAACTTGCTTCCATTTCTACCTCATGCTAAGTTTCTACATTCACACAACTTTCTGCCAAGCCTACATAGCTGGGAAACTTTCTTACCAAACTTTCATCCTCTCCAACAAGCTCGAGCTCCAAGGACACCCTTTCGCTTTCGCTGAGTGCACGCTGCCCACGTAGCTCTCGCTGAGCCAAGTGTGCCAGGGGAGAAGCACTTGCTGCAGGAGTCTTTCAATGCGCACGGCTTTGAAGGCAGCACCACAATCGGCGCCACGAGAAGGGCTGAGGAAGAACGTGGTGGCGTCCTGGCACCTTGCTCCTGTGTGCGAGACGTTTAACTGAAGCTCTTTGCTCGTTCTCCATGAGAGCCACTGCTGGAGGCTGCCAAGGGAGCTGCGAGCACGAAAGCATAGCCGGGCGTCTGTCTTAGAAGAAAGGCGCAGAGCCGCAGTGGGATGCGCCCTTTCCGGAGGCTGCTTGGAGAAGGGGTGCTTTAGGAAGGCCTTCTGCTTTGACGCCTGCTCCTGGCTGAGCTCTAGCTGCAGGGACTCTGCAAGGCTGAACGACTAGGAAAGTGCCTATCTCCACGCAGTGCTCTGAAGCGCTACGGCTCCGCGTTCCCTTTCGCAGAAGCGAGGACGCCCTCAGCCGGCTCGGCTTGTGAACGAGCCCTTGCTGGACTTCTGCAACTCGGTGCACTGCACACGCAAGCCCGGTGCTCTGCGGCTTCGTTCTTCGCCTCACGTTGTCCGCACAAAAGGGAAGGCCAGCGAGGGCACTCAACTTCGCCGCTTTTGCTCGTGCATGCTGCACGCACCCACGCTGTAGCGTGCACGCTTTCTTTGCACAGCTCTAGAGGAGAAAGGCTCACGAAGGCTGCCTGCACTTCAGGCGGCTCTCTTGAAAGCTCTTTCTTGCATAGGCGAAGTTACAGCGTTTCAGGCAGTGGGTATGCAGAGCCAGCCCTACAGCTGTCAGCTACAGCTCCTAGGCATACCGGGAGCCGCTTTCTGTTCAAGTTACAAAGCATTCTATAGTTTTCTTTGCTCAGTAGCTTCATACAGTACAAGCAGTAAGCACCATACACAGTGATACCTTGACATTTGCCTGTAGCCTCTCATGACTACTACCATTGCCGCATTATAGTCATTCTTATCCAATCGCAAGAGTAAGCAAGTTACAATTTAAGCTTACCACGGAGAATTCTCAGACCCCCCCCCCTCCAACCCCCCCCCACCCCTCCCCCTTCTTCTTCTTGCTCCATCGACATTTCTTGTTTGCCTGCGAGAGCTCTCTTTCTGGTAAAAACATGTTTTCTAGTTCCTTATGCCCTTCTTGAGACTTACTTCCTTGCTGAAAAACAGGTGCTTGTACTTGTAGTCACATACCGTTGTCCTAATCATAGAAAAAAATCCCCTTCCAACTCAATCTCCAACCTTTGCCTTCTCACTTATTCAGCGATCAGTGTTGCAGCAAAACTCCTTTTGCTCTCTGTCAAAACTTGCTTCCATTTCTACCTCATGCTAAGTTTCTACATTCACACAACTTGCTGCCAAGCCTACATAGCTGGGAAACTTTCTTACCAAACTTTCATCCTCTCCAACAAGCTCGAGCTCCAAGGACACCCTTTCGCTTTCGCTGAGTGCACGCTGCCCACGTAGCTCTCGCTGAGCCAAGTGTGCCAGGGGAGAAGCACTTGCTGCAGGAGTCTTTCAATGCGCACGGCTTTGAAGGCAGCACCACAATCGGCGCCACGAGAAGGGCTGAGGAAGAACGTGGTGGCGTCCTGGCACCTTGCTCCTGTGTGCGAGACGTTTAACTGAAGCTCTTTGCTCGTTCTCCATGAGAGCCACTGCTGGAGGCTGCCAAGGGAGCTGCGAGCACGAAAGCATAGCCGGGCGTCTGTCTTAGAAGAAAGGCGCAGAGCCGCAGTGGGATGCGCCCTTTCCGGAGGCTGCTTGGAGAAGGGGTGCTTTAGGAAGGCCTTCTGCTTTGACGCCTGCTCCTGGCTGAGCTCTAGCTGCAGGGACTCTGCAAGGCTGAACGACTAGGAAAGTGCCTATCTCCACGCAGTGCTCTGAAGCGCTACGGCTCCGCGTTCCCTTTCGCAGAAGCGAGGACGCCCTCAGCCGGCTCGGCTTGTGAACGAGCCCTTGCTGGACTTCTGCAACTCGGTGCACTGCACACGCAAGCCCGGTGCTCTGCGGCTTCGTTCTTCGCCTCACGTTGTCCGCACAAAAGGGAAGGCCAGCGAGGGCACTCAACTTCGCCGCTTTTGCTCGTGCATGCTGCACGCACCCACGCTGTAGCGTGCACGCTTTCTTTGCACAGCTCTAGAGGAGAAAGGCTCACGAAGGCTGCCTGCACTTCAGGCGGCTCTCTTGAAAGCTCTTTCTGGCATAGGCGAAGTTACAGCGTGTCAGGGAGTGGGTATGCAGAGCCAGCCCTACAGCTGTCAGCTACAGCTCCTAGGCATACCGGGAGCCGCTTTCTGTTCAAGTTACAAAGCATTCTATAGTTTTCTTTGCTCAGTAGCTTCATACAGTACAAGCAGTAAGCACCATACACAGTGATACCTTGACATTTGCCTGTAGCCTCTCATGACTACTACCATTGCCGCATTATAGTCATTCTTATCCAATCGCAAGAGTAAGCAAGTTACAATTTAAGCTTACCACGGAGAATTCTCAGACCCCCCCCCTCCAACCCCCCCCCCCCCCACCCCTCCCCCTTCTTCTTCTTGCTCCATCGACATTTCTTGTTTGCCTGCGAGAGCTCTCTTTCTGGTAAAAACATGTTTTCTAGTTCCTTATGCCCTTCTTGAGACTTACTTCCTTGCTGAAAAACAGGTGCTTGTACTTGTAGTCACATACCGTTGTCCTAATCATAGAAAAAATCCCCTTCCAACTCAATCTCCAACCTTTGCCTTCTCACTTATTCAGCGATCAGTGTTGCAGCAAAACTCCTTTTGCTCTCTGTCAAAACTTGCTTCCATTTCTACCTCATGCTAAGTTTCTACATTCACACAACTTTCTGCCAAGCCTACATAGCTGGGAAACTTTCTTACCAAACTTTCATCCTCTCCAACAAGCTCGAGCTCCAAGGACACCCTTTCGCTTTCGCTGAGTGCACGCTGCCCACGTAGCTCTCGCTGAGCCAAGTGTGCCAGGGGAGAAGCACTTGCTGCAGGAGTCTTTCAATGCGCACGGCTTTGAAGGCAGCACCACAATCGGCGCCACGAGAAGGGCTGAGGAAGAACGTGGTGGCGTCCTGGCACCTTGCTCCTGTGTGCGAGACGTTTAACTGAAGCTCTTTGCTCGTTCTCCATGAGAGCCACTGCTGGAGGCTGCCAAGGGAGCTGCGAGCACGAAAGCATAGCCGGGCGTCTGTCTTAGAAGAAAGGCGCAGAGCCGCAGTGGGATGCGCCCTTTCCGGAGGCTGCTTGGAGAAGGGGTGCTTTAGGAAGGCCTTCTGCTTTGACGCCTGCTCCTGGCTGAGCTCTAGCTGCAGGGACTCTGCAAGGCTGAACGACTAGGAAAGTGCCTATCTCCACGCAGTGCTCTGAAGCGCTACGGCTCCGCGTTCCCTTTCGCAGAAGCGAGGACGCCCTCAGCCGGCTCGGCTTGTGAACGAGCCCTTGCTGGACTTCTGCAACTCGGTGCACTGCACACGCAAGCCCGGTGCTCTGCGGCTTCGTTCTTCGCCTCACGTTGTCCGCACAAAAGGGAAGGCCAGCGAGGGCACTCAACTTCGCCGCTTTTGCTCGTGCATGCTGCACGCACCCACGCTGTAGCGTGCACGCTTTCTTTGCACAGCTCCAGAGGAGAAAGGCTCACGAAGGCTGCCTGCACTTCAGGCGGCTCTCTTGAAAGCTCTTTCTGGCATAGGCGAAGTTACAGCGTTTCAGGGAGTGGGTATGCAGAGCCAGCCCTACAGCTGTCAGCTACAGCTCCTAGGCATACCGGGAGCCGCTTTCTGTTCAAGTTACAAAGCATTCTATAGTTTTCTTTGCTCAGTAGCTTCATACAGTACAAGCAGTAAGCACCATACACAGTGATACCTTGACATTTGCCTGTAGCCTCTCATGACTACTACCATTGCCGCATTATAGTCATTCTTATCCAATCGCAAGAGTAAGCAAGTTACAATTTAAGCTTACCACGGAGAATTCTCAGACCCCCCCTTCCAACCCCCCCCCCCCCACCCCTCCCCCTTCTTCTTCTTGCTCCATCGACATTTCTTGTTTGCCTGCGAGAGCTCTCTTTCTGGTAAAAACATGTTTTCTAGTTCCTTATGCCCTTCTTGAGACTTACTTCCTTGCTGAAAAACAGGTGCTTGTACTTGTAGTCACATACCGTTGTCCTAATCATAGAAAAAAATCCCCTTCCAACTCAATCTCCAACCTTTGCCTTCTCACTTATTCAGCGATCAGTGTTGCAGCAAAACTCCTTTTGCTCTCTGTCAAAACTTGCTTCCATTTCTACCTCATGCTAAGTTTCTACATTCACACAACTTTCTGCCAAGCCTACATAGCTGGGAAACTTTCTTACCAAACTTTCATCCTCTCCAACAAGCTCGAGCTCCAAGGACACCCTTTCGCTTTCGCTGAGTGCACGCTGCCCACGTAGCTCTCGCTGAGCCAAGTGTGCCAGGGGAGAAGCACTTGCTGCAGGAGTCTTTCAATGCGCACGGCTTTGAAGGCAGCACCACAATCGGCGCCACGAGAAGGGCTGAGGAAGAACGTGGTGGCGTCCTGGCACCTTGCTCCTGTGTGCGAGACGTTTAACTGAAGCTCTTTGCTCGTTCTCCATGAGAGCCACTGCTGGAGGCTGCCAAGGGAGCTGCGAGCACGAAAGCATAGCCGGGCGTCTGTCTTAGAAGAAAGGCGCAGAGCCGCAGTGGGATGCGCCCTTTCCGGAGGCTGCTTGGAGAAGGGGTGCTTTAGGAAGGCCTTCTGCTTTGACGCCTGCTCCTGGCTGAGCTCTAGCTGCAGGGACTCTGCAAGGCTGAACGACTAGGAAAGTGCCTATCTCCACGCAGTGCTCTGAAGCGCTACGGCTCCGCGTTCCCTTTCGCAGAAGCGAGGACGCCCTCAGCCGGCTCGGCTTGTGAACGAGCCCTTGCTGGACTTCTGCAACTCGGTGCACTGCACACGCAAGCCCGGTGCTCTGCGGCTTCGTTCTTCGCCTCACGTTGTCCGCACAAAAGGGAAGGCCAGCGAGGGCACTCAACTTCGCCGCTTTTGCTCGTGCATGCTGCACGCACCCACGCTGTAGCGTGCACGCTTTCTTTGCACAGCTCCAGAGGAGAAAGGCTCACGAAGGCTGCCTGCACTTCAGGCGGCTCTCTTGAAAGCTCTTTCTGGCATAGGCGAAGTTACAGCGTTTCAGGGAGTGGGTATGCAGAGCCAGCCCTACAGCTGTCAGCTACAGCTCCTAGGCATACCGGGAGCCGCTTTCTGTTCAAGTTACAAAGCATTCTATAGTTTTCTTTGCTCAGTAGCTTCATACAGTACAAGCAGTAAGCACCATACACAGTGATACCTTGACATTTGCCTGTAGCCTCTCATGACTACTACCATTGCCGCATTATAGTCATTCTTATCCAATCGCAAGAGTAAGCAAGTTACAATTTAAGCTTACCACGGAGAATTCTCAGACCCCCCCCTCCAACCCCCCCCCCCCCACCCCTCCCCCTTCTTCTTCTTGCTCCATCGACATTTCTTGTTTGCCTGCGAGAGCTCTCTTTCTGGTAAAAACATGTTTTCTAGTTCCTTATGCCCTTCTTGAGACTTACTTCCTTGCTGAAAAACAGGTGCTTGTACTTGTAGTCACATACCGTTGTCCTAATCATAGAAAAAATCCCCTTCCAACTCAATCTCCAACCTTTGCCTTCTCACTTATTCAGCGATCAGTGTTGCAGCAAAACTCCTTTTGCTCTCTGTCAAAACTTGCTTCCATTTCTACCTCATGCTAAGTTTCTACATTCACACAACTTGCTGCCAAGCCTACATAGCTGGGAAACTTTCTTACCAAACTTTCATCCTCTCCAACAAGCTCGAGCTCCAAGGACACCCTTTCGCTTTCGCTGAGTGCACGCTGCCCACGTAGCTCTCGCTGAGCCAAGTGTGCCAGGGGAGAAGCACTTGCTGCAGGAGTCTTTCAATGCGCACGGCTTTGAAGGCAGCACCACAATCGGCGCCACGAGAAGGGCTGAGGAAGAACGTGGTGGCGTCCTGGCACCTTGCTCCTGTGTGCGAGACGTTTAACTGAAGCTCTTTGCTCGTTCTCCATGAGAGCCACTGCTGGAGGCTGCCAAGGGAGCTGCGAGCACGAAAGCATAGCCGGGCGTCTGTCTTAGAAGAAAGGCGCAGAGCCGCAGTGGGATGCGCCCTTTCCGGAGGCTGCTTGGAGAAGGGGTGCTTTAGGAAGGCCTTCTGCTTTGACGCCTGCTCCTGGCTGAGCTCTAGCTGCAGGGACTCTGCAAGGCTGAACGACTAGGAAAGTGCCTATCTCCACGCAGTGCTCTGAAGCGCTACGGCTCCGCGTTCCCTTTCGCAGAAGCGAGGACGCCCTCAGCCGGCTCGGCTTGTGAACGAGCCCTTGCTGGACTTCTGCAACTCGGTGCACTGCACACGCAAGCCCGGTGCTCTGCGGCTTCGTTCTTCGCCTCACGTTGTCCGCACAAAAGGGAAGGCCAGCGAGGGCACTCAACTTCGCCGCTTTTGCTCGTGCATGCTGCACGCACCCACGCTGTAGCGTGCACGCTTTCTTTGCACAGCTCCAGAGGAGAAAGGCTCACGAAGGCTGCCTGCACTTCAGGCGGCTCTCTTGAAAGCTCTTTCTTGCACAGGCGAAGTTACAGCGTTTCAGGGAGTGGGTATGCAGAGCCAGCCTTACAGCTGTCAGCTACAGCTCCTAGGCATACCGGGAGCCGCTTTCTGTTCAAGTTACAAAGCATTCTATAGTTTTCTTTGCTCAGTAGCTTCATACAGTACAAGCAGTAAGCACCATACACAGTGATACCTTGACATTTGCCTGTAGCCTCTCATGACTACTACCATTGCCGCATTATAGTCATTCTTATCCAATCGCAAGAGTAAGCAAGTTACAATTTAAGCTTACCACGGAGAATTCTCAGACCCCCCCCCCTCCAACCCCCCCCCACCCCTCCCCCTTCTTCTTCTTGCTCCATCGACATTTCTTGTTTGCCTGCGAGAGCTCTCTTTCTGGTAAAAACATGTTTTCTAGTTCCTTATGCCCTTCTTGAGACTTACTTCCTTGCTGAAAAACAGGTGCTTGTACTTGTAGTCACATACCGTTGTCCTAATCATAGAAAAAAATCCCCTTCCAACTCAATCTCCAACCTTTGCCTTCTCACTTATTCAGCGATCAGTGTTGCAGCAAAACTCCTTTTGCTCTCTGTCAAAACTTGCTTCCATTTCTACCTCATGCTAAGTTTCTACATTCACACAACTTGCTGCCAAGCCTACATAGCTGGGAAACTTTCTTACCAAACTTTCATCCTCTCCAACAAGCTCGAGCTCCAAGGACACCCTTTCGCTTTCGCTGAGTGCACGCTGCCCACGTAGCTCTCGCTGAGCCAAGTGTGCCAGGGGAGAAGCACTTGCTGCAGGAGTCTTTCAATGCGCACGGCTTTGAAGGCAGCACCACAATCGGCGCCACGAGAAGGGCTGAGGAAGAACGTGGTGGCGTCCTGGCACCTTGCTCCTGTGTGCGAGACGTTTAACTGAAGCTCTTTGCTCGTTCTCCATGAGAGCCACTGCTGGAGGCTGCCAAGGGAGCTGCGAGCACGAAAGCATAGCCGGGCGTCTGTCTTAGAAGAAAGGCGCAGAGCCGCAGTGGGATGCGCCCTTTCCGGAGGCTGCTTGGAGAAGGGGTGCTTTAGGAAGGCCTTCTGCTTTGACGCCTGCTCCTGGCTGAGCTCTAGCTGCAGGGACTCTGCAAGGCTGAACGACTAGGAAAGTGCCTATCTCCACGCAGTGCTCTGAAGCGCTACGGCTCCGCGTTCCCTTTCGCAGAAGCGAGGACGCCCTCAGCCGGCTCGGCTTGTGAACGAGCCCTTGCTGGACTTCTGCAACTCGGTGCACTGCACACGCAAGCCCGGTGCTCTGCGGCTTCGTTCTTCGCCTCACGTTGTCCGCACAAAAGGGAAGGCCAGCGAGGGCACTCAACTTCGCCGCTTTTGCTCGTGCATGCTGCACGCACCCACGCTGTAGCGTGCACGCTTTCTTTGCACAGCTCTAGAGGAGAAAGGCTCACGAAGGCTGCCTGCACTTCAGGCGGCTCTCTTGAAAGCTCTTTCTTGCATAGGCGAAGTTACAGCGTTTCAGGCAGTGGGTATGCAGAGCCAGCCCTACAGCTGTCAGCTACAGCTCCTAGGCATACCGGGAGCCGCTTTCTGTTCAAGTTACAAAGCATTCTATAGTTTTCTTTGCTCAGTAGCTTCATACAGTACAAGCAGTAAGCACCATACACAGTGATACCTTGACATTTGCCTGTAGCCTCTCATGACTACTACCATTGCCGCATTATAGTCATTCTTATCCAATCGCAAGAGTAAGCAAGTTACAATTTAAGCTTACCACGGAGAATTCTCAGACCCCCCCCCCTCCAACCCACCCCTCCCCCTTCTTCTTCTTGCTCCATCGACATTTCTTGTTTGCCTGCGAGAGCTCTCTTTCTGGTAAAAACATGTTTTCTAGTTCCTTATGCCCTTCTTGAGACTTACTTCCTTGCTGAAAAACAGGTGCTTGTACTTGTAGTCACATACCGTTGTCCTAATCATAGAAAAAAATCCCCTTCCAACTCAATCTCCAACCTTTGCCTTCTCACTTATTCAGCGATCAGTGTTGCAGCAAAACTCCTTTTGCTCTCTGTCAAAACTTGCTTCCATTTCTACCTCATGCTAAGTTTCTACATTCACACAACTTTCTGCCAAGCCTACATAGCTGGGAAACTTTCTTACCAAACTTTCATCCTCTCCAACAAGCTCGAGCTCCAAGGACACCCTTTCGCTTTCGCTGAGTGCACGCTGCCCACGTAGCTCTCGCTGAGCCAAGTGTGCCAGGGGAGAAGCACTTGCTGCAGGAGTCTTTCAATGCGCACGGCTTTGAAGGCAGCACCACAATCGGCGCCACGAGAAGGGCTGAGGAAGAACGTGGTGGCGTCCTGGCACCTTGCTCCTGTGTGCGAGACGTTTAACTGAAGCTCTTTGCTCGTTCTCCATGAGAGCCACTGCTGGAGGCTGCCAAGGGAGCTGCGAGCACGAAAGCATAGCCGGGCGTCTGTCTTAGAAGAAAGGCGCAGAGCCGCAGTGGGATGCGCCCTTTCCGGAGGCTGCTTGGAGAAGGGGTGCTTTAGGAAGGCCTTCTGCTTTGACGCCTGCTCCTGGCTGAGCTCTAGCTGCAGGGACTCTGCAAGGCTGAACGACTAGGAAAGTGCCTATCTCCACGCAGTGCTCTGAAGCGCTACGGCTCCGCGTTCCCTTTCGCAGAAGCGAGGACGCCCTCAGCCGGCTCGGCTTGTGAACGAGCCCTTGCTGGACTTCTGCAACTCGGTGCACTGCACACGCAAGCCCGGTGCTCTGCGGCTTCGTTCTTCGCCTCACGTTGTCCGCACAAAAGGGAAGGCCAGCGAGGGCACTCAACTTCGCCGCTTTTGCTCGTGCATGCTGCACGCACCCACGCTGTAGCGTGCACGCTTTCTTTGCACAGCTCCAGAGGAGAAAGGCTCACGAAGGCTGCCTGCACTTCAGGCGGCTCTCTTGAAAGCTCTTTCTGGCATAGGCGAAGTTACAGCGTTTCAGGGAGTGGGTATGCAGAGCCAGCCCTACAGCTGTCAGCTACAGCTCCTAGGCATACCGGGAGCCGCTTTCTGTTCAAGTTACAAAGCATTCTATAGTTTTCTTTGCTCAGTAGCTTCATACAGTACAAGCAGTAAGCACCATACACAGTGATACCTTGACATTTGCCTGTAGCCTCTCATGACTACTACCATTGCCGCATTATAGTCATTCTTATCCAATCGCAAGAGTAAGCAAGTTACAATTTAAGCTTACCACGGAGAATTCTCAGACCCCCCCCTCCAACCCCCCCCCCCCACCCCTCCCCCTTCTTCTTCTTGCTCCATCGACATTTCTTGTTTGCCTGCGAGAGCTCTCTTTCTGGTAAAAACATGTTTTCTAGTTCCTTATGCCCTTCTTGAGACTTACTTCCTTGCTGAAAAACAGGTGCTTGTACTTGTAGTCACATACCGTTGTCCTAATCATAGAAAAAATCCCCTTCCAACTCAATCTCCAACCTTTGCCTTCTCACTTATTCAGCGATCAGTGTTGCAGCAAAACTCCTTTTGCTCTCTGTCAAAACTTGCTTCCATTTCTACCTCATGCTAAGTTTCTACATTCACACAACTTGCTGCCAAGCCTACATAGCTGGGAAACTTTCTTACCAAACTTTCATCCTCTCCAACAAGCTCGAGCTCCAAGGACACCCTTTCGCTTTCGCTGAGTGCACGCTGCCCACGTAGCTCTCGCTGAGCCAAGTGTGCCAGGGGAGAAGCACTTGCTGCAGGAGTCTTTCAATGCGCACGGCTTTGAAGGCAGCACCACAATCGGCGCCACGAGAAGGGCTGAGGAAGAACGTGGTGGCGTCCTGGCACCTTGCTCCTGTGTGCGAGACGTTTAACTGAAGCTCTTTGCTCGTTCTCCATGAGAGCCACTGCTGGAGGCTGCCAAGGGAGCTGCGAGCACGAAAGCATAGCCGGGCGTCTGTCTTAGAAGAAAGGCGCAGAGCCGCAGTGGGATGCGCCCTTTCCGGAGGCTGCTTGGAGAAGGGGTGCTTTAGGAAGGCCTTCTGCTTTGACGCCTGCTCCTGGCTGAGCTCTAGCTGCAGGGACTCTGCAAGGCTGAACGACTAGGAAAGTGCCTATCTCCACGCAGTGCTCTGAAGCGCTACGGCTCCGCGTTCCCTTTCGCAGAAGCGAGGACGCCCTCAGCCGGCTCGGCTTGTGAACGAGCCCTTGCTGGACTTCTGCAACTCGGTGCACTGCACACGCAAGCCCGGTGCTCTGCGGCTTCGTTCTTCGCCTCACGTTGTCCGCACAAAAGGGAAGGCCAGCGAGGGCACTCAACTTCGCCGCTTTTGCTCGTGCATGCTGCACGCACCCACGCTGTAGCGTGCACGCTTTCTTTGCACAGCTCTAGAGGAGAAAGGCTCACGAAGGCTGCCTGCACTTCAGGCGGCTCTCTTGAAAGCTCTTTCTTGCATAGGCGAAGTTACAGCGTGTCAGGGAGTGGGTATGCAGAGCCAGCCCTACAGCTGTCAGCTACAGCTCCTAGGCATACCGGGAGCCGCTTTCTGTTCAAGTTACAAAGCATTCTATAGTTTTCTTTGCTCAGTAGCTTCATACAGTACAAGCAGTAAGCACCATACACAGTGATACCTTGACATTTGCCTGTAGCCTCTCATGACTACTACCATTGCCGCATTATAGTCATTCTTATCCAATCGCAAGAGTAAGCAAGTTACAATTTAAGCTTACCACGGAGAATTCTCAGACCCCCCCCCCTCCAACCCCCCCCCCACCCCTCCCCCTTCTTCTTCTTGCTCCATCGACATTTCTTGTTTGCCTGCGAGAGCTCTCTTTCTGGTAAAAACATGTTTTCTAGTTCCTTATGCCCTTCTTGAGACTTACTTCCTTGCTGAAAAACAGGTGCTTGTACTTGTAGTCACATACCGTTGTCCTAATCATAGAAAAAAATCCCCTTCCAACTCAATCTCCAACCTTTGCCTTCTCACTTATTCAGCGATCAGTGTTGCAGCAAAACTCCTTTTGCTCTCTGTCAAAACTTGCTTCCATTTCTACCTCATGCTAAGTTTCTACATTCACACAACTTGCTGCCAAGCCTACATAGCTGGGAAACTTTCTTACCAAACTTTCATCCTCTCCAACAAGCTCGAGCTCCAAGGACACCCTTTCGCTTTCGCTGAGTGCACGCTGCCCACGTAGCTCTCGCTGAGCCAAGTGTGCCAGGGGAGAAGCACTTGCTGCAGGAGTCTTTCAATGCGCACGGCTTTGAAGGCAGCACCACAATCGGCGCCACGAGAAGGGCTGAGGAAGAACGTGGTGGCGTCCTGGCACCTTGCTCCTGTGTGCGAGACGTTTAACTGAAGCTCTTTGCTCGTTCTCCATGAGAGCCACTGCTGGAGGCTGCCAAGGGAGCTGCGAGCACGAAAGCATAGCCGGGCGTCTGTCTTAGAAGAAAGGCGCAGAGCCGCAGTGGGATGCGCCCTTTCCGGAGGCTGCTTGGAGAAGGGGTGCTTTAGGAAGGCCTTCTGCTTTGACGCCTGCTCCTGGCTGAGCTCTAGCTGCAGGGACTCTGCAAGGCTGAACGACTAGGAAAGTGCCTATCTCCACGCAGTGCTCTGAAGCGCTACGGCTCCGCGTTCCCTTTCGCAGAAGCGAGGACGCCCTCAGCCGGCTCGGCTTGTGAACGAGCCCTTGCTGGACTTCTGCAACTCGGTGCACTGCACACGCAAGCCCGGTGCTCTGCGGCTTCGTTCTTCGCCTCACGTTGTCCGCACAAAAGGGAAGGCCAGCGAGGGCACTCAACTTCGCCGCTTTTGCTCGTGCATGCTGCACGCACCCACGCTGTAGCGTGCACGCTTTCTTTGCACAGCTCCAGAGGAGAAAGGCTCACGAAGGCTGCCTGCACTTCAGGCGGCTCTCTTGAAAGCTCTTTCTTGCATAGGCGAAGTTACAGCGTTTCAGGCAGTGGGTATGCAGAGCCAGCCCTACAGCTGTCAGCTACAGCTCCTAGGCATACCGGGAGCCGCTTTCTGTTCAAGTTACAAAGCATTCTATAGTTTTCTTTGCTCAGTAGCTTCATACAGTACAAGCAGTAAGCACCATACACAGTGATACCTTGACATTTGCCTGTAGCCTCTCATGACTACTACCATTGCCGCATTATAGTCATTCTTATCCAATCGCAAGAGTAAGCAAGTTACAATTTAAGCTTACCACGGAGAATTCTCAGACCCCCCCCCCTCCAACCCCCCCCCACCCCTCCCCCTTCTTCTTCTTGCTCCATCGACATTTCTTGTTTGCCTGCGAGAGCTCTCTTTCTGGTAAAAACATGTTTTCTAGTTCCTTATGCCCTTCTTGAGACTTACTTCCTTGCTGAAAAACAGGTGCTTGTACTTGTAGTCACATACCGTTGTCCTAATCATAGAAAAAAATCCCCTTCCAACTCAATCTCCAACCTTTGCCTTCTCACTTATTCAGCGATCAGTGTTGCAGCAAAACTCCTTTTGCTCTCTGTCAAAACTTGCTTCCATTTCTACCTCATGCTAAGTTTCTACATTCACACAACTTGCTGCCAAGCCTACATAGCTGGGAAACTTTCTTACCAAACTTTCATCCTCTCCAACAAGCTCGAGCTCCAAGGACACCCTTTCGCTTTCGCTGAGTGCACGCTGCCCACGTAGCTCTCGCTGAGCCAAGTGTGCCAGGGGAGAAGCACTTGCTGCAGGAGTCTTTCAATGCGCACGGCTTTGAAGGCAGCACCACAATCGGCGCCACGAGAAGGGCTGAGGAAGAACGTGGTGGCGTCCTGGCACCTTGCTCCTGTGTGCGAGACGTTTAACTGAAGCTCTTTGCTCGTTCTCCATGAGAGCCACTGCTGGAGGCTGCCAAGGGAGCTGCGAGCACGAAAGCATAGCCGGGCGTCTGTCTTAGAAGAAAGGCGCAGAGCCGCAGTGGGATGCGCCCTTTCCGGAGGCTGCTTGGAGAAGGGGTGCTTTAGGAAGGCCTTCTGCTTTGACGCCTGCTCCTGGCTGAGCTCTAGCTGCAGGGACTCTGCAAGGCTGAACGACTAGGAAAGTGCCTATCTCCACGCAGTGCTCTGAAGCGCTACGGCTCCGCGTTCCCTTTCGCAGAAGCGAGGACGCCCTCAGCCGGCTCGGCTTGTGAACGAGCCCTTGCTGGACTTCTGCAACTCGGTGCACTGCACACGCAAGCCC
Source organism: Corvus hawaiiensis (assembly GCF_020740725.1). NCBI lineage: Eukaryota > Metazoa > Chordata > Aves > Passeriformes > Corvidae > Corvus > Corvus hawaiiensis. The sequence continues at coordinate 64,499,844 of NC_063217.1, forward strand.
GGTGCTCTGCGGCTTCGTTCTTCGCCTCACGTTGTCCGCACAAAAGGGAAGGCCAGCGAGGGCACTCAACTTCGCCGCTTTTGCTCGTGCATGCTGCACGCACCCACGCTGTAGCGTGCACGCTTTCTTTGCACAGCTCTAGAGGAGAAAGGCTCACGAAGGCTGCCTGCACTTCAGGCGGCTCTCTTGAAAGCTCTTTCTGGCATAGGCGAAGTTACAGCGTGTCAGGGAGTGGGTATGCAGAGCCAGCCCTACAGCTGTCAGCTACAGCTCCTAGGCATACCGGGAGCCGCTTTCTGTTCAAGTTACAAAGCATTCTATAGTTTTCTTTGCTCAGTAGCTTCATACAGTACAAGCAGTAAGCACCATACACAGTGATACCTTGACATTTGCCTGTAGCCTCTCATGACTACTACCATTGCCGCATTATAGTCATTCTTATCCAATCGCAAGAGTAAGCAAGTTACAATTTAAGCTTACCACGGAGAATTCTCAGACCCCCCCCTCCAACCCCCCCCCCCCCACCCCTCCCCCTTCTTCTTCTTGCTCCATCGACATTTCTTGTTTGCCTGCGAGAGCTCTCTTTCTGGTAAAAACATGTTTTCTAGTTCCTTATGCCCTTCTTGAGACTTACTTCCTTGCTGAAAAACAGGTGCTTGTACTTGTAGTCACATACCGTTGTCCTAATCATAGAAAAAATCCCCTTCCAACTCAATCTCCAACCTTTGCCTTCTCACTTATTCAGCGATCAGTGTTGCAGCAAAACTCCTTTTGCTCTCTGTCAAAACTTGCTTCCATTTCTACCTCATGCTAAGTTTCTACATTCACACAACTTTCTGCCAAGCCTACATAGCTGGGAAACTTTCTTACCAAACTTTCATCCTCTCCAACAAGCTCGAGCTCCAAGGACACCCTTTCGCTTTCGCTGAGTGCACGCTGCCCACGTAGCTCTCGCTGAGCCAAGTGTGCCAGGGGAGAAGCACTTGCTGCAGGAGTCTTTCAATGCGCACGGCTTTGAAGGCAGCACCACAATCGGCGCCACGAGAAGGGCTGAGGAAGAACGTGGTGGCGTCCTGGCACCTTGCTCCTGTGTGCGAGACGTTTAACTGAAGCTCTTTGCTCGTTCTCCATGAGAGCCACTGCTGGAGGCTGCCAAGGGAGCTGCGAGCACGAAAGCATAGCCGGGCGTCTGTCTTAGAAGAAAGGCGCAGAGCCGCAGTGGGATGCGCCCTTTCCGGAGGCTGCTTGGAGAAGGGGTGCTTTAGGAAGGCCTTCTGCTTTGACGCCTGCTCCTGGCTGAGCTCTAGCTGCAGGGACTCTGCAAGGCTGAACGACTAGGAAAGTGCCTATCTCCACGCAGTGCTCTGAAGCGCTACGGCTCCGCGTTCCCTTTCGCAGAAGCGAGGACGCCCTCAGCCGGCTCGGCTTGTGAACGAGCCCTTGCTGGACTTCTGCAACTCGGTGCACTGCACACGCAAGCCCGGTGCTCTGCGGCTTCGTTCTTCGCCTCACGTTGTCCGCACAAAAGGGAAGGCCAGCGAGGGCACTCAACTTCGCCGCTTTTGCTCGTGCATGCTGCACGCACCCACGCTGTAGCGTGCACGCTTTCTTTGCACAGCTCTAGAGGAGAAAGGCTCACGAAGGCTGCCTGCACTTCAGGCGGCTCTCTTGAAAGCTCTTTCTTGCATAGGCGAAGTTACAGCGTTTCAGGGAGTGGGTATGCAGAGCCAGCCCTACAGCTGTCAGCTACAGCTCCTAGGCATACCGGGAGCCGCTTTCTGTTCAAGTTACAAAGCATTCTATAGTTTTCTTTGCTCAGTAGCTTCATACAGTACAAGCAGTAAGCACCATACACAGTGATACCTTGACATTTGCCTGTAGCCTCTCATGACTACTACCATTGCCGCATTATAGTCATTCTTATCCAATCGCAAGAGTAAGCAAGTTACAATTTAAGCTTACCACGGAGAATTCTCAGACCCCCCCTTCCAACCCCCCCCCCCCACCCCTCCCCCTTCTTCTTCTTGCTCCATCGACATTTCTTGTTTGCCTGCGAGAGCTCTCTTTCTGGTAAAAACATGTTTTCTAGTTCCTTATGCCCTTCTTGAGACTTACTTCCTTGCTGAAAAACAGGTGCTTGTACTTGTAGTCACATACCGTTGTCCTAATCATAGAAAAAATCCCCTTCCAACTCAATCTCCAACCTTTGCCTTCTCACTTATTCAGCGATCAGTGTTGCAGCAAAACTCCTTTTGCTCTCTGTCAAAACTTGCTTCCATTTCTACCTCATGCTAAGTTTCTACATTCACACAACTTGCTGCCAAGCCTACATAGCTGGGAAACTTTCTTACCAAACTTTCATCCTCTCCAACAAGCTCGAGCTCCAAGGACACCCTTTCGCTTTCGCTGAGTGCACGCTGCCCACGTAGCTCTCGCTGAGCCAAGTGTGCCAGGGGAGAAGCACTTGCTGCAGGAGTCTTTCAATGCGCACGGCTTTGAAGGCAGCACCACAATCGGCGCCACGAGAAGGGCTGAGGAAGAACGTGGTGGCGTCCTGGCACCTTGCTCCTGTGTGCGAGACGTTTAACTGAAGCTCTTTGCTCGTTCTCCATGAGAGCCACTGCTGGAGGCTGCCAAGGGAGCTGCGAGCACGAAAGCATAGCCGGGCGTCTGTCTTAGAAGAAAGGCGCAGAGCCGCAGTGGGATGCGCCCTTTCCGGAGGCTGCTTGGAGAAGGGGTGCTTTAGGAAGGCCTTCTGCTTTGACGCCTGCTCCTGGCTGAGCTCTAGCTGCAGGGACTCTGCAAGGCTGAACGACTAGGAAAGTGCCTATCTCCACGCAGTGCTCTGAAGCGCTACGGCTCCGCGTTCCCTTTCGCAGAAGCGAGGACGCCCTCAGCCGGCTCGGCTTGTGAACGAGCCCTTGCTGGACTTCTGCAACTCGGTGCACTGCACACGCAAGCCCGGTGCTCTGCGGCTTCGTTCTTCGCCTCACGTTGTCCGCACAAAAGGGAAGGCCAGCGAGGGCACTCAACTTCGCCGCTTTTGCTCGTGCATGCTGCACGCACCCACGCTGTAGCGTGCACGCTTTCTTTGCACAGCTCTAGAGGAGAAAGGCTCACGAAGGCTGCCTGCACTTCAGGCGGCTCTCTTGAAAGCTCTTTCTTGCATAGGCGAAGTTACAGCGTGTCAGGGAGTGGGTATGCAGAGCCAGCCCTACAGCTGTCAGCTACAGCTCCTAGGCATACCGGGAGCCGCTTTCTGTTCAAGTTACAAAGCATTCTATAGTTTTCTTTGCTCAGTAGCTTCATACAGTACAAGCAGTAAGCACCATACACAGTGATACCTTGACATTTGCCTGTAGCCTCTCATGACTACTACCATTGCCGCATTATAGTCATTCTTATCCAATCGCAAGAGTAAGCAAGTTACAATTTAAGCTTACCACGGAGAATTCTCAGACCCCCCCCTCCAACCCCCCCCCCCACCCCTCCCCCTTCTTCTTCTTGCTCCATCGACATTTCTTGTTTGCCTGCGAGAGCTCTCTTTCTGGTAAAAACATGTTTTCTAGTTCCTTATGCCCTTCTTGAGACTTACTTCCTTGCTGAAAAACAGGTGCTTGTACTTGTAGTCACATACCGTTGTCCTAATCATAGAAAAAATCCCCTTCCAACTCAATCTCCAACCTTTGCCTTCTCACTTATTCAGCGATCAGTGTTGCAGCAAAACTCCTTTTGCTCTCTGTCAAAACTTGCTTCCATTTCTACCTCATGCTAAGTTTCTACATTCACACAACTTGCTGCCAAGCCTACATAGCTGGGAAACTTTCTTACCAAACTTTCATCCTCTCCAACAAGCTCGAGCTCCAAGGACACCCTTTCGCTTTCGCTGAGTGCACGCTGCCCACGTAGCTCTCGCTGAGCCAAGTGTGCCAGGGGAGAAGCACTTGCTGCAGGAGTCTTTCAATGCGCACGGCTTTGAAGGCAGCACCACAATCGGCGCCACGAGAAGGGCTGAGGAAGAACGTGGTGGCGTCCTGGCACCTTGCTCCTGTGTGCGAGACGTTTAACTGAAGCTCTTTGCTCGTTCTCCATGAGAGCCACTGCTGGAGGCTGCCAAGGGAGCTGCGAGCACGAAAGCATAGCCGGGCGTCTGTCTTAGAAGAAAGGCGCAGAGCCGCAGTGGGATGCGCCCTTTCCGGAGGCTGCTTGGAGAAGGGGTGCTTTAGGAAGGCCTTCTGCTTTGACGCCTGCTCCTGGCTGAGCTCTAGCTGCAGGGACTCTGCAAGGCTGAACGACTAGGAAAGTGCCTATCTCCACGCAGTGCTCTGAAGCGCTACGGCTCCGCGTTCCCTTTCGCAGAAGCGAGGACGCCCTCAGCCGGCTCGGCTTGTGAACGAGCCCTTGCTGGACTTCTGCAACTCGGTGCACTGCACACGCAAGCCCGGTGCTCTGCGGCTTCGTTCTTCGCCTCACGTTGTCCGCACAAAAGGGAAGGCCAGCGAGGGCACTCAACTTCGCCGCTTTTGCTCGTGCATGCTGCACGCACCCACGCTGTAGCGTGCACGCTTTCTTTGCACAGCTCCAGAGGAGAAAGGCTCACGAAGGCTGCCTGCACTTCAGGCGGCTCTCTTGAAAGCTCTTTCTTGCATAGGCGAAGTTACAGCGTTTCAGGCAGTGGGTATGCAGAGCCAGCCCTACAGCTGTCAGCTACAGCTCCTAGGCATACCGGGAGCCGCTTTCTGTTCAAGTTACAAAGCATTCTATAGTTTTCTTTGCTCAGTAGCTTCATACAGTACAAGCAGTAAGCACCATACACAGTGGTACCTTGACATTTGCCTGTAGCCTCTCATGACTACTACCATTGCCGCATTATAGTCATTCTTATCCAATCGCAAGAGTAAGCAAGTTACAATTTAAGCTTACCACGGAGAATTCTCAGACCCCCCCCTCCAACCCCCCCCCCCCACCCCTCCCCCTTCTTCTTCTTGCTCCATCGACATTTCTTGTTTGCCTGCGAGAGCTCTCTTTCTGGTAAAAACATGTTTTCTAGTTCCTTATGCCCTTCTTGAGACTTACTTCCTTGCTGAAAAACAGGTGCTTGTACTTGTAGTCACATACCGTTGTCCTAATCATAGAAAAAATCCCCTTCCAACTCAATCTCCAACCTTTGCCTTCTCACTTATTCAGCGATCAGTGTTGCAGCAAAACTCCTTTTGCTCTCTGTCAAAACTTGCTTCCATTTCTACCTCATGCTAAGTTTCTACATTCACACAACTTGCTGCCAAGCCTACATAGCTGGGAAACTTTCTTACCAAACTTTCATCCTCTCCAACAAGCTCGAGCTCCAAGGACACCCTTTCGCTTTCGCTGAGTGCACGCTGCCCACGTAGCTCTCGCTGAGCCAAGTGTGCCAGGGGAGAAGCACTTGCTGCAGGAGTCTTTCAATGCGCACGGCTTTGAAGGCAGCACCACAATCGGCGCCACGAGAAGGGCTGAGGAAGAACGTGGTGGCGTCCTGGCACCTTGCTCCTGTGTGCGAGACGTTTAACTGAAGCTCTTTGCTCGTTCTCCATGAGAGCCACTGCTGGAGGCTGCCAAGGGAGCTGCGAGCACGAAAGCATAGCCGGGCGTCTGTCTTAGAAGAAAGGCGCAGAGCCGCAGTGGGATGCGCCCTTTCCGGAGGCTGCTTGGAGAAGGGGTGCTTTAGGAAGGCCTTCTGCTTTGACGCCTGCTCCTGGCTGAGCTCTAGCTGCAGGGACTCTGCAAGGCTGAACGACTAGGAAAGTGCCTATCTCCACGCAGTGCTCTGAAGCGCTACGGCTCCGCGTTCCCTTTCGCAGAAGCGAGGACGCCCTCAGCCGGCTCGGCTTGTGAACGAGCCCTTGCTGGACTTCTGCAACTCGGTGCACTGCACACGCAAGCCCGGTGCTCTGCGGCTTCGTTCTTCGCCTCACGTTGTCCGCACAAAAGGGAAGGCCAGCGAGGGCACTCAACTTCGCCGCTTTTGCTCGTGCATGCTGCACGCACCCACGCTGTAGCGTGCACGCTTTCTTTGCACAGCTCTAGAGGAGAAAGGCTCACGAAGGCTGCCTGCACTTCAGGCGGCTCTCTTGAAAGCTCTTTCTTGCATAGGCGAAGTTACAGCGTTTCAGGGAGTGGGTATGCAGAGCCAGCCCTACAGCTGTCAGCTACAGCTCCTAGGCATACCGGGAGCCGCTTTCTGTTCAAGTTACAAAGCATTCTATAGTTTTCTTTGCTCAGTAGCTTCATACAGTACAAGCAGTAAGCACCATACACAGTGATACCTTGACATTTGCCTGTAGCCTCTCATGACTACTACCATTGCCGCATTATAGTCATTCTTATCCAATCGCAAGAGTAAGCAAGTTACAATTTAAGCTTACCACGGAGAATTCTCAGACCCCCCCCTCCAACCCCCCCCCCCACCCCTCCCCCTTCTTCTTCTTGCTCCATCGACATTTCTTGTTTGCCTGCGAGAGCTCTCTTTCTGGTAAAAACATGTTTTCTAGTTCCTTATGCCCTTCTTGAGACTTACTTCCTTGCTGAAAAACAGGTGCTTGTACTTGTAGTCACATACCGTTGTCCTAATCATAGAAAAAATCCCCTTCCAACTCAATCTCCAACCTTTGCCTTCTCACTTCTTCAGCGATCAGTGTTGCAGCAAAACTCCTTTTGCTCTCTGTCAAAACTTGCTTCCATTTCTACCTCATGCTAAGTTTCTACATTCACACAACTTGCTGCCAAGCCTACATAGCTGGGAAACTTTCTTACCAAACTTTCATCCTCTCCAACAAGCTCGAGCTCCAAGGACACCCTTTCGCTTTCGCTGAGTGCACGCTGCCCACGTAGCTCTCGCTGAGCCAAGTGTGCCAGGGGAGAAGCACTTGCTGCAGGAGTCTTTCAATGCGCACGGCTTTGAAGGCAGCACCACAATCGGCGCCACGAGAAGGGCTGAGGAAGAACGTGGTGGCGTCCTGGCACCTTGCTCCTGTGTGCGAGACGTTTAACTGAAGCTCTTTGCTCGTTCTCCATGAGAGCCACTGCTGGAGGCTGCCAAGGGAGCTGCGAGCACGAAAGCATAGCCGGGCGTCTGTCTTAGAAGAAAGGCGCAGAGCCGCAGTGGGATGCGCCCTTTCCGGAGGCTGCTTGGAGAAGGGGTGCTTTAGGAAGGCCTTCTGCTTTGACGCCTGCTCCTGGCTGAGCTCTAGCTGCAGGGACTCTGCAAGGCTGAACGACTAGGAAAGTGCCTATCTCCACGCAGTGCTCTGAAGCGCTACGGCTCCGCGTTCCCTTTCGCAGAAGCGAGGACGCCCTCAGCCGGCTCGGCTTGTGAACGAGCCCTTGCTGGACTTCTGCAACTCGGTGCACTGCACACGCAAGCCCGGTGCTCTGCGGCTTCGTTCTTCGCCTCACGTTGTCCGCACAAAAGGGAAGGCCAGCGAGGGCACTCAACTTCGCCGCTTTTGCTCGTGCATGCTGCACGCACCCACGCTGTAGCGTGCACGCTTTCTTTGCACAGCTCCAGAGGAGAAAGGCTCACGAAGGCTGCCTGCACTTCAGGCGGCTCTCTTGAAAGCTCTTTCTTGCATAGGCGAAGTTACAGCGTGTCAGGGAGTGGGTATGCAGAGCCAGCCCTACAGCTGTCAGCTACAGCTCCTAGGCATACCGGGAGCCGCTTTCTGTTCAAGTTACAAAGCATTCTATAGTTTTCTTTGCTCAGTAGCTTCATACAGTACAAGCAGTAAGCACCATACACAGTGATACCTTGACATTTGCCTGTAGCCTCTCATGACTACTACCATTGCCGCATTATAGTCATTCTTATCCAATCGCAAGAGTAAGCAAGTTACAATTTAAGCTTACCACGGAGAATTCTCAGACCCCCCCCTCCAACCCCCCCCCCCCACCCCTCCCCCTTCTTCTTCTTGCTCCATCGACATTTCTTGTTTGCCTGCGAGAGCTCTCTTTCTGGTAAAAACATGTTTTCTAGTTCCTTATGCCCTTCTTGAGACTTACTTCCTTGCTGAAAAACAGGTGCTTGTACTTGTAGTCACATACCGTTGTCCTAATCATAGAAAAAATCCCCTTCCAACTCAATCTCCAACCTTTGCCTTCTCACTTCTTCAGCGATCAGTGTTGCAGCAAAACTCCTTTTGCTCTCTGTCAAAACTTGCTTCCATTTCTACCTCATGCTAAGTTTCTACATTCACACAACTTGCTGCCAAGCCTACATAGCTGGGAAACTTTCTTACCAAACTTTCATCCTCTCCAACAAGCTCGAGCTCCAAGGACACCCTTTCGCTTTCGCTGAGTGCACGCTGCCCACGTAGCTCTCGCTGAGCCAAGTGTGCCAGGGGAGAAGCACTTGCTGCAGGAGTCTTTCAATGCGCACGGCTTTGAAGGCAGCACCACAATCGGCGCCACGAGAAGGGCTGAGGAAGAACGTGGTGGCGTCCTGGCACCTTGCTCCTGTGTGCGAGACGTTTAACTGAAGCTCTTTGCTCGTTCTCCATGAGAGCCACTGCTGGAGGCTGCCAAGGGAGCTGCGAGCACGAAAGCATAGCCGGGCGTCTGTCTTAGAAGAAAGGCGCAGAGCCGCAGTGGGATGCGCCCTTTCCGGAGGCTGCTTGGAGAAGGGGTGCTTTAGGAAGGCCTTCTGCTTTGACGCCTGCTCCTGGCTGAGCTCTAGCTGCAGGGACTCTGCAAGGCTGAACGACTAGGAAAGTGCCTATCTCCACGCAGTGCTCTGAAGCGCTACGGCTCCGCGTTCCCTTTCGCAGAAGCGAGGACGCCCTCAGCCGGCTCGGCTTGTGAACGAGCCCTTGCTGGACTTCTGCAACTCGGTGCACTGCACACGCAAGCCCGGTGCTCTGCGGCTTCGTTCTTCGCCTCACGTTGTCCGCACAAAAGGGAAGGCCAGCGAGGGCACTCAACTTCGCCGCTTTTGCTCGTGCATGCTGCACGCACCCACGCTGTAGCGTGCACGCTTTCTTTGCACAGCTCCAGAGGAGAAAGGCTCACGAAGGCTGCCTGCACTTCAGGCGGCTCTCTTGAAAGCTCTTTCTTGCATAGGCGAAGTTACAGCGTTTCAGGGAGTGGGTATGCAGAGCCAGCCCTACAGCTGTCAGCTACAGCTCCTAGGCATACCGGGAGCCGCTTTCTGTTCAAGTTACAAAGCATTCTATAGTTTTCTTTGCTCAGTAGCTTCATACAGTACAAGCAGTAAGCACCATACACAGTGGTACCTTGACATTTGCCTGTAGCCTCTCATGACTACTACCATTGCCGCATTATAGTCATTCTTATCCAATCGCAAGAGTAAGCAAGTTACAATTTAAGCTTACCACGGAGAATTCTCAGACCCCCCCCTCCAACCCCCCCCCCCCACCCCTCCCCCTTCTTCTTCTTGCTCCATCGACATTTCTTGTTTGCCTGCGAGAGCTCTCTTTCTGGTAAAAACATGTTTTCTAGTTCCTTATGCCCTTCTTGAGACTTACTTCCTTGCTGAAAAACAGGTGCTTGTACTTGTAGTCACATACCGTTGTCCTAATCATAGAAAAAATCCCCTTCCAACTCAACCTCCAACCTTTGCCTTCTCACTTATTCAGCGATCAGTGTTGCAGCAAAACTCCTTTTGCTCTCTGTCAAAACTTGCTTCCATTTCTACCTCATGCTAAGTTTCTACATTCACACAACTTGCTGCCAAGCCTACATAGCTGGGAAACTTTCTTACCAAACTTTCATCCTCTCCAACAAGCTCGAGCTCCAAGGACACCCTTTCGCTTTCGCTGAGTGCACGCTGCCCACGTAGCTCTCGCTGAGCCAAGTGTGCCAGGGGAGAAGCACTTGCTGCAGGAGTCTTTCAATGCGCACGGCTTTGAAGGCAGCACCACAATCGGCGCCACGAGAAGGGCTGAGGAAGAACGTGGTGGCGTCCTGGCACCTTGCTCCTGTGTGCGAGACGTTTAACTGAAGCTCTTTGCTCGTTCTCCATGAGAGCCACTGCTGGAGGCTGCCAAGGGAGCTGCGAGCACGAAAGCATAGCCGGGCGTCTGTCTTAGAAGAAAGGCGCAGAGCCGCAGTGGGATGCGCCCTTTCCGGAGGCTGCTTGGAGAAGGGGTGCTTTAGGAAGGCCTTCTGCTTTGACGCCTGCTCCTGGCTGAGCTCTAGCTGCAGGGACTCTGCAAGGCTGAACGACTAGGAAAGTGCCTATCTCCACGCAGTGCTCTGAAGCGCTACGGCTCCGCGTTCCCTTTCGCAGAAGCGAGGACGCCCTCAGCCGGCTCGGCTTGTGAACGAGCCCTTGCTGGACTTCTGCAACTCGGTGCACTGCACACGCAAGCCCGGTGCTCTGCGGCTTCGTTCTTCGCCTCACGTTGTCCGCACAAAAGGGAAGGCCAGCGAGGGCACTCAACTTCGCCGCTTTTGCTCGTGCATGCTGCACGCACCCACGCTGTAGCGTGCACGCTTTCTTTGCACAGCTCTAGAGGAGAAAGGCTCACGAAGGCTGCCTGCACTTCAGGCGGCTCTCTTGAAAGCTCTTTCTTGCATAGGCGAAGTTACAGCGTGTCAGGGAGTGGGTATGCAGAGCCAGCCCTACAGCTGTCAGCTACAGCTCCTAGGCATACCGGGAGCCGCTTTCTGTTCAAGTTACAAAGCATTCTATAGTTTTCTTTGCTCAGTAGCTTCATACAGTACAAGCAGTAAGCACCATACACAGTGATACCTTGACATTTGCCTGTAGCCTCTCATGACTACTACCATTGCCGCATTATAGTCATTCTTATCCAATCGCAAGAGTAAGCAAGTTACAATTTAAGCTTACCACGGAGAATTCTCAGACCCCCCCCTCCAACCCCCCCCCCCCCACCCCTCCCCCTTCTTCTTCTTGCTCCATCGACATTTCTTGTTTGCCTGCGAGAGCTCTCTTTCTGGTAAAAACATGTTTTCTAGTTCCTTATGCCCTTCTTGAGACTTACTTCCTTGCTGAAAAACAGGTGCTTGTACTTGTAGTCACATACCGTTGTCCTAATCATAGAAAAAATCCCCTTCCAACTCAATCTCCAACCTTTGCCTTCTCACTTCTTCAGCGATCAGTGTTGCAGCAAAACTCCTTTTGCTCTCTGTCAAAACTTGCTTCCATTTCTACCTCATGCTAAGTTTCTACATTCACACAACTTGCTGCCAAGCCTACATAGCTGGGAAACTTTCTTACCAAACTTTCATCCTCTCCAACAAGCTCGAGCTCCAAGGACACCCTTTCGCTTTCGCTGAGTGCACGCTGCCCACGTAGCTCTCGCTGAGCCAAGTGTGCCAGGGGAGAAGCACTTGCTGCAGGAGTCTTTCAATGCGCACGGCTTTGAAGGCAGCACCACAATCGGCGCCACGAGAAGGGCTGAGGAAGAACGTGGTGGCGTCCTGGCACCTTGCTCCTGTGTGCGAGACGTTTAACTGAAGCTCTTTGCTCGTTCTCCATGAGAGCCACTGCTGGAGGCTGCCAAGGGAGCTGCGAGCACGAAAGCATAGCCGGGCGTCTGTCTTAGAAGAAAGGCGCAGAGCCGCAGTGGGATGCGCCCTTTCCGGAGGCTGCTTGGAGAAGGGGTGCTTTAGGAAGGCCTTCTGCTTTGACGCCTGCTCCTGGCTGAGCTCTAGCTGCAGGGACTCTGCAAGGCTGAACGACTAGGAAAGTGCCTATCTCCACGCAGTGCTCTGAAGCGCTACGGCTCCGCGTTCCCTTTCGCAGAAGCGAGGACGCCCTCAGCCGGCTCGGCTTGTGAACGAGCCCTTGCTGGACTTCTGCAACTCGGTGCACTGCACACGCAAGCCCGGTGCTCTGCGGCTTCGTTCTTCGCCTCACGTTGTCCGCCCAAAAGGGAAGGCCAGCGAGGGCACTCAACTTCGCCGCTTTTGCTCGTGCATGCTGCACGCACCCACGCTGTAGCGTGCACGCTTTCTTTGCACAGCTCCAGAGGAGAAAGGCTCACGAAGGCTGCCTGCACTTCAGGCGGCTCTCTTGAAAGCTCTTTCTGGCATAGGCGAAGTTACAGCGTTTCAGGGAGTGGGTATGCAGAGCCAGCCCTACAGCTGTCAGCTACAGCTCCTAGGCATACCGGGAGCCGCTTTCTGTTCAAGTTACAAAGCATTCTATAGTTTTCTTTGCTCAGTAGCTTCATACAGTACAAGCAGTAAGCACCATACACAGTGGTACCTTGACATTTGCCTGTAGCCTCTCATGACTACTACCATTGCCGCATTATAGTCATTCTTATCCAATCGCAAGAGTAAGCAAGTTACAATTTAAGCTTACCACGGAGAATTCTCAGACCCCCCCCCTCCAACCCCCCCCCCACCCCCCCCCTTCTTCTTCTTGCTCCATCGACATTTCTTGTTTGCCTGCGAGAGCTCTCTTTCTGGTAAAAACATGTTTTCTAGTTCCTTATGCCCTTCTTGAGACTTACTTCCTTGCTGAAAAACAGGTGCTTGTACTTGTAGTCACATACCGTTGTCCTAATCATAGAAAAAATCCCCTTCCAACTCAATCTCCAACCTTTGCCTTCTCACTTCTTCAGCGATCAGTGTTGCAGCAAAACTCCTTTTGCTCTCTGTCAAAACTTGCTTCCATTTCTACCTCATGCTAAGTTTCTACATTCACACAACTTGCTGCCAAGCCTACATAGCTGGGAAACTTTCTTACCAAACTTTCATCCTCTCCAACAAGCTCGAGCTCCAAGGACACCCTTTCGCTTTCGCTGAGTGCACGCTGCCCACGTAGCTCTCGCTGAGCCAAGTGTGCCAGGGGAGAAGCACTTGCTGCAGGAGTCTTTCAATGCGCACGGCTTTGAAGGCAGCACCACAATCGGCGCCACGAGAAGGGCTGAGGAAGAACGTGGTGGCGTCCTGGCACCTTGCTCCTGTGTGCGAGACGTTTAACTGAAGCTCTTTGCTCGTTCTCCATGAGAGCCACTGCTGGAGGCTGCCAAGGGAGCTGCGAGCACGAAAGCATAGCCGGGCGTCTGTCTTAGAAGAAAGGCGCAGAGCCGCAGTGGGATGCGCCCTTTCCGGAGGCTGCTTGGAGAAGGGGTGCTTTAGGAAGGCCTTCTGCTTTGACGCCTGCTCCTGGCTGAGCTCTAGCTGCAGGGACTCTGCAAGGCTGAACGACTAGGAAAGTGCCTATCTCCACGCAGTGCTCTGAAGCGCTACGGCTCCGCGTTCCCTTTCGCAGAAGCGAGGACGCCCTCAGCCGGCTCGGCTTGTGAACGAGCCCTTGCTGGACTTCTGCAACTCGGTGCACTGCACACGCAAGCCCGGTGCTCTGCGGCTTCGTTCTTCGCCTCACGTTGTCCGCACAAAAGGGAAGGCCAGCGAGGGCACTCAACTTCGCCGCTTTTGCTCGTGCATGCTGCACGCACCCACGCTGTAGCGTGCACGCTTTCTTTGCACAGCTCCAGAGGAGAAAGGCTCACGAAGGCTGCCTGCACTTCAGGCGGCTCTCTTGAAAGCTCTTTCTTGCATAGGCGAAGTTACAGCGTTTCAGGGAGTGGGTATGCAGAGCCAGCCCTACAGCTGTCAGCTACAGCTCCTAGGCATACCGGGAGCCGCTTTCTGTTCAAGTTACAAAGCATTCTATAGTTTTCTTTGCTCAGTAGCTTCATACAGTACAAGCAGTAAGCACCATACACAGTGGTACCTTGACATTTGCCTGTAGCCTCTCATGACTACTACCATTGCCGCATTATAGTCATTCTTATCCAATCGCAAGAGTAAGCAAGTTACAATTTAAGCTTACCACGGAGAATTCTCAGACCCCCCCCTCCAACCCCCCCCCCCCCACCCCTCCCCCTTCTTCTTCTTGCTCCATCGACATTTCTTGTTTGCCTGCGAGAGCTCTCTTTCTGGTAAAAACATGTTTTCTAGTTCCTTATGCCCTTCTTGAGACTTACTTCCTTGCTGAAAAACAGGTGCTTGTACTTGTAGTCACATACCGTTGTCCTAATCATAGAAAAAATCCCCTTCCAACTCAATCTCCAACCTTTGCCTTCTCACTTCTTCAGCGATCAGTGTTGCAGCAAAACTCCTTTTGCTCTCTGTCAAAACTTGCTTCCATTTCTACCTCATGCTAAGTTTCTACATTCACACAACTTGCTGCCAAGCCTACATAGCTGGGAAACTTTCTTACCAAACTTTCATCCTCTCCAACAAGCTCGAGCTCCAAGGACACCCTTTCGCTTTCGCTGAGTGCACGCTGCCCACGTAGCTCTCGCTGAGCCAAGTGTGCCAGGGGAGAAGCACTTGCTGCAGGAGTCTTTCAATGCGCACGGCTTTGAAGGCAGCACCACAATCGGCGCCACGAGAAGGGCTGAGGAAGAACGTGGTGGCGTCCTGGCACCTTGCTCCTGTGTGCGAGACGTTTAACTGAAGCTCTTTGCTCGTTCTCCATGAGAGCCACTGCTGGAGGCTGCCAAGGGAGCTGCGAGCACGAAAGCATAGCCGGGCGTCTGTCTTAGAAGAAAGGCGCAGAGCCGCAGTGGGATGCGCCCTTTCCGGAGGCTGCTTGGAGAAGGGGTGCTTTAGGAAGGCCTTCTGCTTTGACGCCTGCTCCTGGCTGAGCTCTAGCTGCAGGGACTCTGCAAGGCTGAACGACTAGGAAAGTGCCTATCTCCACGCAGTGCTCTGAAGCGCTACGGCTCCGCGTTCCCTTTCGCAGAAGCGAGGACGCCCTCAGCCGGCTCGGCTTGTGAACGAGCCCTTGCTGGACTTCTGCAACTCGGTGCACTGCACACGCAAGCCCGGTGCTCTGCGGCTTCGTTCTTCGCCTCACGTTGTCCGCACAAAAGGGAAGGCCAGCGAGGGCACTCAACTTCGCCGCTTTTGCTCGTGCATGCTGCACGCACCCACGCTGTAGCGTGCACGCTTTCTTTGCACAGCTCCAGAGGAGAAAGGCTCACGAAGGCTGCCTGCACTTCAGGCGGCTCTCTTGAAAGCTCTTTCTTGCATAGGCGAAGTTACAGCGTGTCAGGGAGTGGGTATGCAGAGCCAGCCCTACAGCTGTCAGCTACAGCTCCTAGGCATACCGGGAGCCGCTTTCTGTTCAAGTTACAAAGCATTCTATAGTTTTCTTTGCTCAGTAGCTTCATACAGTACAAGCAGTAAGCACCATACACAGTGATACCTTGACATTTGCCTGTAGCCTCTCATGACTACTACCATTGCCGCATTATAGTCATTCTTATCCAATCGCAAGAGTAAGCAAGTTACAATTTAAGCTTACCACGGAGAATTCTCAGACCCCCCCCTACAACCCCCCCCCCACCCCTCCCCCTTCTTCTTCTTGCTCCATCGACATTTCTTGTTTGCCTGCGAGAGCTCTCTTTCTGGTAAAAACATGTTTTCTAGTTCCTTATGCCCTTCTTGAGACTTACTTCCTTGCTGAAAAACAGGTGCTTGTACTTGTAGTCACATACCGTTGTCCTAATCATAGAAAAAATCCCCTTCCAACTCAATCTCCAACCTTTGCCTTCTCACTTATTCAGCGATCAGTGTTGCAGCAAAACTCCTTTTGCTCTCTGTCAAAACTTGCTTCCATTTCTACCTCATGCTAAGTTTCTACATTCACACAACTTGCTGCCAAGCCTACATAGCTGGGAAACTTTCTTACCAAACTTTCATCCTCTCCAACAAGCTCGAGCTCCAAGGACACCCTTTCGCTTTCGCTGAGTGCACGCTGCCCACGTAGCTCTCGCTGAGCCAAGTGTGCCAGGGGAGAAGCACTTGCTGCAGGAGTCTTTCAATGCGCACGGCTTTGAAGGCAGCACCACAATCGGCGCCACGAGAAGGGCTGAGGAAGAACGTGGTGGCGTCCTGGCACCTTGCTCCTGTGTGCGAGACGTTTAACTGAAGCTCTTTGCTCGTTCTCCATGAGAGCCACTGCTGGAGGCTGCCAAGGGAGCTGCGAGCACGAAAGCATAGCCGGGCGTCTGTCTTAGAAGAAAGGCGCAGAGCCGCAGTGGGATGCGCCCTTTCCGGAGGCTGCTTGGAGAAGGGGTGCTTTAGGAAGGCCTTCTGCTTTGACGCCTGCTCCTGGCTGAGCTCTAGCTGCAGGGACTCTGCAAGGCTGAACGACTAGGAAAGTGCCTATCTCCACGCAGTGCTCTGAAGCGCTACGGCTCCGCGTTCCCTTTCGCAGAAGCGAGGACGCCCTCAGCCGGCTCGGCTTGTGAACGAGCCCTTGCTGGACTTCTGCAACTCGGTGCACTGCACACGCAAGCCCGGTGCTCTGCGGCTTCGTTCTTCGCCTCACGTTGTCCGCACAAAAGGGAAGGCCAGCGAGGGCACTCAACTTCGCCGCTTTTGCTCGTGCATGCTGCACGCACCCACGCTGTAGCGTGCACGCTTTCTTTGCACAGCTCTAGAGGAGAAAGGCTCACGAAGGCTGCCTGCACTTCAGGCGGCTCTCTTGAAAGCTCTTTCTTGCATAGGCGAAGTTACAGCGTGTCAGGGAGTGGGTATGCAGAGCCAGCCCTACAGCTGTCAGCTACAGCTCCTAGGCATACCGGGAGCCGCTTTCTGTTCAAGTTACAAAGCATTCTATAGTTTTCTTTGCTCAGTAGCTTCATACAGTACAAGCAGTAAGCACCATACACATTGATACCTTGACATTTGCCTGTAGCCTCTCATGACTACTACCATTGCCGCATTATAGTCATTCTTATCCAATCGCAAGAGTAAGCAAGTTACAATTTAAGCTTACCACGGAGAATTCTCAGACCCCCCCCTACAACCCCCCCCCCCCCACCCCTCCCCCTTCTTCTTCTTGCTCCATCGACATTTCTTGTTTGCCTGCGAGAGCTCTCTTTCTGGTAAAAACATGTTTTCTAGTTCCTTATGCCCTTCTTGAGACTTACTTCCTTGCTGAAAAACAGGTGCTTGTACTTGTAGTCACATACCGTTGTCCTAATCATAGAAAAAATCCCCTTCCAACTCAATCTCCAACCTTTGCCTTCTCACTTATTCAGCGATCAGTGTTTCAGCAAAACTCCTTTTGCTCTCTGTCAAAACTTGCTTCCATTTCTACCTCATGCTAAGTTTCTACATTCACACAACTTGCTGCCAAGCCTACATAGCTGGGAAACTTTCTTACCAAACTTTCATCCTCTCCAACAAGCTCGAGCTCCAAGGACACCCTTTCGCTTTCGCTGAGTGCACGCTGCCCACGTAGCTCTCGCTGAGCCAAGTGTGCCAGGGGAGAAGCACTTGCTGCAGGAGTCTTTCAATGCGCACGGCTTTGAAGGCAGCACCACAATCGGCGCCACGAGAAGGGCTGAGGAAGAACGTGGTGGCGTCCTGGCACCTTGCTCCTGTGTGCGAGACGTTTAACTGAAGCTCTTTGCTCGTTCTCCATGAGAGCCACTGCTGGAGGCTGCCAAGGGAGCTGCGAGCACGAAAGCATAGCCGGGCGTCTGTCTTAGAAGAAAGGCGCAGAGCCGCAGTGGGATGCGCCCTTTCCGGAGGCTGCTTGGAGAAGGGGTGCTTTAGGAAGGCCTTCTGCTTTGACGCCTGCTCCTGGCTGAGCTCTAGCTGCAGGGACTCTGCAAGGCTGAACGACTAGGAAAGTGCCTATCTCCACGCAGTGCTCTGAAGCGCTACGGCTCCGCGTTCCCTTTCGCAGAAGCGAGGACGCCCTCAGCCGGCTCGGCTTGTGAACGAGCCCTTGCTGGACTTCTGCAACTCGGTGCACTGCACACGCAAGCCCGGTGCTCTGCGGCTTCGTTCTTCGCCTCACGTTGTCCGCACAAAAGGGAAGGCCAGCGAGGGCACTCAACTTCGCCGCTTTTGCTCGTGCATGCTGCACGCACCCACGCTGTAGCGTGCACGCTTTCTTTGCACAGCTCTAGAGGAGAAAGGCTCACGAAGGCTGCCTGCACTTCAGGCGGCTCTCTTGAAAGCTCTTTCTTGCATAGGCGAAGTTACAGCGTGTCAGGGAGTGGGTATGCAGAGCCAGCCCTACAGCTGTCAGCTACAGCTCCTAGGCATACCGGGAGCCGCTTTCTGTTCAAGTTACAAAGCATTCTATAGTTTTCTTTGCTCAGTAGCTTCATACAGTACAAGCAGTAAGCACCATACACAGTGATACCTTGACATTTGCCTGTAGCCTCTCATGACTACTACCATTGCCGCATTATAGTCATTCTTATCCAATCGCAAGAGTAAGCAAGTTACAATTTAAGCTTACCACGGAGAATTCTCAGACCCCCCCCTACAACCCCCCCCCCCACCCCTCCCCCTTCTTCTTCTTGCTCCATCGACATTTCTTGTTTGCCTGCGAGAGCTCTCTTTCTGGTAAAAACATGTTTTCTAGTTCCTTATGCCCTTCTTGAGACTTACTTCCTTGCTGAAAAACAGGTGCTTGTACTTGTAGTCACATACCGTTGTCCTAATCATAGAAAAAATCCCCTTCCAACTCAATCTCCAACCTTTGCCTTCTCACTTATTCAGCGATCAGTGTTGCAGCAAAACTCCTTTTGCTCTCTGTCAAAACTTGCTTCCATTTCTACCTCATGCTAAGTTTCTACATTCACACAACTTTCTGCCAAGCCTACATAGCTGGGAAACTTTCTTACCAAACTTTCATCCTCTCCAACAAGCTCGAGCTCCAAGGACACCCTTTCGCTTTCGCTGAGTGCACGCTGCCCACGTAGCTCTCGCTGAGCCAAGTGTGCCAGGGGAGAAGCACTTGCTGCAGGAGTCTTTCAATGCGCACGGCTTTGAAGGCAGCACCACAATCGGCGCCACGAGAAGGGCTGAGGAAGAACGTGGTGGCGTCCTGGCACCTTGCTCCTGTGTGCGAGACGTTTAACTGAAGCTCTTTGCTCGTTCTCCATGAGAGCCACTGCTGGAGGCTGCCAAGGGAGCTGCGAGCACGAAAGCATAGCCGGGCGTCTGTCTTAGAAGAAAGGCGCAGAGCCGCAGTGGGATGCGCCCTTTCCGGAGGCTGCTTGGAGAAGGGGTGCTTTAGGAAGGCCTTCTGCTTTGACGCCTGCTCCTGGCTGAGCTCTAGCTGCAGGGACTCTGCAAGGCTGAACGACTAGGAAAGTGCCTATCTCCACGCAGTGCTCTGAAGCGCTACGGCTCCGCGTTCCCTTTCGCAGAAGCGAGGACGCCCTCAGCCGGCTCGGCTTGTGAACGAGCCCTTGCTGGACTTCTGCAACTCGGTGCACTGCACACGCAAGCCCGGTGCTCTGCGGCTTCGTTCTTCGCCTCACGTTGTCCGCACAAAAGGGAAGGCCAGCGAGGGCACTCAACTTCGCCGCTTTTGCTCGTGCATGCTGCACGCACCCACGCTGTAGCGTGCACGCTTTCTTTGCACAGCTCTAGAGGAGAAAGGCTCACGAAGGCTGCCTGCACTTCAGGCGGCTCTCTTGAAAGCTCTTTCTTGCATAGGCGAAGTTACAGCGTGTCAGGGAGTGGGTATGCAGAGCCAGCCCTACAGCTGTCAGCTACAGCTCCTAGGCATACCGGGAGCCGCTTTCTGTTCAAGTTACAAAGCATTCTATAGTTTTCTTTGCTCAGTAGCTTCATACAGTACAAGCAGTAAGCACCATACACAGTGATACCTTGACATTTGCCTGTAGCCTCTCATGACTACTACCATTGCCGCATTATAGTCATTCTTATCCAATCGCAAGAGTAAGCAAGTTACAATTTAAGCTTACCACGGAGAATTCTCAGACCCCCCCCTACAACCCCCCCCCCCACCCCTCCCCCTTCTTCTTCTTGCTCCATCGACATTTCTTGTTTGCCTGCGAGAGCTCTCTTTCTGGTAAAAACATGTTTTCTAGTTCCTTATGCCCTTCTTGAGACTTACTTCCTTGCTGAAAAACAGGTGCTTGTACTTGTAGTCACATACCGTTGTCCTAATCATAGAAAAAATCCCCTTCCAACTCAATCTCCAACCTTTGCCTTCTCACTTATTCAGCGATCAGTGTTTCAGCAAAACTCCTTTTGCTCTCTGTCAAAACTTGCTTCCATTTCTACCTCATGCTAAGTTTCTACATTCACACAACTTGCTGCCAAGCCTACATAGCTGGGAAACTTTCTTACCAAACTTTCATCCTCTCCAACAAGCTCGAGCTCCAAGGACACCCTTTCGCTTTCGCTGAGTGCACGCTGCCCACGTAGCTCTCGCTGAGCCAAGTGTGCCAGGGGAGAAGCACTTGCTGCAGGAGTCTTTCAATGCGCACGGCTTTGAAGGCAGCACCACAATCGGCGCCACGAGAAGGGCTGAGGAAGAACGTGGTGGCGTCCTGGCACCTTGCTCCTGTGTGCGAGACGTTTAACTGAAGCTCTTTGCTCGTTCTCCATGAGAGCCACTGCTGGAGGCTGCCAAGGGAGCTGCGAGCACGAAAGCATAGCCGGGCGTCTGTCTTAGAAGAAAGGCGCAGAGCCGCAGTGGGATGCGCCCTTTCCGGAGGCTGCTTGGAGAAGGGGTGCTTTAGGAAGGCCTTCTGCTTTGACGCCTGCTCCTGGCTGAGCTCTAGCTGCAGGGACTCTGCAAGGCTGAACGACTAGGAAAGTGCCTATCTCCACGCAGTGCTCTGAAGCGCTACGGCTCCGCGTTCCCTTTCGCAGAAGCGAGGACGCCCTCAGCCGGCTCGGCTTGTGAACGAGCCCTTGCTGGACTTCTGCAACTCGGTGCACTGCACACGCAAGCCCGGTGCTCTGCGGCTTCGTTCTTCGCCTCACGTTGTCCGCACAAAAGGGAAGGCCAGCGAGGGCACTCAACTTCGCCGCTTTTGCTCGTGCATGCTGCACGCACCCACGCTGTAGCGTGCACGCTTTCTTTGCACAGCTCCAGAGGAGAAAGGCTCACGAAGGCTGCCTGCACTTCAGGCGGCTCTCTTGAAAGCTCTTTCTGGCATAGGCGAAGTTACAGCGTTTCAGGGAGTGGGTATGCAGAGCCAGCCCTACAGCTGTCAGCTACAGCTCCTAGGCATACCGGGAGCCGCTTTCTGTTCAAGTTACAAAGCATTCTATAGTTTTCTTTGCTCAGTAGCTTCATACAGTACAAGCAGTAAGCACCATACACAGTGGTACCTTGACATTTGCCTGTAGCGTCTCATGACTACTACCATTGCCGCATTATAGTCATTCTTATCCAATCGCAAGAGTAAGCAAGTTACAATTTAAGCTTACCACGGAGAATTCTCAGACCCCCCCCCTCCAACCCCCCCCCCCCACCCCCCCCCTTCTTCTTCTTGCTCCATCGACATTTCTTGTTTGCCTGCGAGAGCTCTCTTTCTGGTAAAAACATGTTTTCTAGTTCCTTATGCCCTTCTTGAGACTTACTTCCTTGCTGAAAAACAGGTGCTTGTACTTGTAGTCACATACCGTTGTCCTA
Organism: Corvus hawaiiensis; assembly: GCF_020740725.1. Classification (NCBI taxonomy): domain Eukaryota; kingdom Metazoa; phylum Chordata; class Aves; order Passeriformes; family Corvidae; genus Corvus; species Corvus hawaiiensis. The sequence continues at coordinate 64,521,259 of NC_063217.1, forward strand.
ATCATGGAAAAAATCCCCTTCCAACTCAATCTCCAACCTTTGCCTTCTCACTTATTCAGCGATCAGTGTTGCAGCAAAACTCCTTTTGCTCTCTGTCAAAACTTGCTTCCATTTCTACCTCATGCTAAGTTTCTACATTCACACAACTTTCTGCCAAGCCTACATAGCTGGGAAACTTTCTTACCAAACTTTCATCCTCTCCAACAAGCTCGAGCTCCAAGGACACCCTTTCGCTTTCGCTGAGTGCACGCTGCCCACGTAGCTCTCGCTGAGCCAAGTGTGCCAGGGGAGAAGCACTTGCTGCAGGAGTCTTTCAATGCGCACGGCTTTGAAGGCAGCACCACAATCGGCGCCACGAGAAGGGCTGAGGAAGAACGTGGTGGCGTCCTGGCACCTTGCTCCTGTGTGCGAGACGTTTAACTGAAGCTCTTTGCTCGTTCTCCATGAGAGCCACTGCTGGAGGCTGCCAAGGGAGCTGCGAGCACGAAAGCATAGCCGGGCGTCTGTCTTAGAAGAAAGGCGCAGAGCCGCAGTGGGATGCGCCCTTTCCGGAGGCTGCTTGGAGAAGGGGTGCTTTAGGAAGGCCTTCTGCTTTGACGCCTGCTCCTGGCTGAGCTCTAGCTGCAGGGACTCTGCAAGGCTGAACGACTAGGAAAGTGCCTATCTCCACGCAGTGCTCTGAAGCGCTACGGCTCCGCGTTCCCTTTCGCAGAAGCGAGGACGCCCTCAGCCGGCTCGGCTTGTGAACGAGCCCTTGCTGGACTTCTGCAACTCGGTGCACTGCACACGCAAGCCCGGTGCTCTGCGGCTTCGTTCTTCGCCTCACGTTGTCCGCACAAAAGGGAAGGCCAGCGAGGGCACTCAACTTCGCCGCTTTTGCTCGTGCATGCTGCACGCACCCACGCTGTAGCGTGCACGCTTTCTTTGCACAGCTCTAGAGGAGAAAGGCTCACGAAGGCTGCCTGCACTTCAGGCGGCTCTCTTGAAAGCTCTTTCTTGCATAGGCGAAGTTACAGCGTTTCAGGGAGTGGGTATGCAGAGCCAGCCCTACAGCTGTCAGCTACAGCTCCTAGGCATACCGGGAGCCGCTTTCTGTTCAAGTTACAAAGCATTCTATAGTTTTCTTTGCTCAGTAGCTTCATACAGTACAAGCAGTAAGCACCATACACAGTGATACCTTGACATTTGCCTGTAGCCTCTCATGACTACTACCATTGCCGCATTATAGTCATTCTTATCCAATCGCAAGAGTAAGCAAGTTACAATTTAAGCTTACCACGGAGAATTCTCAGACCCCCCCTTCCAACCCCCCCCCCCACCCCTCTCCCTTCTTCTTCTTGCTCCATCGACATTTCTTGTTTGCCTGCGAGAGCTCTCTTTCTGGTAAAAACATGTTTTCTAGTTCCTTATGCCCTTCTTGAGACTTACTTCCTTGCTGAAAAACAGGTGCTTGTACTTGTAGTCACATACCGTTGTCCTAATCATAGAAAAAATCCCCTTCCAACTCAATCTCCAACCTTTGCCTTCTCACTTCTTCAGCGATCAGTGTTGCAGCAAAACTCCTTTTGCTCTCTGTCAAAACTTGCTTCCATTTCTACCTCATGCTAAGTTTCTACATTCACACAACTTGCTGCCAAGCCTACATAGCTGGGAAACTTTCTTACCAAACTTTCATCCTCTCCAACAAGCTCGAGCTCCAAGGACACCCTTTCGCTTTCGCTGAGTGCACGCTGCCCACGTAGCTCTCGCTGAGCCAAGTGTGCCAGGGGAGAAGCACTTGCTGCAGGAGTCTTTCAATGCGCACGGCTTTGAAGGCAGCACCACAATCGGCGCCACGAGAAGGGCTGAGGAAGAACGTGGTGGCGTCCTGGCACCTTGCTCCTGTGTGCGAGACGTTTAACTGAAGCTCTTTGCTCGTTCTCCATGAGAGCCACTGCTGGAGGCTGCCAAGGGAGCTGCGAGCACGAAAGCATAGCCGGGCGTCTGTCTTAGAAGAAAGGCGCAGAGCCGCAGTGGGATGCGCCCTTTCCGGAGGCTGCTTGGAGAAGGGGTGCTTTAGGAAGGCCTTCTGCTTTGACGCCTGCTCCTGGCTGAGCTCTAGCTGCAGGGACTCTGCAAGGCTGAACGACTAGGAAAGTGCCTATCTCCACGCAGTGCTCTGAAGCGCTACGGCTCCGCGTTCCCTTTCGCAGAAGCGAGGACGCCCTCAGCCGGCTCGGCTTGTGAACGAGCCCTTGCTGGACTTCTGCAACTCGGTGCACTGCACACGCAAGCCCGGTGCTCTGCGGCTTCGTTCTTCGCCTCACGTTGTCCGCACAAAAGGGAAGGCCAGCGAGGGCACTCAACTTCGCCGCTTTTGCTCGTGCATGCTGCACGCACCCACGCTGTAGCGTGCACGCTTTCTTTGCACAGCTCCAGAGGAGAAAGGCTCACGAAGGCTGCCTGCACTTCAGGCGGCTCTCTTGAAAGCTCTTTCTTGCATAGGCGAAGTTACAGCGTTTCAGGGAGTGGGTATGCAGAGCCAGCCCTACAGCTGTCAGCTACAGCTCCTAGGCATACCGGGAGCCGCTTTCTGTTCAAGTTACAAAGCATTCTATAGTTTTCTTTGCTCAGTAGCTTCATACAGTACAAGCAGTAAGCACCATACACAGTGGTACCTTGACATTTGCCTGTAGCCTCTCATGACTACTACCATTGCCGCATTATAGTCATTCTTATCCAATCGCAAGAGTAAGCAAGTTACAATTTAAGCTTACCACGGAGAATTCTCAGACCCCCCCCTCCAACCCCCCCCCCCCACCCCTCCCCCTTCTTCTTCTTGCTCCATCGACATTTCTTGTTTGCCTGCGAGAGCTCTCTTTCTGGTAAAAACATGTTTTCTAGTTCCTTATGCCCTTCTTGAGACTTACTTCCTTGCTGAAAAACAGGTGCTTGTACTTGTAGTCACATACCGTTGTCCTAATCATAGAAAAAATCCCCTTCCAACTCAACCTCCAACCTTTGCCTTCTCACTTATTCAGCGATCAGTGTTGCAGCAAAACTCCTTTTGCTCTCTGTCAAAACTTGCTTCCATTTCTACCTCATGCTAAGTTTCTACATTCACACAACTTGCTGCCAAGCCTACATAGCTGGGAAACTTTCTTACCAAACTTTCATCCTCTCCAACAAGCTCGAGCTCCAAGGACACCCTTTCGCTTTCGCTGAGTGCACGCTGCCCACGTAGCTCTCGCTGAGCCAAGTGTGCCAGGGGAGAAGCACTTGCTGCAGGAGTCTTTCAATGCGCACGGCTTTGAAGGCAGCACCACAATCGGCGCCACGAGAAGGGCTGAGGAAGAACGTGGTGGCGTCCTGGCACCTTGCTCCTGTGTGCGAGACGTTTAACTGAAGCTCTTTGCTCGTTCTCCATGAGAGCCACTGCTGGAGGCTGCCAAGGGAGCTGCGAGCACGAAAGCATAGCCGGGCGTCTGTCTTAGAAGAAAGGCGCAGAGCCGCAGTGGGATGCGCCCTTTCCGGAGGCTGCTTGGAGAAGGGGTGCTTTAGGAAGGCCTTCTGCTTTGACGCCTGCTCCTGGCTGAGCTCTAGCTGCAGGGACTCTGCAAGGCTGAACGACTAGGAAAGTGCCTATCTCCACGCAGTGCTCTGAAGCGCTACGGCTCAGCGTTCCCTTTCGCAGAAGCGAGGACGCCCTCAGCCGGCTCGGCTTGTGAACGAGCCCTTGCTGGACTTCTGCAACTCGGTGCACTGCACACGCAAGCCCGGTGCTCTGCGGCTTCGTTCTTCGCCTCACGTTGTCCGCACAAAAGGGAAGGCCAGCGAGGGCACTCAACTTCGCCGCTTTTGCTCGTGCATGCTGCACGCACCCACGCTGTAGCGTGCACGCTTTCTTTGCACAGCTCTAGAGGAGAAAGGCTCACGAAGGCTGCCTGCACTTCAGGCGGCTCTCTTGAAAGCTCTTTCTGGCATAGGCGAAGTTACAGCGTGTCAGGGAGTGGGTATGCAGAGCCAGCCCTACAGCTGTCAGCTACAGCTCCTAGGCATACCGGGAGCCGCTTTCTGTTCAAGTTACAAAGCATTCTATAGTTTTCTTTGCTCAGTAGCTTCATACAGTACAAGCAGTAAGCACCATACACAGTGATACCTTGACATTTGCCTGTAGCCTCTCATGACTACTACCATTGCCGCATTATAGTCATTCTTATCCAATCGCAAGAGTAAGCAAGTTACAATTTAAGCTTACCACGGAGAATTCTCAGACCCCCCCCTCCAAACCCCCCCCCCCCCACCCCTCCCCCTTCTTCTTCTTGCTCCATCGACATTTCTTGTTTGCCTGCGAGAGCTCTCTTTCTGGTAAAAACATGTTTTCTAGTTCCTTATGCCCTTCTTGAGACTTACTTCCTTGCTGAAAAACAGGTGCTTGTACTTGTAGTCACATACCGTTGTCCTAATCATAGAAAAAATCCCCTTCCAACTCAATCTCCAACCTTTGCCTTCTCACTTCTTCAGCGATCAGTGTTGCAGCAAAACTCCTTTTGCTCTCTGTCAAAACTTGCTTCCATTTCTACCTCATGCTAAGTTTCTACATTCACACAACTTGCTGCCAAGCCTACATAGCTGGGAAACTTTCTTACCAAACTTTCATCCTCTCCAACAAGCTCGAGCTCCAAGGACACCCTTTCGCTTTCGCTGAGTGCACGCTGCCCACGTAGCTCTCGCTGAGCCAAGTGTGCCAGGGGAGAAGCACTTGCTGCAGGAGTCTTTCAATGCGCACGGCTTTGAAGGCAGCACCACAATCGGCGCCACGAGAAGGGCTGAGGAAGAACGTGGTGGCGTCCTGGCACCTTGCTCCTGTGTGCGAGACGTTTAACTGAAGCTCTTTGCTCGTTCTCCATGAGAGCCACTGCTGGAGGCTGCCAAGGGAGCTGCGAGCACGAAAGCATAGCCGGGCGTCTGTCTTAGAAGAAAGGCGCAGAGCCGCAGTGGGATGCGCCCTTTCCGGAGGCTGCTTGGAGAAGGGGTGCTTTAGGAAGGCCTTCTGCTTTGACGCCTGCTCCTGGCTGAGCTCTAGCTGCAGGGACTCTGCAAGGCTGAACGACTAGGAAAGTGCCTATCTCCACGCAGTGCTCTGAAGCGCTACGGCTCCGCGTTCCCTTTCGCAGAAGCGAGGACGCCCTCAGCCGGCTCGGCTTGTGAACGAGCCCTTGCTGGACTTCTGCAACTCGGTGCACTGCACACGCAAGCCCGGTGCTCTGCGGCTTCGTTCTTCGCCTCACGTTGTCCGCACAAAAGGGAAGGCCAGCGAGGGCACTCAACTTCGCCGCTTTTGCTCGTGCATGCTGCACGCACCCACGCTGTAGCGTGCACGCTTTCTTTGCACAGCTCCAGAGGAGAAAGGCTCACGAAGGCTGCCTGCACTTCAGGCGGCTCTCTTGAAAGCTCTTTCTGGCATAGGCGAAGTTACAGCGTTTCAGGGAGTGGGTATGCAGAGCCAGCCCTACAGCTGTCAGCTACAGCTCCTAGGCATACCGGGAGCCGCTTTCTGTTCAAGTTACAAAGCATTCTATAGTTTTCTTTGCTCAGTAGCTTCATACAGTACAAGCAGTAAGCACCATACACAGTGATACCTTGACATTTGCCTGTAGCCTCTCATGACTACTACCATTGCCGCATTATAGTCATTCTTATCCAATCGCAAGAGTAAGCAAGTTACAATTTAAGCTTACCACGGAGAATTCTCAGACCCCCCCCTCCAACCCCCCCCCCCCCCCCCTCCCCCTTCTTCTTCTTGCTCCATCGACATTTCTTGTTTGCCTGCGAGAGCTCTCTTTCTGGTAAAAACATGTTTTCTAGTTCCTTATGCCCTTCTTGAGACTTACTTCCTTGCTGAAAAACAGGTGCTTGTACTTGTAGTCACATACCGTTGTCCTAATCATAGAAAAAATCCCCTTCCAACTCAATCTCCAACCTTTGCCTTCTCACTTATTCAGCGATCAGTGTTGCAGCAAAACTCCTTTTGCTCTCTGTCAAAACTTGCTTCCATTTCTACCTCATGCTAAGTTTCTACATTCACACAACTTGCTGCCAAGCCTACATAGCTGGGAAACTTTCTTACCAAACTTTCATCCTCTCCAACAAGCTCGAGCTCCAAGGACACCCTTTCGCTTTCGCTGAGTGCACGCTGCCCACGTAGCTCTCGCTGAGCCAAGTGTGCCAGGGGAGAAGCACTTGCTGCAGGAGTCTTTCAATGCGCACGGCTTTGAAGGCAGCACCACAATCGGCGCCACGAGAAGGGCTGAGGAAGAACGTGGTGGCGTCCTGGCACCTTGCTCCTGTGTGCGAGACGTTTAACTGAAGCTCTTTGCTCGTTCTCCATGAGAGCCACTGCTGGAGGCTGCCAAGGGAGCTGCGAGCACGAAAGCATAGCCGGGCGTCTGTCTTAGAAGAAAGGCGCAGAGCCGCAGTGGGATGCGCCCTTTCCGGAGGCTGCTTGGAGAAGGGGTGCTTTAGGAAGGCCTTCTGCTTTGACGCCTGCTCCTGGCTGAGCTCTAGCTGCAGGGACTCTGCAAGGCTGAACGACTAGGAAAGTGCCTATCTCCACGCAGTGCTCTGAAGCGCTACGGCTCCGCGTTCCCTTTCGCAGAAGCGAGGACGCCCTCAGCCGGCTCGGCTTGTGAACGAGCCCTTGCTGGACTTCTGCAACTCGGTGCACTGCACACGCAAGCCCGGTGCTCTGCGGCTTCGTTCTTCGCCTCACGTTGTCCGCACAAAAGGGAAGGCCAGCGAGGGCACTCAACTTCGCCGCTTTTGCTCGTGCATGCTGCACGCACCCACGCTGTAGCGTGCACGCTTTCTTTGCACAGCTCTAGAGGAGAAAGGCTCACGAAGGCTGCCTGCACTTCAGGCGGCTCTCTTGAAAGCTCTTTCTTGCATAGGCGAAGTTACAGCGTGTCAGGGAGTGGGTATGCAGAGCCAGCCCTACAGCTGTCAGCTACAGCTCCAAGGCATACCGGGAGCCGCTTTCTGTTCAAGTTACAAAGCATTCTATAGTTTTCTTTGCTCAGTAGCTTCATACAGTACAAGCAGTAAGCACCATACACAGTGATACCTTGACATTTGCCTGTAGCCTCTCATGACTACTACCATTGCCGCATTATAGTCATTCTTATCCAATCGCAAGAGTAAGCAAGTTACAATTTAAGCTTACCACGGAGAATTCTCAGACCCCCCCCTACAACCCCCCCCCCCACCCCTCCCCCTTCTTCTTCTTGCTCCATCGACATTTCTTGTTTGCCTGCGAGAGCTCTCTTTCTGGTAAAAACATGTTTTCTAGTTCCTTATGCCCTTCTTGAGACTTACTTCCTTGCTGAAAAACAGGTGCTTGTACTTGTAGTCACATACCGTTGTCCTAATCATAGAAAAAATCCCCTTCCAACTCAATCTCCAACCTTTGCCTTCTCACTTATTCAGCGATCAGTGTTGCAGCAAAACTCCTTTTGCTCTCTGTCAAAACTTGCTTCCATTTCTACCTCATGCTAAGTTTCTACATTCACACAACTTGCTGCCAAGCCTACATAGCTGGGAAACTTTCTTACCAAACTTTCATCCTCTCCAACAAGCTCGAGCTCCAAGGACACCCTTTCGCTTTCGCTGAGTGCACGCTGCCCACGTAGCTCTCGCTGAGCCAAGTGTGCCAGGGGAGAAGCACTTGCTGCAGGAGTCTTTCAATGCGCACGGCTTTGAAGGCAGCACCACAATCGGCGCCACGAGAAGGGCTGAGGAAGAACGTGGTGGCGTCCTGGCACCTTGCTCCTGTGTGCGAGACGTTTAACTGAAGCTCTTTGCTCGTTCTCCATGAGAGCCACTGCTGGAGGCTGCCAAGGGAGCTGCGAGCACGAAAGCATAGCCGGGCGTCTGTCTTAGAAGAAAGGCGCAGAGCCGCAGTGGGATGCGCCCTTTCCGGAGGCTGCTTGGAGAAGGGGTGCTTTAGGAAGGCCTTCTGCTTTGACGCCTGCTCCTGGCTGAGCTCTAGCTGCAGGGACTCTGCAAGGCTGAACGACTAGGAAAGTGCCTATCTCCACGCAGTGCTCTGAAGCGCTACGGCTCCGCGTTCCCTTTCGCAGAAGCGAGGACGCCCTCAGCCGGCTCGGCTTGTGAACGAGCCCTTGCTGGACTTCTGCAACTCGGTGCACTGCACACGCAAGCCCGGTGCTCTGCGGCTTCGTTCTTCGCCTCACGTTGTCCGCACAAAAGGGAAGGCCAGCGAGGGCACTCAACTTCGCCGCTTTTGCTCGTGCATGCTGCACGCACCCACGCTGTAGCGTGCACGCTTTCTTTGCACAGCTCTAGAGGAGAAAGGCTCACGAAGGCTGCCTGCACTTCAGGCGGCTCTCTTGAAAGCTCTTTCTTGCATAGGCGAAGTTACAGCGTGTCAGGGAGTGGGTATGCAGAGCCAGCCCTACAGCTGTCAGCTACAGCTCCTAGGCATACCGGGAGCCGCTTTCTGTTCAAGTTACAAAGCATTCTATAGTTTTCTTTGCTCAGTAGCTTCATACAGTACAAGCAGTAAGCACCATACACAGTGATACCTTGACATTTGCCTGTAGCCTCTCATGACTACTACCATTGCCGCATTATAGTCATTCTTATCCAATCGCAAGAGTAAGCAAGTTACAATTTAAGCTTACCACGGAGAATTCTCAGACCCCCCCCTACAACCCCCCCCCCCCACCCCTCCCCCTTCTTCTTCTTGCTCCATCGACATTTCTTGTTTGCCTGCGAGAGCTCTCTTTCTGGTAAAAACATGTTTTCTAGTTCCTTATGCCCTTCTTGAGACTTACTTCCTTGCTGAAAAACAGGTGCTTGTACTTGTAGTCACATACCGTTGTCCTAATCATAGAAAAAATCCCCTTCCAACTCAATCTCCAACCTTTGCCTTCTCACTTATTCAGCGATCAGTGTTTCAGCAAAACTCCTTTTGCTCTCTGTCAAAACTTGCTTCCATTTCTACCTCATGCTAAGTTTCTACATTCACACAACTTGCTGCCAAGCCTACATAGCTGGGAAACTTTCTTACCAAACTTTCATCCTCTCCAACAAGCTCGAGCTCCAAGGACACCCTTTCGCTTTCGCTGAGTGCACGCTGCCCACGTAGCTCTCGCTGAGCCAAGTGTGCCAGGGGAGAAGCACTTGCTGCAGGAGTCTTTCAATGCGCACGGCTTTGAAGGCAGCACCACAATCGGCGCCACGAGAAGGGCTGAGGAAGAACGTGGTGGCGTCCTGGCACCTTGCTCCTGTGTGCGAGACGTTTAACTGAAGCTCTTTGCTCGTTCTCCATGAGAGCCACTGCTGGAGGCTGCCAAGGGAGCTGCGAGCACGAAAGCATAGCCGGGCGTCTGTCTTAGAAGAAAGGCGCAGAGCCGCAGTGGGATGCGCCCTTTCCGGAGGCTGCTTGGAGAAGGGGTGCTTTAGGAAGGCCTTCTGCTTTGACGCCTGCTCCTGGCTGAGCTCTAGCTGCAGGGACTCTGCAAGGCTGAACGACTAGGAAAGTGCCTATCTCCACGCAGTGCTCTGAAGCGCTACGGCTCCGCGTTCCCTTTCGCAGAAGCGAGGACGCCCTCAGCCGGCTCGGCTTGTGAACGAGCCCTTGCTGGACTTCTGCAACTCGGTGCACTGCACACGCAAGCCCGGTGCTCTGCGGCTTCGTTCTTCGCCTCACGTTGTCCGCACAAAAGGGAAGGCCAGCGAGGGCACTCAACTTCGCCGCTTTTGCTCGTGCATGCTGCACGCACCCACGCTGTAGCGTGCACGCTTTCTTTGCACAGCTCTAGAGGAGAAAGGCTCACGAAGGCTGCCTGCACTTCAGGCGGCTCTCTTGAAAGCTCTTTCTTGCATAGGCGAAGTTACAGCGTGTCAGGGAGTGGGTATGCAGAGCCAGCCCTACAGCTGTCAGCTACAGCTCCTAGGCATACCGGGAGCCGCTTTCTGTTCAAGTTACAAAGCATTCTATAGTTTTCTTTGCTCAGTAGCTTCATACAGTACAAGCAGTAAGCACCATACACAGTGATACCTTGACATTTGCCTGTAGCCTCTCATGACTACTACCATTGCCGCATTATAGTCATTCTTATCCAATCGCAAGAGTAAGCAAGTTACAATTTAAGCTTACCACGGAGAATTCTCAGACCCCCCCCTCCAACCCCCCCCCCACCCCTCCCCCTTCTTCTTCTTGCTCCATCGACATTTCTTGTTTGCCTGCGAGAGCTCTCTTTCTGGTAAAAACATGTTTTCTAGTTCCTTATGCCCTTCTTGAGACTTACTTCCTTGCTGAAAAACAGGTGCTTGTACTTGTAGTCACATACCGTTGTCCTAATCATAGAAAAAATCCCCTTCCAACTCAATCTCCAACCTTTGCCTTCTCACTTATTCAGCGATCAGTGTTGCAGCAAAACTCCTTTTGCTCTCTGTCAAAACTTGCTTCCATTTCTACCTCATGCTAAGTTTCTACATTCACACAACTTGCTGCCAAGCCTACATAGCTGGGAAACTTTCTTACCAAACTTTCATCCTCTCCAACAAGCTCGAGCTCCAAGGACACCCTTTCGCTTTCGCTGAGTGCACGCTGCCCACGTAGCTCTCGCTGAGCCAAGTGTGCCAGGGGAGAAGCACTTGCTGCAGGAGTCTTTCAATGCGCACGGCTTTGAAGGCAGCACCACAATCGGCGCCACGAGAAGGGCTGAGGAAGAACGTGGTGGCATCCTGGCACCTTGCTCCTGTGTGCGAGACGTTTAACTGAAGCTCTTTGCTCGTTCTCCATGAGAGCCACTGCTGGAGGCTGCCAAGGGAGCTGCGAGCACGAAAGCATAGCCGGGCGTCTGTCTTAGAAGAAAGGCGCAGAGCCGCAGTGGGATGCGCCCTTTCCGGAGGCTGCTTGGAGAAGGGGTGCTTTAGGAAGGCCTTCTGCTTTGACGCCTGCTCCTGGCTGAGCTCTAGCTGCAGGGACTCTGCAAGGCTGAACGACTAGGAAAGTGCCTATCTCCACGCAGTGCTCTGAAGCGCTACGGCTCCGCGTTCCCTTTCGCAGAAGCGAGGACGCCCTCAGCCGGCTCGGCTTGTGAACGAGCCCTTGCTGGACTTCTGCAACTCGGTGCACTGCACACGCAAGCCCGGTGCTCTGCGGCTTCGTTCTTCGCCTCACGTTGTCCGCACAAAAGGGAAGGCCAGCGAGGGCACTCAACTTCGCCGCTTTTGCTCGTGCATGCTGCACGCACCCACGCTGTAGCGTGCACGCTTTCTTTGCACAGCTCCAGAGGAGAAAGGCTCACGAAGGCTGCCTGCACTTCAGGCGGCTCTCTTGAAAGCTCTTTCTTGCATAGGCGAAGTTACAGCGTTTCAGGGAGTGGGTATGCAGAGCCAGCCCTACAGCTGTCAGCTACAGCTCCTAGGCATACCGGGAGCCGCTTTCTGTTCAAGTTACAAAGCATTCTATAGTTTTCTTTGCTCAGTAGCTTCATACAGTACAAGCAGTAAGCACCATACACAGTGATACCTTGACATTTGCCTGTAGCCTCTCATGACTACTACCATTGCCGCATTATAGTCATTCTTATCCAATCGCAAGAGTAAGCAAGTTACAATTTAAGCTTACCACGGAGAATTCTCAGACCCCCCCCTCCAACCCCCCCCCCCCCACCCCTCCCCCTTCTTCTTCTTGCTCCATCGACATTTCTTGTTTGCCTGCGAGAGCTCTCTTTCTGGTAAAAACATGTTTTCTAGTTCCTTATGCCCTTCTTGAGACTTACTTCCTTGCTGAAAAACAGGTGCTTGTACTTGTAGTCACATACCGTTGTCCTAATCATAGAAAAAATCCCCTTCCAACTCAATCTCCAACCTTTGCCTTCTCACTTCTTCAGCGATCAGTGTTGCAGCAAAACTCCTTTTGCTCTCTGTCAAAACTTGCTTCCATTTCTACCTCATGCTAAGTTTCTACATTCACACAACTTGCTGCCAAGCCTACATAGCTGGGAAACTTTCTTACCAAACTTTCATCCTCTCCAACAAGCTCGAGCTCCAAGGACACCCTTTCGCTTTCGCTGAGTGCACGCTGCCCACGTAGCTCTCGCTGAGCCAAGTGTGCCAGGGGAGAAGCACTTGCTGCAGGAGTCTTTCAATGCGCACGGCTTTGAAGGCAGCACCACAATCGGCGCCACGAGAAGGGCTGAGGAAGAACGTGGTGGCGTCCTGGCACCTTGCTCCTGTGTGCGAGACGTTTAACTGAAGCTCTTTGCTCGTTCTCCATGAGAGCCACTGCTGGAGGCTGCCAAGGGAGCTGCGAGCACGAAAGCATAGCCGGGCATCTGTCTTAGAAGAAAGGCGCAGAGCCGCAGTGGGATGCGCCCTTTCCGGAGGCTGCTTGGAGAAGGGGTGCTTTAGGAAGGCCTTCTGCTTTGACGCCTGCTCCTGGCTGAGCTCTAGCTGCAGGGACTCTGCAAGGCTGAACGACTAGGAAAGTGCCTATCTCCACGCAGTGCTCTGAAGCGCTACGGCTCAGCGTTCCCTTTCGCAGAAGCGAGGACGCCCTCAGCCGGCTCGGCTTGTGAACGAGCCCTTGCTGGACTTCTGCAACTCGGTGCACTGCACACGCAAGCCCGGTGCTCTGCGGCTTCGTTCTTCGCCTCACGTTGTCCGCACAAAAGGGAAGGCCAGCGAGGGCACTCAACTTCGCCGCTTTTGCTCGTGCATGCTGCACGCACCCACGCTGTAGCGTGCACGCTTTCTTTGCACAGCTCTAGAGGAGAAAGGCTCACGAAGGCTGCCTGCACTTCAGGCGGCTCTCTTGAAAGCTCTTTCTGGCATAGGCGAAGTTACAGCGTGTCAGGGAGTGGGTATGCAGAGCCAGCCCTACAGCTGTCAGCTACAGCTCCTAGGCATACCGGGAGCCGCTTTCTGTTCAAGTTACAAAGCATTCTATAGTTTTCTTTGCTCAGTAGCTTCATACAGTACAAGCAGTAAGCACCATACACAGTGATACCTTGACATTTGCCTGTAGCCTCTCATGACTACTACCATTGCCGCATTATAGTCATTCTTATCCAATCGCAAGAGTAAGCAAGTTACAATTTAAGCTTACCACGGAGAATTCTCAGACCCCCCCCTCCAACCCCCCCCACCCCTCCCCCTTCTTCTTGCTCCATCGACATTTCTTGTTTGCCTGCGAGAGCTCTCTTTCTGGTAAAAACATGTTTTCTAGTTCCTTATGCCCTTCTTGAGACTTACTTCCTTGCTGAAAAACAGGTGCTTGTACTTGTAGTCACATACCGTTGTCCTAATCATAGAAAAAATCCCCTTCCAACTCAATCTCCAACCTTTGCCTTCTCACTTCTTCAGCGATCAGTGTTGCAGCAAAACTCCTTTTGCTCTCTGTCAAAACTTGCTTCCATTTCTACCTCATGCTAAGTTTCTACATTCACACAACTTGCTGCCAAGCCTACATAGCTGGGAAACTTTCTTACCAAACTTTCATCCTCTCCAACAAGCTCGAGCTCCAAGGACACCCTTTCGCTTTCGCTGAGTGCACGCTGCCCACGTAGCTCTCGCTGAGCCAAGTGTGCCAGGGGAGAAGCACTTGCTGCAGGAGTCTTTCAATGCGCACGGCTTTGAAGGCAGCACCACAATCGGCGCCACGAGAAGGGCTGAGGAAGAACGTGGTGGCGTCCTGGCACCTTGCTCCTGTGTGCGAGACGTTTAACTGAAGCTCTTTGCTCGTTCTCCATGAGAGCCACTGCTGGAGGCTGCCAAGGGAGCTGCGAGCACGAAAGCATAGCCGGGCATCTGTCTTAGAAGAAAGGCGCAGAGCCGCAGTGGGATGCGCCCTTTCCGGAGGCTGCTTGGAGAAGGGGTGCTTTAGGAAGGCCTTCTGCTTTGACGCCTGCTCCTGGCTGAGCTCTAGCTGCAGGGACTCTGCAAGGCTGAACGACTAGGAAAGTGCCTATCTCCACGCAGTGCTCTGAAGCGCTACGGCTCAGCGTTCCCTTTCGCAGAAGCGAGGACGCCCTCAGCCGGCTCGGCTTGTGAACGAGCCCTTGCTGGACTTCTGCAACTCGGTGCACTGCACACGCAAGCCCGGTGCTCTGCGGCTTCGTTCTTCGCCTCACGTTGTCCGCACAAAAGGGAAGGCCAGCGAGGGCACTCAACTTCGCCGCTTTTGCTCGTGCATGCTGCACGCACCCACGCTGTAGCGTGCACGCTTTCTTTGCACAGCTCTAGAGGAGAAAGGCTCACGAAGGCTGCCTGCACTTCAGGCGGCTCTCTTGAAAGCTCTTTCTGGCATAGGCGAAGTTACAGCGTGTCAGGGAGTGGGTATGCAGAGCCAGCCCTACAGCTGTCAGCTACAGCTCCTAGGCATACCGGGAGCCGCTTTCTGTTCAAGTTACAAAGCATTCTATAGTTTTCTTTGCTCAGTAGCTTCATACAGTACAAGCAGTAAGCACCATACACAGTGATACCTTGACATTTGCCTGTAGCCTCTCATGACTACTACCATTGCCGCATTATAGTCATTCTTATCCAATCGCAAGAGTAAGCAAGTTACAATTTAAGCTTACCACGGAGAATTCTCAGACCCCCCCCTCCAACCCCCCCCACCCCTCCCCCTTCTTCTTGCTCCATCGACATTTCTTGTTTGCCTGCGAGAGCTCTCTTTCTGGTAAAAACATGTTTTCTAGTTCCTTATGCCCTTCTTGAGACTTACTTCCTTGCTGAAAAACAGGTGCTTGTACTTGTAGTCACATACCGTTGTCCTAATCATAGAAAAAATCCCCTTCCAACTCAATCTCCAACCTTTGCCTTCTCACTTCTTCAGCGATCAGTGTTGCAGCAAAACTCCTTTTGCTCTCTGTCAAAACTTGCTTCCATTTCTACCTCATGCTAAGTTTCTACATTCACACAACTTGCTGCCAAGCCTACATAGCTGGGAAACTTTCTTACCAAACTTTCATCCTCTCCAACAAGCTCGAGCTCCAAGGACACCCTTTCGCTTTCGCTGAGTGCACGCTGCCCACGTAGCTCTCGCTGAGCCAAGTGTGCCAGGGGAGAAGCACTTGCTGCAGGAGTCTTTCAATGCGCACGGCTTTGAAGGCAGCACCACAATCGGCGCCACGAGAAGGGCTGAGGAAGAACGTGGTGGCATCCTGGCACCTTGCTCCTGTGTGCGAGACGTTTAACTGAAGCTCTTTGCTCGTTCTCCATGAGAGCCACTGCTGGAGGCTGCCAAGGGAGCTGCGAGCACGAAAGCATAGCCGGGCATCTGTCTTAGAAGAAAGGCGCAGAGCCGCAGTGGGATGCGCCCTTTCCGGAGGCTGCTTGGAGAAGGGGTGCTTTAGGAAGGCCTTCTGCTTTGACGCCTGCTCCTGGCTGAGCTCTAGCTGCAGGGACTCTGCAAGGCTGAACGACTAGGAAAGTGCCTATCTCCACGCAGTGCTCTGAAGCGCTACGGCTCAGCGTTCCCTTTCGCAGAAGCGAGGACGCCCTCAGCCGGCTCGGCTTGTGAACGAGCCCTTGCTGGACTTCTGCAACTCGGTGCACTGCACACGCAAGCCCGGTGCTCTGCGGCTTCGTTCTTCGCCTCACGTTGTCCGCACAAAAGGGAAGGCCAGCGAGGGCACTCAACTTCGCCGCTTTTGCTCGTGCATGCTGCACGCACCCACGCTGTAGCGTGCACGCTTTCTTTGCACAGCTCTAGAGGAGAAAGGCTCACGAAGGCTGCCTGCACTTCAGGCGGCTCTCTTGAAAGCTCTTTCTGGCATAGGCGAAGTTACAGCGTGTCAGGGAGTGGGTATGCAGAGCCAGCCCTACAGCTGTCAGCTACAGCTCCTAGGCATACCGGGAGCCGCTTTCTGTTCAAGTTACAAAGCATTCTATAGTTTTCTTTGCTCAGTAGCTTCATACAGTACAAGCAGTAAGCACCATACACAGTGATACCTTGACATTTGCCTGTAGCCTCTCATGACTACTACCATTGCCGCATTATAGTCATTCTTATCCAATCGCAAGAGTAAGCAAGTTACAATTTAAGCTTACCACGGAGAATTCTCAGACCCCCCCCTCCAACCCCCCCCACCCCTCCCCCTTCTTCTTGCTCCATCGACATTTCTTGTTTGCCTGCGAGAGCTCTCTTTCTGGTAAAAACATGTTTTCTAGTTCCTTATGCCCTTCTTGAGACTTACTTCCTTGCTGAAAAACAGGTGCTTGTACTTGTAGTCACATACCGTTGTCCTAATCATAGAAAAAATCCCCTTCCAACTCAATCTCCAACCTTTGCCTTCTCACTTCTTCAGCGATCAGTGTTGCAGCAAAACTCCTTTTGCTCTCTGTCAAAACTTGCTTCCATTTCTACCTCATGCTAAGTTTCTACATTCACACAACTTGCTGCCAAGCCTACATAGCTGGGAAACTTTCTTACCAAACTTTCATCCTCTCCAACAAGCTCGAGCTCCAAGGACACCCTTTCGCTTTCGCTGAGTGCACGCTGCCCACGTAGCTCTCGCTGAGCCAAGTGTGCCAGGGGAGAAGCACTTGCTGCAGGAGTCTTTCAATGCGCACGGCTTTGAAGGCAGCACCACAATCGGCGCCACGAGAAGGGCTGAGGAAGAACGTGGTGGCGTCCTGGCACCTTGCTCCTGTGTGCGAGACGTTTAACTGAAGCTCTTTGCTCGTTCTCCATGAGAGCCACTGCTGGAGGCTGCCAAGGGAGCTGCGAGCACGAAAGCATAGCCGGGCGTCTGTCTTAGAAGAAAGGCGCAGAGCCGCAGTGGGATGCGCCCTTTCCGGAGGCTGCTTGGAGAAGGGGTGCTTTAGGAAGGCCTTCTGCTTTGACGCCTGCTCCTGGCTGAGCTCTAGCTGCAGGGACTCTGCAAGGCTGAACGACTAGGAAAGTGCCTATCTCCACGCAGTGCTCTGAAGCGCTACGGCTCAGCGTTCCCTTTCGCAGAAGCGAGGACGCCCTCAGCCGGCTCGGCTTGTGAACGAGCCCTTGCTGGACTTCTGCAACTCGGTGCACTGCACACGCAAGCCCGGTGCTCTGCGGCTTCGTTCTTCGCCTCACGTTGTCCGCACAAAAGGGAAGGCCAGCGAGGGCACTCAACTTCGCCGCTTTTGCTCGTGCATGCTGCACGCACCCACGCTGTAGCGTGCACGCTTTCTTTGCACAGCTCTAGAGGAGAAAGGCTCACGAAGGCTGCCTGCACTTCAGGCGGCTCTCTTGAAAGCTCTTTCTGGCATAGGCGAAGTTACAGCGTGTCAGGGAGTGGGTATGCAGAGCCAGCCCTACAGCTGTCAGCTACAGCTCCTAGGCATACCGGGAGCCGCTTTCTGTTCAAGTTACAAAGCATTCTATAGTTTTCTTTGCTCAGTAGCTTCATACAGTACAAGCAGTAAGCACCATACACAGTGATACCTTGACATTTGCCTGTAGCCTCTCATGACTACTACCATTGCCGCATTATAGTCATTCTTATCCAATCGCAAGAGTAAGCAAGTTACAATTTAAGCTTACCACGGAGAATTCTCAGACCCCCCCCTCCAACCCCCCCCACCCCTCCCCCTTCTTCTTGCTCCATCGACATTTCTTGTTTGCCTGCGAGAGCTCTCTTTCTGGTAAAAACATGTTTTCTAGTTCCTTATGCCCTTCTTGAGACTTACTTCCTTGCTGAAAAACAGGTGCTTGTACTTGTAGTCACATACCGTTGTCCTAATCATAGAAAAAATCCCCTTCCAACTCAATCTCCAACCTTTGCCTTCTCACTTCTTCAGCGATCAGTGTTGCAGCAAAACTCCTTTTGCTCTCTGTCAAAACTTGCTTCCATTTCTACCTCATGCTAAGTTTCTACATTCACACAACTTGCTGCCAAGCCTACATAGCTGGGAAACTTTCTTACCAAACTTTCATCCTCTCCAACAAGCTCGAGCTCCAAGGACACCCTTTCGCTTTCGCTGAGTGCACGCTGCCCACGTAGCTCTCGCTGAGCCAAGTGTGCCAGGGGAGAAGCACTTGCTGCAGGAGTCTTTCAATGCGCACGGCTTTGAAGGCAGCACCACAATCGGCGCCACGAGAAGGGCTGAGGAAGAACGTGGTGGCGTCCTGGCACCTTGCTCCTGTGTGCGAGACGTTTAACTGAAGCTCTTTGCTCGTTCTCCATGAGAGCCACTGCTGGAGGCTGCCAAGGGAGCTGCGAGCACGAAAGCATAGCCGGGCATCTGTCTTAGAAGAAAGGCGCAGAGCCGCAGTGGGATGCGCCCTTTCCGGAGGCTGCTTGGAGAAGGGGTGCTTTAGGAAGGCCTTCTGCTTTGACGCCTGCTCCTGGCTGAGCTCTAGCTGCAGGGACTCTGCAAGGCTGAACGACTAGGAAAGTGCCTATCTCCACGCAGTGCTCTGAAGCGCTACGGCTCAGCGTTCCCTTTCGCAGAAGCGAGGACGCCCTCAGCCGGCTCGGCTTGTGAACGAGCCCTTGCTGGACTTCTGCAACTCGGTGCACTGCACACGCAAGCCCGGTGCTCTGCGGCTTCGTTCTTCGCCTCACGTTGTCCGCACAAAAGGGAAGGCCAGCGAGGGCACTCAACTTCGCCGCTTTTGCTCGTGCATGCTGCACGCACCCACGCTGTAGCGTGCACGCTTTCTTTGCACAGCTCTAGAGGAGAAAGGCTCACGAAGGCTGCCTGCACTTCAGGCGGCTCTCTTGAAAGCTCTTTCTGGCATAGGCGAAGTTACAGCGTGTCAGGGAGTGGGTATGCAGAGCCAGCCCTACAGCTGTCAGCTACAGCTCCTAGGCATACCGGGAGCCGCTTTCTGTTCAAGTTACAAAGCATTCTATAGTTTTCTTTGCTCAGTAGCTTCATACAGTACAAGCAGTAAGCACCATACACAGTGATACCTTGACATTTGCCTGTAGCCTCTCATGACTACTACCATTGCCGCATTATAGTCATTCTTATCCAATCGCAAGAGTAAGCAAGTTACAATTTAAGCTTACCACGGAGAATTCTCAGACCCCCCCCTCCAAACCCCCCCCCCCCCACCCCTCCCCCTTCTTCTTCTTGCTCCATCGACATTTCTTGTTTGCCTGCGAGAGCTCTCTTTCTGGTAAAAACATGTTTTCTAGTTCCTTATGCCCTTCTTGAGACTTACTTCCTTGCTGAAAAACAGGTGCTTGTACTTGTAGTCACATACCGTTGTCCTAATCATAGAAAAAATCCCCTTCCAACTCAATCTCCAACCTTTGCCTTCTCACTTCTTCAGCGATCAGTGTTGCAGCAAAACTCCTTTTGCTCTCTGTCAAAACTTGCTTCCATTTCTACCTCATGCTAAGTTTCTACATTCACACAACTTGCTGCCAAGCCTACATAGCTGGGAAACTTTCTTACCAAACTTTCATCCTCTCCAACAAGCTCGAGCTCCAAGGACACCCTTTCGCTTTCGCTGAGTGCACGCTGCCCACGTAGCTCTCGCTGAGCCAAGTGTGCCAGGGGAGAAGCACTTGCTGCAGGAGTCTTTCAATGCGCACGGCTTTGAAGGCAGCACCACAATCGGCGCCACGAGAAGGGCTGAGGAAGAACGTGGTGGCGTCCTGGCACCTTGCTCCTGTGTGCGAGACGTTTAACTGAAGCTCTTTGCTCGTTCTCCATGAGAGCCACTGCTGGAGGCTGCCAAGGGAGCTGCGAGCACGAAAGCATAGCCGGGCGTCTGTCTTAGAAGAAAGGCGCAGAGCCGCAGTGGGATGCGCCCTTTCCGGAGGCTGCTTGGAGAAGGGGTGCTTTAGGAAGGCCTTCTGCTTTGACGCCTGCTCCTGGCTGAGCTCTAGCTGCAGGGACTCTGCAAGGCTGAACGACTAGGAAAGTGCCTATCTCCACGCAGTGCTCTGAAGCGCTACGGCTCCGCGTTCCCTTTCGCAGAAGCGAGGACGCCCTCAGCCGGCTCGGCTTGTGAACGAGCCCTTGCTGGACTTCTGCAACTCGGTGCACTGCACACGCAAGCCCGGTGCTCTGCGGTTTCGTTCTTCGCCTCACGTTGTCCGCACAAAAGGGAAGGCCAGCGAGGGCACTCAACTTCGCCGCTTTTGCTCGTGCATGCTGCACGCACCCACGCTGTAGCGTGCACGCTTTCTTTGCACAGCTCCAGAGGAGAAAGGCTCACGAAGGCTGCCTGCACTTCAGGCGGCTCTCTTGAAAGCTCTTTCTGGCATAGGCGAAGTTACAGCGTTTCAGGGAGTGGGTATGCAGAGCCAGCCCTACAGCTGTCAGCTACAGCTCCTAGGCATACCGGGAGCCGCTTTCTGTTCAAGTTACAAAGCATTCTATAGTTTTCTTTGCTCAGTAGCTTCATACAGTACAAGCAGTAAGCACCATACACAGTGATACCTTGACATTTGCCTGTAGCCTCTCATGACTACTACCATTGCCGCATTATAGTCATTCTTATCCAATCGCAAGAGTAAGCAAGTTACAATTTAAGCTTACCACGGAGAATTCTCAGACCCCCCCCTCCAACCCCCCCCCCCCCCCCTCCCCCTTCTTCTTCTTGCTCCATCGACATTTCTTGTTTGCCTGCGAGAGCTCTCTTTCTGGTAAAAACATGTTTTCTAGTTCCTTATGCCCTTCTTGAGACTTACTTCCTTGCTGAAAAACAGGTGCTTGTACTTGTAGTCACATACCGTTGTCCTAATCATAGAAAAAATCCCCTTCCAACTCAATCTCCAACCTTTGCCTTCTCACTTATTCAGCGATCAGTGTTGCAGCAAAACTCCTTTTGCTCTCTGTCAAAACTTGCTTCCATTTCTACCTCATGCTAAGTTTCTACATTCACACAACTTGCTGCCAAGCCTACATAGCTGGGAAACTTTCTTACCAAACTTTCATCCTCTCCAACAAGCTCGAGCTCCAAGGACACCCTTTCGCTTTCGCTGAGTGCACGCTGCCCACGTAGCTCTCGCTGAGCCAAGTGTGCCAGGGGAGAAGCACTTGCTGCAGGAGTCTTTCAATGCGCACGGCTTTGAAGGCAGCACCACAATCGGCGCCACGAGAAGGGCTGAGGAAGAACGTGGTGGCGTCCTGGCACCTTGCTCCTGTGTGCGAGACGTTTAACTGAAGCTCTTTGCTCGTTCTCCATGAGAGCCACTGCTGGAGGCTGCCAAGGGAGCTGCGAGCACGAAAGCATAGCCGGGCGTCTGTCTTAGAAGAAAGGCGCAGAGCCGCAGTGGGATGCGCCCTTTCCGGAGGCTGCTTGGAGAAGGGGTGCTTTAGGAAGGCCTTCTGCTTTGACGCCTGCTCCTGGCTGAGCTCTAGCTGCAGGGACTCTGCAAGGCTGAACGACTAGGAAAGTGCCTATCTCCACGCAGTGCTCTGAAGCGCTACGGCTCCGCGTTCCCTTTCGCAGAAGCGAGGACGCCCTCAGCCGGCTCGGCTTGTGAACGAGCCCTTGCTGGACTTCTGCAACTCGGTGCACTGCACACGCAAGCCCGGTGCTCTGCGGCTTCGTTCTTCGCCTCACGTTGTCCGCACAAAAGGGAAGGCCAGCGAGGGCACTCAACTTCGCCGCTTTTGCTCGTGCATGCTGCACGCACCCACGCTGTAGCGTGCACGCTTTCTTTGCACAGCTCTAGAGGAGAAAGGCTCACGAAGGCTGCCTGCACTTCAGGCGGCTCTCTTGAAAGCTCTTTCTTGCATAGGCGAAGTTACAGCGTGTCAGGGAGTGGGTATGCAGAGCCAGCCCTACAGCTGTCAGCTACAGCTCCAAGGCATACCGGGAGCCGCTTTCTGTTCAAGTTACAAAGCATTCTATAGTTTTCTTTGCTCAGTAGCTTCATACAGTACAAGCAGTAAGCACCATACACAGTGATACCTTGACATTTGCCTGTAGCCTCTCATGACTACTACCATTGCCGCATTATAGTCATTCTTATCCAATCGCAAGAGTAAGCAAGTTACAATTTAAGCTTACCACGGAGAATTCTCAGACCCCCCCCTACAACCCCCCCCCCCACCCCTCCCCCTTCTTCTTCTTGCTCCATCGACATTTCTTGTTTGCCTGCGAGAGCTCTCTTTCTGGTAAAAACATGTTTTCTAGTTCCTTATGCCCTTCTTGAGACTTACTTCCTTGCTGAAAAACAGGTGCTTGTACTTGTAGTCACATACCGTTGTCCTAATCATAGAAAAAATCCCCTTCCAACTCAATCTCCAACCTTTGCCTTCTCACTTATTCAGCGATCAGTGTTGCAGCAAAACTCCTTTTGCTCTCTGTCAAAACTTGCTTCCATTTCTACCTCATGCTAAGTTTCTACATTCACACAACTTGCTGCCAAGCCTACATAGCTGGGAAACTTTCTTACCAAACTTTCATCCTCTCCAACAAGCTCGAGCTCCAAGGACACCCTTTCGCTTTCGCTGAGTGCACGCTGCCCACGTAGCTCTCGCTGAGCCAAGTGTGCCAGGGGAGAAGCACTTGCTGCAGGAGTCTTTCAATGCGCACGGCTTTGAAGGCAGCACCACAATCGGCGCCACGAGAAGGGCTGAGGAAGAACGTGGTGGCGTCCTGGCACCTTGCTCCTGTGTGCGAGACGTTTAACTGAAGCTCTTTGCTCGTTCTCCATGAGAGCCACTGCTGGAGGCTGCCAAGGGAGCTGCGAGCACGAAAGCATAGCCGGGCGTCTGTCTTAGAAGAAAGGCGCAGAGCCGCAGTGGGATGCGCCCTTTCCGGAGGCTGCTTGGAGAAGGGGTGCTTTAGGAAGGCCTTCTGCTTTGACGCCTGCTCCTGGCTGAGCTCTAGCTGCAGGGACTCTGCAAGGCTGAACGACTAGGAAAGTGCCTATCTCCACGCAGTGCTCTGAAGCGCTACGGCTCCGCGTTCCCTTTCGCAGAAGCGAGGACGCCCTCAGCCGGCTCGGCTTGTGAACGAGCCCTTGCTGGACTTCTGCAACTCGGTGCACTGCACACGCAAGCCCGGTGCTCTGCGGCTTCGTTCTTCGCCTCACGTTGTCCGCACAAAAGGGAAGGCCAGCGAGGGCACTCAACTTCGCCGCTTTTGCTCGTGCATGCTGCACGCACCCACGCTGTAGCGTGCACGCTTTCTTTGCACAGCTCTAGAGGAGAAAGGCTCACGAAGGCTGCCTGCACTTCAGGCGGCTCTCTTGAAAGCTCTTTCTTGCATAGGCGAAGTTACAGCGTGTCAGGGAGTGGGTATGCAGAGCCAGCCCTACAGCTGTCAGCTACAGCTCCTAGGCATACCGGGAGCCGCTTTCTGTTCAAGTTACAAAGCATTCTATAGTTTTCTTTGCTCAGTAGCTTCATACAGTACAAGCAGTAAGCACCATACACAGTGATACCTTGACATTTGCCTGTAGCCTCTCATGACTACTACCATTGCCGCATTATAGTCATTCTTATCCAATCGCAAGAGTAAGCAAGTTACAATTTAAGCTTACCACGGAGAATTCTCAGACCCCCCCCTACAACCCCCCCCCCCACCCCTCCCCCTTCTTCTTCTTGCTCCATCGACATTTCTTGTTTGCCTGCGAGAGCTCTCTTTCTGGTAAAAACATGTTTTCTAGTTCCTTATGCCCTTCTTGAGACTTACTTCCTTGCTGAAAAACAGGTGCTTGTACTTGTAGTCACATACCGTTGTCCTAATCATAGAAAAAATCCCCTTCCAACTCAATCTCCAACCTTTGCCTTCTCACTTATTCAGCGATCAGTGTTGCAGCAAAACTCCTTTTGCTCTCTGTCAAAACTTGCTTCCATTTCTACCTCATGCTAAGTTTCTACATTCACACAACTTGCTGCCAAGCCTACATAGCTGGGAAACTTTCTTACCAAACTTTCATCCTCTCCAACAAGCTCGAGCTCCAAGGACACCCTTTCGCTTTCGCTGAGTGCACGCTGCCCACGTAGCTCTCGCTGAGCCAAGTGTGCCAGGGGAGAAGCACTTGCTGCAGGAGTCTTTCAATGCGCACGGCTTTGAAGGCAGCACCACAATCGGCGCCACGAGAAGGGCTGAGGAAGAACGTGGTGGCGTCCTGGCACCTTGCTCCTGTGTGCGAGACGTTTAACTGAAGCTCTTTGCTCGTTCTCCATGAGAGCCACTGCTGGAGGCTGCCAAGGGAGCTGCGAGCACGAAAGCATAGCCGGGCGTCTGTCTTAGAAGAAAGGCGCAGAGCCGCAGTGGGATGCGCCCTTTCCGGAGGCTGCTTGGAGAAGGGGTGCTTTAGGAAGGCCTTCTGCTTTGACGCCTGCTCCTGGCTGAGCTCTAGCTGCAGGGACTCTGCAAGGCTGAACGACTAGGAAAGTGCCTATCTCCACGCAGTGCTCTGAAGCGCTACGGCTCCGCGTTCCCTTTCGCAGAAGCGAGGACGCCCTCAGCCGGCTCGGCTTGTGAACGAGCCCTTGCTGGACTTCTGCAACTCGGTGCACTGCACACGCAAGCCCGGTGCTCTGCGGCTTCGTTCTTCGCCTCACGTTGTCCGCACAAAAGGGAAGGCCAGCGAGGGCACTCAACTTCGCCGCTTTTGCTCGTGCATGCTGCACGCACCCACGCTGTAGCGTGCACGCTTTCTTTGCACAGCTCTAGAGGAGAAAGGCTCACGAAGGCTGCCTGCACTTCAGGCGGCTCTCTTGAAAGCTCTTTCTTGCATAGGCGAAGTTACAGCGTGTCAGGGAGTGGGTATGCAGAGCCAGCCCTACAGCTGTCAGCTACAGCTCCTAGGCATACCGGGAGCCGCTTTCTGTTCAAGTTACAAAGCATTCTATAGTTTTCTTTGCTCAGTAGCTTCATACAGTACAAGCAGTAAGCACCATACACAGTGATACCTTGACATTTGCCTGTAGCCTCTCATGACTACTACCATTGCCGCATTATAGTCATTCTTATCCAATCGCAAGAGTAAGCAAGTTACAATTTAAGCTTACCACGGAGAATTCTCAGACCCCCCCCTCCAACCCCCCCCCCACCCCTCCCCCTTCTTCTTCTTGCTCCATCGACATTTCTTGTTTGCCTGCGAGAGCTCTCTTTCTGGTAAAAACATGTTTTCTAGTTCCTTATGCCCTTCTTGAGACTTACTTCCTTGCTGAAAAACAGGTGCTTGTACTTGTAGTCACATACCGTTGTCCTAATCATAGAAAAAATCCCCTTCCAACTCAATCTCCAACCTTTGCCTTCTCACTTATTCAGCGATCAGTGTTGCAGCAAAACTCCTTTTGCTCTCTGTCAAAACTTGCTTCCATTTCTACCTCATGCTAAGTTTCTACATTCACACAACTTGCTGCCAAGCCTACATAGCTGGGAAACTTTCTTACCAAACTTTCATCCTCTCCAACAAGCTCGAGCTCCAAGGACACCCTTTCGCTTTCGCTGAGTGCACGCTGCCCACGTAGCTCTCGCTGAGCCAAGTGTGCCAGGGGAGAAGCACTTGCTGCAGGAGTCTTTCAATGCGCACGGCTTTGAAGGCAGCACCACAATCGGCGCCACGAGAAGGGCTGAGGAAGAACGTGGTGGCGTCCTGGCACCTTGCTCCTGTGTGCGAGACGTTTAACTGAAGCTCTTTGCTCGTTCTCCATGAGAGCCACTGCTGGAGGCTGCCAAGGGAGCTGCGAGCACGAAAGCATAGCCGGGCGTCTGTCTTAGAAGAAAGGCGCAGAGCCGCAGTGGGATGCGCCCTTTCCGGAGGCTGCTTGGAGAAGGGGTGCTTTAGGAAGGCCTTCTGCTTTGACGCCTGCTCCTGGCTGAGCTCTAGCTGCAGGGACTCTGCAAGGCTGAACGACTAGGAAAGTGCCTATCTCCACGCAGTGCTCTGAAGCGCTACGGCTCCGCGTTCCCTTTCGCAGAAGCGAGGACGCCCTCAGCCGGCTCGGCTTGTGAACGAGCCCTTGCTGGACTTCTGCAAGTCGGTGCACTGCACACGCAAGCCCGGTGCTCTGCGGCTTCGTTCTTCGCCTCACGTTGTCCGCACAAAAGGGAAGGCCAGCGAGGGCACTCAACTTCGCCGCTTTTGCTCGTGCATGCTGCACGCACCCACGCTGTAGCGTGCACGCTTTCTTTGCACAGCTCTAGAGGAGAAAGGCTCACGAAGGCTGCCTGCACTTCAGGCGGCTCTCTTGAAAGCTCTTTCTTGCATAGGCGAAGTTACAGCGTGTCAGGGAGTGGGTATGCAGAGCCAGCCCTACAGCTGTCAGCTACAGCTCCTAGGCATACCGGGAGCCGCTTTCTGTTCAAGTTACAAAGCATTCTATAGTTTTCTTTGCTCAGTAGCTTCATACAGTACAAGCAGTAAGCACCATACACAGTGATACCTTGACATTTGCCTGTAGCCTCTCATGACTACTACCATTGCCGCATTATAGTCATTCTTATCCAATCGCAAGAGTAAGCAAGTTACAATTTAAGCTTACCACGGAGAATTCTCAGACCCCCCCCTCCAACCCCCCCCCCCCACCCCTCCCCCTTCTTCTTCTTGCTCCATCGACATTTCTTGTTTGCCTGCGAGAGCTCTCTTTCTGGTAAAAACATGTTTTCTAGTTCCTTATGCCCTTCTTGAGACTTACTTCCTTGCTGAAAAACAGGTGCTTGTACTTGTAGTCACATACCGTTGTCCTAATCATAGAAAAAATCCCCTTCCAACTCAATCTCCAACCTTTGCCTTCTCACTTCTTCAGCGATCAGTGTTGCAGCAAAACTCCTTTTGCTCTCTGTCAAAACTTGCTTCCATTTCTACCTCATGCTAAGTTTCTACATTCACACAACTTGCTGCCAAGCCTACATAGCTGGGAAACTTTCTTACCAAACTTTCATCCTCTCCAACAAGCTCGAGCTCCAAGGACACCCTTTCGCTTTCGCTGAGTGCACGCTGCCCACGTAGCTCTCGCTGAGCCAAGTGTGCCAGGGGAGAAGCACTTGCTGCAGGAGTCTTTCAATGCGCACGGCTTTGAAGGCAGCACCACAATCGGCGCCACGAGAAGGGCTGAGGAAGAACGTGGTGGCGTCCTGGCACCTTGCTCCTGTGTGCGAGACGTTTAACTGAAGCTCTTTGCTCGTTCTCCATGAGAGCCACTGCTGGAGGCTGCCAAGGGAGCTGCGAGCACGAAAGCATAGCCGGGCGTCTGTCTTAGAAGAAAGGCGCAGAGCCGCAGTGGGATGCGCCCTTTCCGGAGGCTGCTTGGAGAAGGGGTGCTTTAGGAAGGCCTTCTGCTTTGACGCCTGCTCCTGGCTGAGCTCTAGCTGCAGGGACTCTGCAAGGCTGAACGACTAGGAAAGTGCCTATCTCCACGCAGTGCTCTGAAGCGCTACGGCTCCGCGTTCCCTTTCGCAGAAGCGAGGACGCCCTCAGCCGGCTCGGCTTGTGAACGAGCCCTTGCTGGACTTCTGCAACTCGGTGCACTGCACACGCAAGCCCGGTGCTCTGCGGCTTCGTTCTTCGCCTCACGTTGTCCGCACAAAAGGGAAGGCCAGCGAGGGCACTCAACTTCGCCGCTTTTGCTCGTGCATGCTGCACGCACCCACGCTGTAGCGTGCACGCTTTCTTTGCACAGCTCTAGAGGAGAAAGGCTCACGAAGGCTGCCTGCACTTCAGGCGGCTCTCTTGAAAGCTCTTTCTTGCATAGGCGAAGTTACAGCGTTTCAGGGAGTGGGTATGCAGAGCCAGCCCTACAGCTGTCAGCTACAGCTCCTAGGCATACCGGGAGCCGCTTTCTGTTCAAGTTACAAAGCATTCTATAGTTTTCTTTGCTCAGTAGCTTCATACAGTACAAGCAGTAAGCACCATACACAGTGATACCTTGACATTTGCCTGTAGCCTCTCATGACTACTACCATTGCCGCATTATAGTCATTCTTATCCAATCGCAAGAGTAAGCAAGTTACAATTTAAGCTTACCACGGAGAATTCTCAGACCCCCCCCTACAACCCCCCCCCCCACCCCTCCCCCTTCTTCTTCTTGCTCCATCGACATTTCTTGTTTGCCTGCGAGAGCTCTCTTTCTGGTAAAAACATGTTTTCTAGTTCCTTATGCCCTTCTTGAGACTTACT
Source organism: Corvus hawaiiensis (assembly GCF_020740725.1). NCBI lineage: Eukaryota > Metazoa > Chordata > Aves > Passeriformes > Corvidae > Corvus > Corvus hawaiiensis. The sequence goes on from NC_063217.1 coordinate 64,549,314, forward strand.
TCCTTGCTGAAAAACAGGTGCTTGTACTTGTAGTCACATACCGTTGTCCTAATCATAGAAAAAATCCCCTTCCAACTCAACCTCCAACCTTTGCCTTCTCACTTATTCAGCGATCAGTGTTGCAGCAAAACTCCTTTTGCTCTCTGTCAAAACTTGCTTCCATTTCTACCTCATGCTAAGTTTCTACATTCACACAACTTGCTGCCAAGCCTACATAGCTGGGAAACTTTCTTACCAAACTTTCATCCTCTCCAACAAGCTCGAGCTCCAAGGACACCCTTTCGCTTTCGCTGAGTGCACGCTGCCCACGTAGCTCTCGCTGAGCCAAGTGTGCCAGGGGAGAAGCACTTGCTGCAGGAGTCTTTCAATGCGCACGGCTTTGAAGGCAGCACCACAATCGGCGCCACGAGAAGGGCTGAGGAAGAACGTGGTGGCGTCCTGGCACCTTGCTCCTGTGTGCGAGACGTTTAACTGAAGCTCTTTGCTCGTTCTCCATGAGAGCCACTGCTGGAGGCTGCCAAGGGAGCTGCGAGCACGAAAGCATAGCCGGGCGTCTGTCTTAGAAGAAAGGCGCAGAGCCGCAGTGGGATGCGCCCTTTCCGGAGGCTGCTTGGAGAAGGGGTGCTTTAGGAAGGCCTTCTGCTTTGACGCCTGCTCCTGGCTGAGCTCTAGCTGCAGGGACTCTGCAAGGCTGAACGACTAGGAAAGTGCCTATCTCCACGCAGTGCTCTGAAGCGCTACGGCTCCGCGTTCCCTTTCGCAGAAGCGAGGACGCCCTCAGCCGGCTCGGCTTGTGAACGAGCCCTTGCTGGACTTCTGCAACTCGGTGCACTGCACACGCAAGCCCGGTGCTCTGCGGCTTCGTTCTTCGCCTCACGTTGTCCGCACAAAAGGGAAGGCCAGCGAGGGCACTCAACTTCGCCGCTTTTGCTCGTGCATGCTGCACGCACCCACGCTGTAGCGTGCACGCTTTCTTTGCACAGCTCCAGAGGAGAAAGGCTCACGAAGGCTGCCTGCACTTCAGGCGGCTCTCTTGAAAGCTCTTTCTGGCATAGGCGAAGTTACAGCGTTTCAGGGAGTGGGTATGCAGAGCCAGCCCTACAGCTGTCAGCTACAGCTCCTAGGCATACCGGGAGCCGCTTTCTGTTCAAGTTACAAAGCATTCTATAGTTTTCTTTGCTCAGTAGCTTCATACAGTACAAGCAGTAAGCACCATACACAGTGGTACCTTGACATTTGCCTGTAGCCTCTCATGACTACTACCATTGCCGCATTATAGTCATTCTTATCCAATCGCAAGAGTAAGCAAGTTACAATTTAAGCTTACCACGGAGAATTCTCAGACCCCCCCCCTCCAACCCCCCCCCACCCCCCCCCTTCTTCTTCTTGCTCCATCGACATTTCTTGTTTGCCTGCGAGAGCTCTCTTTCTGGTAAAAACATGTTTTCTAGTTCCTTATGCCCTTCTTGAGACTTACTTCCTTGCTGAAAAACAGGTGCTTGTACTTGTAGTCACATACCGTTGTCCTAATCATGGAAAAAATCCCCTTCCAACTCAATCTCCAACCTTTGCCTTCTCACTTATTCAGCGATCAGTGTTGCAGCAAAACTCCTTTTGCTCTCTGTCAAAACTTGCTTCCATTTCTACCTCATGCTAAGTTTCTACATTCACACAACTTTCTGCCAAGCCTACATAGCTGGGAAACTTTCTTACCAAACTTTCATCCTCTCCAACAAGCTCGAGCTCCAAGGACACCCTTTCGCTTTCGCTGAGTGCACGCTGCCCACGTAGCTCTCGCTGAGCCAAGTGTGCCAGGGGAGAAGCACTTGCTGCAGGAGTCTTTCAATGCGCACGGCTTTGAAGGCAGCACCACAATCGGCGCCACGAGAAGGGCTGAGGAAGAACGTGGTGGCGTCCTGGCACCTTGCTCCTGTGTGCGAGACGTTTAACTGAAGCTCTTTGCTCGTTCTCCATGAGAGCCACTGCTGGAGGCTGCCAAGGGAGCTGCGAGCACGAAAGCATAGCCGGGCGTCTGTCTTAGAAGAAAGGCGCAGAGCCGCAGTGGGATGCGCCCTTTCCGGAGGCTGCTTGGAGAAGGGGTGCTTTAGGAAGGCCTTCTGCTTTGACGCCTGCTCCTGGCTGAGCTCTAGCTGCAGGGACTCTGCAAGGCTGAACGACTAGGAAAGTGCCTATCTCCACGCAGTGCTCTGAAGCGCTACGGCTCCGCGTTCCCTTTCGCAGAAGCGAGGACGCCCTCAGCCGGCTCGGCTTGTGAACGAGCCCTTGCTGGACTTCTGCAACTCGGTGCACTGCACACGCAAGCCCGGTGCTCTGCGGCTTCGTTCTTCGCCTCACGTTGTCCGCACAAAAGGGAAGGCCAGCGAGGGCACTCAACTTCGCCGCTTTTGCTCGTGCATGCTGCACGCACCCACGCTGTAGCGTGCACGCTTTCTTTGCACAGCTCTAGAGGAGAAAGGCTCACGAAGGCTGCCTGCACTTCAGGCGGCTCTCTTGAAAGCTCTTTCTTGCATAGGCGAAGTTACAGCGTTTCAGGGAGTGGGTATGCAGAGCCAGCCCTACAGCTGTCAGCTACAGCTCCTAGGCATACCGGGAGCCGCTTTCTGTTCAAGTTACAAAGCATTCTATAGTTTTCTTTGCTCAGTAGCTTCATACAGTACAAGCAGTAAGCACCATACACAGTGATACCTTGACATTTGCCTGTAGCCTCTCATGACTACTACCATTGCCGCATTATAGTCATTCTTATCCAATCGCAAGAGTAAGCAAGTTACAATTTAAGCTTACCACGGAGAATTCTCAGACCCCCCCCTCCAACCCCCCCCACCCCTCCCCCTTCTTCTTGCTCCATCGACATTTCTTGTTTGCCTGCGAGAGCTCTCTTTCTGGTAAAAACATGTTTTCTAGTTCCTTATGCCCTTCTTGAGACTTACTTCCTTGCTGAAAAACAGGTGCTTGTACTTGTAGTCACATACCGTTGTCCTAATCATAGAAAAAATCCCCTTCCAACTCAATCTCCAACCTTTGCCTTCTCACTTCTTCAGCGATCAGTGTTGCAGCAAAACTCCTTTTGCTCTCTGTCAAAACTTGCTTCCATTTCTACCTCATGCTAAGTTTCTACATTCACACAACTTGCTGCCAAGCCTACATAGCTGGGAAACTTTCTTACCAAACTTTCATCCTCTCCAACAAGCTCGAGCTCCAAGGACACCCTTTCGCTTTCGCTGAGTGCACGCTGCCCACGTAGCTCTCGCTGAGCCAAGTGTGCCAGGGGAGAAGCACTTGCTGCAGGAGTCTTTCAATGCGCACGGCTTTGAAGGCAGCACCACAATCGGCGCCACGAGAAGGGCTGAGGAAGAACGTGGTGGCGTCCTGGCACCTTGCTCCTGTGTGCGAGACGTTTAACTGAAGCTCTTTGCTCGTTCTCCATGAGAGCCACTGCTGGAGGCTGCCAAGGGAGCTGCGAGCACGAAAGCATAGCCGGGCGTCTGTCTTAGAAGAAAGGCGCAGAGCCGCAGTGGGATGCGCCCTTTCCGGAGGCTGCTTGGAGAAGGGGTGCTTTAGGAAGGCCTTCTGCTTTGACGCCTGCTCCTGGCTGAGCTCTAGCTGCAGGGACTCTGCAAGGCTGAACGACTAGGAAAGTGCCTATCTCCACGCAGTGCTCTGAAGCGCTACGGCTCCGCGTTCCCTTTCGCAGAAGCGAGGACGCCCTCAGCCGGCTCGGCTTGTGAACGAGCCCTTGCTGGACTTCTGCAACTCGGTGCACTGCACACGCAAGCCCGGTGCTCTGCGGCTTCGTTCTTCGCCTCACGTTGTCCGCACAAAAGGGAAGGCCAGCGAGGGCACTCAACTTCGCCGCTTTTGCTCGTGCATGCTGCACGCACCCACGCTGTAGCGTGCACGCTTTCTTTGCACAGCTCTAGAGGAGAAAGGCTCACGAAGGCTGCCTGCACTTCAGGCGGCTCTCTTGAAAGCTCTTTCTTGCATAGGCGAAGTTACAGCGTTTCAGGGAGTGGGTATGCAGAGCCAGCCCTACAGCTGTCAGCTACAGCTCCTAGGCATACCGGGAGCCGCTTTCTGTTCAAGTTACAAAGCATTCTATAGTTTTCTTTGCTCAGTAGCTTCATACAGTACAAGCAGTAAGCACCATACACAGTGATACCTTGACATTTGCCTGTAGCCTCTCATGACTACTACCATTGCCGCATTATAGTCATTCTTATCCAATCGCAAGAGTAAGCAAGTTACAATTTAAGCTTACCACGGAGAATTCTCAGACCCCCCCCTACAACCCCCCCCCCCACCCCTCCCCCTTCTTCTTCTTGCTCCATCGACATTTCTTGTTTGCCTGCGAGAGCTCTCTTTCTGGTAAAAACATGTTTTCTAGTTCCTTATGCCCTTCTTGAGACTTACTTCCTTGCTGAAAAACAGGTGCTTGTACTTGTAGTCACATACCGTTGTCCTAATCATAGAAAAAATCCCCTTCCAACTCAATCTCCAACCTTTGCCTTCTCACTTCTTCAGCGATCAGTGTTTCAGCAAAACTCCTTTTGCTCTCTGTCAAAACTTGCTTCCATTTCTACCTCATGCTAAGTTTCTACATTCACACAACTTGCTGCCAAGCCTACATAGCTGGGAAACTTTCTTACCAAACTTTCATCCTCTCCAACAAGCTCGAGCTCCAAGGACACCCTTTCGCTTTCGCTGAGTGCACGCTGCCCACGTAGCTCTCGCTGAGCCAAGTGTGCCAGGGGAGAAGCACTTGCTGCAGGAGTCTTTCAATGCGCACGGCTTTGAAGGCAGCACCACAATCGGCGCCACGAGAAGGGCTGAGGAAGAACGTGGTGGCGTCCTGGCACCTTGCTCCTGTGTGCGAGACGTTTAACTGAAGCTCTTTGCTCGTTCTCCATGAGAGCCACTGCTGGAGGCTGCCAAGGGAGCTGCGAGCACGAAAGCATAGCCGGGCGTCTGTCTTAGAAGAAAGGCGCAGAGCCGCAGTGGGATGCGCCCTTTCCGGAGGCTGCTTGGAGAAGGGGTGCTTTAGGAAGGCCTTCTGCTTTGACGCCTGCTCCTGGCTGAGCTCTAGCTGCAGGGACTCTGCAAGGCTGAACGACTAGGAAAGTGCCTATCTCCACGCAGTGCTCTGAAGCGCTACGGCTCCGCGTTCCCTTTCGCAGAAGCGAGGACGCCCTCAGCCGGCTCGGCTTGTGAACGAGCCCTTGCTGGACTTCTGCAACTCGGTGCACTGCACACGCAAGCCCGGTGCTCTGCGGCTTCGTTCTTCGCCTCACGTTGTCCGCACAAAAGGGAAGGCCAGCGAGGGCACTCAACTTCGCCGCTTTTGCTCGTGCATGCTGCACGCACCCACGCTGTAGCGTGCACGCTTTCTTTGCACAGCTCCAGAGGAGAAAGGCTCACGAAGGCTGCCTGCACTTCAGGCGGCTCTCTTGAAAGCTCTTTCTGGCATAGGCGAAGTTACAGCGTTTCAGGGAGTGGGTATGCAGAGCCAGCCCTACAGCTGTCAGCTACAGCTCCTAGGCATACCGGGAGCCGCTTTCTGTTCAAGTTACAAAGCATTCTATAGTTTTCTTTGCTCAGTAGCTTCATACAGTACAAGCAGTAAGCACCATACACAGTGGTACCTTGACATTTGCCTGTAGCCTCTCATGACTACTACCATTGCCGCATTATAGTCATTCTTATCCAATCGCAAGAGTAAGCAAGTTACAATTTAAGCTTACCACGGAGAATTCTCAGACCCCCCCCCTCCAACCCCCCCCCCACCCCCCCCCTTCTTCTTCTTGCTCCATCGACATTTCTTGTTTGCCTGCGAGAGCTCTCTTTCTGGTAAAAACATGTTTTCTAGTTCCTTATGCCCTTCTTGAGACTTACTTCCTTGCTGAAAAACAGGTGCTTGTACTTGTAGTCACATACCGTTGTCCTAATCATAGAAAAAATCCCCTTCCAACTCAATCTCCAACCTTTGCCTTCTCACTTCTTCAGCGATCAGTGTTGCAGCAAAACTCCTTTTGCTCTCTGTCAAAACTTGCTTCCATTTCTACCTCATGCTAAGTTTCTACATTCACACAACTTGCTGCCAAGCCTACATAGCTGGGAAACTTTCTTACCAAACTTTCATCCTCTCCAACAAGCTCGAGCTCCAAGGACACCCTTTCGCTTTCGCTGAGTGCACGCTGCCCACGTAGCTCTCGCTGAGCCAAGTGTGCCAGGGGAGAAGCACTTGCTGCAGGAGTCTTTCAATGCGCACGGCTTTGAAGGCAGCACCACAATCGGCGCCACGAGAAGGGCTGAGGAAGAACGTGGTGGCGTCCTGGCACCTTGCTCCTGTGTGCGAGACGTTTAACTGAAGCTCTTTGCTCGTTCTCCATGAGAGCCACTGCTGGAGGCTGCCAAGGGAGCTGCGAGCACGAAAGCATAGCCGGGCGTCTGTCTTAGAAGAAAGGCGCAGAGCCGCAGTGGGATGCGCCCTTTCCGGAGGCTGCTTGGAGAAGGGGTGCTTTAGGAAGGCCTTCTGCTTTGACGCCTGCTCCTGGCTGAGCTCTAGCTGCAGGGACTCTGCAAGGCTGAACGACTAGGAAAGTGCCTATCTCCACGCAGTGCTCTGAAGCGCTACGGCTCCGCGTTCCCTTTCGCAGAAGCGAGGACGCCCTCAGCCGGCTCGGCTTGTGAACGAGCCCTTGCTGGACTTCTGCAACTCGGTGCACTGCACACGCAAGCCCGGTGCTCTGCGGCTTCGTTCTTCGCCTCACGTTGTCCGCACAAAAGGGAAGGCCAGCGAGGGCACTCAACTTCGCCGCTTTTGCTCGTGCATGCTGCACGCACCCACGCTGTAGCGTGCACGCTTTCTTTGCACAGCTCCAGAGGAGAAAGGCTCACGAAGGCTGCCTGCACTTCAGGCGGCTCTCTTGAAAGCTCTTTCTTGCATAGGCGAAGTTACAGCGTTTCAGGGAGTGGGTATGCAGAGCCAGCCCTACAGCTGTCAGCTACAGCTCCTAGGCATACCGGGAGCCGCTTTCTGTTCAAGTTACAAAGCATTCTATAGTTTTCTTTGCTCAGTAGCTTCATACAGTACAAGCAGTAAGCACCATACACAGTGATACCTTGACATTTGCCTGTAGCCTCTCATGACTACTACCATTGCCGCATTATAGTCATTCTTATCCAATCGCAAGAGTAAGCAAGTTACAATTTAAGCTTACCACGGAGAATTCTCAGACCCCCCCCTCCAACCCCCCCCACCCCTCCCCCTTCTTCTTGCTCCATCGACATTTCTTGTTTGCCTGCGAGAGCTCTCTTTCTGGTAAAAACATGTTTTCTAGTTCCTTATGCCCTTCTTGAGACTTACTTCCTTGCTGAAAAACAGGTGCTTGTACTTGTAGTCACATACCGTTGTCCTAATCATAGAAAAAATCCCCTTCCAACTCAATCTCCAACCTTTGCCTTCTCACTTCTTCAGCGATCAGTGTTGCAGCAAAACTCCTTTTGCTCTCTGTCAAAACTTGCTTCCATTTCTACCTCATGCTAAGTTTCTACATTCACACAACTTGCTGCCAAGCCTACATAGCTGGGAAACTTTCTTACCAAACTTTCATCCTCTCCAACAAGCTCGAGCTCCAAGGACACCCTTTCGCTTTCGCTGAGTGCACGCTGCCCACGTAGCTCTCGCTGAGCCAAGTGTGCCAGGGGAGAAGCACTTGCTGCAGGAGTCTTTCAATGCGCACGGCTTTGAAGGCAGCACCACAATCGGCGCCACGAGAAGGGCTGAGGAAGAACGTGGTGGCGTCCTGGCACCTTGCTCCTGTGTGCGAGACGTTTAACTGAAGCTCTTTGCTCGTTCTCCATGAGAGCCACTGCTGGAGGCTGCCAAGGGAGCTGCGAGCACGAAAGCATAGCCGGGCGTCTGTCTTAGAAGAAAGGCGCAGAGCCGCAGTGGGATGCGCCCTTTCCGGAGGCTGCTTGGAGAAGGGGTGCTTTAGGAAGGCCTTCTGCTTTGACGCCTGCTCCTGGCTGAGCTCTAGCTGCAGGGACTCTGCAAGGCTGAACGACTAGGAAAGTGCCTATCTCCACGCAGTGCTCTGAAGCGCTACGGCTCCGCGTTCCCTTTCGCAGAAGCGAGGACGCCCTCAGCCGGCTCGGCTTGTGAACGAGCCCTTGCTGGACTTCTGCAACTCGGTGCACTGCACACGCAAGCCCGGTGCTCTGCGGCTTCGTTCTTCGCCTCACGTTGTCCGCACAAAAGGGAAGGCCAGCGAGGGCACTCAACTTCGCCGCTTTTGCTCGTGCATGCTGCACGCACCCACGCTGCAGCGTGCACGCTTTCTTTGCACAGCTCTAGAGGAGAAAGGCTCACGAAGGCTGCCTGCACTTCAGGCGGCTCTCTTGAAAGCTCTTTCTTGCATAGGCGAAGTTACAGCGTTTCAGGGAGTGGGTATGCAGAGCCAGCCCTACAGCTGTCAGCTACAGCTCCTAGGCATACCGGGAGCCGCTTTCTGTTCAAGTTACAAAGCATTCTATAGTTTTCTTTGCTCAGTAGCTTCATACAGTACAAGCAGTAAGCACCATACACAGTGATACCTTGACATTTGCCTGTAGCCTCTCATGACTACTACCATTGCCGCATTATAGTCATTCTTATCCAATCGCAAGAGTAAGCAAGTTACAATTTAAGCTTACCACGGAGAATTCTCAGACCCCCCCCTCCAAACCCCCCCCCCCCCACCCCTCCCCCTTCTTCTTCTTGCTCCATCGACATTTCTTGTTTGCCTGCGAGAGCTCTCTTTCTGGTAAAAACATGTTTTCTAGTTCCTTATGCCCTTCTTGAGACTTACTTCCTTGCTGAAAAACAGGTGCTTGTACTTGTAGTCACATACCGTTGTCCTAATCATAGAAAAAATCCCCTTCCAACTCAATCTCCAACCTTTGCCTTCTCACTTCTTCAGCGATCAGTGTTGCAGCAAAACTCCTTTTGCTCTCTGTCAAAACTTGCTTCCATTTCTACCTCATGCTAAGTTTCTACATTCACACAACTTGCTGCCAAGCCTACATAGCTGGGAAACTTTCTTACCAAACTTTCATCCTCTCCAACAAGCTCGAGCTCCAAGGACACCCTTTCGCTTTCGCTGAGTGCACGCTGCCCACGTAGCTCTCGCTGAGCCAAGTGTGCCAGGGGAGAAGCACTTGCTGCAGGAGTCTTTCAATGCGCACGGCTTTGAAGGCAGCACCACAATCGGCGCCACGAGAAGGGCTGAGGAAGAACGTGGTGGCGTCCTGGCACCTTGCTCCTGTGTGCGAGACGTTTAACTGAAGCTCTTTGCTCGTTCTCCATGAGAGCCACTGCTGGAGGCTGCCAAGGGAGCTGCGAGCACGAAAGCATAGCCGGGCGTCTGTCTTAGAAGAAAGGCGCAGAGCCGCAGTGGGATGCGCCCTTTCCGGAGGCTGCTTGGAGAAGGGGTGCTTTAGGAAGGCCTTCTGCTTTGACGCCTGCTCCTGGCTGAGCTCTAGCTGCAGGGACTCTGCAAGGCTGAACGACTAGGAAAGTGCCTATCTCCACGCAGTGCTCTGAAGCGCTACGGCTCCGCGTTCCCTTTCGCAGAAGCGAGGACGCCCTCAGCCGGCTCGGCTTGTGAACGAGCCCTTGCTGGACTTCTGCAACTCGGTGCACTGCACACGCAAGCCCGGTGCTCTGCGGCTTCGTTCTTCGCCTCACGTTGTCCGCACAAAAGGGAAGGCCAGCGAGGGCACTCAACTTCGCCGCTTTTGCTCGTGCATGCTGCACGCACCCACGCTGCAGCGTGCACGCTTTCTTTGCACAGCTCTAGAGGAGAAAGGCTCACGAAGGCTGCCTGCACTTCAGGCGGCTCTCTTGAAAGCTCTTTCTTGCATAGGCGAAGTTACAGCGTTTCAGGGAGTGGGTATGCAGAGCCAGCCCTACAGCTGTCAGCTACAGCTCCTAGGCATACCGGGAGCCGCTTTCTGTTCAAGTTACAAAGCATTCTATAGTTTTCTTTGCTCAGTAGCTTCATACAGTACAAGCAGTAAGCACCATACACAGTGATACCTTGACATTTGCCTGTAGCCTCTCATGACTACTACCATTGCCGCATTATAGTCATTCTTATCCAATCGCAAGAGTAAGCAAGTTACAATTTAAGCTTACCACGGAGAATTCTCAGACCCCCCCCTCCAAACCCCCCCCCCCCCACCCCTCCCCCTTCTTCTTCTTGCTCCATCGACATTTCTTGTTTGCCTGCGAGAGCTCTCTTTCTGGTAAAAACATGTTTTCTAGTTCCTTATGCCCTTCTTGAGACTTACTTCCTTGCTGAAAAACAGGTGCTTGTACTTGTAGTCACATACCGTTGTCCTAATCATAGAAAAAATCCCCTTCCAACTCAATCTCCAACCTTTGCCTTCTCACTTCTTCAGCGATCAGTGTTGCAGCAAAACTCCTTTTGCTCTCTGTCAAAACTTGCTTCCATTTCTACCTCATGCTAAGTTTCTACATTCACACAACTTGCTGCCAAGCCTACATAGCTGGGAAACTTTCTTACCAAACTTTCATCCTCTCCAACAAGCTCGAGCTCCAAGGACACCCTTTCGCTTTCGCTGAGTGCACGCTGCCCACGTAGCTCTCGCTGAGCCAAGTGTGCCAGGGGAGAAGCACTTGCTGCAGGAGTCTTTCAATGCGCACGGCTTTGAAGGCAGCACCACAATCGGCGCCACGAGAAGGGCTGAGGAAGAACGTGGTGGCGTCCTGGCACCTTGCTCCTGTGTGCGAGACGTTTAACTGAAGCTCTTTGCTCGTTCTCCATGAGAGCCACTGCTGGAGGCTGCCAAGGGAGCTGCGAGCACGAAAGCATAGCCGGGCGTCTGTCTTAGAAGAAAGGCGCAGAGCCGCAGTGGGATGCGCCCTTTCCGGAGGCTGCTTGGAGAAGGGGTGCTTTAGGAAGGCCTTCTGCTTTGACGCCTGCTCCTGGCTGAGCTCTAGCTGCAGGGACTCTGCAAGGCTGAACGACTAGGAAAGTGCCTATCTCCACGCAGTGCTCTGAAGCGCTACGGCTCCGCGTTCCCTTTCGCAGAAGCGAGGACGCCCTCAGCCGGCTCGGCTTGTGAACGAGCCCTTGCTGGACTTCTGCAACTCGGTGCACTGCACACGCAAGCCCGGTGCTCTGCGGCTTCGTTCTTCGCCTCACGTTGTCCGCACAAAAGGGAAGGCCAGCGAGGGCACTCAACTTCGCCGCTTTTGCTCGTGCATGCTGCACGCACCCACGCTGTAGCGTGCACGCTTTCTTTGCACAGCTCCAGAGGAGAAAGGCTCACGAAGGCTGCCTGCACTTCAGGCGGCTCTCTTGAAAGCTCTTTCTTGCATAGGCGAAGTTACAGCGTTTCAGGGAGTGGGTATGCAGAGCCAGCCCTACAGCTGTCAGCTACAGCTCCTAGGCATACCGGGAGCCGCTTTCTGTTCAAGTTACAAAGCATTCTATAGTTTTCTTTGCTCAGTAGCTTCATACAGTACAAGCAGTAAGCACCATACACAGTGATACCTTGACATTTGCCTGTAGCCTCTCATGACTACTACCATTGCCGCATTATAGTCATTCTTATCCAATCGCAAGAGTAAGCAAGTTACAATTTAAGCTTACCACGGAGAATTCTCAGACCCCCCCCCTCCAACCCCCCCCCCACCCCTCCCCCTTCTTCTTGCTCCATCGACATTTCTTGTTTGCCTGCGAGAGCTCTCTTTCTGGTAAAAACATGTTTTCTAGTTCCTTATGCCCTTCTTGAGACTTACTTCCTTGCTGAAAAACAGGTGCTTGTACTTGTAGTCACATACCGTTGTCCTAATCATAGAAAAAATCCCCTTCCAACTCAATCTCCAACCTTTGCCTTCTCACTTCTTCAGCGATCAGTGTTGCAGCAAAACTCCTTTTGCTCTCTGTCAAAACTTGCTTCCATTTCTACCTCATGCTAAGTTTCTACATTCACACAACTTGCTGCCAAGCCTACATAGCTGGGAAACTTTCTTACCAAACTTTCATCCTCTCCAACAAGCTCGAGCTCCAAGGACACCCTTTCGCTTTCGCTGAGTGCACGCTGCCCACGTAGCTCTCGCTGAGCCAAGTGTGCCAGGGGAGAAGCACTTGCTGCAGGAGTCTTTCAATGCGCACGGCTTTGAAGGCAGCACCACAATCGGCGCCACGAGAAGGGCTGAGGAAGAACGTGGTGGCGTCCTGGCACCTTGCTCCTGTGTGCGAGACGTTTAACTGAAGCTCTTTGCTCGTTCTCCATGAGAGCCACTGCTGGAGGCTGCCAAGGGAGCTGCGAGCACGAAAGCATAGCCGGGCGTCTGTCTTAGAAGAAAGGCGCAGAGCCGCAGTGGGATGCGCCCTTTCCGGAGGCTGCTTGGAGAAGGGGTGCTTTAGGAAGGCCTTCTGCTTTGACGCCTGCTCCTGGCTGAGCTCTAGCTGCAGGGACTCTGCAAGGCTGAACGACTAGGAAAGTGCCTATCTCCACGCAGTGCTCTGAAGCGCTACGGCTCCGCGTTCCCTTTCGCAGAAGCGAGGACGCCCTCAGCCGGCTCCGCTTGTGAACGAGCCCTTGCTGGACTTCTGCAACTCGGTGCACTGCACACGCAAGCCCGGTGCTCTGCGGTTTCGTTCTTCGCCTCACGTTGTCCGCACAAAAGGGAAGGCCAGCGAGGGCACTCAACTTCGCCGCTTTTGCTCGTGCATGCTGCACGCACCCACGCTGTAGCGTGCACGCTTTCTTTGCACAGCTCCAGAGGAGAAAGGCTCACGAAGGCTGCCTGCACTTCAGGCGGCTCTCTTGAAAGCTCTTTCTTGCATAGGCGAAGTTACAGCGTTTCAGGGAGTGGGTATGCAGAGCCAGCCCTACAGCTGTCAGCTACAGCTCCTAGGCATACCGGGAGCCGCTTTCTGTTCAAGTTACAAAGCATTCTATAGTTTTCTTTGCTCAGTAGCTTCATACAGTACAAGCAGTAAGCACCATACACAGTGATACCTTGACATTTGCCTGTAGCCTCTCATGACTACTACCATTGCCGCATTATAGTCATTCTTATCCAATCGCAAGAGTAAGCAAGTTACAATTTAAGCTTACCACGGAGAATTCTCAGACCCCCCCCCATCCAACCCCCCCCCACCCCTCCCCCTTCTTCTTGCTCCATCGACATTTCTTGTTTGCCTGCGAGAGCTCTCTTTCTGGTAAAAACATGTTTTCTAGTTCCTTATGCCCTTCTTGAGACTTACTTCCTTGCTGAAAAACAGGTGCTTGTACTTGTAGTCACATACCGTTGTCCTAATCATAGAAAAAATCCCCTTCCAACTCAATCTCCAACCTTTGCCTTCTCACTTCTTCAGCGATCAGTGTTGCAGCAAAACTCCTTTTGCTCTCTGTCAAAACTTGCTTCCATTTCTACCTCATGCTAAGTTTCTACATTCACACAACTTGCTGCCAAGCCTACATAGCTGGGAAACTTTCTTACCAAACTTTCATCCTCTCCAACAAGCTCGAGCTCCAAGGACACCCTTTCGCTTTCGCTGAGTGCACGCTGCCCACGTAGCTCTCGCTGAGCCAAGTGTGCCAGGGGAGAAGCACTTGCTGCAGGAGTCTTTCAATGCGCACGGCTTTGAAGGCAGCACCACAATCGGCGCCACGAGAAGGGCTGAGGAAGAACGTGGTGGCGTCCTGGCACCTTGCTCCTGTGTGCGAGACGTTTAACTGAAGCTCTTTGCTCGTTCTCCATGAGAGCCACTGCTGGAGGCTGCCAAGGGAGCTGCGAGCACGAAAGCATAGCCGGGCGTCTGTCTTAGAAGAAAGGCGCAGAGCCGCAGTGGGATGCGCCCTTTCCGGAGGCTGCTTGGAGAAGGGGTGCTTTAGGAAGGCCTTCTGCTTTGACGCCTGCTCCTGGCTGAGCTCTAGCTGCAGGGACTCTGCAAGGCTGAACGACTAGGAAAGTGCCTATCTCCACGCAGTGCTCTGAAGCGCTACGGCTCCGCGTTCCCTTTCGCAGAAGCGAGGACGCCCTCAGCCGGCTCGGCTTGTGAACGAGCCCTTGCTGGACTTCTGCAACTCGGTGCACTGCACACGCAAGCCCGGTGCTCTGCGGCTTCGTTCTTCGCCTCACGTTGTCCGCACAAAAGGGAAGGCCAGCGAGGGCACTCAACTTCGCCGCTTTTGCTCGTGCATGCTGCACGCACCCACGCTGTAGCGTGCACGCTTTCTTTGCACAGCTCAGAGGAGAAAGGCTCACGAAGGCTGCCTGCACTTCAGGCGGCTCTCTTGAAAGCTCTTTCTTGCATAGGCGAAGTTACAGCGTTTCAGGGAGTGGGTATGCAGAGCCAGCCCTACAGCTGTCAGCTACAGCTCCTAGCATACCGGGAGCCGCTTCTGTTCAAGTTACAAAGCATTCTATAGTTTTCTTTGCTCAGTAGCTTCATACAGTACAAGCAGTAAGCACCATACACAGTGATACCTTGACATTTGCCTGTAGCCTCTCATGACTACTACCATTGCCGCATTATAGTCATTCTTATCCAATCGCAAGAGTAAAGCAAGTTACAATTTAAGCTTACCACGGAGAATTCTCAGACCCCCCCCTCCAAACCCCCCCCCCCCCCACCCCTCCCCCTTCTTCTTCTTGCTCCATCGACATTTCTTGTTTGCCTGCGAGAGCTCTCTTTCTGGTAAAAACATGTTTTCTAGTTCCTTATGCCCTTCTTGAGACTTACTTCCTTGCTGAAAAACAGGTGCTTGTACTTTGTAGTCACATACCGTTGTCCTAATCATAGAAAAAAAATCCCCTTCCAACTCAATCTCCAACCTTTGCCTTCTCACTTATTCAGCGATCAGTGTTTCAGCAAAACTCCTTTTGCTCTCTGTCAAAACTTGCTTCCATTTCTACCTCATGCTAAGTTTCTACATTCACACAACTTTCTGCCAAGCCTACATAGCTGGGAAACTTTCTTACCAAACTTTCATCCTCTCCAACAAGCTCGAGCTCCAAGGACACCCTTTCGCTTTCGCTGAGTGCACGCTGCCCACGTAGCTCTCGCTGAGCCAAGTGTGCCAGGGGAGAAGCACTTGCTGCAGGAGTCTTTCAATGCGCACGGCTTTGAAGGCAGCACCACAATCGGCGCCACGAGAAGGGCTGAGGAAGAACGTGGTGGCGTCTGGCACCTTGCTCCTGTGTGCGAGACGTTTAACTGAAGCTCTTTGCTCGTTCTCCATGAGAGCCACTGCTGGAGGCTGCCAAGGGAGCTGCGAGCACGAAAGCATAGCCGGGCGTCTGTCTTAGAAGAAAGGCGCAGAGCCGCAGTGGGATGCGCCCTTTCCGGAGGCTGCTTGGAGAAGGGGTGCTTTAGGAAGGCCTTCTGCTTTGACGCCTGCTCCTGGCTGAGCTCTAGCTGCAGGGACTCTGCAAGGCTGAACGACTAGGAAAGTGCCTATCTCCACGCAGTGCTCTGAAGCGCTACGGCTCCGCGTTCCCTTTCGCAGAAGCGAGGACGCCCCTCAGCCGGCTCGGCTTGTGAACGAGCCCTTGCTGGACTTCTGCAACTCGGTGCACTGCACACGCAAGCCCGGTGCTCTGCGGCTTCGTTCTTCGCCTCACGTTGTCCGCACAAAAGGGAAGGCCAGCGAGGGCACTCAACTTCGCCGCTTTTGCTCGTGCATGCTGCACGCACCCACGCTGTAGCGTGCACGCTTTCTTTGCACAGCTCCAGAGGAGAAAGGCTCACGAAGGCTGCCTGCACTTTCAGGCGGCTCTCTTGAAAGCTCTTTCTTGCATAGGCGAAGTTACAGCGTTTCAGGGAGTGGGTATGCAGAGCCAGCCCTACAGCTGTCAGCTACAGCTCCTAGGCATACCGGGAGCCGCTTTCTGTTCAAGTTACAAAGCATTCTATAGTTTTCTTTGCTCAGTAGCTTCCTACAGTACAAGCAGTAAGCACCATACACAGTGATACCTTGACATTTGCCTGTAGCCTATCATGACTACTACCATTGCCGCATTATAGTCATTCTTATCCAATCGCAAGAGTACGCAAGTTACAATTTAAGCTTACCACGGAGAATTCTCAGACCCCCCCCTCCAAACCCCCCCCCCCCCCACCCCTCCCCCTTCTTCTTCTTGCTCCATCGACATTTCTTGTTTGCCTGCGAGAGCTCTCTTTCTGGTAAAAACATGTTTTTCTAGTTCCTTATGCCCTTCTTGAGACTTACTTCCTTGCTGAAAAACAGGTGCTTGTACTTGTAGTCACATACCGTTGTCCTAATCATAGAAAAAAAATCCCCTTCCAACTCAATCTCCAACCTTTGCCTTCTCACTTATTCAGCGATCAGTGTTCTCAGCAAAACTCCTTTTGCTCTCTGTCAAAACTTGCTTCCATTTCTACCTCATGCTAAGTTTCTACATTCACACAACTTTCTGCCAAGCCTACATAGCTGGGAAACTTTCTTACCAAACTTTCATCCTCTCCACCAAGCTCGAGCTCCAAGGACACCCTTTCGCTTCGCTGAGTGCACGCTGCCCACGTAGCTCTCGCTGAGCCAAGTGTGCCAGGGGAGAAGCACTTGCTGCAGGAGGTCTTTCAATGCGCACGGCTTTGAAGGCAGCACACAATCGGCGCCACGAGAAGGGCTGAGGACGAACGTGGTGGCGTCCTGGCACCTTGCTCCTGTGTGCGAGACGTTTAACTGAAGCTCTATGCTCGTTCTCCATGAGAGCCACTGCTGGAGGCTGCCAAGGGAGCTGCGAGCACGAAAGCATAGCCGGGCGTCTGTCTTAGAAGAAAGGCGCAGAGCCGCAGTGGGATGCGCCCTTTCCGGAGGCTGCTTGGAGAAGGGTGCTTTAGGAAGGCCTTCTGCTTTGACGCCTGCTCCTGGCTGAGCTCTAGCTGCAGGGACTCTGCAAGGCTGAACGACTAGGAAAGTGCCTATCTCCACGCAGTGCTCTGAAGCGCTACGGCTCCGCGTGCCCTTTCGCAGAGCGAGGACGCCCTCAGCCGGCTCGGCTTGTGAGACGCCCTTGCTGGACTTCTGCAACTCGGTGCACTGCACACGCAAGCCCGGTGCTCTGCGGCTTCGTTCTTCGCCTCACGTTGTCCGCACAAAAGGGAAGGCAGCGAGGGCACTCAACTTCGCCGCTTTTGCTCAGTGCATGCTGCACGCACCCACGCTGCAGCGTGCACGCTTTCTTTGCACAGCTTAGAGGAGAAAGGCTCACGAAGGCTGCCTGCACCTTCAGGCGGCTCTCTTGTTTTTTGTTTTTGAAAGCTCTTTCTTGCATAGGCG